>NC_086449.1:712476529-713129863 GCF_028390025.1 Pseudophryne corroboree | reverse complement strand
CCATCCGAAGGAAACCACACAAACACAAGGAGAACATACAAACTCCACTGTCTGATTCTGTGGAAACAGGCTTGCATTTGAGAGGGGCAAGAGCTGGTGGATACAAGAAACTCAATGCGTAATAGCACAGAGTAATGATGTAAGGTTGGTGTGAGAAGAATGTACAGTCAAATGCACCCTGGGAATACATGCAATATCCCGGTGACCAGGATGACGGCTGTCAATTTACCGGCAGCAGCATCCTGGAGGTGAAAATCCCAACAGCGTCCCCACAGCCTAACTCTAACCATCCCCAGTGGTGCCTAACTCTAACCCCCTCCCTGCAGCCTAAACCTAACCCTCCCTCCCCCACAGCCTAACCCTAAATCTCCCAGGGGATGCCGACCCTAAACCTACACCCCCCACCCCCACCTAAACCTAAGTACCCCATCCACGGCTTAGCTGTAGTGCAATCCGGCGCCAGGATTCTGGCATTCGGCATTTCAATTGATATTGGGATGCCAGTGTCGGCATTCCGATTAGTGTAGGGATTCTGGCACCGGCATCCCAACTGCTGGGATGCTGAACGCCGGTATCTTAACCGCATCCCGCACTCTGATATCTAAAGATGCACTTCTTACTTCTTTCACTAAGTTTATACCAGACAGGAGTTTAGCTTGTAATGTTTTCTTTTAGCCTACTCAGGTGCAGTTTGGTAATTGTATTGCCTCATGACACAGGTGACCTTACAAATCACCACCCAGGCTGCAGATTCTGCTCCCGAAGTAGCTATCTGTAAGCAGTTATTTGCCGCTGTACGGAAATATTAATTTCATGGTCAGTAATCACATTTTTTCCTCCTGAATGATAGGCTCTTAGAGCAGCAGTTTGTACCTACACTAATAGCAATCATTCCAGATGAGAAAGGCCAAGTAGCAGTGTATACAGCTATGTCATTACAAGCAACCACACAAAAAAAAAACCCACAAGTTTCATGTGAATCTTATTTTTCTAAAGAGGTGCACAGGGTGCCACTAACTTCCAGCACTGGTTGAACAGGGGCCTCACATGACTACTCTGCTAGCAGAGCATCTGGTTTCTGAAACTATTTAATTCCGTGATGGCCTACAGGTGGTTTCTTGCTTTGATTAAATGCGTTGATTGAACTTATTACAGAGATCTAATTCAGATGTGGTTGGAGGTGCGGGCACATGCCACAAAGTACCATTGTTTGTACTCGCCGGACTCGTACTGGTCTGCAACATTGGACGCAGGTCAGCAGCAGACTGTCAGCAGAGGGATGGGGGTGTTGATGAGGCCAGGATCTTTGTTGGAAGGAAATTTCCTGCACTCTTTGGGCCTAATTCAGACCCGTTCGCTCGCTAGGGGTTTTCTGCTGTCCTGCGTTTGCATAATCACCACCCATAGGGGACTGTATTTTCGCTTTGCAAGTGTGCAAACACATGTGTAGTAGAGCCCAGGACTTACTCAGCCGCTGCGATCACATCAGCCTGTCCAGGACCGGAATAGACGTCAGGATCCCTCCCTGTAAACGCATGGACACGCCTGGGTTTTTCCAAACACTCCCATAAAACGGTCAGTTGACACCCACAAGCGGCTTCTTCCTGTCAATCTTGCGAACGCCCGTGCGAATGGATTCTTCGCACAAACCCATAGCTGAGCAGCGATCAGATTTGTACCCGTGCGTCATGCCTGCGCATTGCAGTGCATATGCATGCACAGTTTAGACCCAATTGCCCGCTGTACGAAAACGCAGCCTAGCGATCAGGTCTGAATTAGGCCCTTTGTTGGTTCTCCAGCAGCTGGCTTAAGTGACCCCATGGGTAAAGCAGTCAGCATGTGTTGTCACAGATGATACGATGCAGCATCCTAAGAGAGATAAAGTGGAGGGAGATAACCACAGCCTGTACAAAGGCAGTTAGGAGCCGATTGGTTGATACTTCATCTCTCTCCAAGGTTTGATACATCTACACCATATACAGATAACATTTAACATTATTTAATTGCAGACATTTTCTCATATGAAATTCTCCAAGTTGCATATATCAACTTAGGCCATGTTTTAGAGATTGACAGCTATTTAAGTATGCACAAGCTGCATGACACTGCCCCTGTCACATGTAGCCCTTCCCACACTAACATCATTATGGATAGGACACTGTACACTCCTGAAATACACTGTTGCCAGAAAACATACGATTGGCTACAGATTGTGTCGTCATCCCCCCCTCCCCCCACCCCCAATCCAAATTTAATATGGGAACACACAGATGGGATCCGGTCTCTAGGTCGACAGTAACTAGGTCGACCGGTCAAAAGATCAACATGAGTTTTTCACAATCGTTTTCCTTTTTTTTTTTACCTTTTAATACTTAACGATCCACGTGGACTACGATTGGAACGGTAATCTGTCCCGAGCCATGCGAGGGGACATGGTGCGCTAATTGGGGTTCCCGGTAACTTCACAAAGAAATCGGCACCAAAAAAAGCATTAAAAAACTCATGTCGACCTTTTTGACCTGTCGACCTAGACCATGTTGACCTAAAGACCCTATCGACCTATAGTGGTCGACCTAGTTACGATCTACCTTCCATACCACACCCCACACAGATACACAGGATGGGATCCAGTCAATTTACCTACAATGAAAAAACCAACGGTCAAAATACCGATAACCATTGATCGATGGTCAATATACAGACAAGGTCAAAATACAGACATTTAAAATGTTGACAGGTCAAAAAGTTGACATGAGTTTTTCATGATTTTTTTTTTCAATGAAACAGACTTGTTCATACTTTACCATCCCAGTGGACCTGGATGGGGACTATAATAGTGTGCAGAGTGCAGCGAGGCAACGTGCCCGAAGCATGGCGAGCACAGTGAGCCATGCGAGGGGACGCGGAAAACTTATACGGTGTCCATGTCGACATATGCACCAAAAACCAACGTAAAACTTGAGTCGACATTTTAAATGTCGGGATTTTGACCTGGTCTGTATTTTAAATGCTGGTATTTTAAATGTCGGTCAATTGTTGCCTAAACCCCACAGGAGATGGTAACAGAATGTGCACTGCCCCTGCTAAAATGCATCTGTAATAGGGAATGGCTAAACGGACGCTAGGGCATCATCATAAAGCATTAGTAATGTAAGCCAGCTGGCAACCTAATACATTTACCTGTTTTCATTATTGGAAAGTCAATAAGATGTATTAAAGGAAAACACAACGTGCACTGTACAGCTCAATTAGGGAAAATTCACCATCACTGCTATAAACTTGTTCGACTGTTGTGCTTGGAAATTTATTAAGGAACCCGGCTGAGATGGTCAGGCTTAATTAGAATAAGTCTTTGTCATACGCTCTGGTAAAATATATGCAACATTATTGCTTAGCCATGCACACACGTTAATTATTAATAGCAATAGAGAACAATGATGCAGCCAATGTATTAGAAGGTGTATACAGACATTCACAAATCTATGAGCTGTAGATACATTGCGCCGTTCTGTATCAACAGGCTCACACAATCGGATTCTGCAGAAATGATGAGCAGGTGCTGCTGATGTATAAATTCACTTTATGCTGGACTAAATACATTCCCATACACTGTACAGTAATTAATGAATGAAAATAATCTATTGTTAATACTGGTGTTTAAACTCTGTTGTTGCTCTTCATTTGGTTAGCTTTCATGTTATATATGTATTACGACATTTTAAGTACAGGGAACTTTGGGCCTTATTCATAGACGTACGCTAATTCTACCACAGCTGCGATTTTTGACTCAGAGGATGGGCAAAACGATGCTAATGTATGGCTGCCGGGATTTGTATTGAGATGCCCCGCGGAGCCCTCACAGCTGCCCGCAACTGGCTACATATTTGCAGCATTGACGCAGATCCGGAAAACATTGGCTCCTCGAGTAAGTCTATGGTCACCCAGAACGGCCAGCGCAACAGACGCTGGTGACATGATTGCTGCATACAGAATCACAGTACGCGGCTGAAAAACACCCCTAAAACGGTCATGGAACGGCTGCTTTTTGCCACAGCGTTTTTGCAAATAGAATGCAAGCTCTCACGAGCAGGGCCCTCTTCCCTCAAGTGCTTATCCTTTCTTACTTTAATAATCTTCAACTGCACCAAATCCAGCAGTTTTATGCCTCCTGATACTTATTCCAGTGTCATCTGCTGATGTAACTATGTTTATTTACCCTGTACTTGTCCTATACGGTCATCAACTGTAAGTTGCTGTTTTCCTGTTTGATTATTTGTTTATGTACTCGGGCGCTGCGGAACCCTTGTGGCGCCATATAAATAAAGGATAATAATAATAATCGCTGTGTGTGCGCGCATTATAGCAGTGGTGCATGTGCAGTTTACATATAATTGTGAAAACATCGGTATAGCATACAACTATGAATCAAGCCATTTGACCATAAAAAAACAAAAACAGGAGTACAGGAATCTAGGAATTTGGAAGTGGAAATACCACGCTTCGCTATCAGTGATTTTTACCGGACGTGCAAAAGAAATCTAATGTAATATACACCCCACTCCTGAATAAATGTGTATGCTACCTCTAGAAGGAACACAAGCTCAGTCACGGGAGCAGCGCAGCAGTAAATATTAGCAGCTGCAGAACCGTCTGTGCCTCTCTCCTAACCTCAGATCATGAAAGTTAATTGTGGCATTTGCAACAGTCGGCGCCATTAAATCATCAAACAATTCTTCAAACGTATCTTTCGGCCAACTAAAGTTACAAGGTTAATTAAGTGTGTGAAGCACCAATAAAGTGAGACTTAATGGATCTATAAATTGTATCCGATTAGTGCATCTGAGGATTGTAAACTGTTTTACACGCTGGGGACAAATGGCACTTATGTAATCCCTTAATGCTAGAGGATGCTGGGTTCACGCTGCTGGCTTCCACATCATAGTTAGAATATCATCACTCATGTTCAAAACCCTGAATTACTGTGACTAATCTCATATCGTTATTGTTTTGGGGATTTGTTTGTTTATTTAGTTTCGTTTATAGCTTGCTGTTTTTATTTTGCTTCAGTTTAATGAATGAACATGCAGGAGCACGCCTGAGCAGTCTGTGGTTCAGATACATTTACAAAATATATTGACCTAACAGACTCAAACAGACTAACGGGATGTAGCTAGGAGTATCCAAAACACAGGAAGCATGAGATCTATTATCTGGAATACTTTGGACTTCCAGATTAAGTGGTCTGTTTATGAAACAGTGAAAAGTGTGGAGAAGTGAGCCAGTGGAGACGTTGCCCATGGCAACCAATCAGCTTTAAAGTAACATTTATGATTTGCATATTATACAATTTTACGGAGCAGCTGATTGGTTGCCATGGGCAACTTCTCCACAGGCTCACTTCTCCACTCTTTTCGATGCTTCGTGAATAGACCCCTTAGGGGTCTATTTACTAAGCCTTGGATGGAGATAAAGTGGCCGGACATAAAGTACCAGCCAATCAGCTCCTGTTATTTTTCAAACACAGCTTGTGACATGGCAGTTAGGAGGTGATTGGCTGGTACTTTATCTCCATCCAGGGCTTAGTAAATAGACCCCTAAATGGGGGTACACACAGAGCGATGTTCAGCTAATTTCTTAGCAATCAAACTAGATTGCTTAGAAATGAGCTGAACATTGCCCCGTGTGTAGGGGTGCCAGTGACAGCAATGCGCAGTCCCACACGTCGCTATCGCCGATGCTAGATTGGGCTGCATGCAGGCACAATCTAGCAGGTCGCTCCCCCGTGTCCGGCACACATCTCTAGGGAAATCTCCCCATCAGTACGGCCCTTAAGATTGTTTTCTGCAATTTGGAGCACTATGCCAAATGTATACTAGTACAATAAAAGCTACAGTACCTCTACATCTCTCCACGCCAGCACTAACGTTACATGTGTCCTGCTGCCCATGTAGTAGGTGTTATTAACCCTTTCCAGAAATAGAAACAGATCTAACGCAGGTGATTCCTATCCAAAAACAGGATATACAATATCGATTTGGGAAGAGGTCTTCAAGATGACCGCCTGGCGATCAAACTTATTCATGTGCGTCAAAGTGGAGCAACCAAGAGAGAAATACTATTTTTAGGTTGTAACTTTATTCATTAAGGTTCTAACTTGAATTAAAGGAGAAGCTGTGGTCAAAAGTCACAAAGCAGCAGCTCCTTCCCCAGGTATCCGTTTGGATGGTCGACGATGTTATGGTCGACAGTCATTATGTCGACCACTATTGGTCGACATTGACATGGTCGACACGAACACAGTCGACACATGAAAATTGTCGCCGCGTGAAAAGGTCGACATGAGTTTTCCACATTTTTTCTTTTGGGGAACTTTTCAATACTTTACGATCCACGCAGACTACGATTGGGAACGGTAATCTGCCCGAAGCATGGTGAGCGAAGCGAGCCATGCGAGGGGGCGCGGTGCACTAATTGGGGTTCCGCGTCACTTTACGCAGAAAACAGCACCAAAAAAAGTAAGAAAAAAACCTCATGTCGACCTTTTCATGTGTCGACCATTTGTCCATGTCTACCATGCCAATGTCGACCAATAGTGGTCGACCTAATGACTGTCGACCATTCATACTGGAAACAACCCCCCCCCCCATCCCTCCAACTTTGGTGGGGCTCTGTGGAAGCAGCTACCACAACTAGAAGTCAAGTAATCAAATAATTAAAGGCCACGGAATTCAGAATACATACAGTTGCACCTCCCATTGAGCACAGGCTCTGGTTCATTAGCAATTTAATTATTAGCTATCTGCAAGTCTTTGGGATATCCGATGCACAGGCAGCACGAAGCAATGGGATCTAGGTACAATATTTCCAATAAGTGTGTGAAAAATATTGGATAAATCTGGCCCGTCGGTGCATGGGCTTAATAACCAGCACATATGGGACAGTTACAAGGGACAATTTTCCCATTTGCTGAAATGACTTGCAACATACAAAGTTTTTTCATCATGCTTTGTCTGAAAGTGCGGAATACACTGATATAGATTTATATTTTCACTAGACATGCGGCTGCTCTGTTGTCAGATGGAAGACGCTTGCTGTTTACCAAGGTCTAATAATAATATTGTATCTCTGCCATGGTGGTTGCTCATGTACTCGAGAGTTACGACATTTCAGGGCCACCATCATTTATTGGATAAGCTGGATTGGGTTTAAAAGAATTTTGAACGTTTTTTTAAACCATATACAGTTGGAAAATGTTTCCTAAGTACAGAGCATCCCCCTCTCCTTAGGAAATGTGTACAAAACCACTCCGTAAGCAGCTTTTGTTTTTTCTGTTTAAATTTACTACTATATTCAATGTTATGTGAAATTTTATAGACTGATGTATGCCTTTAACAGTGTTTGAATCTGCTTCATGAAGGATATTCCAGGAAACCTGGCGTACTCCATCATGGCTTATGTATACAAATACGTTTAATTGTACTTCCTAAAGGATACAGGCTGTAACACTGGTATCACATTGGTTTACAAAGTACACTAATTCTTCATGTATGCTAATATACTCTTCAATCAGCTGTGATTATGTTCTTTAATTCTGAAAGTGTGCAATTAGAAATGATGTGAAACTTATGAGCCACTCCTGCAAGACCTGCTTTAAATGAGCGTACACATATAAATCAGTAAAACCAACAGAATTGAACACCAAAACTTTGGCAGTCGTTTTCTAGATACATTGTCTATCAGGCTCATGGGATTCTTTCAGCCCAAACCAAGAATATTACTACATGTACTAAAAAAAGGAAATGCAACCAGTTCATATATTACAAGAAGGGTAGATGGAAATTTCCATTGGATTCTTAGAAAGCAGCAACATTTATCACTGTACCTTTACTAGCACTAATGGGTTCTAGGTCTGTGGTTAGAGAACAGGAAGACATAACTGTACATCTTGAGTACAGGAAATTTGGCAGAACTGAAGGGCCAGAAGTCAACAAGTCTCTCTGGAAACTTGCAGAGAATGATTCTTATTGATATCTAAAAGCCATAGGTAAACAGCACAAGTGATCCCGGTGCCTGAAACCATATACATAGAGTTATCCAATAGACAAAAATCTGGTGTTTTAATAGGCAACATTTCAAGGCTTTAAAACCCCTTTCTGTGTCCTCAGGAAGAGGCTTCAGCCTTGAAACATTGACTATTAAAACACCAGGATTATTCAAGTTTTGATGTGTCCAGCGAGTGCCGTTTTGTCTACTGGATGACTCAATATGTGTGTGTGTGTGTGTGTGTGTGTGTGTGTGTGTGTGTGTGTGTGTGTGTCACTTATACTTGCGTGTGTGTGTGTGTGTGTGTGTGTGTGTGTGTGTGTGTGTGTGTGTGTGTGTGTGTGTGTATTCGTGTAATTTGTTCTCCATCATTAAAACGGGGAACACTGCTCAGAGCTGCAGATCAACACTACAACTATAGCAACCCATTATTTAATTGTATATCCTGCTATAGACAGGCAAAAGCTAATTTCTGAGTTGCAATGGTTTTAGTGGCGATTTTCACCTTTGAGCAGTGTCCGCAAATTTAAACATTAGTTAATTTAAGAACAAAATAGGTTTGGTGCCACTGAATTGTTTTTCTTTTCAGGGGAATTGACCAGTTTGGGCGCTGTTCTAATGGTTAGCATTTCATCCAAAATAGTTCATTTGGCATATTGCGGCTAAGGGTCAGCACCAAATTTGCAACCCCTTTACCATTAGCATATGGATAGCAGATATCCAAGCTCTTGTTAAAAGCATGTAATTATGTTCTCTACCACTAGGGGCATAGTTAGAGAAATCACCGCTCTTCTGAAAGAAACCTCAGTGAAGACTGTGGGATCATAGGGGGCGATTAAATTATTCACCCGCGGTTGCCAATAGATGGCGCCTGATGAAGCAATTCAATTGTGGATCCATTTGGGCACGAGTACGGACGGGTGACACTTTCTTCTTGCCGCCTCCTGAGGTTGTGAGAAAAAAAATAATGTGCTAAAACTCCATGGTTTGGGCACCCTAAACGCTTTCTGGGCACCATGACCAGGAGTTTAGACTGATTTAGCAGCTATACATGGCTAAACCCGGTCTAACTAGGTGAGACAAGCACAATAATTAATGTCCACCAAGAATAATTTAATTGCTCTGTTGCGACCATTACTTATAGCAGTGCCTGTAACAACCAAATTGCCCCCATAGAGTGGACAAAGACACACACGTTGGTTTTGCTTTCAAACTAATTGCCACTTTAAATCTAGTAACTATCTTGCAGAAAATATACAGACTCCTGCAAATCACGGGATATTACATTTGGCTCCTAGTTTCTTAACTTCCAGATACACTGTTATATGGACACCTGTTCTAAATGATACTGTATAATCGTTAAAAGGAAGTTGTCCACTTTCAGGCTTCCAGCGTTTCTTTAGTAGGTACATCAGACAATACTGGGAGGATCAGTCTCTAACTTGTTGCCAGACTATCTCCCTGCTGTCACTGAAGAGCATACTACACTGTAAGAACCTGATCATACATAGCATTCACTGTCCACTAGAGAGAAGGTATGTTTGTGAATACGGTCACTGACGGGACTGCATGTTGCTTTTGTCCAGTATGATGCTGCATTCACTGCAACTTTCCCTGCAATTGGCTTGAATTTCCAGTCTCTAACAGAACAAAAGAGTTATCTACAAAGCCAAATAACTGCTCTAATTACAAAAATATAGTGGCAACCATGAAAAGCAACACTCACTAATGTGCTACATGTTAGCGAGCTCTCCGGCACTGTCCTATGCTACTTACAAAGCAGGCACTAGGACCAAAAGACACAGAGCGTTCCGACCTCCAACCTGATGACATCACTACCAAGCTACAGAGCATGTGCACCCAGGGACCATTTTTCCTGTTTAGATTATAAAGATCAGAAGCACAGTACTTAGGCCTAATTCAGACCTGATCGCTGCTGTGCGTTTTCGTACAGCGGGCGATCAGGCCTGAACTGAGCATGCGCCGGCGCACGCCAGAGATACAAACGGAATCTCTGGCCAGCGATTGCCTCTGCCTGACTGACAGGCAGAGGCGTTCGCTGGGCGGGAGGGGGTGGGCTGGCGGCGTTGGGACGCCATTTTTAGAGCTCGGTCTGGACAATGCAGGCGCGCCCGAACCATGCAGGGGGCGGGTCGCAGGGGCTAAATGACGTCACACGCAGCCGCCGCGACCCATAGAGCAACGAGTAGCTCCCTGCCAACGCGCAGGAGCTGCGCTGGTAGGGAGTTACTCCTCAGGTACAAAAGCATCGCCGCCATACAATGATTTTGTACCTGGGCGGCGGGGGGAGGGCCAGACATACGGGGCGGACTAGCCCTGTGCTGGGCGTCCCCCCGCATGTCAGGGTGGCTAATCGTAGCTACAATCAGGTCTGAATTAGGCCCTTAATTCTAATAGGCGAGGCCATATACTGCCGTTATAGTCACCGGTGTATTCCCGCTGCATAACACTTAACCCCTACATTACTGCTGTACCTGTGTAACTATTGGGGGGAAAAAATTGCAACCTGGTTAAAGGACTCTGTGTGACCTAGCAGTCACTTCCACATACTGCCGAATACCTATTGTCAACCACTATTGGTCTACATTTATTAGGTCGACAAGGCAAAGGCCGTCGCATGAAAAGGTTGTTGCAAGTAAAGGTCGACGCATGAACACTAAAAGCACAACTTATGTCGACCGTTTTTTCATGTCGACCTATTCCAGGTGTCAACCTAGTCACTGTCAATCAATAGTGGTTGATCTAATGCAGAGACGTGCGGTGAGGTCAGTGGCTGGGGAGGCACTGGCAGCTAACACCCCCCCCCCCCCCATCATAGATTGGGGGGGGGGGGGGTGGAAGTGTAGTCCCCCACACATCACTAAAACCAGCAAAACCAGCACAAGGCAGAACCAGCCAGGGGGGATAATGCCATGGCAAGGGAGACACTCAGTGTGGGGTACCCCTGCCATAAAATTTATCAGCCCCCCAAGCCAGTCAGCCTAGAGCTGGAATTCCTCGGAAAGTGGGGACCCCAAAAAATAAAAATGGGGTCCCCCTCACGAGCAACAACCCCTGGTGGCGGTTCATTTTGTGTTAATATTGTTCTTTACAGGTGGCATACAGGTCCCTGTAAGCCTGCCCCAGCATGTGCCAGCATGCCCAGACATAAAGGGCCCGCAGGCACCTGTAAAGAAAACATTAAAATACAACACAACATTGTATTTAAAAAAAAGTTGTATTAGCCAGGGTCTTCACCTGGGGGCGGCGGCCTTTAAGATCTTTTGCATGGCCGCCGCCTTCCCAGGGCTTCAGGTGTCTTCACCTGGTGGGCAGCGGTTGTTAAGCTCTTTTGCATAACCGCCGCCGATCCAGGACTTCCACATCATCTTTTTTCTTCTGGAGTTCTTTACTGCTCCTCCTCCGCCGTCGAAATGACACCGCTGCCTCACACTGACTTATATAAGTCAGTCGGAAGGGGCTGGGCGATGACGCAGCGAGCAGTGATTGGCTAGCGGCAGCTATCTTGAATTTAAAAAATGACTCTTAGGCGCCATTTTTTAAACTGGTACCGCTCCGCTGCCAAACTTTGGGGAATGCCACTAATACCTCCGCTGCATCCACCACCGCAGCCCGCACCTCCGCCGCGCCCACACAGTGATGACAGCGGATCCAGTGACGGATCCGCTGGCCAATCACTGTGGCCTCACTGACAGTGGCGTGCTTTTATGGGTTGAAAGCACATCCCTGTATGAAAGCATGAAAGCGGCACTTCTAATGGTGCCGCTTTCCAATGCATTTTCAATGGGCTTTTACTGCCAATGTCATGGCCCCGGCCACGCCCACCCCCCGCTCCCACACCTTTCCCATTGACAATGGGAGGCACCACAATCGATGCCTCCCAACCCCATTAACAGAGGAGTAATGATCAGATTAATATAAAGCAGATACCTACGACACAGAATATGTCATGAGTATCTTCTTTGTATTATTTTAATCATTAATGACAGGGAAGCCACTGCCTCCCCTGACTGCACGTCCCTGATCTAATGACTGTTGACATAGTTACTGTCGACCCAACAAACCACACCCATTGTGACCACCATCCCAGTAGACTATACCAATACAAGCAGGATTGCAAAGTATAGAGGGGCAGGGATGCAAGAAATAAAGCAGAGACAGTCACGTTAATCTAGGAGGCAGTGCAAGTTTCTTAACCTCAATAAAAAACCGTCAGATGCCAGCACTAATTTTTGTGGCATATTGACTACTTGAATTTGTCCGTCCCTGGATAGGAAGTAATCCCAAGAACAGACAAACGCCACTGGGAATTCTACCCAGGGTAGATATAAATCAATACGCAGACACACTGTGAAATCCTGTTGCATTTGAAGAGATGTTTTTCTCCTGTGGTTTTCATCTTGCCCACATTTTTTTTCCATTTGCTCAGTCTGTCTCTGCCAGCCAAGCCCTGGTTAAGTCTTGTGGTTTGTACATTTTTGCTGACTTTTATCAAGTTTCACAAACATTGATGATTGCAGCAGGAATAATAAGAAAGGATTGAAAGAGAGAGGAGCTTCTAACAGTCTGCCTGGCTGCAGTTTCAGGCACGAAGAGGTAGGACAGGAAAAAAAGAAACATAAAACACTTACAGGCTCCAGGTAAAAGAATCCAGCGCTTGTGAACAGAATGAAAGCTTTGCCTCCAATTGTTCAGGGATTCATCACTGTCTGATCCAATCTGAAGGGAGCAATCAATGCTAGTCCCAAATGATTCTGCTCTGTGATTGTACACAGCAGCACTAAGAATGGTTATTATCCTTCGTATCTATAGTGCCAACACAGTACACAGGAAGAGTAGGGAGAATGTATAACCAGTCCACCACAGGATTTTAAGGTCATTTGTTTAATAAATCCAATTAAACTACCAGTATGCTGTTGGACTGTGGGAAGAAATACCAAAAAGAAACATGCAGACTCTACACAGAGAGCACCCAGACCCATTGTGGAGCAGCAATAAAGGTAATTTTGTTAGCACAATGGAGTCTGGCTCAATAGTCAGCTAGTTACTTTTGACATCATGCAGGCACGAGGCACAATGTGCCTCCATGGGGTCGATTCAATTCTCAGACAGTTGAATAGCGCTGGGAATTAGCTCCCGTCGCTATTCAATTCAGCTCACGTTAAGTTGGCGAATGCCCGTTCTCCCGGACTTAACAGGTTGATTTGTCGGGAGAACGGGCATTCTCCGACTTAACTCCCTGGCGCGATGCGGATTCCCGACAGAATCAGCCTCGCGCCGGCCGCGATGCAGCACTTTTGTCGGATTTCCTCTCGCATCCCCCGGGGGTGAGAGAAGAATTCCGGACAATTGAGTGTCACTTGGCACTGTATTGAATAGCACCGGGAGCTAAATCCCAGTGCTAGTCAACGGTCGGAGAATTGAATCGACCCCCATGAGATCACTAGATCCTCACAGACAGTTAAGCTGCATTTAGCATACAATGGGGTAGATGTATTAAGCCTGGAGAAGGGATAAAATAAGAATTTACTTACCGATAATTCTATTTCTCATAGTCCGTAGTGGATGCTGGGACTCCGTAAGGACCATGGGGAATAGCGGCTCCGCAGGAGACTGGGCACAAAAGTAAAAGCTTGAACTAGCTGGTGTGCACTGGCTCCTCCCCCTATGACCCTCCTCCAAGCCTCAGTTAGGATACTGTGCCCGGACGAGCGTACATAATAAGGAAGGATATTGAATCCCGGGTAAGACTCATACCAGCCACACCAATCACACCGTACAACCTGTGATCTGAACCCAGTTAACAGTATGATAAACGAAGGAGCCTCTGAAAAGATGGCTCACAACAATAATAACCCGAATTTTGTAACAATAACTATATACAAGTATTGCAGACAATCCGCACTTGGGATGGGCGCCCAGCATCCACTACGGACTATGAGAAATAGAATTATCGGTAAGTAAATTCTTATTTTCTCTAACGTCCTAAGTGGATGCTGGGACTCCGTAAGGACCATGGGGATTATACCAAAGCTCCCAAACGGGCGGGAGAGTGCGGATGACTCTGCAGCACCGAATGAGAGAACTCCGGGTCCTCCTCAGCCAGGGTATCAAATTTGTAGAATTTAGCAAACGTGTTTGCCCCTGACCAAGTAGCTGCTCGGTAAAGTTGTAAAGCCGAGACCCCTCGGGCAGCCGCCCAAGATGAGCCCACTTTCCGTGTGGAATGGGCTTTTACAGATTTTGGCTGTGGCAGGCCTGCCACAGAATGTGCAAGCTGAATTGTACTACAAATCCAACGAGCAATCGTCTGCTTAGAAGCAGGAGCACCCAGCTTGTTGGGTGCATACAGGATAAACAGCGAGTCAGATTTCCTGACTCCAGCCGTCCTGGAAATATATATTTTCAGGGCCCTGACTACGTCCAGTAACTTGGAGTCCTCCAAGTCCCTAGTAGCCGCAGGCACCACAATAGGCTAGTTCACGTGAAACGCTGAAACCACCTTTGGGAGAAATTGAGGACGAGTCCTCAATTCTGCCCTATCCGTGTGAAAAATCAGGTAAGGGCTTTTATAAGATAAAGCCGCCAATTCTGAGACACGCCTGGCTGAAGCCAGGGCTAACAGCATTACCACCTTCCATGTGAGATATTTTAATTCCACAGTGGTGAGTGGTTCAAACCAATGTGATTTTAGGAACCCCAAAACCACATTGAGATCCCAAGGTGCCACCGGGGGCACAAAAGGAGGCTGTATATGCAGTACCCCTTTGACAAACGTCTGGACTTCAGGCACTGAAGCCAGTTCTTTTTGGAAGAAAATCGACAGGGCCGAAATTTGAACCTTAATGGACCCTAATTTTAGGCCCATAGACAGTCCTGTTTGCAGGAAATGTAGGAAGCGACCCAGTTGAAATTCCTCTGTAGGGGCCTCTTTGGCCTCACACCACGCAACATATTTTCGCCAAATGCGGTGATAATGTTTTGCGGTTACATCCTTCCTGGCCTTTATCAGGGTAGGGATGACTTCTTCTGGAATGCCTTTTTCCTTCAGGATCCGGCGTTCAACCGCCATGCCGTCAAACGCAGCTGCGGTAAGTCTTGGAACAGACAAGGTCCCTGCTGGAGCAGGTCCTTTCTTAGAGGTAGAGGCCACGGGTCCTCCGTGAGCATCTCTTGAAGTTCCGGGTACCAAGTCCTTCTTGGCCAATCCGGAACCACGAGTATAGTTCTTACTCCTCTCCTTTTTATGATTCTCAGTACTTTTGGTATGAGAGGCAGAGGAGGGAACACATACACTGACTGGTACACCCATGGTGTTACCAGAGCGTCCACCGCTATTGCCTGAGGGTCCCTTGACCTGGCGCAATATCTGTCTAGTTTTTTGTTGAGACGGGACGCCATCATGTCCACCTTTGGTTTTTCCCAACGGTTTACCATCTCTTGGAAGACTTCTGGATGAAGTCCCCACTCCCCCGGGTGAAGGTCGTGTCTGCTGAGGAAGTCCGCTTCCCAGTTGTCCACTCCCGGAATGAACACTGCTGACAGTGCTATCACATGATTCTCCGCCCAGCGAAGAATCCTTGCAGCTTCTGCCATCGCCCTCCTGCTTCTCGTGCCGCCCTGTCTGTTTACGTGGGCGACTGACGTGATGTTGTCCGATTGGATCAATACCGCCTGACCCTGAAGCAGGGGTTTTGCTTGACTTAGGGCATTGTAAATGGCCCTTAGTTCCAGAATGTTTATATGAAGACATGTTTCCATGCTTGACCACAAGCCCTGGAAATTTTGTCCCTGTGTGACTACTCCCCAGCCTCTCAGGCTGGCATCTGTGGTCACCAGGATCCAATCCTGAATGCCGAATCTGCGGCCCTCTAGTAGATGAGCACTCTGCAGCCACCACAGAAGAGACACCCTTGTCCTTGGCGACAGGGTTATCCGCTGATGCATCTGAAGATGCGATCCGGACCATTTGTCCAGAAGATCCCACTGAAACGTTCTTGCATGGAATCTTCCGAATGGAATCGCTTCGTAAGAAGCCACCATTTTTCCCAGGACCCTCGTGCACTGATGCACTGACACCTGGCCTGGTTTTAGGAGATTCCTGACTAGCTCGGATAACTCCCTGGCCTTCTCCTCTGGGAGAAACACCTTTTTCTGGACTGTGTCCAGAATCATTCCTAGGAACAGGAGACGTGTCGTTGGAATCAGCTGCGATTTTGGAATATTTAGAATCCACCCGTGCTGACGTAACACTAACTGAGATAGTGCTACTCCGACTTCTAACTGTTCCCTGGACCTTGCCCTTATCAGGAGATCGTCCAAGTAAGGGATAATTAAGACGCCTTTTCTTCGAAGAAGAATCATCATTTCGGCCATTACCATGGTAAAGACCCGGGGTGCCGTGGACAATCCAAACGGCAGCGTCTGAAACTGATAATGACAGTTTTGTACTACAAACCTGAGGTACCCTTGGTGAGAAGGGTAGATTGGGACGTGGAGATAAGCATCTTTGATGTCCAGAGACACCATACAGTCCCCTTCTTCCAGGTTTGCTATCACTGCTCTGAGTGACTCCATCTTGAATTTGAACCTCTTTATGTAAGTGTTCAAGGATTTTAGATTTAAAATTGGTCTCACCGAGCCGCCCGGCTTCGGTACCACAAACAGCGTGGAATAATACCCCTTTACCTGTTGTAGGAGAGGTACCTTGATTATCACCTGCTGGGAATACAGCTTGTGAATGGCTTCCAAAACTGCCTCCCTGTCGGAGGGAGACTTTGGTAGAGCAGACTTCAGGAACCGGCGAGGGGGAGACGTCTCGAATTCCAGTTTGTACCCCTGTGATACTACCTGCAGAATCCAGGGGTCCACTTGCGAGTGAGCCCACTGCGCGTTGAAATTTTTGAGACGGGCCCCCACCATGTCCGAGTCCGCATGTAAAGCCCCAGCGTCATGCTGAAGACTTGGCAGAAGCAGAGGAGGGCTTCTGCTCCTGGGAAGAGGCTGCCTGGTGCAGTCTTTTTCCTCTTCCTCTGCCCCGGGGCAGAAATGAGTGGCCTTTTGCCCGCTTGTACTTATGGGAACGAAAGGACTGAGTTTGAAAAGACGGTGTCTTTTTCTGCTGAGAGGTGACCTGGGGCAAAAAGGTGGACTTTCCGGCCGTTGCCGTGGCCACCAGGTCCGAAAGACCGGCCCCAAATAACTCCTCCCCTTTATACGGCAATACTTCCATATGTCGTTTGGAATCCGCATCCCCTGACCACTGTCGCGTCCATAACGCTCTTCTGGCGGAAATGGACATAGCACTCACTCTTGATGCCAGGGTGCAAATATCCATCTGTGCATCACGCATATATAGTAATGCATCCTTCAAATGCTCTATAGTTAGTAATATACTGTCCCTATCCAGGGTATCAATATTTTCAGTCAGGGAATCCGACCACGCCACTACAGCACTGCACATCCAGGCTGAGGCGATTGCTGGTCGCAGTATAACACCAGTATGTGTGTATATACCCTTCAGGATATTTTCCAGCCTTCTATCCGCTGGTTCTTTGAGGGCGGCCGTATCAGGAGACGGTAACGCTACTTGTTTAGATAAACGTGTGAGCGCTTTATCTACTCTAGGGGGTGTTTCCCAACGCGCCCCAACCTCTGGCGGGAAAGGGTATAGTGCCAATAATTTATTAGAAATTAGCACTTTTTTATCGGGGGAAACCCACGCTTTATCACACACCTCGTTTAATTCATCTGACTCAGGAAAAGCTACTGGTAGTTTTTTCACTCCCCACATAATACCCTTCTTTGTGGTACTTGTAGTGTCAGAAATGTTCAATGCCTCCTTCATTGCCGTGATCATGTAACGTGTGGCCCTACTGGACATTACGTTTGTCTCCTCACCGTCGACACTGGACTCCGTATCCGTGTCTGGGTCTGTGTCGACCCACTGAGGTAACGGGCGTTTTATCGCCCCTGACGGTGTCTGAGACGCCTGGACAGGCACTAATTGATTTGTCGGCTGTCTCATGTCGTCAACAGTTTTTTGTAAAGTGCTGACATTGTCACGTAGTTCTTTAAATACAACCATCCAGTCAGGTGTCGACTCCCTAGGGGGTGACATCACTAACACAGGCAATTGCTCTGCTTCCACATCATTTTCCTCCTCATACATGTCGACACAATCGTACCGTCACCCAGCACACACACAGGGAATGCTCTGATAGAGGACAGGACCCCACTAGCCCTTTGGGGAGACAGAGGGAGAGTTTGCCAGCACACACCAGAGCGCTATATATATATATATATATATATATGTATATAGGGATAACCTTATATAAGTGTTACTCCCTTTTATAGCTGCTGTTTATAATTTAGCTGCCAATAGTGCCCCCCCTCTCTCGTTTTTACCCTGATTCTGTAGGGACTGCAGGGGAGAGTCAGGGAGCCGTCCTTCCAGCGGAACTGTGAGGGAAAATGGTGCTTGTGTGCTGAGGAGATAGGCTCCGCCCCTTCACGACGGCCTTATCTCCCGCTTTTTTCTGGAAAACTGGCAGGGGTTAAATACATCCATATAGCCCAGGAGCTATATGTGATGTATTTCTTTTGCCATCCTAAGGTATTTCTGATTTTTATTGCGTCTCAGGGCGCTCCCCGCCAGCGCCCTGCACCCTCAGTGACCGGAGTGTGAAGTGTGCTGAGAGCAATGGCGCACAGCTGCAGTGCTGTGCGCTACCTTAGTTGAAGACAGGAACGTCTTCTGCCGCCGATTTCACCGGACCTCTTCGTTCTTCTGGCTCTGTAAGGGGGCCGGCGGCGCGGCTCCGGGACCCATCCAGGCTGAACCTGTGATCGTCCCTCTGGAGCTAATGTCCAGTAGCCTAAGAAACCCAATCCACTCTGCACGCAGGTGAGTTCGTTTCTTCTCCCCTTAGTCCCACGATGCAGTGAGCCTGTTGCCAGCAGGACTCACTGAAAATAAAAAACCTAAAATAAACTTTTACTCTAAGCAGCTCAGGAGAGCCACCTAGCATGCACCCTTCTCGTTCGGGCACAAAAATCTAACTGAGGCTTGGAGGAGGGTCATAGGGGGAGGAGCCAGTGCACACCAGCTAGTTCAAGCTTTTACTTTTGTGCCCAGTCTCCTGCGGAGCAGCTATTCCCCATGGTCCTTACGGAGTCCCAGCATCCACTTAGGACGTTAGAAAAAGAAGTGATAAGCGCAAGGTGATAACGCTCCAGCCAATCAGCTCGAAACTGTCATTTTTCAAATATGTAAAGATTGGCTGGTGAGTTGCACTTATCACCGCTTTATCACTTCTGTATCCAGGCTTCACAAGGTTAATACTTCTGCCCCAAAATGTAAAAAACAAATAAAAGAATAAATGAAATCAATTGCCTAATTAGTTTACAGTGCGACTTCAACACAGACACTCTAGTTTAATCACATCCGTTTTACTTGGCAGCCTTGTAGACGTTTTTCCTCCTAGGTGCTATATCCCAGACACTACATGACTGCTATATGTAATGACCTGAGTTCATAGCAATGATGAAATGATGTCTGTGGCTAGGAACCAGTGACTCATGATCATTGGTCCTGCAGTCACAGATTCCTAGTGGTAGCTGCACTCTCATTCATCCCAATGACTGCGTCCACCCTACGTAGAGGACAAGTTATGTTTAAGTGAAACCGCAGACACTGGTAGACAAAGACGCATGGTGCATACTGAAGTAATAGCGTCCCCAGGCATGGCTCTGCAGGATTACATTTTATAAATATATACATGCCATTTGTGTAATATCATTTTAACAGCAGAAGCCATAACACAAGTAACAGAAAAAACACATACAGACATTATATAACCCATTACAGAAGAAGTTCCAAAAAACAAGGCATGGGGAGGATTGATTGCAACTACTAGATGAGGGTGACATACACTCAAACATAATCACCTAGTGCCTCCTTCCACAGTCATGGTGATGAGCACTGCTAAACAATTTAATGAGGAGAGAGGGGGAGTATGGGAAAACACAGAGGCTGTTTAAATGCAATTTAGGATATTTTAAGGCTGTTGATCCAAATGATGGAAAAATCTCTTGTGAAAAAAAAACAAAAAACATTTCAGACCTATATATACCGTACTAGACAAAAAAAAAAGCAAAGTAGCAAAAAACACAACTGTCAAGCAAAAATAAATAAATTCATATTTGGCTAATTTATCTGGAAAGGATAAACCACAGTGTATACAACACTGAAAGCATATTTAGTAGTAGTGAGCTGCAAACCCTTGACATTTCCCAGCAATAAAACAAGATATGCAGGTATTAGCATAGGACAGCGAGATGTCAATCTATGACGGATGACTGCACGAAGTCTATTGCTGCAGTCATGATCTTGGACCAGCAATAGAATTTTACTGGCAGATTGGAAGCAAAGCAAATGGCGATTAGTTGCATCAATGGGAAGCGGTGACAGCTTAGATGGGGATTTTTAGACAACAGATCTCAGGGAAGAAATGCCAGTTATTTGTGTGGATTAAACAAAACCGATTTGTGTCAAACAGCAGCCGCGTAGGAGTTGGCAACCAAAGCAGTGTGGTTATATGGCTATGAGGGATTTGTCTGTAGACACAACAGAAACTAATGATCCTTTATATAGCAGACAGGAATGACTGCAAGATAAAACAAAGAAAATATTTCTACGGATTACAGAGCCACAAAGTAACTTTTTCAACTGGTGAACGGTTACACAGAATACTGTATGGCAATGGTTCTCAAACTGTGTGCCGTGGCGCCTTGGATTGGTGGTCTAGGACCAATTAAAAGAAATGATGGTCAATGTAATAGGCAAAACCAGTGCTGGTGGCTGTCAATCATAAAATATGTGGACAAACAGAAGAAAATCTTACCCCCTCACCAAACAATTGAACTTAAGGATGACATATAAACACAGTTTTCCTAATTTAATATTTATTTCTGAATTTCTCAATAAGAAACTTTTGGCCTAGGGGTAGAAAAAAAATTCTGATACTCTGGGGCAACGGGTTTCAAAAAATTTTTTGAAACCACTGCTGTATGGTATTGTAAAACACGAGAGACTGGTTCAGCAATAAGCTATGCACAAACATCAACCTTTAACGTGCCAGTGGTTTCCAATTTGGGTGCAGGACAAATCACAGTGCTTTGCTAAAGTATTCACCCCCCCTTGGCTTTTTACCTATTTTATTACATTACAACCTGTAATTTAATTTTTTTTTTTACCTGAATTTTATGTGATGGATCTACACAAAATAGTCTAAGTTGGTGAAATTAAATGAGAAAAATGTATATAAAAAAATATTTTTTATAAATACATTTTTTTAAATTGGCATGTGCATCTGTATTCACCCCCTCAAAAGTTCTGGTACAACCAATTACCTTCAGAAGTCACATAATTAGCGAAATGAAGTCCACCTGTGTGCAATCTAAGTGTCACATGATCTGTCAGTATAAACACACCTTTTCTGAAAGGCCCCAGAGGCTGCAACACCACTAATACCCCTTTCACACTGACAAATATTTCCCGGGTTATTGCACATGAACGCGCATCAACTCGGGAATTTGCTCAGTGTGAAAGGGTCCTGTAAGAATGTCCCGGGTCGAGCATCCCGGCATTTCATCTCAGGTCTCTACCTGTGTTGAATCCGGAATTGACCCGGGATGCGGTGCAGTGTGAACGGGTAAGCCGGGTTAAGGCGACCCGGCACCAGTTCTCTGCATAGGAGGAGGCGGTGCTTGGAGATTATTATCTCCAAGCACCGCCTCTGGCAGCGTCAGCGGTGACGTCACCAACCCAGCAATATGGGAAGCACCCGTGTACACATTCCCGGGTGCGACCCGGCTATTGTCAATCTAAAAGGGGTATAAGCAAGTGGCATCACACCATGAAAACAAAGGAGCTCTCCAAAGAAGTCAGGGACAAAGTTGTTGAGAAGTACAAGTCAGGGTTGGGTTATAAAAAAAAATAATATCCAAATCTTTGATGATCCCCTGGAGCACCATCAAATCCATCATCTTCAAATGGAAAGAACATGGTACCACAACAAACCTGCCAAGAGAGGGACGGCCACCAAAACTCAGACCACGCAAGGAGGGCATTAATCAGAGAGGCAGCACAGGGACCAAAGGTAACCCTGAGCTGCAGAGTTCTACAGCAGAGACTGGTGTATCGGCGCATGTGACCACAATAAGCCGTACATTTCATAGAGATGGGCTTTATGGAAGAATGGCCAGAAAAAAGCCATTACTTAGTGTTAAAAATAAGAAGGCACGTTTTGAGTTTGCCAAAAGGCATGTGGACGACACCCCAAATGTATGGAGGAAGGTTGTCTGGTCAGATGAGACTAAAATTTAACTTTTTGGCCACCAAGGACAACACTACGTCTGGCGCAAACCCAACACATCCCATCACCCCAAGAACACCATCCCCACAGTGTAACACGGTGGTGACAGCATCATGCTGTGGGGATGTTTTTAAGCAGCAGGGACTGGGAAACTGTTTTGAGTCATGGGACAGATGGATGGTGCTAAATACAGGGATATTCTTGAGTTAAAACCTGTTTCAGCCTGCCTGTGATTTGAGACTGGGACGGAGGTTCACCTTCCAGCACACTGCTAAAGCAATACTCGAGTGGTTTAAGGGGAAACATTTAAATGTGTTGGAATGGCCTAGTCAAAGCCCAGCTCTCAATCCAATTGAGAATCTGTGGTCAGACTTGAAGATTGCTGTTCACAAGCGGAAACCATTCAACATGAAGGAGCTGGAGCAGTTTTGCCTTGAGGAATGGGCAAAAATCCCAGTGGCAAGCTCATAGAGACTTATCCAAAGCAACTTGCAGCTGTAATTGCTGCAAAAGGTGGCTCTACAAAGTACTAACTTTAGGGGGGTGAATAGTTATGCACGCTAAAGTTTTCTGTTATTTTGTCCTATTTGTTGTTTGAAGATAAAAAAAATTTTTTATTGTAAAGCAAAGTTGTAGGCATGTTCTGTGAATGAAATGATGCAAACCTTCAAACAAACCATTTTAATTCCAGGTTGTGACGCAACAAAATATGCAAAATGCAAAGGGGTGGGGGGAGGGGGGTGAATACTTTAGCAAGGCACTGTAGGAGTAGATCTACTAACCGGTAGTATAACACAGCCATCGATGATAGTATGAGGACAAATATGTAGTGTATAATAGTGCAATCCCATTTTCCTCCATATTGGTCTTCAGATTGGCCATACATTGAAGTACGTTTTGAAGTGAGGGCACGTACATGTGAATTTAATTGTGCTGTACCCCAATTCTTCATGCAACATTATCCCAGGAAGCCCAGAGGAAACGGTGGTCATATCAGAATAGGTTTTGAGCAGAGCGGCAAAACAGGCAATAATAATACACAGGCGCACATTGGGGCAGATGTATTAAGCCTGGAGAAGTGATAAAGCAGTGATAAGTGCAAGGTGATAACGCACCAGCCAATCAGCTCCAAAATGTAAATTCACATATTGGAGCTGATTGGCTAGTGCGTTATCACCTTCCAATTATCACTTCTCCAGGCTTAATACATCTGCCCCTATGTGTATTAGTATTTAGATACAACACAGGTTAGCAGGGTCTGGTTTGATTGCAACCAGGGTGCGATATGCGAGTGCAGCTCCTGGGTTTCTCTTGGTCTTCTCTTTGCGCTCCATGTTCATCTCAAATACTGCACCCCTTCTAAAATAAAGGGGCAGGATCTGTTTGTGAACATTACTAAAGAAGTGGAATTCAACATGGTACTTTAACACATTCCCCCTTCCCCCCCAAAAGAAAAAAAAAAAAAGTCACAGGCTGTTCTAATTATCTAATGCGTTGCATATGCTCGTCGTGCAGGGAACAAAACCCGGAAGTAATACTGTATTTAATGTGTAAAGCAGACAGAGACGGTCCACAAGTGGTTATAAAGTAACCAAACTTTCCCCATTTTGATCCAAACTAGCTGCATGTCTGGCCGCAACCAGAGCAATATTACAGAAGTATTGGAAACGTGGCAAGTAGAAACACAATACAAAATCTGAGTACTCCATCATCAGCCGGCTACTGATGGCACTGCCAAGCAATCATTCAGCCTGATCACAGGACAGCTCCATCTGTAATGATGCGGTCACCCCAAGAATGAGCACAGCTTCGGCTTCAACTTGCAACGTCACATTACAAAAACTTGTGGTTAATTCTATTCCACCCACAAATTTATTCCCATCAACAAGAGAGCGATTTAAAAATAAAATAAAAAGTTCCAATAGATTTAATTGAAGCTCTAAAAAAAATGAGCTTCCCCATGAAGCAGAGGAGTAAATGTTACAACTTTTGACAGAAAGGTTTATTTTCATTTGATTCTCCTATGACTGCTCGGCAGCATCCATCAGCATAACTCAACTCAGCACAGGCAGCTCCATTCCTGAGTGAGATCTGCCATAAAATGTGCTTCTGCAGAGGTAATCTGAAATGTCAGCCAACGACTTCAATTGATTGTTACATAAAATATGATATATCATTATGCTTGTTTTACAAAACATGAGGCCGGTTACCCACCAGCTGTAAAAATCAGACCTTTAATAGTCTTTAAGGGATAGATTACATTTTGCATGATGGCCGCCATGCGTTTCAGAATAGCAGGATGCGGCCAACAACAACGCAAGTCAGTCCTCACACTCCATAGGGGTGCGCAGGAAAACCTGCGGTGTTAAGGGTACAGTATATGGTGGATATCCTGTCAGGATCCCGGCATTTGGGATGCCGTCAGTCAGAATACCAGTGGCGGAATCCAGACATTGATACCAGTGCCGGCACCGGAATCCCAACTGTCGGCATCCCGAAGGTAAGTATGCTGGGGATGCTTAGGGTTAGGCCGCTGAGGGTGGGTGGTGTTTATGCTGCAGGTACAGGGATAGGGATAGGCTGCAGCTAGGGGGTTAGCTTTAGACCCCACCGTAGAGGGTTAGGCTGTGGAGAGTGAGGGTTAGGGCTTAGTATACTTACCTAGTTGGTGTCAGGATGCATCGAGCGGGATCCTGATACCATCCCATGTGTACAGCCAACCACACCAGCAGAATTGTAAGATTAGTAAAAGCAAGTAAACAGGTATATGGAATAGAGCATATTTGTTCTAATGACCCAATTACAGCCACTGGTTATACACTGGAAGCCTACATTATTAAACAGTAACAGTTTACTCTTATTCAATAGTAAGTCAGATACATAATAGCTCTATATGTAACGTCCGCCCAAAGGGCCTGATCCTAATGTGGTCGGAGTTGCTCTCAGTGCAGCTTACATGGAAGCAGCAGCATCAATGACACACTAGTGTGTTAATGCAGCAGGAGGAGTCTGATATAAGCCTTCTGCTTGCATTAGGACGCAGCAGCAGATCACCTGTGACACAATCAGCCAGATGCATGACCCATGGGGCCACTTAAGCCAGCCGCTACAAATCCAACAAAGAGGCCAGAGAATCCATGCCTCATCACTCCCCCAAAACGGAGATGACATGCCTGCAGTCACTGCCCCCTCCCCACTCCCAAACGACAGCAGACTGTCAATCGGTGACAGCCTGCAACCGTAGTGCGTCTGACGCCACAGACCCGTACAGCAAATATGCAAAGTACCAAACATCTGTACCTTGCGCCATGAGTATCACCTCAGTCTACATCTGACTCAGGCCCAGAGGCTTCCTACACTACAAGCCATCTAGACAGTACGCTATAATATCTGCTCACTCCACAATTTTTCACCTCAGCTACTAAAACATTCTTCTCTGAGGCGTCCCGGATTTATGAAAAGCCATAAGGACATGTAATGATCTTTTTAATTATTAAAAAGTGGTAAAACTCTGCGCAGATTTACATCTCTCTGAAGCTATTGCAAAAGATTTCCTTTTATACCCAATCTAAGAAATCGCATTCCACAGACAAATATACTATTTATGCTGGATTACCACAGGGAATACAGACATGAAAAGCACAGCATTATCACCTATTTATCACAGAACTGCATCTGGCCGTTCCTCAAAGCCAAAGGAGTTCAACAGTTGCGCAAGACTTTTCCTCACTTTTGACGAGTTTACCTCCCCTCACCCCAACTGACATGAAAGTCCAAGTATAAAAAACTTGTAACGAGTGGCAAAGAACAAATCTGCATTAATTTTCCTGTGTTCCAGGTTTTAATGAGCCTATTTTTCAGTCGCTGCACACGACTGCACAGGCAGATTTGTACTAACAATGCAGTGGGCTGGTGAGTTAATGAACAGGGCATCATCAAAAGCAGAGCCTCTTGTTAATCAGTATTATAACAGAAGCAAGCCTTCTGCAACCTCTCGTCAAATCAAAGAGATCACCTTGCATAGCAGCCTTTTTCAATGCGCGTGTTAAGGTTCTCGGCAAAATCAAGGATGAAGCAGGCTAGAAAAGGTGATGAGGTGATAAATTAATGATTTTCTCCACAAAATGGCAAAAGGCCACAGAACGAGGCAAGAAATGAGTATCAAGCCTTTAATACAAACATGCGCATAGCAGAATATAAAAGCTGCCTAATGGCATCCTATGGGTTCAAGCGCAAAAGCATCCCTGCCCTATAGAAGGGCAAAAAGGGGGGAGGGTGTATAAAGCCTTGGGGAGAAGTGAATGGAGAAGTTGCCCAAACCAACTTCTGTCATTTATCTAGCTTCAGGGGAGATGTACTAAGCAGTGAAGAAGTTGCCCATGGCAACCAACCAGCCGCTTAATCTGACAGTATGCAAATTTTAAATGTTATTTCAATGCTGATTGGTTGCCACCGGCAACTTCTCCACTCTTTTCACTGCTTTGTGCATCTCTCCCCCAGGCTCTGAAAAGACAGTTAGAAGCTATTGGTTGTTTTAGGCAACTCCTCCACTTATCTCTCTCTCTCCAAGACTTTATGCATCTCTCCTAAAGCACCACTTTTTTTTACTAAACAACAATTGCAGCTTATACTTAACCACCATCCAATCAGTAATGGCAATCTGTTTTAAAAAATTAATCGACTCACATTTCAGAGACCAGGTATGAAGTGAAGACTAAAACTGCGATTCAACTGTTTTTGTGCCTGCACGGACGCCTGATCACCTATCTTTTCAAACAGAGCGACATTCAATTGATGGTGCCGATGGGTGCAAGAAACTGGGTGCACAATACTTTTTGTACCGGACGTGCCCAAACAGACCGGGTTTAGCCACGCAAATAGCTAAACTACTGGGCGCGACAGGTAAATTGTGCAAAAGCCGGACTTTTGCACATTTCTGTTCGCCCCCTCAATAGTCCATTTTGCAGACAAATGTTCAAATTTTCAGCACTGATTATGCACTATAGCCGAATGCATGCATCCATGGGTGATTCAGAATTGCATACATCTGCTGCAATTCCAGAATTGGCATAAAGGAGATGAAATGGGGCAGTCACACAAAGGTGAGTGAGGCATGTCGTGGGGCATGTAGGCTTAATTGTGGGCTATGCAGAATTGTGCATATGCATAGATCCGTCAGATTTCAGACAGATCACTTGCACCTGGCACACTGATAATGGCGGCTATCTGAACAAGCTAATGCATAAGATTGCTAGAGTCACAAATGCATGCGGCTCAATGTACGGGTAAATATCTGCATTGAGGTTCACGCACGCACAGCCAGAGCAACTGCAGCTGACTTTTGTGCAACTCAAGAATCTGCCTCAATGTGTTTAAAATGTTCACTGTTGTATTGAGGAAATCTGCAACCCATTATTATCATTGTAGCTTTTATCCTTTAATCTGACCAGCAAAACAAGTAGATGTATTCTCATTAGCTACTGTAGCTAATAGTGCTGTCTAGGCAGCTAATAGAGTGAATAGAGCAAAATATGTCACCACATCAGGCTTGGATGCTCAAGAATACACAGTGTACTTGCATGCAGCTATTGTAATGAAAGCAAAAAAATATACACACAATATCTATATTATCTATAGGCAGACAGACAGACTGATAGATATAATTATCTATATATATGTGTGAGTGTGTGTATATATCCTGCATTTACCTCTGGACAGTGTATACCCAATGAGGGAAAGGGGGTATAATTTGAAGGTCACCTGGCAGTTTTGTGTTAAACCTATGTTTTTTATATGTACATATGTGTCCTTATACAATTAGCCATTCAGGCAGAAAACACATATGACACAAAAATAAACACACACACACAGTGGCTGATGAGAAGCCAGCCAGACAGCACTGTCACTACACATATGCAGTCAATGAGGGAGGGAGATGATACAGTGAACTGGCCACCTAGTGAATTCAGTATTTCCTGTTATAAGAGCCAGGGGGAAATGAGGTACTGAGGAGGGAAGTGTTGGGTTATTGTTCAGGGATTTCTATTTAATAAATCCTCTGCCCCCATAGGAGTCATTTTAATTTGTGTTTCTCTCATTATCTCAAACCTCCACTCGCAATGGTCTGCTATTATCTGTTCTGCTCCAACGAGACGGTACTAATTGTCCCCTTGTATTGTAAATGTATGCGAGAGCCATCTCCATCTAATTACTAGAGTAAAAGGAGAGCCCAGACACAATACCAACTCCATGTTTTATGCCACAGAGGATTCCCAGACTGGAATTATCTCATTAACTCTTCCCATTATTTGAGAATTTGACACATATCACATTAGCTGTTTGCTATAATTAGCAATGGATGAGGCTTCTGTGTAAATAAATAGGACCTCTCCCAGCCTATAGTTTATAGTACAACGTAATACAGATTACATTCATCACATATCTTGGGCAATCATCATGGTAGGTGATTTATTAATTTATTTATTAACCGTGATTTATATAGCGCACACATATTCCGCAGCGCTTTACACAGACTATTTGGCCATTCACATCAGTCCCTGCCTCAGTGGAGCTTACAATCTATAGTCCGTCACATGTACATAAAGATGCATTCACGCTAGGGGAACCATTTAACCTACCAGTAAAATTTGGATTGTGGGAGGAAACCGGAGTACCCGGAGGAAACCTACGCAAGTACGGGGAGAATATACAAACTCCACACGGTTAGGACCATGGTGGGAATTGAACCCATGACCTCAGTGCTGTGAGGCAGTAATGCTAACCATTACACCATCCGTACTGCCCAGGTGATTATTTAGTTAACCTGTCCACTTTTAGACATGTTAACACAAGTCTGCAATTTCCACATTAAACTACACTGTTATATTGATCTAGCAAATAAAAAAACATTTGTAGAACATATTATACAAACTATCTTCCAATAAGAACTGACAATGCTGATGCAGCAGCAAACAGCTGACAGTATGGAGCACTACCCAGATATACATATAAAGGAAATTAAATGTCACTAGAACAATGTTCTCTTTTAATGTTTCCAAACGTTTAAGCCGCTGCCAAAGAGGCATCCAATCTAACTTGTCACCGACTTGGCAAGAAAAGGCTATGCTTCTAAAATAAATGGATGTACATAGTGATTAGTGTGCAACAAGTTCATCCCTAAGATTTCATGTACTAAAAGGGAATGTAGAATGTAAATTGCCAGAGTTCTGTAATGGATCCTTTCTGTAATAGGACTGTAAAGAAAGTACATGGACATTATCAGGTCAATAAACCTTAATTTTGTTATCACCACCTAGTTTTTTTGAGAATTTTTTTTTTTTTTTTTTTAACAGCATCATAAAAAAAAAAAAAAGTTTAAGATTTAATACCCCTTTCACACTGAGCCACTGACCTGGGATAATGTGGGGACAAGCAACCTGGGTCCTGTCTTGGTGGGAAAGGGTCAACCCAGGTTGTGTTTTCCAGGTCCTCAACCTTGGTCACGACCAGGGTTATTCCCCAGATTGACCCAATTATGATGCAATCTCAAAAGTGAAACGCGGGTTACCCGACCGTACATCCTGTAACGTCTTCTTTTACGACTGACAGTTTTGCAGGGCTGACAAGAGTGAAGTGTGAAAGGCGACAACCACTGAGCCCGCAAGGGGACTCGTAGTGCTCGCCCCAGTGGCGGCATTCTGGCAGGTGGAATGTGGTGTCGGGATATTGACATCCGGCATCCCGTCCGCTGGGATTTCATCCCTATCCCGTGTGAAAGGAATATGAAGAGCTATAACACAGGTTTAAAACAGTGTTCAGTAACCCGTATCGCACCTGGGATTTAGGTGTGAAAGGGGGATAATCGATTTACGCCCCACACACACACACACACAGTCATCCTGTTTCCCCTACAATACTCAAAACAAAGTAGCTAAAATCTTCTCCTCCAGGACTAGCGACTAGATAACCACACACACACACATCTGGCGACTGTTCTTACCAACATATCCAATAATGATCCCATTGACATGTCTTGCAATTACATGCAGACAGTTGGTCCACGAGGAATGAACGTACCATCAGTGGGCAAGAATCGGGGGCCCTATCATTTAAGTACTTGGAACCTAGTTTTACTAGTACAGTACAAAGGACATTCCACCCAAAACTGGAAATTCTTTACAATTATCGTTCAACTTCCAATCCTCCATCAATAGACAGAAGATCGGACACATAATTATCACATATTATCTATTATTAGATCACTATTATGCGCAGTTGCTAGGGAGCAAGTAGGACAACCTGGCAAAAGCCATGCCGGTTTTTTAGACAGGGTGACTGACTCTTAATTGGTGGAACGAGACAGGATCTGCAGGATTAATTGTCACAGTTGTCCGGTCAGATAACATTTAAAGCAGCACTAGGGGTATTAATGCAAAAAAAAAAAAAAAAGAAGGGAGTAAATTAATGAATCAAAGCTAAAATAATGTCGCCAATAGCAGAACAGCTGTGGTGGGAGGCAGGTCTGGTCAGGCAGAGAGATGTAAACCCTAATTACTTCCAGTGCAATATGAAACCATATGCTAAGAGTTTGTCTGGAATGTGCTAGACTGGAAGAAAGTCTCACAAACAAACTTTCCTCATAAATATTATAGAACACTCCTACTCCTTTACATCATAACCTCCTTTAAGTTACATAATTAGAGGCAGACACATTAGAAGAATTCCATGAGGCAAAAATAACAACCACACACACAAGACAATATTTAATCCAATGAAAACCTATGTGCCTTGCGCTCGCACAGCAGGGGCCATTATCCTGTGAGCAGACCAAATGGTCATGAGAACGCAGCCCTATCTATTCACTAAGAACTATGGCCCTCGCTGAGGAGCACTTTCAATTGTCCCAGAATGGCCATTAAGGAACGGCTGTAGTATTATTGTTAAATTCAGCTCAAACTATCTTACACTGGACAGACAAAATGATGCATTGTGGTATTTAGATTTTATAAAGAGGAATCAGAACCAGAATAATAAAAACATCGATTGCTCTTCATGCTCAGACTCCAGAATGTCCCCATAATGGAATTGTTCATTAAAAACGACAGAATAAAAATTGGTCTGCACTGCCACCAATACAAACACTGCCACATGTACAGCTTCAATTGTCATGAGGACACGTAATACCAACAATCGCCTATTATTGGCTAAATAAACAGTGCATGCTTTCGCCCTCACCCTTGCATCCTGGTTACACCCTGATTATCCACATACTCTGAAGACTGGATTTAATTACATTTAGGGCAAATATGTACTCAGGAGCTGGCAATCATTGCTGTGACAATAATTGCTCATTTGCAATTTGGCTGTAGTTAAATGATTACTAAACACAAATTATTGAAAAACACCTGTCATACTTCTTGCCAGTAACAATAGCGGTCTACACGCTTCTCAAATGAAGATTATTAAAACAACGTTATTATCAGATGGGAAGATATTTTATACCGCTTTCACATCGCAAACCCTGCTTTTAAAACGTTTCTTAAAACGGGTCTCAGCAGTTAAACCCCCTTCACATCGCATGTTGTAAACGGTATATTACCGTTTCATTACCGTTTTGGTACCTTTCACACTGAACCCGTTTCACCCATAGAAAACAGTGGTTGTCATTTTAAATGGCCTTTTCTGGCCCACACATTATTAATAATTATTAATTATTAATAATTTGGCTAGTCGTACGATGGAACCCAGCAGCTTCAAGCATCTTTACCATGTTTTTGTAGATTACTGCATCCTTCACTGTCCCAGTGATTTGTCTACATACAGTATTTCTTCATCCCCTCTGATCCTAAGCAGCTCCCTAACCTCCTCATTTTTCCATTTTAAACTGTATTCTGTATAATAAAACGCTTCTTCACTCTCATGTGTTTCCTCCAGTTTATTTCCTGATTCTGCCTGGTGACATCACGCATGGAGACAGCCTATCACCTTCTGTGGTTTGGAAATACCGTTCCTGAGCCTTTCACATTGCACAATGAAACGGGTCCGAACCGTGTAGGACCCGGCTTTTTACCCGTTTTAAAATACCGGTATTCTGTAACCAGTAAATTCAATGTGGCGCTTTCAGACCGCAGCTAGACCCGTTTTGGAAGGCTTAAAAACCAGCAATTTACCGGGTTATAGCTGCGGTGTGAAAGGGGTATTACAGTGCACCTATGACTTCCTGTCCAAACTGTTGAGAGGCAGCTTGCAGGGAATGGGGGTTACTTGCAGGAAGTCTAGGGTGCTAAGTAACAAAGTATTCCTCCACCAGTGCAACTTTACTAGCTTATTATATGAAAACAAACTTCCAGCACTGGGTATATTACTGTAAGACCATTAAACTGAGGTTGTAGTGCAAGATGAATACAGCAGAGGGGAAGTCAGGCAACTTACTAAGAATGAAAGGATATGTTGGGTTATTGTTAGTCTGTTTAAATGGAATCAGTATGATATACTCCGTCTCCGCAGCCTAACTCTAAACTCCCCACTTAGAGCCTGACTAACATCCCCCCCCGGTGCTGCCTAAACCTAACCCCCTCTTCTCCCTTAGGGCATAAACGTAAACACCCCCCTCCCGGTGGTGCCTAAACATACACAACCCCACCGCACCCGCTATACTTACGATCGGGATGCCGGCTGTCGGTCTCCTGATCCTGGCGGGATTCCGGCACCTACATTCTGACTGCTGTTGGTATTCCGGTGTCAGCATGCTGACTGCTGTCGTGAACTAGACCGCATCCCGGTTAAAGAATTTGTTGCACCCAATATGATTGTGTGGTGTAAACTACAACAACTGCAACACAACACATGCACAGGTATACAAAGAATTGCAGTCCTCATTAATAGGACTCTGAAGCATCCTGACATTCACGTTACTCTAAGGGGGCTATCCAATTACCCAGGGTTAATAACCGCTGGTAATTGTATCGCATAGGGCTATCCTTTTAGCTCCGATGTGGCGCACTCCTCCTCCTGATGCCGCCCCTTATCAGGAATTATGCTTCGAGTGCCTCAGCCACATTAAGTATAATCCGCGATCAGTGGTCTGTCAGTTCCGCAATAACACATAGGATCGGGGACTTATCCCTGGTCCCATGTGTTTTTTCGCGCAATCTCTGGACAAATTTCGGCAAATGAAAACTGTCTGTATTTGGATACCACAATAATGACTATTGGTCATTAATTGCGATAGCCATCCGTTTTCATCCGCCAAAACGGCATCAGGGCTAATTGGATACCACCCTAAATGCTCTACAACATTGCAACAAAACAAGACAGTAGCCATTTTTATATATGAAGAATGTTGAGTGCAGGCAGAACCATTAGGTTGGCTTAACCATCGACAGTTATCAACTATCAATAGTTTTATGATGTCAGATAGCTTTACCATCAATGAGGGTACTCAGTGGTGGGGTTCTGATGGCAGATGTGCAGTCACGAACCACCAATGGTTCAACCATCGTTGAAAACCAATGACCATTGATGGCAGGAACGTTGATGGACAAACATACCCTAATTAAGCAAAACTATGGCACCAATGATTGAGAGGGTGCCTAAAACACTACGTGTAACATAATATCACACTTCCAGTGTTTTTAAAACCCCCACACTGAGCACTTGCCACTGACATATAGGAGAACATCCAGCACCTTCTTACATGTTCAGCTGCAGATCTAGTGTTTATTCTAGTACCCTGCACTTGCAACCCGTGCAGTTCCTCTTTCCAGTTGACCAAATAAATGTCTACCATTAGTGGTAGACTTATTGATTACAGACCTTTTTAGTGTAGCTTTAATAATCCACACCCGCAGCTGCCTAGGGTGTCCCCAGTGCTAGAGCAATCAAAAAACATATAGTACCTGGGTTGGCCAGGACTTAAAAAACAGCCCTAGCATCCAAAGCATAATATTAAAAATAAGATTTTAAACCTACCGGTAAATCTATTTCTCCTAGTCCGTAGAGTATGCTGGGGACTCCGTAAGGACCATGGGGTATAGACGGGCTCCGCAGGAGATAGGGCACCTAAAAAGAACTTTTACTATGGGTGTGCACTGGCTCCTCCCTCTATGCCCCTCCTCCAGACCTCAGTTAGAGAACTGTGCCCAGAGGAGATGGACAATACAAGGCAGGATTTAGAAATCCAAGGGCAAGATTCAAACCAGCCCACACCAATCATACCATGTAACCTGGATCATACATAACCAGTTAACCGTATGAACAATAACAGTAACGGTCCAATACCGATTCCAACTGTAACAGAACCCTTATGTAAGCAACAACTATATACAAGTCTTGCAGAGTTTTCGCACTAGGACGGCCGCCCAGCATCCTCTACGGACTAGGAGAAATAGATTTACCGGTAGGTTTAAAATCTTATTTTCTCATACGTCCTAGAGGATGCTGGGGACTCCATAAGGACCATGGGGTTTATACCAAAGCATCCAATCGCGCGGGAGAGTGCGTATGACTCTGCAGCACCGACTGAGCAAACGCTAGGTCCTCATCAGCCAGGGTATCAAACTTGTAGAATTTAGCAAAAGTGTTTGACCCCGACCAAGTCGCCGCTCGGCAAAGCTGTAATGCAGAGACGCCTCGGGCAGCCGCCCAAGAAGAGCCCACCTTCCTAGTGGAATGGGCCTTAACCGAATTTGGTACCGGCAATCCAGCCATAGAATGAGCCTGCTGAATCGTATTACAGATCCAGCGAGCAATAGTCTGCTTCGAAGCAGGTGCGCCAATCTTAGTAGCAGCATATAGGACAAACAGAGCCTCTGTTTTCCTAATTCAAGCAGTCCTGGCTACATAAATCTTTAAGGCCCTGACTACGTCCAGGGATCTGGAATCCTCCAGGTCACTTGTAGCCACAGGCACCACAATAGGTTGATTCATATGGAATGAAGAAACCACTTTAGGCAAAAATTGCGGACGTGTCCTCAATTCAGCTCGATCTACATGAAAAATCAAGTAGGGGCTCTTGTGTGACAAAGCCGCCAATTCTGACACTCGCCTTGCTGATGCTAAGGCCAACAACATGACCACCTTCCAGGTAAGAAATTTCAACTCAACCTTGTTAAGCTGTTCAAACCAGTGTGATTTTAGGAACTGAAACACCACGTTCAGGTCCCATGGTGCCACTGGAGGCACAAAAGGGGGCTGGATGTGCAGCACTCCATTTACAAACGTCTGGACTTCTGGAAGAGAAGCCAATTCCTTCTGAAAGAAAATCGAGAGGGCCGAAATCTGTACTTTACCAGAGCCTAATTTCAGGCCCATATCCACTCCTGTCTGTAGGAAGTGGAGAAGACGACTCAGATGAAAATCTTCCGTAGGTGCATTCTTGGTCTCACACCAAGACACATACTTTCGCCAGATACGGTGATAATGTTTTACCGTCACCTCCTTCCTAGCCTTTATTAAAGTAGTGATGACCTCTTCCGGAATCCCCTTTTTCGCTAGGATTCGGCGTTCAACCGCCATGCCGTCAAACGTAACCACGGTAAGTCTTGAAATACACAGGGCCCCTGTTGCAATAGGTCTTCCCTCAGAGGAAGAGGCCAGGGATCTCCTGTGAGCATCTCTTGTAGATCCGAGTACCAGGCCCTCCGAGGCCAGTCTGGGACGAGTATCGTCTGTACTCTTCTTCGTCTTATGATCCTCAACACTTTTGTGATGAGAGGAAGAGGAGGAAACACGTAGACCGATTTGAACACCCACGGTGTTACCAGAGCATCTACTGCTACTGCCTGAGGGTCCCGAGACCTGGCACAATACCTCCGAAGCTTTTTGTTGAGGCGTGACGCCATCATGTCTATTTGAGGAGTTACCCAAAGACGCGTTACGTCTGCAAAGACTTCTTGATGAAGTCCCCACTCTCCTGGATGGAGATCGTGTCTGCTGAGGAAGTCTGCTTCCCAGTTGTCCACTCCCGGAATGAAGACAGCCGACAGAGCGCTTACGTGATTTTCCGCCCAGCGAAGAATCCTGGTGGCTTCCGCCATCGCGACTGTTTCTTGTCCCGCCTTGGCGGTTCACATGAGCCACTGCTGTGACATGGTCTGATTGAATCAGAACCGGTAGGTTTCGAAGAAGACTCTCCGCTTGTCGAAAGCCGTTGTAAATGGCCCTGAGTTCCAACACACTGATGTGTAGACAAGACTCCTGGTCTGACCAAAGTCCCTGAAAATTTCTTCCTTGTGTGACTGCTCCCCATCCTCGGAGGCTCGCGTCCGTGTTAACCAGGATCCAATCCTGAATTCCGAACCTGCGACCCTCCAGCAGGTGAGTACTTTGCAACCACCACAGGAGAGACACCCTGGCCCCTGGGGACAGAGTTATTTTCCGATGTAAGTGCAGATGGGACCCGGACCACTTGTCCAGAAGGTCCCCTTGAAAAGTCCTTGCATGGAACCTTCCGAAGGGAATGGCCTCGTAGGCCGCCACCATTTTTCCCAGAACTCGAGTGCATTGGTGAACTGACACCCTTTTCGTTTTTAGCAGGTCTCTGACCATGTTCTGGATGTCCTGGGCTTTCTCCAGTGGGAGAAAGACCTTCATTTGTTCCGTATCCAGTATCATACCTAGGAACGTTAGCCGAGTTGTCGGAATCAACTGTGACTTCGGTAGATTTAGAATCCAACCGTGTTGCTGTAGCACTCTCAGAGAGAGCGCCACGCTGCTCAGCAATTTCTCTCTGGATCTCGCTTTTATTAGGAGATCGTCCAAGTATGGGATAATTGTGACTCCATGCTTGCGCAGGACCACCATAATTTCCGCCATTATATTGGTGAAAATCTTCGGGGCCGTGGAAAGCCCAAACGGCAACGTCTGAAATTGGTAATGACAATCCTGTACAGCGAATCTCAGGTATTCCTGATGGGGGGAATATATGGGGACATGAAGGTACGCATCCTTTATGTCCAGAGACACCATAAACTCCCCCTCGTCCATATTGGTTATTATCGCTCTGAGTGATTCCATTTTGAATTTGAATCTTTTTATGTACAGGATTAGGGACTTCAGATTCAAAATAGGTCTGACCGCACCGTCCGGTTTCGGCACCACAAATAGGGTTGAGTAGTAACCTCTTCCCTGCTGGTTCAGGGGAATCCTGATTATTACTTGCTGTAGACACAGCGTTTGAATTGCAGCTAAGACTACATCCCGTTCCGATGTGGAAGCTGGTAGGGCCGATTTGAAAAATCGGCGCGGGGGCACCTCCTCGAATTCCAGTTTGTAACCCTGGGAAACTATTTCCAACACCCAAGGATTCAGGCCTGAGCTGAACCAAGCCTGGCTAAAAAGGCGAAGACGTGCCCCCACCGGTGCGGACTCCCTCAGGGGAGCCCCAGCGTCATGCTGTGGGCTTTGGAGTAGCCAGGGAGGACTTTTGTTCCTGGGCACCTGCCGAAGCAGGTGCTCTTTTGCCTCTGCCCTTACCTCTGGCGAGGAAGGAGGATCCCCAACCTCTTCTGGACTTGTGCGACCGAAAGGACTGCATCTGATAGGGTGGTACTTTCTTTTGCTGTTGGGGAATAAATGTTAAAAAGTTTGATTTACCTGCTGTAGCTGTGGAAACCAGGTCCGTCAGCCCATCCCCAAACAATACATCTCCCTTATAGGGTAGAACTTACATATGTTTTTTGGAAACTGCATCACCCGTCCATTGGCGAGTCCATAAGCATCTTCTCGCAGAGATAGACATGGCATTGGCCCTAGAAGCCAGCAAACCAATGTCCCTTTGAGCATCCCTCATAAATAAGACTGCGTCTTTAATATGGGCTAGAGTTAAGAATATAGTATCCTTATCCATCTTATCAAAATCAGCTGTCAGCTCATCTGTCCAAGCTGAAATCGCGCTACACACCCATGCCGACGCAATTGTCGGTCTAAGGACTGCTCCAGTATGAGAATAAATACACTTTAAGGTAGTCTCTTGCCTGCGATCTGCAGGGTCCCTAAGGGCAGCTGTGTCAGGAGACGGTAGCGCCACTTTCTTGGACAAGCGCGTCAGGGCCTTGTCCACAGTGGGAGGTGATTCCCAACGCTCCCTGTCCTGTTTAGGGAAGGGGTATGCCATATAAATTCTTTTGGGTATCTGCGGTCTCTTTTCCGGAGTCTCCCAAGCTTTTTCAAAGAAATCATTTAGTTCATGAGATGTGGGAAAATTTATAATCTGTTTCTTTCCCTTAAACATGTGCACCCTTGTGTCGGGGACCGAGGGTTCATCCGCAATATGCAACACATCCCTTATTGGAGTCGGTCCAATCCGAGGATTGACCCCCTGATGTCCCCCCTAATTCAGCCTTATCAAGCCTCTTATGTAAGGATGCCACACTTGCATTCAACATATGCCACATGTCCATCCATTCCTGAGTCGGCACAACCGACGGGGACACACCACTCATTTGCTCCACCTCCTCCTTGGAAAAGCCTTCCGCTTCAGACATGTCGACACCACGTACCGACACCCCACACACACACAGGGATTAACCTATAAGGGGACAAAACCCCAACCAGGCCCTTAGGAGAGAGAGAGAGAGAGAGAGAGAGAGAATGCCAGCACACAACCCAGCACTTAATAACACTGGAAAGATATGACCAAATAGCGCTTTTTTATATATACAGGTTGAGTATCCCTTATCCAAAATGCTTGGGACCAGAGGTATTTTGGATATCGGATTTTTCCGTATTTTGGAATAATTGCATACCATAATGAGATGTCATGATGATGGGACCTAAATCTAAGCACAGAATGCATTTATGTTTAATATACACCTTATACACACAGCCTGAAGGTCATTTTAGACAATATTTTTTATAACTTTGGGCATTAAACAAAGTGTGTGTATATTCACACAATTCATTTATGTTTCATATACACCTTATACACACAACCTGGGGGTCATTTAATACAATATTTTTAATAACTTTGTGTATTAAACTAAGTTTGTGTACATTGAGACATCAAAAAACAAAGGTTTTACTTTCTCTCAAAAAAGTCCGTATTTCGGAATATTTGGATATGGGATACTCAACATACATACACATATATATATATATATATATATATATATATATATATATATATATTTATATTGTCAAAGTCGAAAAATATAGCGACCTATGATGCCTTGTACTAACCCCAATGCACGTGCCCGCTGCTCGCGCACCGACTCCCCCGTGCGTACGCATCCCCTCAGGTTACGTAGGGGACGCTCTGACGTCGCCTGCGCATGGAGATGGGTATTTAGGGCGGTGTTTGTGTGCGACTAGCGAGCAACTCGATCGCTACATATTTAACCAATATAATGCGTTTTATAGTTAATATTCCCCTTCATAATGTCAGCAAGTATGGTAAGTTTAAAACGGCTCTTGGACCCGAGAGATTCCTCTTTGCATGCTGGGAGGGCTCAGACAAAGGTTGGAGGGTAGTGTATGGTATTGAAGGGATGTTGTGCCTATGATAATTGGGAGGGACTCGCATAGTTCCTGCTCATGGTTATGCACAGAAATAGAAAATAAGATTAATTGCATTCCGAATAAATTACACATAAATGCAGGGTGGGTGAATGGAATTCAGTCACTTCTTTCCCACAGACTGAAAACAATAGCCTTATTTACACTAAGCTTTGAGATTCTATGAAGAGGGCTTACACCTTTGTTTATGAATAGAACCAGGTTTCTCTCCAGAATAATGAGTGCTGAGTAGTCAATTGTCTCAACTGAAGGTGGGGTAAACAAAGCCCAGAGACAGAGTTTGTTTGGAAGATCCAAACAGTAGCTTTCCTCAATATAACAAGACAAAGAGGAATTTAGAATACTAACTAGTCCTAGCCATCGCCCACTTCTTGAACTAACCAATGATCCCAGGTGCAGTACATGTCCCACCCCCTAACCAATGGAAAGAGGGCACACAGTATCTATTGTAGTAGGTCTTGAGCTAGTAAATAAATATAGTTTGCAATAGGCTTGGGGACACAAGACTCTACTCTCCACAAGGTTTTCATCACTGATTAACTGAGAGCTGGATTTCCAGATTGCGCCTGCGATTCATTCCCATGTGTGTAAGGCTTTCTCTGTAACCAACTTATTCTCTGTTTGTAGTTGCCATATTCTCTCTCTCTCTGTTATTGTTAAACTGTTGTATATATGTAGTTATTAAGTTTAGATATTGATGTTAGCCTGTAGTGTATGAACTGTTAACTGTTTTCCCCTTTTTACATAGCTAGATATTGTTAGTAAAGGTGTTGGAACCTTAGCAAGGTATTGTGTGTTTATTACATTACTGAGGGTATTCGGAGCGTCTCAATCGCTCAAGCAGCTTTTGTATTAACAAGGTTAAGCAGCGTTATATCGCTACAGTATTTCAGTAGTAAAGATTTACAGTACAAACCCAATCTTTCGGTGTGTTGCATACAAGGTTTACTGAGTGTCATCCCGTGAGCGTCTGCGCCGCTCGTGTTCCCCTCGTGGTCACGAGCGTACGCTACGCTGGTAGCGTAGCATTACGGTAGTCGGCCGCCTATAGCGTGCTCGACACCAAGCGTTAAGCTGTGAGCGAGCGTGCCGCATGTGCGTCTCAACCACGGCTAAGCGTCTGCTACACTAAGTGCGTACCCTTATGATACCCCATACGCCAATTGCGTACTGAGTCTCTTACCCACATATAGTGAATATTATAAGATAAATAATAAGAATTTACTTACCAATAATTCTGTTTCTCATAGTCCGTAGTGGATGCTGGGGACTCCGTAATGACCATGGGGAATAGCGGCTCCGCAGGAGACTGGGCACATCTAAAGAAAGCTTTAGGACTATCTGGTGTGCACTGGCTCCTCCCCCTATGACCCTCCTCCAAGCCTCAGTTAGGATACTGTGCCCGGAAGAGCGTACACAATAAGGAAGGATCTTGAATCCCGGGTAAGACTCATACCAGCCACACCAATCACACCGTACAACTTGTGATCTGAACCCAGTTAACAGCATGATAACAGAGGAGCCTCTAGAAAAGATGGCTCACTACAGCAATAACCCGATTTTTTTTTTTTTTTTGGTAACAATAACTATGTACCAGTATTGCAGACAATCCGCACTTGGGATGGGCGCCCAGCATCCACTACGGACTACGAGAAACAGAATTATCGGTAAGTAAATTCTTATTTTCTCTAACGTCCTAAGTGGATGCTGGGGACTCCGTAAGGACCATGGGGATTATACCAAAGCTCCCAAACGGGCGGGAGAGTGCGGATGACTCTGCAGCACCAATTGAGAGAACTCCAGGTCCTCCTCAGCCAGGGTATCAATTTTGTAGAATTTTACAAACGTATTTGCTCTTGACCAAGTAGCTGCTCGGCAAAGTTGTAAAGCCGAGACCCCTCGGGCAGCCGCCCAAGATGAGCCCACCTTCCTTGTGGAGTGGGCATTTACAGATTTTTGGCTGTGGCAGGCCTGCCACCGAATGTGCAAGCTGAATTGTACTACAAATCCAACGAGCAATAGTCTGCTTAGAAGCAGGAGCACCCAGCTTGTTGGGTGCATACAGGATAAACAGCGAGTCAGTTTTCCTGACTCCAGCCGTCCTGGAAACATATATTTTCAGGGCCCTGACAACGTCTAGCAACTTGGAGTCCTCCAAGTCCCTAGTAGCCGCAGGCACCACAATAGGTTGGTTCAGGTGAAACGCTGAAACCACCTTAGGGAGAAACTGAGGACGAGTCCTCAATTCCGCCCTGTCCGAATGGAAAATCAGATAAGGGCTTTTACAGGATAAAGCCGCCAATTCTGACACGCGCCTGGCCCAGGCCAGGGCCAACAACATGACCACTTTCCATGTGAGATATTTTAACTCCACAGATTTAAGTGGTTCAAACCAATGTGACTTTTGGAACCCAAAAACTACATTGAGATCCCAAAGTGCCACTGAAGGCACAAAAGGAGGCTGTATATGCAGTACCCCTTTTACAAACGTCTGAACTTCAGGGACTGAAGCTAGTTCTTTTTGGAAGAAAATTGACAGGGCCGAAATTTTAACCTTAATGGACCCCAATTTCAGGCCCATAGACACTCCTGTTTGCAGGAAATGTAGGAAACAACCCAGTTGAATTTTCCTCCGTCGGGCCTTACTGGCCTCGCACCACGCAACATATTTTCGCCAAATGCGGTGATAATGTTTTTCGGTTACATCCTTCCTGGCTTTGATCAGGATAGGGATGACTTCATCCGGAATGCCTTTTCAGGGTCCGGCGTTCAACCGCCATGCCGTCAAACGCAGCCGTGGTAAGTCTTGGAACAGACAGGGTCCTTGCTGGAGCAGGTCCCTTCTTAGAGGTAGAGGCCACGGATCCTCCGTGAGCATCTCTTGAAGTTCCGGTTACCAAGTCCTTCTTGGCCAATTCGGAGCCACGAATATAGTGCTTACTCCTCTCCATCTTATCAATCTCAGTACCTTGGGTATGAGAGGCAGAGGAGGGAACACATACACTGACTGGTACACCCACGGTGTTACCAGAACGTCTACAGGTATTGCCTGCGGGTCCCTTGACCTGGCGCAATACCTGTCGAGTTTTTCCCAACGGTTTATAATCATGTGGAAGACTTCTGGGTGAAGTCCCCACTCTCCCGGGTGGAGGTCGTGCTGAGGAAGTCTGCTTCCCAGTTGTCCACTCCTGGAATGAATACTGCTGACAGTGCAGTCACATGATTTTCCGCCCAGTGAAGAATCCTTGCAGCTTCTGCCATTGCCCTCCTGCTTCTTGTGCCACCCTGTCTGTTTACGTGGGTGACTGCCGTGATGTTGTCCGACTGGATCAACACCGGCTGACCTTGAAGCAGTGGACTTGCTAAGCTTAGAGCATTGTAAATGGCCCTTAGCTTCAGGATATTTATGTGAAGTGATGTCACCAGACTTGACCATAAGCCCTGGATATTCCTTCCCTGTGTGACTGCTCCCCAGCCTCGCAGGCTGGCATCCGTGGTCACCAGGACCCAGTCCTGAATGCCGAATCTGCGGCCCTCTAGAAGATGAGCACTCTGCAACCACCACAGGAGGGACACCCTTGTCCTTGGTGACAGGGTTATCCGCTGATGCATCTGAAGATGCGACCCGGACCATTTTTCCAGCAGGTCCCACTGGAAAGTTCTTGCGTGGAATCTGCCGAATGGGATTGCTTCTTAGGAAGCCACCATTTTACCCAGAACCCTTGTGCATTGATGCACTGAGACTTGGCTCGGTTTTAGGAGGTTCCTGACTAGCTCGGATAACTCCCTGGCTTTTTCCTCCGGGAGAAAAGCCTTTTTCTGGACTGTGTCCAGGATCATCCCTAGGAACAGAAGACAAGTAGTCGGAACCAGCTGCGATTTTGGAATATTGAGAATCCAAACGTGCTGCCGCAACACTACCTGAAATAGTGTTACACCGACCTCCAACTGTTCCCTGGATCTTACCCTTATCAGGGAATCGTCCAAGTAAAGGATAACTAAAATTCCCTTCCTTCGAAGGAATATTCATCATTTCGGCCATTACCTTGGTAAAGACCCGGGGTGCCGTGGACCATCCATACGGCAGCGTCTGAACTGATAGTGACAGTTCTGTACCATAAACCTGAGGTACCCTTGATGAGAAGGGTAAATTTTGACATGAAGGTAAGTATCCTTGATGTCCCGAGACATCATGTAGTCCCTTCTTCCAGGTTCGCAATCACTGCTCTGAGTGACTCCATCTTGAATTTGAACCTCTGTATGTAAGTGTTCAAAGATTTTAGATTTAGAATCGGTCTCACCGAGCCGTCCGGCTTCGGTACCACAACAGTGTGGAATAATACCCCGTTCCCTGTTGCAGGAGGGGTACCTTGTTATCACCTGCTGGGAATATAGCTTGTGAATGGCTTCCAAAACAGTCTCCCTGTCAGAAGGAGACATCGGTAAAGCCGACTTTAGGAAACGGCGAGGGGGAGACGTCTCGAATTCTAATTTGTACCCCTGAGATATCACCTGAAGGATCCAGGGGTCTACTTGCAAGTGAGCCCACTGCGCGCTGAAATTCATTGAGATGGGCCCCCCACCGTGCCTGATTCTGCTTGTAAAGCCCCAGCGTCATACTGAGAGCTTGGCAGAGGCGGGAGAGGGTTTCTGTTCCTAGGAACTGGCTGATTTCTGCAGCCTTTTTCCTCTCCCTCTGTCACGGGGCAGAAATGAGGAATCTTTTGCCCGCTTGTCCACGAAAAGACTGCGCATGATAATACGGCGTCTTCTCATGTTGAGAGGCGACCTGGGGTACAAACGTGGATTTCCCAGCTGTTGCCGTGGCCACCAGGTCTGAAAGACCGACCCCAAATAACTCCTCCCTTTAATAAGGCAATACTTCCAAATGCCGTTTGGAATACGCATCACCTGACCACTGACGTGTCCATAACCCTCTACTGGTAGAAATGGACAACGCACTTTGACTTGATGCCAGTCGGCAAATATTCCGCTGTGCATCACGCATATATAGAAATGCATCTTTTAAATGCTCTATAGGCAATAATATACTGTCCCTATCTAGGGTATCAATATTTTCAGTCAGGGAATCCGACCACGCCAACCCAGCACTGCACATCCAGGCTGAGGCGATTGCTGGTCGCAGTATAACACCAGTATGTGTGTAAATACATTTTAGGATACCCTCCTGCTTTCTATCAGCAGGATCCTTAAGGGCGGCCATCTCAGGAGAGGGTAGAGCCCTTACAAGCGTGTGAGCTCCCTAACCTCTGGCGGGAAAGGATATAATGCCAATAACATTTTATAAATTATCAGTTGTTATCGGGGGGAAAACCACGCATCATCACACACCTCATTTAATTTCTCAGATTCAGGAAAACTACAGGTAGTTTTTCCTCACCGAACATAATACCCCTTTTTGGTGGTACTCGTATTATCAGAAATGTGTAAAAACATTTTTCATTGCCTCAATCATGTAACGTGTGGCCCTACTGGAAGTCACATTCGTCTCTTCACCGTCGACACTGGAGTCAGTATCCGTGTCGGCGTCTATATCTGCCATCTGAGGTAACGGGCGCTTTAGAGCCCCTGACGGCCTATGAGACGTCTGGACAGGCACAAGCTGAGTAGCCGGCTGTCTCATGTCAACCACTGTCTTTTATACAGAGCTGACACGGTCACGTAATTCCTTCCAACAGTTCATCCACTCAGGTGTCGACCCCCTAGGGGGTGACATCACTATTACAGGCAATCTGCTCCGTCTCCACATCATTTTTCTCCTCATACATGTCGACACAAATGTACCGACATACAGCACACACACAGGGAATGCTCTGATAGAGGACAGGACCCCACTAGCCCTTTGGGGAGACAGAGGGAGAGTTTGCCAGCACACACCAGAGCGCGATATATATATATATAGATATATATATATATTATATATATATATATATATATATATATATATATATATATATATATATATATATATATATATATATATATACACACACACACACACAGGGATAACCTTATATAAGTTTTTCCCCTTATAGCTGCTGTATCTTTAATACTGCGCGTAATTAGTGCCCCCCCTCTCTTTTTTAACCCTTTCTGTAGTGTAGTGACTGCAGGGGAGAGACAGGGAGCTTCCCTCCAACGGAGTTGTGAGGGGAAAATGGCGCCAGTGTGCTGAGGAGATAAGGCCGCCGATAAGGGGGCGGAGCCTATCTCTCATTTTTTTTTATGTATTTTGGCAGGGGTTAAATGCATCCATATAGCCCAGGAGCTATATGTGATGCATTTTTTGCCATCCAAGGTGTTTATTATTGCGTCTCAGGGCGCCCCCCCCAGCGCCCTGCACCCTCAGTGACCGGAGTGTGAAGTGTGCTGAGAGCAATGGCGCACAGCTGCAGTGCTGTGCGCTACCTTGTTGAAGACAGGACGTCTTCTGCCGCCGATTTTCCGGACCTCTTCTGCCTTCTGGCTCTGTAAGGGGGCCGGCGGCGCGGCTCTGGGACCCATCCAGGCTGGGCCTGTGATCGTCCATCTGGAGCTAATGTCCAGTAGCCTAAGAAGCCCAATCCACTCTGCACGCAGGTGAGTTCGCTTCTTCTCCCCTTAGTCCCTCGATGCAGTGAGCCTGTTGCCAGCAGGTCTCACTGAAAATAAAAAACCTAAACTAAAACGTTCACTAAGAAGCTCAGGAGAGCCCCTAGTGTGCACCCTTCTCGTTCGGGCACAAAGATCTAACTGAGGCTTGGAGGAGGGTCATAGGGGGAGGAGCCAGTGCACACCAGATAGTCCTAAAGCTTTCTTTAGATGTGCCCAGTCTCCTGCGGAGCCGCTATTCCCCATGGTCCTTACGGAGTCCCCAGCATCCACTTAGGACGTTAGAGAAATTTAGCTTTATCAATATATATATATATATATATATATATATATATATATATATATATATATATATATATATATATATTATATATATATATATTGACCAGATTCCCACTCACTGCGCTCAAAATGCCCCCTCCTCTTTTTTCCAGCCTGAATGTTCAGCAGGGGAGAGACCAGGGAGCCAGCGTTTTCCTCATGCAGCTTCTGTGGAGAAAATGGCGCTGGTGATCAAGCTCCGCCCACCCGACGGCGGGCTTCGGTCCCGGTGATTTTTTTATAGAAAATGGCGGGGGATCGTAGAATTACTGCCCAGCAGCCTAATCTACCTTGTCAGTGCCCAAATGTGAGGTTTATTGCTGCCCAGGGCGCCCCCCCCCCCCCCTGCACCCTTCAGTGCTGCTCTGTGTGTGTGAATGGGAGCAATGGCACGCATGAAGATCTGATGTCTTCTGCCGCCTATGATGTCTTCTGCCTTCTCATACTCACCCGGCTTCTATCTTCGGCATCTGTGAGGAGGACGGCGGCGCGGCTCCGGGACGAACCCCAGGTGAGACCTGTGTTCCGACTCCCTCTGGAGCTAATGGTGTCCAGTAGCCTTAGAAACAGAGCCCACCCGTTAAGCCAGCCCTGCTTCTCTCCCCTCAGTCCCACGATGCAGGGAGCCTGTTGCCAACAGGACTCCCTGAAAATAAAAAACCTAACAAAATTATTTTTCAACAGAAAACTCTGGAGAGCTCTCTGCAGTGCACCCATTCTCCTCTGGGCACAAGATCTAACCGAGGTCTGGAGGAGGGGCATAGAGGGAGGAGCCAGTGCACACCCACAGAAAAAGTTATTTTTAGGTGCCCTATCTCCTGCGGAACCCGTCTATACCCCATGGTCCTTACAGAGTCCCCAGCATCCTCTAGGACGTATGAGAAAATAAGATTTTACTTACCGATAAATCTATTTCTCGTAGTCCGTAGTGGATGCTGGGACTCCGTAAGGACCATGGGGAATAGCGGCTCCGCAGGAGACAGGGCACAAAATAAAAGCTTAAGGATCAGGTGGTGTGCACTGGCTCCTCCCCCTATGACCCTCCTCCAAGCCTCAGTTAGGATACTGTGCCCGGACGAGCGTACATAATAAGGAAGGATCTTGAATCCCGGGTAAGACTCATACCAGCCACACCAATCACACCGTACAACTCGTGATCTGAACCCAGTTAACAGTATGATAAATGCAAAGGAGCCTCTGAAAAGATGGCTCAAACAATAATAACCCGAATTTTTGTAACAATAACTATATACAAGTATTGCAGACAATCCGCACTAGGGATGGGCGCCCAGCATCCACTACGGACTACGAGAAATAGATTTATCGGTAAGTAAAATCTTATTTTCTCTGACGTCCTAGTGGATGCTGGGACTCCGTAAGGACCATGGGGATTATACCAAAGCTCCCAAACGGGCGGGAGAGTGCGGATGACTCTGCAGCACCGAATGAGAGAACTCCAGGTCCTCCTCAGCCAGGGTATCAAATTTGTAGAATTTAGCAAACGTGTTTGCCCCTGACCAAGTAGCTGCTCGGCAAAGTTGTAAAGCCGAGACCCCTCGGGCAGCCGCCCAAGATGAGCCCACTTTCCTTGTGGAATGGGCTTTTACTGATTTTGGCTGTGGCAATCCTGCCACAGAATGTGCAAGTTGAATTGTACTACAAATCCAACGAGCAATCGTCTGCTTTGAAGCAGGAGCACCCAGCTTGTTGGGTGCATACAGGATAAACAGCGAGTCAGTTTTCCTGACTCCAGCCGTCCTGGAAACATATATTTTCAGGGCCCTGACAACGTCTAGCAACTTGGAGTCCTCCAAGTCCCTAGTAGCCGCAGGCACCACAATAGGTTGGTTCATGTGAAATGCAGAAACCACCTTAGGTAGAAATTGAGGACGAGTCCTCAATTCCGCCCTGTCAGAATGAAAAATTAAGTAAGGGCTTTTATATGATAAAGCCGCCAATTCTGACACACGCCTGGCTGAAGCCAAGGCTAACAGCATCGACACCTTCCACGTGAGATATTTTAAGTCCACAGTGGAAAGTGGTTCAAACCAATGTGATTTTAGAAAACTCAATACAACATTGAGATCCCAAGGTGCCACTGGAGGCACAAAAGGAGGCTGTATGTGCAGCACCCCTTTCACAAATGTCTGAACTTCAGGTACTGAAGCCAGTTCTTTCTGGAAGAAAATCGACAAGGCCGAAATTTGAACCTTAATGGACCCTAATTTTAGGCCCATAGACAGTCCTGTTTGCAGGAAATGCAGGAAACGACCCAGTTGAAATTCCTCTGTAGGGGCCTTCTTGGCCTCACACCACGCAACATATTTACGCCAAATGCGGTGATAATGTTTTGCGGTTACTTCCTTCCTGGCTTTGACCAGAGTAGGGATGACTTCTTCTGGAATGCCCTTTTCCTTTAGGATCCGGCGTTCAACCGCCATGCCGTCAAACGCAGCCGCGGTAAGTCTTGGAACAGACAAGGCCCCTGCAGTAGCAGGTCCTTTCTTAGAGGTAGAGGCCACGGTTCGTCCGTGAGCATCTCTTGAAGTTCCGGGTACCAAGTCCTTCTTGGCCAATCCGGAACCACGAGTATAGTTCTTACTCCTCTCCTTCTTATGATTCTCAATACTTTTGGTATGAGAGGCAGAGGAGGGAACACATACACTGACTGGTACACCCACGGCGTTACCAGAGCGTCCACTGCTATTGCCTGAGGGTCCCTTGACCTGGCGCAATATCTGTCCAGTTTTTTGTTTAGACGTGACGCCATCATGTCCACCTTTGGTTTTTCCCAATGGTTTACAATCAGGTGGAAGACTTCCGGGTGAAGTCCCCACTCTCCCGGGTGAAGGTCGTGTCTGCTGAGGAAGTCTGCTTCCCAGTTGTCCACTCCCGGAATGAACACTGCTGACAGTGCTATCACATGATTTTCCGCCCAGCGAAGAATCCTTGCAGCTTCTGTCATTGCCCTCCTGCTTCTCGTGCCGCCCTGTCTGTTTACGTGGGCGACTGACGTGATGTTGTCCGATTGGATCAACACCGCCTGACCCTGAAGCAGAGGTTTTGCTTGACTTAAGGCATTGTAAATGGCCCTTAGTTCCAGAATGTTTATATGAAGAGATGTTTCCATGCTTGACCACAAGCCCTGGAAATTCCTTCCCTGTGTGACTGCTCCCCAGCCTCTCAGGCTGGCATCCGTGGTTACCAGGATCCAATCCTGAATGCCAAATCTGCGGCCCTCTAGAAGATGAGCACTCTGCAGCCACCACAGGAGAGACACCCTTGTCCTTGGCGACAGGGTTATCCGCTGATGCATCTGAAGATGCGATCCGGACCATTTGTCCAGTAGATCCCACTGAAACGTTCTTGCATGGAATCTTCCGAATGGAATCGCTTCGTAAGAAGCCACCATTTTTCCCAGGACCCTCGTGCACTGATGTACTGAGACCTGTCCTGGTTTTAGGAGGTTCCTGACTAGCTCGGATAACTCCCTGGCCTTCTCCTCCGGGAGAAACACCTTCTTCTGGACTGTGTCCAGAATCATTCCTAGGAACAGTAGACGTGTCGTTGGAATCAGCTGCGATTTTGGAATATTTAGAATCCACCCGAGCTGACGTAACACTACCTGAGATAGTGCCACTCCGACTTCTAACTGTTCCCTGGTTCTTGCCCTTATCAGGAGATCGTCCAAGTAAGGGATAATTAAGATGCCTTTTCTTCGTAGAAGAATCATCATTTCGGCCATTACCTTGGTAAAGACCCGAGGTGCCGTGGACAATCCAAACGGCAGCGTCTGAAACTGATAATGACAGTTTTGTACTACAAACCTGAGGTACCCTTGGTGAGAAGGGTATATTGGGACGTGGAGATAAGCATCTTTGATGTCCAGAGACACCATATAGTCCCCTTCTTCCAGGTTCGCTATCACTGCTCTGAGTGACTCCATCTTGAATTTGAACCTTTTTATGTAAGTGTTCAAAGATTTCAGATTTAAGATTGGTCTGACCGAGCCGTCCGGCTTCGGTACCACAAACAGCGTGGAATAATACCCCTTTCCCTGTTGTAAGAGGGGTACCTTGATTATCACCTGCTGGGAATACAGCTTGTGAATGGCTTCCAAAACTGCCTCCCTGTCGGAGGGAGACTTTGGTAAAGCAGACTTCAGGAACCGATGAGGGGGAAACGCCTCGAATTCCAGTTTGTACCCCTGTGATACTACCTGTAGAATCCAGGGATCCACTTGCGAGTGAGCCCACTGCGCGTTGAAATTCTTGAGACGGGCCCCCACCATATCTGAGTCTGCTTGTAAAGCCCCAGCGTCATGCTGAAGACTTGGCAGAAGCAGAGGAGGGCTTCTGCTCCTGGGAAGCGGCTGCATGGTGCAGTCTTTTTCCCCTTCCTCTGCCCCGGGGCAGAAAAGAGTGGCCTTTTGCTCGCTTGTATTTATGGGAACGAAAGGACTGAGTTTGAAAAGACGGTGTCTTTTTCTGTTGATGTGAAGTGACCTGGGGTAAAAAGGTGGATTTTCCAGCCGTTGCCGTGGCCACCAGGTCCGATAGACCAGCCCCAAATAACTCCTCCCCTTTATACGGCAATACTTCCATGTGCCGTTTGGAATCTGCATCCCCTGACCATTGTCGCGTCCATAACGCTCTTCTGGCAGAGATGGACATAGCACTGACTCTTGATGCCAGGGTGCAAATATCCCTCTGTGCATCACGCATATATAGCAATGCATCCTTTAAATGCTCTATAGTTAACAAAATACTGTCCCTATCCAGGGTATCAATATTCTCAGTCAGGGAATCCGACCATGCGACTCCAGCACTACACATCCAGGCTGAGGCGATTGCTGGTCGCAGTATAACACCAGTATGTGTGTGTATAATAAGAATTTACTTACCGATAATTCTATTTCTCGGAGTCCGTAGTGGATGCTGGGGTTCCTGAAAGGACCATGGGGAATAGCGGCTCCGCAGGAGACAGGGCACAAAAAGTAAAGCTTTCCGATCAGGTGGTGTGCACTGGCTCCTCCCCCTATGACCCTCCTCCAGACTCCAGTTAGGTACTGTGCCCGGACGAGCGTACACAATAAGGGAGGAATTTTGAATCCCGGGTAAGACTCATACCAGCCACACCAATCACACTGTACAACCTGTGATCTGAACCCAGTTAACAGTATGATAACAGCGGAGCCTCTGAAAAGATGGCTCACAACAACAATAACCCGATTTAGTTAGCAATAACTATGTACAAGTATTGCAGATAATCCGCACTTGGGATGGGCGCCCAGCATCCACTACGGACTCCGAGAAATAGAATTATCGGTAAGTAAATTCTTATTTTCTCTATCGTCCTTGTGGATGCTGGGGTTCCTGAAAGGACCATGGGGATTATACCAAAGCTCCCAAACGGGCGGGAGAGTGCGGATGACTCTGCAGCACCGAATGAGAGAACTCCAGGTCCTCTTTTGCCAGGGTATCAAATTTGTAGAATTTTACAAACGTGTTCTCCCCCGACCACGTAGCTGCTCGGCAAAGTTGTAATGCCGAGACCCCTCGGGCAGCCGCCCAAGATGAGCCCACCTTCCTTGTGGAATGGGCCTTAACAGATTTAGACTGTGGCAGGCCTGCCACAGAATGTGCAAGTTGAATTGTGCTACCAATCCCACGAGCAATCGACTGCTTAGAAGCAGAAGCACCCAGCATTGTTGGGTGCATACAGGATAAAACAGCAAGTCAGATTTCCTGACTCCAGCCAACCTGGAAACTATATTTTCAGGGCCCTGATAACATCCAGCAACTTGGAGTCCTCCAAGTCCCTAGTAGCCGCAGGTACCACAATAAGCTGGTTCAGGTGAAACGCTGACACCACCTTAAGGAGAAACTGGGGACGAGTCCGCAGCTTTGCTCTGTCCGAATGGACAATCAGATATGGCTTTGTGAGATAAAGCCGCCAATTCTGACACTCGCCTGGCCCAGGCCAGGACCAACAGCATGGTCATTTTCCATGTGAGATATATCAAATCCACAGATTTGAGTTGTTTAAACCAATGTGATTTTTTTTTTTTTTTTTTTTTTTTTTTTTAGGAATCCCCAAACTACGTTGAGATCGCCCAGTGCCACTGGAGACATCAAAGGGGCTGTATATGCAGTACTCCCTTAACAACTTCTGGACTTCAGGAACTGAAGCCAATTTCTTTCTGGAAGAAAATCAACAGGCCGCAATTTGAACCTTAATGGACCCAATTTGAGACCCATAGACACTCCTGTTTGCAGGAAATGTAGAAATTAACCTAGTTGAAATTCTTCCGTGGAGCCTTCCTGGACTCACACCCTGGCACATATTTTCACCTAAGTGGTGATAATGTTGTGCGGTCACCTCCTTCCTGGCTCTGACCAGGGTAGGGATGACCTCTTCCGGAATGCCTCTTTCCCTTAGGATCCGGCGTTCACCCGCCTTGGCGTCAACGCAGCTGCGGTAAGTCCCGGAACAGACACGGTTCTTGCCGAATCAAGACCCTTCTTAGTATCTCTTGAAGTTCCGGGAACCAAGTCCTTCTTGGCCAAACCGGAGCCACGAGTATAGTTCTTACTCCTCTCCTTCCTATCATTTTCAATACATTGGGTATGAAAAGCAGAGGATGGAACACATACACCGACTGGTACACCGACGGTGTTACCAGAGCGTCCCAGCTATTGCCTGAGTGTCTCTTGACCTGGCGCTTCAGGTGGGACGCCATCATAACCACCTTTGGTCTTTCCCAACGGTTTACAATCATGTGGAAACTTCCAGATTAAGTTTCCACTTTTCCGGGTGGAATTCATTTATGCTGAGGAAATCTTCCCAGTTGCCCACTCCCGGAATGAACACTGCTGACAGTGTTATCACATGATTTTCCGCCCAGCGAAGAATCCTTGCTGTCATTGCCCTCCTGCTTCTTGTGTCGCCCCGTCTGATAACGTGGGCGACCGCCATGATGATGTCCTACTGGATCAGCACCGGTTGACTTTGAAGCAGGAGTCTTCCTAGGCTCAGAGCATTGTAAATTGCCCTTAGCTCCAGTATATTCATGTGGAGAGAAGTCTCCAGACTTGACCACACTTCCTTGGAAATTTTTTCCTTGTGTGACTACTCCCCAGCCTCTCAGGCTGGTATCCGTGGTCCCCAGAACACATTCCTGAATGCTGAGTGTGCTGCCCTCTAAAAGATGAGCACTCTGCAGTCCCCACAGAAGAGACACCCTTGTCCTTGGAGACAGGATTATCCGCTGATGCATCTGAAAATGCGATCCGGACCATTCGTCCAGCAAATCCCCTGAGATCTGCCGAATGGAATCGCTTCGTAAGAAGCCACCATTTTTCCCAGGACTCCTGTGCATTGATGCACTGATACTTGGCCTGGTTTTAGGAGGTTTCTGACTAGGTCGAATAACTCCTTGGCTTTTTCCTCCCGGAGGAACACCTTTTTCTGGACTATGCCCAGAATCATTCCTAGGAACAGCAGACGTATCGTCGGAAAACAGCTGCGATTCTTGGAATATTTAGAATCCAGTCGTGCTGTCGTAGAACTACTTTAGATAGTGCTCTTCCGACCTCCAACTGTTCTCTGGAACTTGCCCTTTTCAGGATATCGTCCAAGTAAGGGATAATTTAGATGCCTTTTTTCTTTGAAGAAACATCTTTTCGGCCATTACCTTGGTAAAAGGCCCGGGGTGCCGTGGATAATTCAAACGGCATCGTCTGAAACTGATATTGACAGTTCTGTACCACGAACCAGAGGTACCCTTGTTGAGAAGGGCAAATTTGGACATGGAGGTAATCCTTGATGTCCAGGGACACCATATAGTCCCCTTTTTTCCGGTTCGCTATCACTGCTCTGAGTGACTCCATCTCGATTTGAACCTTTTATGTAAGTGTTCAAAGATTTCAGTTTAGACTATGTCTCACCAAACCGTCTGGCTTCAGTACCACAATATAGTGTGGAAAAATAATACCCTTTTCCTTGTTGTAGGAGGGGTACTTTGATTATCACCTGCTGGATATACAGCTTGTGAATTGTTTCCAATGCTGCCTCCCTGTCGGAGGGAGCCGTTGGTAAAGCAGACTTCAGAAACCTGCGAGGAGAAGATGTCTCGACTCTCCAATCTGTACCCCTGTGATAATACTTGTACTATCTAGGGGTCAACCTGCGAGTGATCCCACTGCGCGCTGAGACTCTTGAGACTACCCCCCCACCTTGAGTCCGCTTGCACGGCCCCAGCGTCATGCTGAGGACTTGGCAGACGCGGTGGAGGGCTTCTTTTCCTGGGAAGGGGCTGCCTGCTGCAGTCTACTTCCCTTACCTCTATGTCTGGGCAGATATGACTGGCCTTTTGCCTGCATGCCCTCATGGGAAAGGAAGGATTGAGGCTGAAAAGACGGTGTCTTTTTCAGCTGAGATGTAACTTGGGGTAAAAAGGTTGGATTTCCCAGCTGTTGCCGTGGTCCCCAGGTCCGATGGACCGACCCCAACTAACTCCTTCCCTTTATACGGCAATACTTCCATGTGCCGTATGGGATCTGTATCACCTGACCACTGTCGTGTCCATGACATCTTCTGGGTGATATGGACAACGTACTTATCTTGATGCCAGAGAGCAAATATCCCTCTGTGCATCTCACGTACATATATATAGAATGCATCCTATTAAATGCTCTATATGAATAAAATATTTTCAGTCAGGGAATCCGACCAAGCCAACCCAGCACTGCATCTCCAGGCTGATGGCGATCGCTGGTCGCAGTATAACCACCGTATGTGTGTATATACTTTTTAGGATATCTTTCCAGCTTCCTATCAGCTGGCTCCTTGAGGGCGGCCGTATCTGGAGACGGTAACGCCACTTTATAAGCGTGTGAGCGCCTTATCACCCTAAGGGGTGTTTCCCAACGCGCCCTAATTTCTGGCGGGAAAGGGTATAACGCCAATATTTGCTATCGGGGTAACCCCACGCATCATCACACACTTCATTTTATTTTATCTGATTCAGGAAAAACTACAGGTAGTTTTTTCACTCCCACATAATACCCTTTTTTGTGGTACTTGTAGTATCAGAAATATGCAACACCTCCTTCATTGCCCTTAACGTGTGGCCCTAATGAGAAATACGTTTGTTTATTCACCGTCGACACTGGATTCAGTGTCCGTGTCTGTGTCTGTGTCGACCGACTGAGGTAAATGGGCGTTTTTAACGCCCCTGACGGTGTTTCTGAGACGCCTGGACCGGTACTAATAGTTTGTCGGCCGTCTCACGTCGTCAACCGACCTTGCAGCGTGTTGACATTCTCACGTAATTCTCTAAATAAGCCATCCATTCCGGTGTCGACTCCCTAGAGAGTGACATCACCATTACAGGCAATTTCTCCGCCTCCTCACCAACATCGTCCTCATACATGTCGACACACACGTACCGACACACAGCACACACACCGGGAATGCTCTGACAGAGGACAGGACCCACACTAGCCCTTTGGGGAGACAGAGGGAGAGTTTGCCAGCACACACCAAAACGCTATAATTATATAGGGACAACCTTATATAAGTGTTTTCCCTTATAGCATCTTTATATATATCTCAATATCGCCAAAATCAGTGCCCCCCCTCTCTGTTTTAACCCTGTTTCTGTAGTGCAGTGCAGGGGAGAGCCTGGGAGCCTTCTCTCCAGGCTTTCTGTGAGAGAAAATGGCGCTGTGTGCTGAGGAGATAGGCCCCGCCCCTTTTTCGGCGGGCTCGTCTCCCGCTATTTAGTGAATCTTGGCAGGGGTTAAATATCTCCATATAGCCTCTGGGGGCTATATGTGAGGTATTTTTCGCCAAAAAGGTTTTCATTTGCCTCCCAGGGCGCCCCCCTCCCAGCGCCCTGCACCCTCAGTGACTGCCGTGTGAAGTGTGCTGAGAGGAAAATGGCGCACAGCTGCAGTGCTGTGCGCTACCTTTAGAAGACTGCAGGAGTCTTCAGCCGCCGATTCTGGACCTCTTCTTACTTCAGCATCTGCAAGGGGGCCGGCGGCGCGGCTCCGGTGACCATCCAGGCTGTACCTGTGATCGTCCCTCTGGAGCTGATGTCCAGTAGCCAAGAAGCCAATCCATCCTGCACGCAGGTGAGTTCACTCCTTCTCCCCTAAGTCCCTCGTTGCAGTGATCCTGTTGCCAGCAGGACTCACTGTAAAATAAAAAACCTAAGCTAAACTTTCTCTAAGCAGCTCTTTAGGAGAGCCACCTAGATTGCACCCTTCTCGGCCAGGCACAAAAATCTAACTGGAGTCTGGAGGAGGGTCATAGGGGGAGGAGCCAGTGCACACCACCTGATCGGAAAGCTTTACTTTTTGTGCCCTGTCTCCTGCGGAGCCGCTATTCCCCATGGTCCTTTCAGGAACCCCAGCATCCACAAGGACGATAGAGAAATACTCTTTAGGATATTTTCCAGTCTTCTATCAGCCGGTTCTTTGAGGGTGGCCGTATCAGGGGACGGTAACGCTACTTGTTTAGATAAACGTGTGAGCGCCTTATCTACCCTAGGGGGTGTTTCCCAGCGCGTCCTAACCTCTGGCGGGAAAGGATATAGTGCTAATAATTTATTAGAAATTAGCTGTTTTTTATCGGGGAAAACCCACGCTTTATCACACACCTCATTTATTTCATCTGACTCAGGAAAAACTATTGGTAGTTTTTTCACCCCCCACATAATACCCTTCTTTGTGGTACTTGTAGTGTCAGAAAGGTTCAATGCCTCTTTCATTGCTGTGATCATGTAACGTGTGGCCCTGCTGGACATCACGTTTGTCTCGTCACCGTCGACACTAGACTCAGTATCTGTGTCGACCCACTGAGGTAACGGGCGTTTTAGGGCCCCTGACGGTGTCTGAGACGCCTGGACAGGCACTAATTGATTTGCCGGCTGTCTCATGTCGTCAACAGTTTTTTGCAATTTGCTGACATTATCACTTAATTGTTTAAATACAATCATCCAGTCAGGTGTCGACTCCCTAGGGGGTGACATCACTAACACAGGCAACTGCTCCGCTTCCACCTCATTTTCCTCCTCATACATGTCGACACACGCGTACCGACACACAGCACACACACCGGGAATGCTCTGATAGAGGACAGGACCCCACTTAGCCCTTTGGAGAGACAGAGGGAGAGTCTGCCAGCACACACCCAGCGCTATATATATATACAGGGATAACCTTATATAAGTGTTACTCCCTTATAGCTGCTGTTAATATATTTATTTGCTGCCAAACGTGCCCCCCCTTCTCTTTTTTACCCTGATTCTGAAGCAGGACTGCAGGGGAGAGTCAGGGAGCCGTCCTTCCAGCGGAGCTGTGAGGGAAAATGGCGCTTGTGTGCCGAGGAGATAGGCTCCGCCCCTTCACGACGTCCTTATCTCCCGCTTTTTCTGTGTAAAATGGCAGGGGTAAAATACATCCATATAGCCCAGGAGCTATATGTGATGTATTCTTTTTAGCCACCTAAGGTATATACTGTAATATTGCGTCTCAGGGCGCTCCCCCCCCAGCGCCCTGCACCCTCAGTGACCGGAGTGTGAAGTGTGCTGAGAGCAATGGCGCACAGCTGCGGTGCTGTGCGCTACCTTAGTCTGAAGACAGGATCGTCTTCTGCCGCCGATTTCACCGGACCTCTTCGTCTCTTCTGGCTCTGTAAGGGGGACGGCGGCGCGGCTCCGGTGACCCATCCAGGCTGAACCTGTGATCGTCCCTCTGGAGCTAATGTCCAGTAGCCTAAGAAACCCGATCCACTCTGCACTCAGGTGAGTCCGTTTCTTCTCCCCTTAGTCCCACGATGCAGTGAGCCTGTTGCCAGCAGGACTCACTGAAAATAAAAAATCCTAAACTAAACTTTTATTCTAAGCAGCTCAGGAGAGCCACCTAGATTGCACCCTTCTCGGCCGGGCACAAAAATCTAACTGAGGCTTGGAGGACGGTCATAGGGGGAGGAGCCAGTGCACACCACCTGATCCTTAAGCTTTTATTTTGTGCCCTGTCTCCTGCGGAGCCGCTATTCCCCATGGTCCTTACGGAGTCCCAGCATCCACTAGGACGTCAGAGAAAAGGGGTTACACTTTAATATCCAACCTCTGCTCAACAGAGCATTATGTGGGCTTGATTCAATTCAGTGCCGGGAATTAGATCCCAGTGCTATTCAATTCAGGGCACTGTTATCTCGAGAAGGCCGGTTCTCGCAGACTAAAGTGCCCAACGCAATGCTGTTTCCACTGAGCTAAGGGCAGAAATCAGCATCACGTCAGCACTTTTGTCGAATTGCTTGCACCCCTCCAGCACTCATCACTGAATTGAGTAGCACCAGGAGCAAATTCCCAATACTAATCAATGAATCGAGATGTGATGTTTAACAATTATGTCTACTAAATATTAGCTTGTAGCATTCAGCAATCAGGATGCACAGTGCTGCTAAGACGACAGAGCACCAGGCACCATATTTAATTCTTATATTAAGTGAGCAAGAAGTGTAATGCATGCGCCAAAATGCAAGCTCATCTGTTATGACAGTTCATATTAAAAGTATGCATGCATTTAATATGAATATAGTATGAGCTAAGCCACAATATGTTGCACATGATCCCCAACCACCCCACACCATTCCTCCAACCTCTATTCCTCCCCCTTCCTGGTGCCCACAAATACTACTTCTACTTTCTGTTAAAGTCTAAACATAAAGCTAGATAAGGAGGAATACAACCAGCAGCACAGAACAAGATAAAAGGAACTTGCACTGTCACTCCCATCTCTGCACAGGACTGTGAGTAGATTTAAATAAAATGTAAATAAAGCCCCGTACACATGGGGGAGATGTGTGCTTAGCGATCTAGCACAGACTGCTTAGCAAACATCTCTCCCCCCACTCAGCACACAGCGCGCTGAGCAAGGGGGACGCTCATTTCACCACGCAGTGAAATGAGCGATCTCACTAGATTTGGCTGCATGCCAAATCTAGAGCCGGCGCAAGCAACGCGCGTGACCGCACACCGCTGTCGCCGGCACCATACACACGGAGAGATCCGTGCTTAATTTCTAAAGGGCCCCATACACTAGAACGATATGTCTGAGGCAATTTCCCTTGAACTCTCCCGGGAGCGGCTCCATACGATTCCAAACGATTTGGTACATTTTGCATGCAATATATCGTATAAGATCCCAGCCATGCCTGCGGGAACCGACATATCACGAGTACAGCACTAACGATCTAGGGGAGCCGATCCGACCCTCACGGGAACGCGATTCGGATCGGATATGCCTCCAAAATGCCAGATTTCACACAATATATCGTCCAGAATGCCTGAAATTGGCTGAAATCGGGCATTATTGTTCTAGTGTATGGGGCCCTTAAGCAATCTAGTCAGATTGCTTAGAATTTAAGCGCAGATCTCTCCGTGTGTGCCCCCCTATACAGTCAACAAAAGAATGTAACAGACCAGCGTTTTGGTACTGTACTGTATATGTTTTAATTTTCTCCTTAGTAGCTCATTATATTTACATTTGTTTGCACTTTGTATATAATTGTTTGTACTTTGTATATGATAAGTGCCATATAAATAGCAAAAAAATGTTTATGCGTACAGTACTAAGAGAGCGGTTGCAGTAAGTGCAGGTCATAAGTGTAGTTTTACAAATCCCAGTGTCTGTTGAGAACAAAATCTGGTCATGTATGGTAGTACAGGTTGAGTATCCCATATCCAAATATTCCGAAATACGGAATATTCCGAAATACAGACTTTTTTGAGTGAGAGTGAGATAGTGAAACCTTTGTTTTTTGATGGCTCAATGTACACAAACTTTGTTTAATACACAAAGTTATTAAAAGTATTGTATTACATTACCTTCAGGCTGTGTGTATAAGGTGTATATGAAACATAAATGCATTCTGTGCTTAGACTTAGGTCCCATCACCATGATATCTCATTATGGTATGCAATTATTCCAAAATACGGAAAAATCCCATATCCAAAATACCTCTGGTCCCAAGCATTTTGGATAAGGGATACTCAACCTGTAAATGACAATTGCTGCAAAACAGAGCGAAAGATTGCTCGGATACATTTGTTATTGCAAACGGAATTAACCAATTTGTCTGAACGACCATTGTCTGTTTTCCAGTGTTTGGGAGTAAATGGTCAGTTGTCATTTGCTACCATACATTAACAGATTTTTGTTCCCACCAGACAGATTGGACAGATAGGGGTTGACTCAATTCAATGCAAATTGAACAGTGCCGGTAGGGAGCTCCTGAAAATATTCAATTCAGTGCCTTGTTATGCGAGCAGTAATCCAACAAAACTATTTGTGCAATGCTGTTTTCTGCCCTAAGCGTGGCGGAAACAGCATTGCACCAGGCTCTTAAGTCAGAGAATGCCGATTCTTGCGACTGAACACCAGGTTTAAAGATGTGAGAACCGGCATTCTCCAACATAACAATTTGGCACTATTCAATTCGCAATGAATTGAATTGACCCCACAAAAACAATCAAGTTATTGTATTGTGGGTTTGCATACTGAAAGTGAGCAGAGCAGTGCAGATGTTTTTGCATTTTATTTATTTCAGATATAAAGAACACAAAAAGGCATTGATAGGTATTTTTATTTTTTTTATACATTATACTCATGACTCCTAGATTAAGCTTTTCAAACAATTCGATTCAAAGCTCAGGGTCAGGCAGTGACAAACATGGTCAATTACACCATCAAGTGGCTTATAGCGTACGGTTTCTAACAACTACAGGATATCTGATGCTTGGAAATAATAAATTATACATATAGTCTCGTCCATAACCCAAGGTCCCTGCAACTACTAAACCTAAGCGCAACTACTCCTGAACTGGCCATTCCTTGATTCTAGGTGCGCTACTGCTGGGTGAAGATGTCCTACGTTATTATTGGAATATTTTAGTAGTGGAATTTTACCAGAAATAAAAATATACCTATTAACTGAAGACAGAAAATAACTAATAGAAAACAGTAGTTTACATTGACAATACCTGTACATACAATGTGAAACCGCTCAATTTCTATAAAAAAAAAAAAAAGGGGGGGGGGGGTGGACATTCATTTGACGACAACAATGCCATTTGCAGTTCTGGAGCGCACATTGTGCGCTGTCATCATCACGTGTTTTAACACGCACCGCACAGTGGTACTAGGAAAAACTTGCCATGTCGTTGGCACTTCCCATTAAATGAATTCCCCCAAAGTGCGGCAGCTTTATATGAATATTTGTGAAAGCTATTAGCTATTATTGGAGACTTTCATTCAAGATAACATGGATGAATACTTGTCCACGTGTTATGTTCACAGGATGGTTTAGTGACCTATAACAGCATGAAACATGGCCTCCCTATCACTAGAGCCCATTGGCTGTTATACTACTTACTGGCATGTGTCGGGTTTCTGCTGTCGGGATGCCGACTGCCAGGATTGTGTACCCAAGCCATAAGTGTTATTAACACATTACTGGCTATGCCACTGTATATGAAACACCCAGTCCACACAATGCATTTCTGCAGAGCAAGTGTGCCGAGCTGTCAGTCACTGTCTCCCTGGTTGTTCTAGAGAAGCCCCTTTCTCCCACTAAGGTGCAGGAGAAGCGAGGTATTTCAAGTACATTATTCAGTCAAGCAACACTCAGCCTTTGATAACTAGGATTATGAAATACTTGCTCTACTCCTGTCAGGTTGTGAGAAAGAGCTTTGAACGCACTGTTAAAAGCAAAGACAAAGTACAAGGTTTTCTCTACCCTCACAGGCGTTTTCAGTGCCCACTTGTACGAGTCCTCAGTGATTAGGGAGCATTTGACACAATAAATAAGAATAGCCTGGCAAGAGTGAAAACTGTCGCCTGTTTTACAAATAAAGAGGATATTAATTCCATAACAGCAGACCCACCACCTGTTTACACAGAAGGACATGTGCCATACAGTTAGCTATGTTCCATTTTCTTTATGGCGAATAGGAATGGGAGACACACAATAGACAAGTTGTTATTTCAGTTCCAACCAGAACTGTTTAAGAATGTAATTAATCCACACAAAAAAAAAATATTTATATATATATATATATATATATATATATATATATATATATATATATATATATATATATATATATATATATATATATATACACACATACACACACACAATTACAGTAGCAATGCAAATAAACAAGATATTTATTTCTATTTCAGTATTCTTATTCATAAATCATTTACATAATGTCAAAGTCGAAAAATATAGCGACCTATGATGCCTTGTACTAACCCCAATGCACGTGCCCGCTGCTCGCGCACCGACTCCCCCGTGCGTACGCATCCCCTCAGGTTGCGTAGGGGACGCTCTGACGTCGCCTGCGCATGGAGATGGGTATTTACTGCGGTGTTTGTGTGCGACTAGCGAGCGACTCGATCGCTACATATTTAACCAATATAATGCGTTTTATAGTTAATATCCCCCTTCATAATGTCCGCAAGTATGGTAAGTTTAAAACCTCTTAGACAGAGAGATTCCTCTTTGCATGCTGGGAGGGCTCAGACAAAGGTTGGAGGGTAGTGTATGGTGTCCAGCTGTGGGGTATTGAAGAGGTGTTGTGTCTATGACAGTTGGGAGGGATTCGCCTAGTTCCTGCTCATGGTTATGCACAGAAGTAGAACATGAGATTAATTGCATTCAGAATAAATTACACATAAATGCAGGGTGGGTGACTGGAATTCAGTCACCTCTTTCCCACAGACTGAAAACAAATAGCCTTATTTACACTAAGCTTTGAGATTCTATGAAGAGGGTTTACACCTTTGTTTATGAATAGGTCCAGGTTTCTCTCCAGAATAATGAGTGCTGAGATGTCATTGTCTCAACTGAAAGAGGTGACCGTGGGGTAAACAAAGCCCAGAGACAGAGTTTGTTTGGAAGATCCAAACAATAGGTTTCCACAATACAACCAGAGAGGAATTTAGAATACTAAAAAGTCCTAGCCAGCGCCCACTTCTTGAACTAACCAATGATCCCAGGTGCAGTACATGTCCCACCCCCTAACCAATGGAAAGAGGGCACAACAGTATCTATTGTAGTATGTCTTGAGCTAGTACATAAATATAGTTTGCAATAGGCTTGGGGACACAAGACTCTACTCTCCACAAGGTTTTCATCATTGACTAACCAGGAGCTGGTAACCAGATTGCGCCTGCGAATCATTCCCCAGTGTGTAAGTACTCTCTGTAACCACCTTATTCTCTGTATTTGCCATACTCTCTCTCTCTCTCTCTGTTATTGTTAAACTGTTGTATATTGTATATGTGTAGTTATTATGTTTAGATATTGATGTTAGCCTGTAGTGTATGAACTGTTAACTGTTTTCCCTTTTTTACATAGCTAGATATTGTTAGTAAAGGTGTTGGAACCTTAGCAAGGTATTGTGTGTTTATTACATTACAGAGGGTATTCGGAGCGTCTCAATCGCTCAAACAGCTTTTGTATTAACAAGGTTAAGCAGCGTTATATCGCTACAGTATTTCAATACAAGGTTTACAGTATAAGCGTATCCTTTCTTACAGTATAAGCGTATCCTTTCTGTGTGTTGCATACAAGGTTTACTGAGTGTCATCCCGTGAGCGTCTGCGCCGCTCGTGGTCACGAGCGTCCGCTACGCTGGTAGCGTAGCATTACGGTAGTCGGCCGCCTATAGCGTGCTCGACACCAAGCGTTAAGCTGTGAGCGAGCGTGCCGCATGTGCGTCTCGACCACGGCTAAGCGTCTGCTACGCTAAGTGTGTACCCTTACGGTACCCCATACGCCAATTGCGTACCGAGTCTCTTACCCACACATAGTGAATGTTATAAGATAAATAATTAGCTTTATCAATAATTTACAAACATTACTAAAGATCCCTGACTGTCATTAAAAGAAATAAAATAAAGTCCATTCACAACCCAACGAATAAGAATCAAGGTTGCAGCACACAGCAGAAATAATAAGATTTTACTTACCGATAAATCTATTTCTCGGAGTCCGTAGTGGATGCTGGGGTTCCTGAAAGGACCATGGGGAATAGCGGCTCTGCAGGAGACAGGGCACAAAAAGTAAAGCTTTTTCAGATCAGGTGGTGTGCACTGGCTCCTCCCCCTATGACCCTCCTCCAGACTCCAGTTAGGTACTGTGCCCGGACGAGCGTACACAATAAGGGAGGATTTTGAATCCCGGGTAAGACTCATACCAGCCACACCAATCACACCGTACAACCTGTGATCTAAACCCAGTTAACAGTATGATAACAGCGGAGCCTCTGAAAGATGGCTTCCTTCAACAATAACCCGAATTAGTTAACAATAACTATGTACAATTTATGCAGATAATCCGCACTTGGGATGGGCGCCCAGCATCCACTACGGACTCCGAGAAATAGATTTATCGGTAAGTAAAATCTTATTTTCTCTATCGTCCTAGTGGATGCTGGGGTTCCTGAAAGGACCATGGGGATTATACCAAAGCTCCCAAACGGGCGGGAGAGTGCGGATGACTCTGCAGCACCGAATGAGAGAACTCCAGGTCCTCCTTAGCCAGAGTATCAAAGTTGTAAAATTTTACAAACGTGTTCTCCCCTGACCACGTAGCTGCTCGGCAAAGTTGTAATGCCGAGACCCCTCGGGCAGCCGCCCAAGATGAGCCCACCTTCCTTGTGGAGTGGGCCTTTACAGATTTAGGCTGTGGCAGGCCTGCCACAGAATGTGCAAGTTGGATTGTGCTACAGATCCAACGAGCAATCGTCTGCTTAGACGCAGGAGCACCCATCTTGTTGGGTGCATACAATATAAACAACGAGTCAGATTTTCTGACTCCAGCTGTCCTTGCAATATATATTTTTAATGCTCTGACAACGTCCAGTAACTTGGAGTCCTCCAAGTCACTTGTAGCCGCAGGCACTACAATAGGCTGGTTCAGATGAAATGCTGACACCACCTTAGGGAGAAAATGCGGACGAGTCCGCAGTTCTGCCCTGTCCGAATGGAAAATCAGATATGGGCTTTTGTAAGACAAAGCTGCCAATTCTGATACTCTCCTGGCAGAAGCCAGGGCTAGAAGCATGGTCACTTTCCAAGTGAGATATTTCAAATCCACCTTATTTAGTGGTTCAAACCAATGAGATTTTAGAAAGTCCAAAACCACATTGAGATCCCACGGTGCCACTGGAGGCACCACAGGAGGCTGTATATGCAGCACTCCCTTAACAAAGGTCTGGACTTCAGGGACTGAAGCCAATTCTTTTTGAAAGAAAATCGACAGGGCCGAAATTTGAACCTTAATAGATCCCAATTTGAGACCCATAGACAATCCTGATTGCAGGAAATGTAGGAATCGACCCAGTTGAAATTCCTCCGTCGGAGCACTCCGATCTTCGCACCACGCAACATATTTTCGCCAAATTCGGTGATAATGTTGCACGGTTACTTCCTTCCTTGCTTTAATCAAAGTAGGAATGACTTCTTCCGGCATGCCTTTTTCCTTTAGGATCCGGCGTTCAACCGCCATGCCGTCAAACGCAGCCGCGGTAAGTCTTGAAACAGACAGGGACCCTGCTGAAGCAAGTCCCTCCTTAGAGGTAGAGGCCACGGATCTTCCGTGATCATCTCCTGAAGTTCCGGGTACCAAGTCCTTCTTGGCCAATCCGGAACCACTAGTATCGTTCTTACGCCTCTTTGCCGTATAATTCTCAATACTTTTGGTATGAGAGGCAGAGGAGGAAACACATACACCGACTGGTACACCCAAGGCGTTACCAGCGCGTCCACAGCTATTGCCTGCGGATCTCTTGACCTGGCGCAATACCTGTCCAGTTTTTTGTTGAGGCGAGACGCCATCATGTCCACCATTGGTCTTTCCCAACGGGTTACCAGCATGTGGAAGACTTCTGGATGAAGTCCCCACTCTCCCGGGTGAAGATCGTGTCTGCTGAGGAAGTCTGCTTCCCAGTTGTCCACTCCCGGGATGAACACTGCTGACAGTGCTATCACATGATTCTCTGCCCAGCGAAGAATCCTTGCAGCTTCTGCCATTGCACTCCTGCTTCTTGTGCCGCCCTGTCTGTTCACATGGGCGACTGCCGTGATGTTGTCCGACTGGATCAACACCGGTTTTCCCTGAAGCAGAGGTTCTGCCTGGCTTAGAGCATTGTATATTGCTCTTAGTTCCAGAATGTTTATGTGAAGAGACGTTTCCAGGCTCGTCCATACTCCCTGGAAGTTTCTTCCTTGTGTGACTGCTCCCCAGCCTCTCAGGCTGGCGTCCGTGGTCACCAGGATCCAATCCTGTATGCCGAATCTGCGGCCCTCCAATAGATGAGGACTCTGCAACCACCACAGAAGAGACACCCTTGTCCTTGGAGACAGGGTTATCCGTAGGTGCATCTGAAGATGCGACCCTAACCATTTGTCCAACAGATCCCTTTGGAAAATTCTTGCGTGGAATCTGCCGAATGGAATTGCTTCGTAAGAAGCCACCATTTTTCCCAGGACTCTTGTGCATTGATGTACAGACACCTTTCCTGGTTTTAGGAGGTTCCTGACAAGGTCGGATAACTCCTTGGCTTTTTCCTCCGGGAGAAAAACCTTTTTCTGAACCGTGTCCAGAATCATCCCTAGGAACAGCAGACGAGTTGTCGGCATTAACTGGGATTTTGGAATATTCAGAATCCACCCGTGCTGTTTTAGCACTTCTTGAGACAGTGCTAATCCCATCTCTAGCTGTTCTCTGGACCTCGCCCTTATTAGGAGATCGTCCAAGTATGGGATAATTAATATGCCTTTTCTTCGAAGAAGAATCATCATCTCGGCCATTACCTTTGTAAAGATCCGAGGTGCCGTGGACAATCCGAACGGCAGCGTCTGAAACTGATAGTGACAGTTTTGTACAACGAACCTGAGGTACCCCTGGTGTGAGGGGTAAATTGGAACGTGGAGATACGCATCCTTGATGTCCAAGGATACCATAAAGTCCCCCTCTTCCAGGTTCGCTATCACTGCTCTGAGTGACTCCATCTTGAACTTGAACTTCTTTATGTACAGGTTCAAGGACTTCAGATTTAGAATAGGCCTTACCGAGCCATCCGGCTTCGGTACCACAAAAAGAGTGGAATAATACCCCTTCCCTTGTTGTAGAAGAGGTACCTTGACTATCACCTGCTGAGAATACAGCTTGTGAATGGCTTCCAAAACCGTCTCCCTTTCGGAGGGGGACGTTGGTAAAGCAGACTTCAGGAAACGGCGAGGTGGATCTGTCTCTAATTCCAACCTGTACCCTTGAGATATTATCTGCAGGATCCAGGGATCTACCTACGAGTGAGCCCACTGCGCGCTGTAATTTTTGAGACGACCGCCCACCGTCCCCGAGTCCGCTTGAGAAGCCCCAGCGTCATGCTGAGGCTTTTGTAGAAGCCGGGGAGGGCTTCTGTTCCTGGGAAGGAGCTGCGTGTTGCTGTCTCTTCCCTCGACCTCTGCCTCGTGGCAGATATGAATAGCCCTTTGCTCTCTTATTTTTAAAGGAACGAAAGGGCTGCGGTTGAAAAGTCGGTGCCTTTTTCTGTTGGGGAGTGACTTGAGGTAGAAAGGTGGATTTCCCGGCTGTAGCCGTGGCCACCAAATCTGATAGACCGACTCCAAATAACTCCTCCCCTTTATACGGCAAAACTTCCATATGCCGTTTTGAATCCGCATCGCCTGTCCACTGTCGCGTCCATAAAGCTCTTCTGGCCGAAATGGACATAGCACTTACCCGTGATGCCAGTGTGCAGATATCCCTCTGTGCATCACGCATATAAAGAAATGCATCCTTTATTTGTTCTAACGACAGTAAAATATTTTCCCTGTCCAGGGTATCAATATTTTCAATCAGGGACTCTGACCAAACTACCCCAGCACTGCCCATCCAGGCAGTCGCTACAGCTGGTCGTAGTATAACACCTGCATGTGTGTATATACTTTTTTGGATATTTTCCATCCTCCTATCTGATGGATCTTTAAGTGCGGCCGTCTCAGGAGAGGGTAACGCCACTTGTTTAGATAAGCGTGTTAGCGCCTTGTCCACCCTAGGAGGTGTTTCCCAGCGCTCCCTAACCTCTGGCGGGAAAGGGTATAATGCCAATAATTTCTTTGAAATTATCAGCTTTTTATCAGGGGCAACCCACGCTTCATTACACACGTCATTTAATTCTTCTGATTCAGGAAAAACTATAGGTAGTTTTTTCATACCCCACATAATACCCTGTTTAGTGGTACCTGTAGTATCAGCTAAATGTAACGCCTCCTTCATTGCCAAAATCATATAACGTGTGGCCCTACTGGAAAATACGGTTGAATCGTCACCGTCACCACTGGAGTCAGTGCCTGCGTCTGGGTCTGTGTCGACCGACTGAGGCAAAGGGCGTTTCACAGCCCCTGACGGTGTTTGAGTCGCCTGGACAGGCACTAATTGATTGTCCGGCCGCCTCATGTCGTCAAACGACTGCTTTAGCGTGTTGACACTATCCCGTAGTTCCATAAATAAAGGCATCCATTCTGGTGTCGACTCCCTAGGGGGTGACATCCTCATATTTGGCAATTGCTCCGCCTCCACACCAATATCGTCCTCATACATGTCGACACACACGTACCGACACACAGCAGACACACAGGGAATGCTCCTAACGAAGACAGGACCCACTAGCCCTTTGGGGAGACAGAGGGAGAGTTTGCCAGCACACACCAAAAGCGCTATATATATATCAGGGATAGCCTTATAATAAGTGCTCCCTTATAGCTGCTTTGTTATATCAAAATATCGCCATAAATTTGCCCCCCCCTCTCTGTTTTACCCTGTTTCTGTAGTGCAGTGCAGGGGAGAGACTTGGGAGCCGTCCTGACCAGCGGAGCTGTGAGAGGAAATGGCGCCGTGTGCTGAGGAGATAGGCCCCGCCCCTTTTCTGGCGGGCTCGTCTCCCGCTATTTAGAAAAATCAGGCAGGGGTTAAATATCTCCATATAGCCTCTAGGGGCTATATGTGAGGTATTTTTAGCCTTTATAGGTATTCATTTGCCTCCCAGGGCGCCCCCCTCCCAGCGCCCTGCACCCTCAGTGACTGCCGTGTGAAGTGTGCTGAGAAGGAAAATGGCGCACAGCTGCAGTGCTGTGCGCTACCTTTAGAAGACTGCAGGAGTCTTCAGCCGCCGATTCTGGACCTCTTCTGACTTCAGCATCTGCAAGGGGGCCGGCGGCGCGGCTCCGGTGACCATCCAGGCTGTACCTGTGATCGTCCCTCTGGAGCTTGATGTCCAGTAGCCAAGAAGCCAATCCATCCTGCACGCAGGTGAGTTGACTCCTTCTCCCCTCAGTCCCTCGCAGCAGTGATCCTGTTGCCAGCAGGAATCACTGTAAAATAAAAAACCTAGCTAAACTTTTTCTAAGCAGCTCTTTAGGAGAGCCACCTAGATTGCACCCTTCTCGGCCGGGCACAAAAATCTAACTGGAGTCTGGAGGAGGGTCATAGGGGGAGGAGCCAGTGCACACCACCTGATCTGAAAAAGCTTTACTTTTTGTGCCCTGTCTCCTGCGGAGCCGCTATTCCCCATGGTCCTTTCAGGAACCCCAGCATCCACTAGGACGATAGAGAAACTAATATAAAAAAAAAAAAAAAGTGGTGACAAAACTATTAGTACCCTCCGCCATTGCAGGGTTAAGGGATGATACTGGAAATAAAGAGAACTAGTCAAAAAAAATGATGGGCGTTTCAATAGGATATGTGAAACCATTGTCACATGACATAACAGAGGTAAAAGGACTGTTCTCGTCTGTACAAACAGTTCTCCCTTACAGAGTGCTCCCATTTTTCACACCTGCTGGATTAATATTTCTAATCAAAGCAAAAGATTTCTGCCCTCTGCCGCTAAACCATTTATAGTCTAGCGCTACCTGAGCCAGCTGTGCCATCCATAGACAGGAGTGCAGAGGAGACAGTCACCAGCTTGGCGATTGAAGACGTTTCAGTGTTAAAAGCATAAGGGAAGGAGGAGAGGAATCTAATACGGCAGCATTTGTGGTGTAGTATGGTATGCCGGCGACCAGCATACCGGCGCCGGGAGCCCGACCGTCGGCATACCGACAGCGTGGCTAGCGCAAATGAGCCCCTTGCGGGCTCGTTGCGCTCGCCACGCTGTGGGCACGTTATTTATTATCCCTCCTGGGGGGTCATGGACCCCCACGAGGGAGAATATCTGTCGGGATTCCGGCGCCGGGATCCCGACAGTCGGCAACCTGAAGACCACCCCAGCATTTGGTATAGTGTGAGAGGTAGCAGAGAGAGGTCATTGCTGATCCCGAGAAACTTGGAGCAGGACTAAATTACTGTATTTAGCTGAATTGTTTTAAATCAACCCAAGTCAGTGACTTGGAACTCCAACCTCACAAATCATCTTCCCAAGTAACAGTGTAACATGTCTTCACACAAGGGCCTCACGCTTCAGTCAAAACTGCTGCCTCCAAAGTATGTAGGTCATAAGTATAATTTATACATCTATTGCCATCTGTATAACTAATTACTGTACCACCAAAACTAGTGTAGCCACAAACAGAGCAATCTGTGGCACTATTGCTGGACAATTAGGCCACGTATGTACAAGGACAAACTGAATCAGGTATAGAACGGTTAGCACGCACACACAGGGGCTGTTCATAGCTTATTGAGGTGATCAGACGACATCCGCACACACAGACTGATAGCTAGTCATCTTACAACTCCAGTTAACATGCTTAGTTATACTGGATTATTCATACCAAATGTCTGCTATGTGACCAGCTTCAAAGACAAGTTGATAATACATACAGAAATTCTGCAGTGATCAGGAGAAGGGGCTGGGTATATGTGACCGGCAGATACAGACGTCGGGATCCCGGCTCTTAAGGGCCCCATGTCTGACCGTCATGTCGCAGGTGATCAGTCCGGGCATTCTCCCAGGCGGCAGGATCGCCCAAGATACATCGTATGCTGTCCTTTTGCATACGATGTATCTTGGGTGATCCCAGCCGGGCTTGCGAAGTCGGACATGATCGCTAGTGCAGCACGTTCAATCTGGAGGATCCGATCCGATGCTCACGGGGACACGCATCGGATTTGATCGGATACACCTCCAAAATACCTGATTTCACCCTATATATCGGGCCGAACGCCATTATCGTTCTAGTGTATGGGGCCCTTAAGATTGCCGGGGGGAGGGTGGGATGGCGAGAGCCAGCACAACGGAACCCCCTTTCCACGGGATAGTGAGGGGGCGGGATGTAGGTGCCGGTATTGTGACCTGCGGTCAGGCACATAACTACGTCCCAGAAGAAGTACATTTACCCTAAAAGTACTAGATTTCTATGGGTTCGGTACGAAATTCTGGTAGTAAAAATCCCAATGATCAGGATACTGACAGCAGCACCCTAACTGCCAAAATCCTGACGAATCTTGGAAAGTATATTAACTCTACATTTATTCCTACTCCTAACCCACCCCTCCACAGCCTAACCATAACCCTAGTACTTACCGCCGGTATCCATCAGGATTCCGACCGTCTGAATCCTTACTGCATCCCATTTCTATCTATGTATATTATTTACATTCCACAGGCTAAATATGATCAATACCAATGATCTGTGCAGAAGACTATTCTTCTTTGAAAAACATGTAATTAAACACAGTATGTATTATATTTGGTGCATCTAGTGTTTAAGTACAGCACAAATGACAACAGAACACACATTTACCATAGAAATTAATGATCTCTAACACAACGCATGTTAATGCTGCATCCAATCAGCTCTGACTAACTGCAGAAAAGGTAAAGCACAATCGGCTTACTCATCGTATATCAGCCTTAAATTAGTAAGAGAAAATGCTTGTTAAATTAAACACGTATACGTTCTAAAAGCTGCTAATGAGGCAGTAAAGATTTGCAAGACTATAAATTAAACAGCAAAGGCAACAGTGAAAAGGTTCGGAAGAGGAGATCCTGAACTAAGGTTTAAGATCACAGAATTATTTTTGCATGTAGCTATAAATTTTAGTCTTTAGAGAACAGGCAGTGCCAGAGAAGTGGATAAGAAAGACCTTTTTGATGCAGTCATAGGCACAGATGACAGATTTGCAGCTGCTCGCGCGAGGAGAACAAAGTATTCTCTGCCAATCTTGCTGCAGGTGGCAATTCTGACAGATAGTCAAAGAACGATAAATGAAAAAGGAGATACGTGCTAGACTCAGATCTGGCTGCAGTCCCCGGCGTACGAGCTTCATGCCTGAAAAGACACTTCCTACAGTACTGTAATACAGCTTGCATTAGACTTTTGTTGGCCGCAGAAATAAGATACCTAACAACTACTGATCTTCGAACTTCCAGAAGTGGCTGCGGCATATCACCTGCACAATGTGGGTCGGAGACATTGTAGGCGTGTTAAGTTGGGACGAATTACCATGTACTGTACAGTTTAACAATGGAGAAAAGTATATGGTCGAAAACATTTCCAGGTATATTTTTGAATCTTAGAAAACCATATGATAGAAAGCCAGTTCCCATATTTTTTGGAAAGTAATCGGTCATGTCATATGGGCCAAAAAGCTGAAATTTCAATCAATTACCGTTGCACAACTCTCTTGGAGAATACTAGGAAATACTACCTAGCGTCCCTGCTGGTGCAGTCATTTTCCCTGGGCTCTTTTATTTGTCTCAATGTAAAGGCCAAAAACCTACTAGGTCTGTGATTGGTCCGCCAGGTCAACCACCAATTCGTCAAATAAAAATAGTGAACTTTAATGTTATAAGAGAACTGAGCCCCAGGACAAATATAGGTAAATAGTATCATAGTATAGGTCAGTAAGGGTGTAGTATGTTATGCCGGCAGTCGGGCTCCCGGTGACCAGCATACCGGCACCGGCATACCGACAGCTGGGCGAGCGCAAATGAGCCCCTTGCGGGCTCGGTGGCGCGCGCCAGCTATTCTCCCTCCAGGGGGGTTGTGGACCCCCAAGAGGGAGAAAAGCTGACGGTATGCCAGCGGTCAGGATTCCGGCGCTGGTAGTCGGGAGCCCGGCCGCCGGGAAACAGAAGACCACCTGTCAGTAAAATGTTTTCAATTACTGGCGGCATTTGCTCTTTATTGCTAGGTAAGGATGGAAATTCTCACCTCTACAGTAGGTTATTGTCCAGGCGCAGGAAGTGGTGGACACTTGTAAAGTCCTCCTCCAAAGCGGTACAGACACAAGTGGTTTCTGTATATTTTCACCCTAAGTGGTTAGGGCGGAACTCTGTCAATATGTAATGCTATAATGCATCTTTTGTCCCTTGAATCGTGTTTACTTTAACCTTCACAGGCACTGAAAGCTTGCACTGGTAGTGCACTCTGTGGGCTTCAGGCTGAGCAATATTGGCTGTAATGCGTATTTGTAGACAGTGCCAATTATGTGTAAATGAGCAAGAGATGGAAAGCAGGAGGCCACCCTGGAAGCAGTTACCTTCATTATATCAAATTGCGAGACCCCACAAGAAAACCTTCAACATTAATAAAAAAAGTGTAGTAAGTAACCAACAACTGACTGTATATATTTATTCTCACACACACACAAGCTGACTTCCCCATGTACGTAGGCCAATAAAAGTCATGCCGATATTTTTTATTTCTAAAGGTAGGTACACACTGGATGATGATGTGCTCTATCAGCGATGTCCCCTAGTGTTTCCCCCTCCCAGGCCGGGATGGACGGCGGCAATGCATACACACTGAGCGATATGTCGACCATATCACTCAGTGACGTCACACCGCGGCCGGGCCGTGCATGCGGCTCTTGGACAACAGTCCAAATTGTGCTGCATGCACGGCCAACAACGAGGGTCGTTAATGACCCGCGGGGCCGCACATCGCTCGGCGGTGGCGGCATACACACTTGCCGGGAAAGTGAACATCGCCGCTCAGGAAGGGTGAAAATTAGCTTACTTTCTCAGCAAGTGTGTATGCGCCTTAACTTACTTTAAGCATAAGTGAATGACTGTAAAGAAAAAAAAAAAATACAAAAATACAAATACATCTTTAGACTTGTGCAAAGAAACCCCAACTCACACAATAGAATACCAACAGTTCGTTAGTTTAGAAGTTGGAAATACTGCAGCTTCTAGAGACTTTGCATTAAAGAGAAAAAAAAAAAAAACACCAAAGCAGAACACCCATTTTTGTGGGGCTCTTCCTATGTTTCAAAGAACTTTGGCTTCAACAAAATGGTCATGGCTCGTTTTCTTCCTTATTTTGTGGCTCTAGTACAGTGTTTTTCAACCATTGTGCCATGCCACACTAGTGTGCTCTGAGCAGCCTCCAGGTGTGCCGCCATAGAAGCAGACTCAGGCCCATCAGTGTATTACCGCTACTGAGGCCCTGGAACGATCAATACTGGTGGGTTTAGTGGTTGCAGAGCTAGGTTTAATTTTTGGCCTGGGCAGTGTTGGGCTCTTCTGGCTCTCTCAGATATGGCTCAGGCGTTACCTATGGAGAAGCTGCGACATGACATCCTAGGACACGCAACTGCACCATGCATCACCATTATATTTGAGTGTGCCATGGCAATATTGAAATCTTGTTCAGTGTGCCGCGAGGTGTAAAAGGTTGAAAATCTCTGCTCTAATACGTGGTTACTTATGTTTTGATTTTAGCGTTTCTGTGACTAATGAAAATAAGTAAATGCAGTAAAAGTTATCTGTGCTCATGAAGCAATTCTTTTTTTTTTTGTAATTGGATGTCCAAGGGTATTTGTATGCATTTTGCAAAGATTTATTCATTTACAGTATATTAAGTTAATTTGGTAAAAAGGTCAATATTTATGTATTCTTTTACATATATTACAGCTTACTTTATGTCACTTTTTTTCTTTATAGTTAACTTACGTTATTACATTTTGTGGGTTGTGACTAGAGTCAAGACAATATGTAACAAAACAATTCCCTAAAAAGTAAATTACCATGTGCCTTGGCGCGAACACTAGCAACCAGCAAATTCTTAGGCTGTGTACACACTTATGTGACCAACAATCGTGCCGCTGTGCCGAGAGGGTGCCGGTACACACTAGCCAGATATTAATGAGTGACGCAATGATCACTGTTCCGTCAGTCATTAATATTCACAGCATCGCATGCAGAGACGTGTATTTGGCCATTCAGCACGGCCAACCAAATGTCCTTGCATGAGACCTGAGGGAGCGCACAATCGGCCGTACACGCTGCACGATCAGACAAATCGGCACGATAGCGTCCAAGTGTGTACCCAGCTTCAGAAAGCGGTTTTCTGGGTGTAATTACAATCATGCACTAGTAAATGTCACACCCCTTCCAGACTGCCAGCAATAACCAGGGTTACTGCACGTGAATGCTCAGCAACCCAGGTTGTGGGGCAGTCTGAAATAAACAGGTATTTCAACACGGGGAGCGAGCAGGGTTGAACATGGGTCCTTCAATCTAAAAGGGGTCTCAACCGGGTCGCACCCGGTAAGGACAGTGTATAAATCCCGGGTGCAACCCGGCAATGCCGTCTTAAAGTGTCATCAATTTCTCCTGATCAGTCAATTGGTTATAGCCTCATGAAAATAGGTTGAGTTGAAAAATATACTGTCAAAGCAATCTAAGTTTTAAAGGTTGTTATCAGCAATAGGGGTCTGATTTTCTGGAGAACGCTGATCATCAGGTCCCAATGTAGCGAGATTAGATACACAATCTTTATTAACCACCTTTGTATCACAGGAGTGGAAGTTGTACAGAAACTATAAATAAACAGAGCATCATGCATCAGACTGACATAACATAAACCTGTTACTGCATTATGGCAGCTAATCGGTCTTTGCCATAACAACAGAGATACAGAGATACTCTGCTGAACATGTTAGATGCAACAGAAAAGTTTGCTTGGACACCTGTAAAGAAAAATAACGGCAAAGTGGTCCAAAGTGTAAGTCGCTGAACACAGGTTATCTATAAACGGCTAGACCACATGGCAGTATCTCATAATATTGTTTTACAATATATGAAATGACTGCCTTTCCTTATCTACTTCTAGAAAGAAGGTTGAGAAAGTCCAAATATATTATGCTGCTGCAGGGTGTCTTATTTATTTACTTAATTATTTTTACCATCTACAGACATAAGGTGCGCACACACTTGGCTATATAGTAAACGATATCGCTCATATTTACCCTCATGAGCGATATCGTTTAATATATTGCCCAGTGTGTATGCTGCTTACCACAGCTGATGCATGGCCCCGCACGTCGTTAAGGTAAACGACCCTCGTGTCGGCCGTGCACTAGGCGAGGTCGCTCATTTCGCACATCGCCTAGTCTGTACCCACCTATGGAAACACTGGGGCAGTGATATAAAAGTGATAAGTGGAAGGTGATAACGCACCAGCAAATCATTACGGGTTTGAAAAATGACAGTTCGGAGCTGATTGGAAGGTGCATTATCACCTTCCACTTATCACTGCTTTATCACTTCTCCCATAGAATCGGACAGCAGATGAGAACCACATAAGCCCATCCAGTCTGCTCTTTAGGATTAGGGGTTAGAGTATTAGGGTTATTTTAGGAGTCTGGGTTAGGGTTAGTATAGGGGTTTTACGATAGGGTATTAAGGTTGGTTTAGTGGCCTGGATTAGGGGTCAGAGTATTCTTGTTAGTTTAGGAGTTCAGGTTAGGGATATACAGTACGACTTTCTATTATTCCAGTGGTAATATATAAGGGCAGATTCAATTCAAAGTGATGTGTCGCTGGGCACTGTGGCGATGGTCATGGAACGCACACATCAACCACCTACAGTAGTGCCGACACCGCAAATTTTCAGTCACACCTAATAGAGGTGCGAGGGGAAAACCTGCGATGACAGCAGACACGATGTGCCATTCCGGAATAGAACTGAATTCCACAGAATTTAATTCTCCCCTTAGAAAGACTTCTAAAGAGCTTACATTTATTACAAATATCTTTTAAAAATCAGCTTAGAACTTATTAATAAGCAATATTTATATCATGTTAAAGAACGTTTTAGAGAGGTTTTACACACAAAGTGACACTTTGGCACAAAGGTAGACGTTTGTAAGGTCCTACATGACAAGGCAGGCACAACAGATCGCACATGAGTACGCTGCAGAACAGTGGGGAATAGGTATATTTCCAACAAGACAGAAACGTCTTTTCAGGTCACAAAGAAATGCAAAACTCCACACCCAAAAAAAACTGCCCTATCAGCATAAACAACTATATATAGATCTTCTTCCTTCCCATCTAAACAATTTACAACAGCTGCCAAAAGTTTGTTTCACCACACTGCACGGCACTGACATCTTCCTAACCAGTTATATCTGCAGCCCACCTTCTGTGACCCAACAAGCATAGTCACTGAGCAAATCCCCCCTCAGGACCACCCACTCTATACAACACACACTATTTCCAGACAATTATACAAGGACATGGAACATTCCTCCTACATACTAATGCAATACCCATACCTAGCTCTCAGAGCTTCTCATTCAGAGCACATACACATTCTGCACACAGCAGCGACTCAGAGTCCACGTCCAGCCACAATCATCTACACGGAAGTAGGATGAAACTCTTTGTTGAGGAAATGACAGCACACATGAATGAAAAACACGTCAGCGGGTGCTGAATGGGATCTCGGAGCTATCTGGACCACACAGTCAATTATGCAAAACAAGCTTAATACTGCCTATACCAACACTGGTATAAAAGCAACTTCTATCTATATAGCTGTGAAACAGACATTTACAGGGGCTTTCGGAACAAAGTGGTACAAGGCAGAGGGATGGACTTTGTTATTGCATTCAGAATGGTGCATTTCAAAAGAGGATGCAGTTAATTTACCGGATGTCGGTGTGCCTGGCTAACAAGGGCTATTCCCACTGGCGGGTGTTTACGACACCCATAGCGCGAGATAGAACCTGTGGCGAGCACAGGGTGCCACCGAGTCCGCAGCGTGGAAAGAGCAGCAAGCCTGCAGAATGGCGAGCGCAGTGAGGCCGCAAAGGGACTCTTTGTGCTTGCCCTGCTGCCGGCATACTGACGGCTGGGATGTTGTCCTTGGTATACGGACGGCTGGCATTCCGACCGCCAGTATATCATACTGATCCCTTCAGAAGTGTCTCCAGAGGACAATTACAAATACAGAAAAATGCAAATATGCCAATGTTTTAATTAACTTTGAGTGTCTTAGGTCATAGAACAAAATGTATGTCTGTGCAATTGTAAAAGTCTGAGTTTGCTACCTGTGGAGCGAGCCACTACGCCCAATGGAAAGAGTTATTTGTGCTCTGTAAACAGCTATTTGCTCTTACGTTTTAAATGTTGCTAATTACTGACACATACTGGCTCCATCCAGTGACAGATTCTGCACATCGGGGGGAGGACATTTCTAGAAGACTGGTGACAAATAGTGACATGTAACTGAAAGCAGAGGCAGCGCTGTATAAAGCACTAATACAAGTCATCCTCACCAAATGCAGTGGCCGAGATATCACTTTACTGTAACATCTGTACCTCTAACATGCAGCCAAAACTGATTAGTAACCTGCCAATGTGACCGCCACACACAGGAAATCCAAACATCCTGCACAGATTTCTACTACTAGATATAAAAATACCAGTAGTGGACATATGCAAACACCTGTAACTAGCTAGCTATGGACACACAGCTCTATGCTACGCTGCCACAGCCTAAAGGGCCCTACACACTTGGCGATTTGGCTGATTTTTCATGCACTATTTTTTACATACACACTGAACGAGTTTTATGGCCGATTTGGACATTATATTGATATCGGCTGAATTGGCTTGCATGCATAAACGATGATCGATCAACAATGAACGACTGAGGGGACGCGCATCCTTCATCGTTGATGCATCCACACTGAACGATATGAACAATTTATTGTTAATTTTTTAACTATATTGTTCATATCGTCCTTTATTATCGCTAAGTGTGTAGAGCCCTTAATACGGTACAGTGGGGAGCAGACATGTACTAGATATTGTGCTGTGATATATCTGTGGTATACTCCAGATCTATTCATACTATCCCACCGGAGGCTCACAGTTCATGAGCTGGTCCACGCCAGAAGCTCATCCTCATACACAGTTCTGTGACGCACTCATATCACAGACACTTATAGCCGGGCCCGGCATTATGGTACATTTCAAAGCAGTTTCAAATGGGTGTTAGATTATGCTGCAGGCCACCCACCAAGACACTGGATGCAGCATTAAATGTGAGGAGAGCTGTACAACTAACACCAAAGCACTTGAGTTGTGCAAACCTATAATCAACTCTGCGGGACTCTCATACTCTATGAGATTATCGATACCTCTCGGAGGCACTCCCACTATTGCGTACTCACACTACAGGTGCTTACACTCAGTCAGCAGAATACAACACGCCAATACGCACAACAAGACATTCACACTCGAGGGGCTTAGAGTCAGTTCTGCAGGACTTAGTTCTGCGGAACATTCACATAGCTCCGCAGGACACACTCCGGGAGCTTACAATCAGCTCCGCAGGACACACGCACTCCAGGAGCTTACAATCAGCTCCACAGGACACCCGCACTCCAGGAGCTCACAGACAGCTCCACGGGACACCCGCACTCCAGGAGCTCACAGACAGCTCCACAGGACACCCGCACTCCAGGAGCTTACAGTCAGCTCCGCAGCACATTTACGCTCCAGGGTCTTACAGTCAGCTCCACAGGACACTCGCACTCCAGCACTGGAGGACATTCACTTTGCTCCGTATGACACGCGCACTCCACGAGCTCACAGTCAGCTCCGCAGGACACACGCACTCCAGGAGCTCACGGTCCACTCGCACTCCAGGTGCTTACAGTCGGCTCCACAGGATACTCACATTCCAGCACTGGGGGACATTCACTTTGCTCCGTATAACACCCGCACTCCAGGAGCTCACACACAGCTCCGCAGGACACCCGCACTCCAGGAGCTCACACACAGCTCCGCAGGACACCCGCACTCCAGGAGCTCACACACAGCTCCGCAGGACACCCGCACTCCAGGAGCTCACACACAGCTCCGCAGGACACCCGCATTCCAGGAGCTCACACACAGCTCCGCAGGACACCCGCACTCCAGGAGCTCACACACAGCTCCGCAGGACACCCGCACTCCAGGAGCTCACACACAGCTCCGCAGGACACCCGCACTCCAGGAGCTCACACACAGCTCCGCAGGACACCCGCACTCCAGGAGCTCACACACAGCTCCGCAGGACACCCGCACTCCAGGAGCTCACACACAGCTCCGCAGGACACCCGCACTCCAGGAGCTCTCACACAGCTCCGCAAGACACCCGCACTCCAGGAGCTCTCACACAGCTCCGCAGGACACCCGCACTCCAGGAGCTCACACACAGCTCCGCAGGACACCCGCACTCCAGGAGCTCACACACAGCTCCGCAGGACACCCGCACTCCAGGCGCTCACACACAGCTCCGCAGGACACCCGCATTCCAGGAGCTCACACACAGCTCCGCAGGACACCCGCACTCCAGGAGCTCACACACAGCTCCGCAGGACACCCGCACTCCAGGCGCTCACACACAGCTCCGCAGGACACCCGCACTCCAGGAGCTCACACACAGCTCCGCAGGACACCCGCACTCCAGGAGCTCACACACAGCTCCGCAGGACACCCGCACTCCAGGAGCTCACACACAGCTCCGCAGGACACCCGCACTCCAGGAGCTCACACACAGCTCCGCAGGACACCCGCACTCCAGGAGCTCACACACAGCTCCGCAGGACACCCGCACTCCAGGAGCTCACACACAGCTCCGCAGGACACCCGCACTCCAGGCGCTCACACACAGCTCCGCAGGACACCCGCACTCCAGGAGCTCTCACACAGCTCCGCAGGACACCCGCACTCCAGGCGCTCACACACAGCTCCGCAGGACACCCGCACTCCAGGAGCTCACACACAGCTCCGCAGGACACCCGCACTCCAGGCGCTCACACACAGCTCCGCAGGACACCCGCACTCCAGGCGCTCACACACAGCTCCGCAGGACACCCGCACTCCAGGAGCTCTCACACAGCTCCGCAGGACACCCGCACTCCAGGCGCTCACACACAGCTCCGCAGGACACCCGCACTCCAGGAGCTCACACACAGCTCCGCAGGACACCCGCACTCCAGGAGCTCACACACAGCTCCGCAGGACACCCGCACTCCAGGAGCTCACACACAGCTCCGCAGGACACCCGCACTCCAGGAGCTCACACACAGCTCCGCAGGACACCCGCACTCCAGGCGCTCACACACAGCTCCGCAGGACACCCGCATTCCAGGAGCTCACACACAGCTCCGCAGGACACCCGCACTCCAGGCGCTCACACACAGCTCCGCAGGACACCCGCACTCCAGGAGCTCACACACAGCTCCGCAGGACACCCGCACTCCAGGCGCTCACACACAGCTCCGCAGGACACCCGCACTCCAGGCGCTCACACACAGCTCCGCAGGACACCCGCACTCCAGGAGCTCTCACACAGCTCCGCAGGACACCCGCACTCCAGGCGCTCACACACAGCTCCGCAGGACACCCGCACTCCAGGCGCTCACACACAGCTCCGCAGGACACCCGCACTCCAGGAGCTCACACACAGCTCCGCAGGACACCCGCACTCCAGGAGCTCTCACACAGCTCCGCAGGACACCCGCACTCCAGGCGCTCACACACAGCTCCGCAGGACACCCGCACTCCGGGCGCTTACACACAGCTCCGCAGGACACCCGCACTCCAGGAGCTCACACACAGCTCCGCAGGACACCCGCACTCCAGGCACTTACAGTCACTCATATTCCAGCACTAGGGGACATTTACTTAGCTCTGCAGGACACACACACCTACATTCTCCCACTCCAGGTGCAAAACATGCACACAATCCAGGCATTACAGCCAACTCCACGGTACACTCACACTCCAGACATACAGTGTCAGCTCTGTGGAACATTCACACTCAGCTCTACGGTACACCACACTCAATCCAGTTGCTTCTATTGAGTTCTATGGGACATACACTCAGCTCAGAGGTATATTCAGCTAGGTGTGGGACACACACTCCGAGTTCTGTGGGACACTCACACTCAGCTTTGCCAGGTGAGTATGACGTTGTCATGGAGATACACATACCTGCCCTTCCCCCGGAGCCCCGTTGCTGTCCCCGGCTGCGCTCTCCAGCTGCCGCTCCCGGTACAGAGACCACAGACCCACGTTGGGCAGGAAGAGCAGGGCGGCCAGCCCCAGCCCCACCGCCTGCAGCAGCCGCTTCTCCTTCCGCCTCATGGGAAACCCGCGCCCGGCTGCTCCCCTGTCTCGCACACTCCGCACTCCCGGAGCAGCAAGCCTGACACCCCGGAGCACCGAGCCAGCCGGAGACAGGCGGCTGCACTGCACCCAGCGGCGGCGCCCGGGAGAGGGGCGGGGACACGCTACTGCTGCTGCTGCTGCGCGCTCCCGTGGTGCCGCCATTACCTGCTATGTCCGCTAGGCGGCGGGCTACAGCGACCTGTGGCTCTAACCCCGCTGGTACTACAAGCCCCAGCACTGCACAGCAACGACTGGATCTTCTATCTGTGTTGGACAGCAGTTGTGGAGGACACTAGAAAGAGACGTGTGTTTAATATCTTTATAAAGGTCACTGGAATAGATTGCCATCACGTTAGCATGTGCAGTGCCTTGCTAAAGTATTCACCCCCCTTTGCATTTTTCATGTTTTGTTGCCTCACAACCTGGAATTAAAATGGTTTGTTTGAAGGTTTGCATAATTTCTTTCAAGGAACATAACTACAACTTTGAAGATGTTTTTTTGTTTTGTTTTGTTTTTTTAATTGTGAAGCAAACAACAAATAGTTCAAAATAACAGAAAACTTCAGCGTGTATAACTATTCACCCCCCTAAAGTCTGTACTTTGTAGAGCCTCCTTTTGTGGCTATTACAGCTGCAAGTTGCTTTGGATAAGTCTCTATGAGCTTGCCACTGGGATTTTTGCCCATTCCTCAAGGCAAAACTGCTCCAGCTCCTTCATGTTGAATGGTTTCCGCTTGTGAACAGCAATCTTCAAGTCTGACCACAGATTCTCAATTAGATTGAGATCTGGGCTTTGACTAGGCCATTCCAACACATTTAAATGTTTCCCCTTAAACCACTCGAGTGTTGCTTTAGCACTATGCTTCGGGTCATTGTCCTGCTGGAAGGTGAACCTCCGTCCCAGTCTCAAATCACAGGCAGACAGAAACAGGTTTTACTCAAGAATATCCCTGTATTTAGCACCATCCATCTTTCCCTCAACTCGAAACAGTTTCCCAGTCCCTGTTGCTGAAAACATCCCCACAGCATGATGCTGCCACCACCATGTTTCACTGTGGGGATGGTGTTGTTGGGGTGATGGGATGTGTTGGGTTTGCGCCAGATGTAGCGTTTTCCTTGGTGGCCGAAAAGTTCAGTTTTAGTCTCATCTGACCAGAGCACCTTCCTCCATACATTTGAGGAGTCATCCACATGCCTTTTGGCAAACTCAAAACGTGCCTTCTTATTTTTAACACTAAGTAATGGCTTTTTTCTGGCCACTCTTCCATAAAGCCCAGCTGTATGGAGTGTACGGCTTATTGTGGTCACATGCGCAGATACACCAGTCTCTGCTGTGGAACTCTGCAGCTCCTTCAGGGTTACCTTTGGGCTCTGTGCTGCATCTCTGATGAATGCCCTCCTTGCCCGGTCTGTGAGTTTTGGTGGCCGGCCCTCTCTTGGCAGGTTTGTTGTGGTACCGTGTACTTTCCATTTGAAGATGATGGATTTGATGGTGCTCCAGGGGATCATCAAAGATTTGGAAAAAAAATTATAACCCCACCCTGACTTGTACTTCTCAACAACGTTGTCCCTGACTTGTTTGGAGAGCTCCTTGGTCTTCATGGTGTGATGCCACTTGCTTAGTGGTGTTGCAGCCTCTGGGGCCTTTCAGATAAGGTGTGTTTATACTGACAGATCATGTGACACTTAGATTGCACACAGGTGGACTTAATTTCACTAATTATGTGACTTCTGAAGGTAATTGGTTGCACCAGAACTTTTGAGGGGCTTCATAGCAAAGGGGGTGAATACATATGCACATGCCAATTTTTTAATTTTTATTTATAAAAATAATTTTTTATATAATTTTTTCTCATTTCACTTCACCAACTTAGACTATTTTGTGAAGATCCATCACATAAAATTCAGTTTAAAAAAAATAAAAACAAATTACAGGTTGTAATGTAACAAAATAGGTAAAAAGCCAAGGGGGGGTGAATACTTTAGCCCCATGCACCCTGTTGTGGGCTGTGCTGGATTAACAGCAGGGTGCATGGGGCGGCCAGTTGCCCAGGGACCCCCACATATAGCCAGAGGTGTAGCTAGCTGCCATGGTGCCCGAAGCAAGGGTATGTTTCGGCGCCCCATCCCCTGTACTGAATTGGGGGCATGTTACATTTGAAAAGAAAAAATATTGAAAAATTCTAAATTGGTGACAGGGCCAGTTCTAGACTTTGTGGAGCTCAGGGCGAAAGTTTCCTTTGGGCACCCCACATGTTTAAAACAGGGACAGTGTGCGCCGAGTGTGCTCCCCCTCTGCTTCTCCTGCTCTGCGGCTGCCTGTACTGCGGCTCGGAGTATAGCGGACAGAAGGAGGGGGTGAGCAGGCGGCAATGCGCCCTCTAACTTTTCAAGCACCCGGAGCTCGCGTTCCACTGGAGCCACCCTCGTTACACCCCTACTTATAGCTACAGCGCCAGCATGGGGGGCACTGGGGCATAATGTGAACTGGCGTTTCTCTGCAGCATTATATCAGCTGGGGGCACTACAGTGTGTTTAACGCATTTGTGGTGCACCCAGGGGGTTATAGTGGGCTGGAACTTGACACAATGCAGTAATAGTTCCGCCTCCACCTGGCCACAGCAAGTAAGTACAGGTAGCTGTGGCTTTGTGGAGATGTGCCTCGCATTGGGCACATACGAGACCAGTGCTGGGACAGCATGTCTGTTCCCAGCATTGGAAGAGCAGCAGGGTGTGGAGGAGCTGTGTCCCCTGCTGGGCAATGCTGGGATCAAGTGCCAGATCCCAGCGCTGGAAGGGCGGCAGCGATGGACATCTGAAGCCGGGACCACCTGTTGGTTCCCAGCACCGGACTTGCGTTCGTGACAGGCAGTGCCGCGGAAGCAGCGATTCAAACTTAGTGCCAATTCAGCAGCCAGTCAGAAACACCGGCAGCAGGCTTTTGAATTTGGCGGCATCCATGAGCCAATCAACCAATAGGAAGCGGCCATGGCGAGCCAATCAGCTCACCACGCAGTAGCTTGCCCCACCCCTGGTGTGTGACGTCAGATGCCGCCGGGTGGAAAAGCCAGAAGTGCGGTGGCGGAGAAGATGCTGGCGGAAGAGCTCCAGTGGCCTCAGAAGAAGCCAAAAAACACTTGGCTCAAGAAAGAAGACAGAAGGCACCGACTGGAGGCAGAGAGAAAGAGGTGGAAAAAAAAAGATGAGGAACGGAGACGCATACAGGAGTGGAAATTGAAAGAGCTAACAAAGCTCATCTCTGTAGCATCTCTCTCCAGACATGTAGGCCCTCTTTGAGGCCCACCTGTTACCAACACCCCTCCCCCTAGACCATCAGAACAGTCAGGCACTAGGCATGTGGGTATAGACAGGCATTATCCCTGAGGCACAGTAGGGCCAGGGTGAAGTCGGTAGGTACTAGGCCTGTGGCACCATAGCGGGCATTAGGCCCTGTACATTAAAGTGCACCCACAGGTGAATAAGGTGACTCAATTAAAACTGCCCCTCGTGCCAAAAGGGCTTGAGCCTTATAATTAACAAGAGGATATGGGTATTAGGCCCAGATCACCAATGTGCCCCTCAGTAAGGTAGGCCAGAGGGGCCTGAGCCCCTTGATAAATAATTCTGAGCCAGGGGCGCAACTAGAACTTTTTGGGCCCCATAGCAAAACCTTGAACGGGCCCCCTCCATTGTCACTATAATGACCCTTAGGGGAGCAGCAGAGAGAAAGAGTGAGGGAAGTGAGAGGTTGTCGGGGAGAGAGAGAGAGAGTGATGGTGGTGACAAAAAGGGTGTCAGTGGAAGAGAGAGAGATAGAGGAGCAAGAAGAGAGAGAGTAGGGGTCGGGGAGAGAGAGGATTTCATGGAAATAGAGAGGAGCGAGTGAGAGGGTGTCAGAGAGAAAAGGATGAGAGGAGAGAGAGGGAATTAGGGAGAGAGAATGTTGGAGAGAGAGATGGTGTCAGAAAGAAAAGGGGAGGAGCAAGAGAGGGAGGGAAGTGAGAGACAGAGTGTCAGGGAGAGAGAGAGAGAGAGAGAGAGTGGGGAGTAAGAGTGTATCAGGGAGAAAGAGAGGAGAGAGAGACAGTGTCAGGGGAACAGAGAGACAGTGTCATTGAGAGGGGTAGACGGCGTCAGGGAGAAAGACAATGTCAGAGAAAGAGATAGAGACAGTGTCAGAGAGAGAGACAGTGTCATGGAGAGCGCAAGAGTGAGTCTGTCAGGGAGACAGTTCATGTCGAAGAGGGAGTGTCAGGGAGAGAGAGGGAGAGAAAGACAGTGTCAGAGACAGAGATACAATGTCAGGGAGAGAGGGAGAGATACAGTGTCAGAGAGAGAGACAGACACAGTGTCACGGAGAGAGAGAGGGGGAGACAGTGTCAGGGAGAGAGACATTGTCAGGGAGAGGGAGGGAGAAAGACAGTGTGTCAGGGAGAGACTGTCAGGGAGAGAGAAAATAAGAGATGAGAAAGAGAGTGTCAGGAAGAGAAAGGGGGAGAGAGAGTGGGAGTGAGCACTACCTGACACTAGAAGAGGTCTTTGATGGGGACAGGCATTTACCGCATAGCAGCTGCACCCACGGTAGTCACTCCACTGCTCTGAGGCAATAGTCTGAGCACTGTAATCAGAGTGTCCTTACTAGTATATCAAGATATTGTCAATTACCGACAGACATTTTGTTTGTGTGTAAGGGGCACTACTACTGTGGGTATTATGTGTATAATGGGTACTACTGTGTGGCATAACATGAATAAGAAGCACTACGTGCTGTGTAATGTGAATTAGATTGTTCTACTGTAGTGTCATTTGAACTGGAGCGGTAATATTGTGTGGCCACGCCCTTTCCTTGTGAGACCACACACCCTTTTTTGCGGTGCACCTGTTCCTTAATAAAGTATGGGAGGTAGGGCACAAATTTATAGTTTACAGGGGGGTTCCGAACACACTAGCACCAGCCCTGGCTCCTCCTAATGAGGGGGTGGAGGTAGGTGGCTGGGTAAATGAGTTCCACCACCTCTCCAGGACCACTTTAATCCCTGCTTAATAACATCACCAGCATATCATATTGACAATTTTATTGGTATGGGCCCTACAAGTAAGTTGCTTTGGGGTCACTCGTAAACTTTAAATCAGCACTAGGATCCTGCCTCATGTCCTCTCCGGTATTTCCTTCTACTCGGGGGTACATGTGAAGTCGGCGCAAATGGGTGAGAGAAGAGACTCGCAAGCCTAGACTGGGTACAGTAAAGCTGGGTACACACTGGAACGATGTTTCATAATGACATATTGAATTATTTACTTCTAAATGTGGCTTTGAGGCCAGGAATGTTGTCAAGTGTGATGATTTGCAGATTCAGTGGCCAGTGAGACAAAAATAAGTGGTATACTAATTTGTTTTGTGAAACTGGCACACCAGAGATACAATAGTTAATTAAGCCTGCTAATTTTTCCACAGATTTGAAAAGCAGTGTAATATGGAGGAGGTGATGAAAGTGTTTGCTGAAGTGGCCAGGTGTATGTGATCCTTGGCACTCCTCCCCTTCTCTCTCTGACACCATCTCCCTCCCCTCTCATCCCTTTCTCTCTGACACCCTCTCACTCGCTCTTCTCTCTCTTTCTCTCATTCTCTCTAATTCCATAAAATCCTCTATCTCTCTCTGGCCCCCTCTATATACAGTATGGGTGTGGTATGCAAGGTCTACAGTAACTAGGTCGACCACTATTGGTCGACAATAACTAGGTCGACAGGGTCTCTAAGTCGACATGGTCTAGGTTGACAGGTCAAAAGGTCGACATTAGTTTTTTATGTTTTTTGGTGTTGTTTTCTCCATACAGTGACCTGGAACCCCAATTAGTGCACCGTGTTCCCTCGCTTTGCTTGCCATGCTTCGGGCAAGGTGCCTCGTTGCGCTCGGCACAGGTTACTATTCCCAGTCGTGGTCCGCGTGGATCGTTAAGTATGAAAAAGGTCAAAAAAGGAAAAATATTGTGAAAAACTCATGTCACCTTTTGACCTGTCAACCTAGAGACCCTGTCGACCTAGTTACTGTCGACCTAGAGACCGGATCCCATACAGTATATATATATATATATATATATATCCAGAAACTGCCCTGGCACTCCTCCAAATAAGCTGGCTGTGGTGCCCTTCCTTGTTGACATGCCAGTCCACCGACATGTACCTAACGAAAACAGGTGGCACTCACAGACTTGTAACTGGGTGGAAAACAAACTTCACCCCGTGAAGATATATATAGCATACATTGACCCCACTTACCCCCACAATCACAACTCCCAGCTTCACGGACCACGGAGTGTCCAGGCGTCCCCCGTCCCGCACTTCCGGTCTCGACGTCACGGCCTGCCCGGAAGTGACGTAGTCAGGCTTTGCCGGTCACCATGGCAACGCGCTGGGACCTCTGTAAACAAAACCAAAACGACACTTTAAACCACAATAACAATGAAAAAATGTATCATAAAAACGGCACACATATCCACAGCGCTCACACGGAGCTAGAGTGTGCCTTCCAAAACAAACGTGTACAATAAAAACATCATGCAAGTTACATGAAAAAGACATAACAATAGATCAAACTTAGAACAACACAGTGTGTCAAACGCAAATGGAGATATGAAATACAGTAAATACCAACTCTCTAGTGCAGCTAAATCCAAGGCAATATAACAATTAACTAGAGGTGGTCGAGCATGGGTGGCAATACCCCGAAGGGAGATCCTTATTTGCAAGAGCTGTCACTAATAAAAGCCGGCAACTCTAATACTGACTAAACTAATCATTAGTGTGATACTTATTTTGTCGAAGCGGCTCGACAGCGCTTCTTGTTGAAGGATGTAGAAGCTGAGCAATTAATGGAGGGATACACAGTATCGGGGACATTGATGAAAAAGTTATTACCCACAATTAGAGAAAGTTAATTAATCCCAGGGACTCATTTAACCCTCTAGGGGCTAGACAATCCAGGCGGAAAATCCACCTGGATTCAAGCTGTAATAGTTTTTTCCCCCTGTCTCCCCCTCGTACGGAAGCTGGTACATGGTCGATGGCCCTATACCTCAGGCTGGCCAACGTATGATGCTGTGTGGCAAAGTGCCTAGCCACTGGTTGATCGCTGGTCCCTGCCTGTAGGGCTGCCCGAATAGCAGACCTGTGCTGGGTTAATCGGACTTTCAATTGGCATTCAGTTTTGCCAACGTAATAGAGCCCGCATGGGCACACTATTACGTAGACCACGAACCGGGACGTGCATGTTAGTGGCCACCTGATTTTCAAACGTTGGCCCGTATGTGGGTGTGGGAAGGTCTCACCGACTAAAAAGAAAGAACAGGTTGTGCAACCCAAGCATTTGAAGCAACCATTTTTCTTGCTTAAAAAGTGCTTGGATGCAATCTTGGCGTCAAAACCCGTGATATCGGTCTTGACCACCAAGTCTTTCAAATTCCTGCCCCTGGAGTAACTCGCCATGAGTTTACTGTTTTGAAAGCACTTCAAGTCAGGGTCAGAAGTGACCATTTGCCACATCCCCTTGACTTGCTTTAACAGAACAGGACTATTGGAGTTATATTCCGTCACCCATGGTATGATATCACTGGGTAATGATTTGGAACGCTGCTTAACTTGTTTCTGAACAACGGGTTCGCTTCTCCAGTACCTCAGCAAGCGATAATGATGAAACAGGAGCGGCTGTTGTAGAAGCAAGACACACGGTGACCCCTTTAGTGGCAAACACCCGGGCGAGGGCCTCCACCCGGGGAAGACCAAAACGAGACGGGGAGGCCAAACGAGGAGGCAGAACAGTGAGAAGGCCACCCAAGCACAGAGCCACCTAATTTTCAATCTGTCTTCATACACTCTTCAAGAACCTGAACAACGACCGCTGAGCAAGGGACTGACTTTCATTCCCACTAACTTTGTGGATCCATTCAAATGGAAGGTGGAGTCGTTTAAATTGGCACGTTCACTAAAGATTAAAGAACATTTTTTTAAGCACCCTATGGTGAACACTGAATCATCATTACCTAGTCGCATTTCCAAACTGGGGAATCGTTCCAGATTTGATCCACAGTCAAGTAACGCCACCCTTAAAACCTTTCACAGATTAATGGACAGCGCTACTGGAGTTAGAGCCCCAGTGGTGAAGCACAATTTGTCCAGTGATGAACGGCAAGCACTAAGGAACTTACAACAGAGGACTGATATCATCATAAGAGCCGCCGATAAAGGCGGCTCAGTTGTTATTCAGGACACGTCCTCATATGTTGCTGAATGTGACAGTTTACTTAGTGACAGTAAGACATATTGCCGGCTTGTTCATGACCCCACCCCTGTCTTTAAGCAGGAGCTTGATGCGCTGTTGAAACAAGCAGTAGGTGAGGGGTTGATATCACAGGTAATTAGTGACAAATTGTCTACAAAATGGCCAGTGGTCCCATTATTTTACACCCTTCCCAAGATCCACAAGGACGCACAGAGGCCACCGGGGAGACCCATCATCTCGGCCCGGGGGTCTCTGTGCGAACCAGTAGCTGTGTTTCTGGACACGTATTTGCAGCCATGCATCCAAGCCACCTTTTCTTATTTAAAGGATACTAACATGCTGTTGGAGAGATTAGCAGGGCTGGGACCAGTCCCCAGTGAAACGACTATGGTGACTTTGGACGTCACCAGCCTCTATACATGTATCCCCCATGAGGCGGGGTTGGAGGCGGTCAGACGGCTAATCACGGGCAATAGTCTGTACACTGGTCCAGATGTTGATTTGTTTATTAAGTTATTAACCTTCACATTGACACATAATTTCTTTTTGTTTAATGGGAGGTTTTACAAACAACTGACGGGTTGCTCGATGGGGTCCCCGGTGGCCCCGTCGTTCGCCAACTGTTACATGTGGGAGGTGGAGAGGGATTTGTTCTTTGAAGATGCGAGCATTTCAGGAACAATACTATTATATTTCCGCTACATCGACGACCTCCTGATTTTGTGGAATGATGATAGACAGTAACTGATTGGGATCATCATTAAACAAAACAATTCAAATAGTCCTATAAAATTGACCTGGAACTCCAGTAAATCAGAGATCTGCTGCTTGGATGTATGTATCCAGTTGAGAGAGGGGCAGGTTGTGACAGCTCTGTACAAAAAACCCACGGACAGGAACACCCTGCTCCGGGCTGAGAGCTCCCACCCCAAAGCGATGATTCGCAGTTTGCCCTACTCCCAGCTTCTTAGGGTTTGCAGGAATAACACTGACCCAAGTACAGGGGAGTTACAGCTTGATGAGATGATACTGAAATTCACTGAGAGAGGGTATTCATTACCAGAACTGAAAAAAGCACGAGAGAGAGCCTTGTGCAATTTTCAGAAACAAGTTAAGCAGCGTTCCAAATCATTACCCAGTGATATCATACCATGGGTGACGGAATATTACTCCAATAGTCCTGTTCTGGTAAAGCAAGTCAAGGGGATGTGGCAAATGGTCACTTCTGACCCTGACTTGAAGTGCTTTCAAAACAGTAAACTCATGGCGAGTTACTCCAGGGGCAGGAATTTGAAAGACTTGGTGGTCAAGACCGATATCACGGGTTTTGACGCCAAGATTGCATCCAAGCACTTTTTAAGCAAGAAAAATGGTTGCTTCAAATGCTTGGGTTGCACGACCTGTTCTTTCTTTTTAGTCAGTGAGACCTTCCCACACCCACATACGGGCCAACGTTTGAAAATCAGGTGGCCACTAACATGCACGTCCCGGTTCGTGGTCTACGTAATAGTGTGCCCATGCGGGCTCTATTACATGGGCAAAACTGAATGCCAATTGAAAGTCCGATTAACTCAGCACAGGTCTGCTATTCGGGCAGCCCTACAGGCAGGGACCAGCGATCAACCAGTGGCTAGGTACTTTGCCACACAGCATCATACGTTGGCCAACCTGAGGTATAGGGCCATCGACCATGTACCAGCTTCCTTACGAGGGGGAGACAGGGGGAAAAAACTATTACAGCTTGAATCCAGGTGGATTTTCCGCCTGGATTGTCTAGCCCCTAGCGGGTTAAATGAGTCCCTGGGATTAATTAACTTTCTCTAATTGTGGGTAATAACTTTTTCATCAATGTCCCCGATACTGTGTATCCCTCCATTAATTGCTCAGCTTCTACATCCTTCAACAAGAAGCGCTGTCGAGCCGCTTCGACAAAATAAGTATCACACTAATGATTAGTTTAGTCAGTATTAGAGTTGCCGGCTTTTATTAGTGACAGCTCTTGCAAATAAGGATCTCCCTTCGGGGTATTGCCACCCATGCCCGACCACCTCTAGTTAATTATTATATTGCCTTGGATTTAGCTGCACTAGAGAGTTGGTATTTACTGTATTTCATATCTCCATTGCATTTGACACACTGTGTTGTTCTAAGTTTGATCTATTGTTATGTCTTTTTCATGTAACTTGCATGATGTTTTTATTGTACACATGTTTGTTTTGGAAGGCACACTCTAGCTCCGTGTGAGCGCTGTGGATATGTGTGCCGTTTTTATGATACATTTTTTCATTGTTATTATAATTTAAAGTGTCGTTTTGTTTTTGTTTACAGAGCTCCCAGCGCATTGCCATGGTAACCGGCAAATCCTGACTACGTCACTTCCGGGCAGGCCGTGACGCCGAGACCGGAAGTGCGGGACGGGGTACGCCTGGACATCCGTGGTCCGCGCAGCTGGGAGTCGTGATTGTGGGGGTAAGTGGGGTCAATGTATGCTATATATACACATTATTTTGCACTGTTGAATTGTCTGAGGAAGGGGACACGTCCCCGAAACGTTACCTGTTGTTTTCAATAAATATCTTCACGGGGTGAAGTTTGTTTTCCACCCAATTACAAGTCTGTGAGTGCCACCTGTTTTCGTTTGGTATATATATATATATATATATATATATATATATAAAAATGTTGAGGGGTTCTAAGCGACCAACGGTGTTTATACAGCTATTTAAAAGAATAGTACCCAGTGTATAAAGAATATATATACAATTTATTATGATCACAGGAGCCAATAAAAAAGAATAAAAAATGTTTCTAAAAATATTCACATCTGACATATACCAAAATAATTGGTTTCATAGGAAAACAAAAACAAAAAATAAATAAATAAATTCAAGATATACAAAGTATTAGATTAAAAGCACATAGATATAGATAGACCCCTTGATGAAGTCTATCATAGACGAAACGCGTTGGACTAACCCTTGATGACCTCTATCCAAGATAAGATATACACATATCTTTTATCTATATCTATGTGCTTTTATTCTAATACTTTGTATATCTTGAATTTATTTATTTATTTATTTATTTTTTGTTTTTGTGTTCCTATGTGAAAACATGGGGCCCCTTTCAGTTCGTGGTCGGGTGTCCGTTTTTTTATTTTTACAAGTACGTGGATTACAAATGGATTACCCGAGGAGCCCTCTACACTGGATTTGGTGAGTAGAATTTTTTCAACATGGATTCTACATAGAGAAGAGGACCGACCCTCGTGTGAACATAAGGTAAGTATGTGTATATGGTGGTGTGTATGTATGCATTAAAGTTATACTTTCAAGGTGTGTGTGTTATGTCTTTATTGGGGTATTTTTTTAGTAGTAGTACTACAGGTACCAGCGGGCCCGGTTTTCCGCCGCATGCTGGTACTTGTGGTTCTCCAAGTACTAGCTTGCGGGGGAGGCTTACTGGGACTTGTAGTACTGCTACTAAAAACAATATTCATAACTTACAACAAAGGCTATCAGCCCCCCATCCGCAGCCCATTGGATGGGGGGGACAGCCTCGGGCTTCACCCCTGGCCCTTGGGTGGCTGGAGGGGGGGGGGGGGCCTTGATTGAAGGGGTTCCCACTCCTCCAGGGTACCCCGGCCAGGGGTGACTAGTTGGGTATTTAATGCCACGGCCGCAGGGCGCTGTATAAAAGTGACCCCCGGCTGTGGCATTATCTGTCCAGCTAGTGGAGCCCGGTGCTGGTTTCAAAAATACGGGGGACCCCTACGCTTTTTGTCCCCCGTATTTTTGGAACCAGGACCAGGCGCAGAGCCCGATGCTGGTTGCTTAAATATGGGGGAACCCCTGTCAATTTTTTTCCCATATTTTTGCAACCAGGATCGGCTCAAAGAGCCCGAGGCTGGTTTGGCTTAGGAGGGGGGACCCCACGCAATTTTTTTTTAAAGTTTAAACATTTTTTTTTTTTTACAAGGTGCACAATGAAGCCCAGCACGGATCTCTCAGATCCGGCCGAGATTCATTGTATTAAAGTCGGCAGTGTTTTACAAGTCACTCACGTAAAACACTGCCTAAAAAAACGAATGACATCGATATCGGAAAAACCGAAAATGCAGAAAACGGCAGCTTAGTAAATTAGTCGTAATCAATTCAAAAAGTTGCATATTTACACTTTCGATGTCATTCGTGATTGAACTTTGACCTCAAACGGGAAAATACGATTCTTAGTAAATTTACCCCATAGAGCCAGGCGGCACTCCTCGGATTTTGCAAAGATGAAATCGAAGTGTGTTAGACAAATACAATCAAAGTTCTGGCATAGTAAAATTCACAGACGAGTTTGGTTTTGATTTTCACAGCATAGCACCTAGGAAAAAAATGCTGCAATGGTGTTGAAACATACCAAACCCCTTAAATGTTGTCTTGTATACCAGTAAAGAAACAATTACCTTTTTAATATATTCTCAATAAATATACTTATTTTTCAATTTTTTTTACATTTAATTGCAATATGAACCCAATATTGTCTTTCATTTAAGGTCAGTCACAGGGTATGCGCTGTTTTATGTGTGTTATGGTTTGTATGAAGGCAGCATAGTGCTTGATTATTACAGCAGCAACCTGTTACTAACCACACATCGTCCGTCTACTGGATATCGCAGGCTTCAGTTATTTGTTTCATTTATTTTATCTACTCTGTGTGCATGGATTGAAGACAGGAGCGGAGGAGACTCACCGCTGCACAATGCTGCTGGAGTGTGTTAGGAGGAGAAGAGGAAGCTGCCCAAGGAACAGGACAAGCAGAGCCCAGGTAAGTTACAGTACTTGCTGGGGGAGGCCCATTATAGTCTATAGTACAGGGAGGGGGGAGACGCATTGTATTCTATACTATAAGGATTTATGGTACTTTGCGCGTGCACAGGAACCCTTCTGCGCGAACGGGTCCTGCGACACAAGACGCAGGACGCAGCAGACTGTCAGTGACTGACAGTCTGCTGCCGTTTGGTGGGCGGGGATGAGGCGTGACGCCGCCATTTAGGGGGTGGGAAGAGGCCAGAGATCGACGTCATAGGACGGATATTTCCTGGCCTTTGCGATGGCTGGCTTGCGCAGCACCATGGGTATCCAACTGCTCGTAAATAACCCCTGTGTGCGATGACAGGGCATACCAGCTGCAGTACTGTTGGATGTCAGTTCACACTGCTTGGCATGTGAAGTGTCTTTACTATTGTTCTGTTTCTGCTGACATTCTTTCCAGGGCTGTTTATAGCCAATTTGGCTCCCAGTGCGAGATTTAAAAATGCGCTCCCCATGACATAAAAAAATGTGCCCCCCCCCCCCCCCCCCACACACACCTAGATTGAAAAAAAAAAACTTGCGCGCACCCGGCAAGGGGGCGTGGCCTCATCTAAATGGGTGTGGCCTCATTTAAATGGGCATGGCCTCGTCTGAAAAGACTACCTCACAATCCAGTTTTTGACCCTGCTCCAACAGATCACGACCACCACAGGAAAAAAAAATTCTACCATGTTAAGCCCCACACAGTAATGCCCCCTGCACCATATTATGCCACACACCGCAATGCCCTTGATATATTAAATCCCCATACTACGGCAGGCAAGAGTCCCCATTTCAGACATTACGGCAGGTGTCCCCATTTTACACATTGAGAGAGAGAGATAGAGAATACTTATTACTTACAGAGGCGATTACCGCTCTTCGGCCCGCCTCACCAGTCGCTCCTCGCGCCGGCCTTTCCCTATTCCTAACTTGGATCCCCCTCTGTACTCCGCTCGGGGGAGGGGGGAGTTTCGCGGAGTGACGGGGTTGCGTCGTGACGTAACGACGCAACCGCGTCATTCCATGAAACTCTGCCCCCTGAGCGGGTTACTTGGGGAGAAATAGGAGGGGAAAGCAGGGAGCCACAGTTAGTGCCGCAGCGGGTGCCCAGTGCGGTTGCACTGCTCGCCTGCCCCAAGAAACGGCCTTGATTCTTTCGGCATATAGTAGCAAGCATGAGGAAAGGGTGCAATTCTAGGCTGCTGGAAGTCTGTATATATTAACACAGTTTTACACTGACATTACAGTCACTGGGCGGTATTCAATTCTTTTCACACCCTTCCACATCCGTTCTGTTTCAGCTGACGGGCGTGGTATAATCGTTTCAGCTCATTATCCCCAGGGTAGAGAGGGTACCCAACCCTTTATACAGCTAAACCTGATTACTATGGGCGCAATATGCACGATAACGGGGATCACTTTACAAAGGAAATTGGGCGTGATATATCATTTGAATACCGCCCACTGTGTCTGCAGCAAGCCTGTGAGTATATTGTGACTCTGGCAATCATAATGCTAAAACTCGAAGTCTGTATAATAACAATCACACTCTAGTCTTACTGTAAAATGTCAGGGGACTGAGGCCAGTGTATTGTGACTCTGGCAATTGCAGAAATACAGATTGCTGTGAATGTTTGACTGTGAAGAAACACAACCAAACAAAAAAGTGAAAGAGAAACACATTTTTAATTGAACTAATCATCGTATTAATAATTGGAACAATATTGTGCATTAGTGACTGAACTGCAAGGTAACAGTTCATCCTTTCCTTATCACCCATCATATAGACTATATTGTGGAGAGGGGGCCTGGACTGCACACCCTAGCTTCTTATAATGGGATGTGCTACCTTGCTGGGACTTAGTACTACAATATAGGAACTAGGGTGCAGGTGCACCATACACCATTAAAATGATAACCATAATATTCGAGGTTCTTGGCATATATTGGCCAGTGTATGAGCCTGCCCACCTAATTCATGGTGACCTCGTCGGACAGGTCCCTAACACTATAGGGGTTCGCCTCCGGGGCGCAGATCACCCCCAAACCACCCCAGGGCATCACACAGAAAAGGGATAGAAGTGAGAGATCAGTGTTAGGCAAATGAAAGAGGCTGCTGAGTGGTAAAAAAAAAAAAAAAGAGGACAGCAGTAAGGTGTCAGAGTGTTAGAAAGTGAGGTTAGCAGATCAGTGGTACAAGTGTAAAAGATATGTAAAAAATGCCACATAAATATAAAACAAACACAGGGTGATATAGGTGTTAAAAATACATTTAAGGTGGTGATGCCCCAAAGTGGTACAGCCAGAGCAATCCAGAGAGCTCCACGCCCCAAAACCTTACCCCCAATCACCAGGTGAGGTGTCAGCTACAGTATGTTCAGTCTGAGTTTGGGCTGAAATTCCAGCATGCGGTATGCCGGCGGTAAGAATACCGACAGCATCATCCCGCCAAATAGAACCCCGAGAATCCCAAGCTACCCCTCACCCCCTATCCTCCCTTACTACAGCCTACCCTCCCTCCCCCCACAGGCTAACACTAACCCTCCCCAGGGGTGTCTAACCTTATTCCTCCCTCTTTAACCTAAAACCCTTCCCACACGCTAACCCTAACTCTCCCCCAGCAGTCTAAACATAAACTCCCCCCCCCCTCCCCAACCTCCCTGGCAGTCACTTGATCGGGATCCCGGCTGTTGCCTGCATTGTGATCCTATTCGGGATGCCGGTATTCTGATCAGTGTCAAGATTCTGGCGTCAGCCTTTTGACAGCCGGGATCCCGAAGTCTGGTCTATGGTGCAGGACTATCCAAGTCCCAGTACAAGTAACAGTGGCAGTACTTTTGTACACACTACTAGTTGTAAATATAATCATGTTGTGAAGTAAAGTAAGAAATACCTACGCAACTGTGATTTTTCAGACTTGCTAATCATTGCAAGTGCAACAGTCCTCAAGAAATGACTTTGCGAACTGTCCATTCCTGTCAATCACTATGTGAATGACTCCTTCCCTAAGGTGTCTTGGAGGGTGCACAGTGCAGTTGTGGTGCATACACAGTCTGCTGATAATCACCCAGTTGTGCAAACATCGGCACTGTGTACAAATCAGAATCAGGCCCTAAACCCAAACACTGCCATTCTTTTTGCAACTGAATTAAGTGTTAGGTTGAGTGGTGTAATGGTTAGCATTACTGCCTAACAGCACTGAGGTCTTGGGTTCAGTTGCCACCATGGCCCTAACTCTGTGGAGTTTGTGTATGCAGCCTTTGCTTGCGTGGGTGTCCTCCAGGTACTCTGGTTTCCTCCCACAATCCAAAAATATACTGGTAGGTTATATAATATAAAATAAAATAAAAAATGGAAATTCACTAACATCCTAAATACCGCCCACAGTGGCAAGGACAAGCTCAGCCAATATCTATGTTTCTGGAGTAGCGGACCCACAACTGCTATTACATGTACTAAAAGATTGCCCACCAGTGCAACTTCCAGTGCCCATCTTCTTTAACCTCCCATGCACCACTTTCTCGCTCAAAGTGTAGTGTCACCACCAAAACTGCACAAGAACCTGAAGAAGGACTAATTGGGCCTTCACAGAATCCTGATGAGAGTGTAATGGTGTACACGAGTGTAATGCGTCAGTCTGACATGTATTACTCTTGAGACTGTAACACAGCACCCTCCTTCCAAAGTTTCTGAAGCATTTGGAAATCTGAGGGTGAGTAAGAATGCTGATGATTTACAGTTAGACACAGCAATTGAGGATGCTAAGGTAGATGTGGGTATAGAAGGAATGGAGCGGCAAGCATAACTAGACTGACATTAGTGTGGAATCTATTTTCCCATCTCTGTAAGGACCTGAACGTGACGTCAGGTGAGGACAGAAGTCTTTCATGCACTTAAAGTGTTTTTATTTTTTTCCAAACTAGATATTTTTCCATAATTTGACCTCCATTGTGTCACACCTGAGGTCTGACTCTGACCAGTGGAGATCTCAGGCGTAGGGGCTGACTGAAATGTGAACTTGGGAGCTTTAATAAAGTTCTTGTACATTAATCAAGATGTGGTGTACTTGAGCATAGGCCCGAAGGCGTGTCCAGAATGGAGGAGAATGTAAAATGAAATAAGTCTTTTATTCAGCATGCAAGATGGTACAGATAGCGGCAGATGGTAATAGACTCAATATTCGGTATCACAGATAATGCAGTAACATAGGCCTAGGAACAGAGGCAATGCTGTGGCAGATGTAACAATGATGGCAAGATGTAATATCAGATGCAGTGTGATCCACTGACGAAGTCCCAATATAGGTGAGCACACAACAGCAGATTTAGATGCAGTGTAAACCACTGATGAAGTCCCAGTATAAATGAGCACAATGTTACTGACCACTGGAGATAAAAAGGATACCGATGTTACTGGATATTGGTGGCAGAACACCAATGTAGCTAAAGATCGAAGGCGGAATACCGATGAAGCAGGAGATCGATGGCGGAACATCAATGGAGCTTGAGATCGATGGCGGAACACTGATGGAGCTAGAGATCGATGGCAGAACACCGATGGAGCTAGAGATCGATGGCAGAACACCGATGGAGCTAGAGATCGATGGCAGAATACCAATGGAGCTAGAGATCGATCTCGGAACACCATTGGAGCTAGAGACCGATGGCAGAACACCGATTGAGCTAGAGATTGATGGCGGAACACTGATTGTGCTAGAGATCGATGGCGGAACACCGATGGAGCTAGAAACCGATGGCGGAACACCGATGGAGGTGAGTATTGATTGTGGAACACCGATGGAGGTGAGTATCGAAGGCGGAACACCAATGGAGGTGAGTATCGATGGCAGAACACCGGTGGAGGTGAGTATCGATAGCGGAACACTGATGAGCCAGGCAGAGCTGCGAGCTGGATGGAACTCAGATCTCAGGGCAGAATGGAATCTCCTGGAGCAAGGTAACCTGGAAGCAGCTGAGAGCAAGCAACCATACAGGGTATGACAATCATAGCACTGGCGATTCGTGAGAGCCAGAGGCTGGAAGATAAACCCCTGGGTTAACTGAGATAGGCTGGAGTCAGGTGGTGCAGGAAAGCTCAGACAGTCACATGATTGGCTGTGCTGCAGTCAGGTGATCAGGACTTGTCACAGCAGTACTCCAGGCTTAGGCTCTGATGTGGATTGAGGCCTAGCAGGCCCAAACACTAGGAAGCAGACAATATTAATAGACACACTTTGAATTTATACACATTATACTGAGAGAGCTATGCAGGAACAGCATGTACAGACTTTACTGCCAGCTGGGTGTGATGAACAGAGAGCCCAGCTGCTGAACACTGGATCTTGGCAATTACTCACACAGAGGAATTCCTACTTGGGTGCTAATCAGTAATACTCCATTCACACCACACAAATAACCCGGTATTGACCCGGCATACTGCAGTGTTATTCCTGGGTTGAATACCGGGTCAGTGGCAGCGTGAACAGGTTTCCATTCACTACATAGGGAGAGTTATGAACTCATCTCCCAGCGTCGCCTCCGCCCCCGCCGCTAATTGCTGGGTCGGGAAGCCTGCCAATAGGCTCCAATGCCGGTTCCCACCCGGGAAGGACCCGTTTCCAATTCCCGGGTGGGATCCGTCATTGGTAGTGTGAAAGGGGTCTAATGAATCAAGACCGCAGTCAGTATGTGAAGCAGATGCATGTTTGCAGAATATGCTGAGGTAAGTCACAGAACATAAGAAATTCAACACATTGTACCCTTGTGGGCTCACTTTGGTTGCCACAGGTATCTATTCCGAATAGATTATGACATTGCCCCAGTGCCTAACGGGAAAAGTCCTTTCAGCAAAGGGGATCTAAGTGCTACCCTGACTTCAGGGAAACAGGAACCCAGCATTCTTGGCAAAAGACATCACTTCCTGTAGATCCTGGCAGGTCATACATTTACAGCTACAGTGAAAGTTGGTAGAGTGAAACAGTATGAGGGGGGTACTTACAGAGCTATCAGAATGTGTTGTTGTAGAACAAGATAATGAAGGTAATATTGCTTGTGTATTATAATAATTATAATAAGGCACCAACTAGTTGTCCCACCTAATGTCCATGTTAAGTGTATGGCCTATAGGCAGGCCCGGCGTACCCGCTCAGCGAAGGGATGCAGTGCAGGGAGGCGCTGGGATGGAGAGGAGCTCCCCCTGCTCTGCATCCCTTCCCTGCTGCTGCTCCGTCCTGTCCCCCTGCTGCTGCTGCCAGCTGCTGTGCCTGTCAATGTATGACAGGCAGCGGCTCCAGCAGTATGAAAAGCCTACTCCCCTCACCTGTGTGACAGTGGCTGTGTACGGATCAGAGGAGGGGGCGGAGCTACACAGGACGGAAGGGTGCAAAGCTAAACAGGACAGAAGGGGCGGACCTACACAGATCAGGCTGCTGTACAGAGAGAGGGAAAGTAATTACAGTGGCGGCCAGCCAGACTTACGTAAGTGGAGGGAGAGAGAGAAATGTGTGTGTGTGTGTGTGTGTGTGTGTGTGTGTGTGTGTGTGTGTGTGTGTGTGTGTGTGTGTGTGTGTATATATGTGTGAAGTGTGTGTGTGTGGTGGGGGGGTGTATGTGTGAGGTATGTCTGTGTGCGCGCGCATTATGGACGCTACTACTGGGGGAGGGAGCATTACGTATAAGAACGCTACTACTGGGGGGCATTACGTATAAGGACTTTACTATTACTGGGGGGCATTACGTATAACAATGCTACTACTACTGGGGGGCATTACATATAAGGACGCTACTACTACAGGGGCGGCATTACATATAAGGACGCAACTACTGGGGGGCATTACGTTTAACAATGCTACTAATACTGGGGGGGCATTAAGTATAAGGACGCTAATACTGGGGGAGCATTACGTATAAGAACGCTACTACTACTGGGGGGGCATTACGTATAAGGACGCTACAACTACTGGGGGGGCATTATGTATAAGGACGGTACTACGACTGGGGGCGCATTACGTATAAGGATGCTGCTACTACTACTAGGGGTCCATTACGTATAAGGACGCTACTACTACTGGGGGGGGGGCATAACGTATAAGGATGCTACTACTACTAGGGGGCATTACGTATACGGACGCTTCTACTACAGGGGGTGCACTACGTATACGGACGCTACTACTACTGGGGGGGCATTACATAAGGACACTACTACTACTGTGGGTGCATTATGTATAAGGATGCTACTACTACTGGGGGTGCATTATGTATAAGGATGCTACTACTACTGTTGGGGCATTATGTATAAGGATGCTACTACTACTGCGGGTGCATTATGTATAAGGATGCTACTACTACTGGGGGTGCATTATGTATAAGGATGCTACTACTACTGCGGGTGCATTATGTATAAGGATGCTACTACTACTGGGGTGCATTACATATAAGGACGCTACTACTACAGGTGGGGCATTACATATAAGATGAATAAGAATGAGATTGTGCTACTGTGTGGCGTAATTTTAAATGGTAGTACTATTATGTGGCCATGCCCCTTACTTGTGAGACCGCAGGGAGTATGAAAGAAGGTGAGGTTACCAGAAGAGATATCTGCCCTCATTCCAAGTTGTTCGCTCTTTGCCGAATTTCGCTATATTGCGATTAGTCGCTTACTGCGCATGCGCAATGTTCGCAGAACGCATGCGCTTAGTTATTTTACTCAAAAGTTAGGTATTTTACTCACGGCATTACGAGGATTTTTCTTCGTTCTGGTGATCGGAGTGTGATTGACAGGAAGTGGGTGTTTCTGGGCGGAAACTGGCCGTTTTATGGGTGTGTGTGAAAAAACGCTGCCGTTTCTGGGAAAAACGCGGGAGTGGCTGGAGAAACGGGGGAGTGTCTGGGCGAACGCTGGGTGCGTTTGTGACGTCAAATCAGGAACGAAACTGACTGAACTGATCGCAGTGGCAGAGTAAGTGTCGAGCTACTCAGAAACTGCAAAGAAATTTCTATTCGCAATTTTGCGAATCTTTCGTTCGCAATTCTGCTAAGCTAAGATACACTCCCAGAGGGTGGCGGCTTAGCGTGTGCAATGCTGCTAAAAGCAGCTAGCGAGCTAATAACTCGGAATGAGGGCAATCATACATTACTGTTCTCATTTCTGTTCTGTTTAGAACAAATCTGTTAATTTAATAAAAACTGTTTTCACTGTAATAGTCAGTATGTTGCTAGGTATAAAATCTATAAAAAAAATATATACAACATCAAAATATAACATATAGGCATAAAATCATGTAAACCAAAATATAAAAGAAAAAAAAAGAAAAACGTAAGAACAAGATAAAATATTTCTCACCAAAAGGTAAAACTGGACATGTTTCACAGCTTTTTATGGGTTCTGGCTGCTTCCTCAAGCAGTGAAACAGTGGTTTATTTTATATTACATACTGTGTGTATAAAAAAAAAAAATATTGCACCAATGTGAAAGGTTTTTATGCCATCTGGTCAGTGTTAAAAGAAATGCCCCAATTTAACAGACGAATACTTTAATTTGAAAACACAATGGGGGATATCCAATAACCCATGGTACATTACCACGAGTAATGATATCGCTCAGAGATATCCTATTAGCCCTGATAAGTCATCATTAGCTGTGGCTTGATGGGGTTTTTCTGTTACTGCATCGGGTGCCGACTTCTGACAACTCCCGGTGCAGCACCGCAACTTCGGCTCCCCGTTCTCATAACCGCTCCCCCATCATGTGAACGGGTGCGGGTGAAGAGGGTGAAGCTGGTCACTGCGCTGCTCCATCTTCCTCATCGGGGGGGTCACAGCACTGTCAGCTTCCGTCCTGCGTCACCCTCACTGCAGTCCCATGCTGCTGCTGCTGCGGTGGGCAAGAGACGCTGACAGGTCTCTGTGGCTTATCAGGGATTTTGCTTCACATGCCCCGGGCAGGCGAAACCAAGTCCCCGGAAACAGCCCTGTTTTCAAGCGAAAACTGGGCTGTTTCTCACAAAAATACACAGATTTCACTGAACCTGTGGTTTTCGGGAGGAAAGCTGTATTTTTACCGGTGATCCTTATTGGATAGCCTGTAAAAAAAAATTGGTGAAACATTGGAAAAAAGTGCGAAAAACACCCAATGTTTTATCTTCTATTATAGGATACCGTCCAACATCTCAATTAGTGTCTCAGATATGTTGGTATCAATATCCCGGCACAAAGGATCCTGACGGTCAGAATGCCAACAATGGCATACTGATGGTCAAAATGTCCACGGATTTTGGTAAGTATTTTAACCCTAATCCTAACCCACCCATCCAACAGTCTAAACCTAAGCGCCCCACAGCCTAACCCTATTATTCCTCCTTCTAGTGCCTAAACCTAACTCATACCCACGGGCGGATAGGTCACAGGGAAGAGCCCCGGCGGGCCGATGTGCATGTGGGACCTGTTTTGTTTTGTTGACATGTGAAAGGTGGTGCTGCCGCCATGGCCATGGTTACACGGTATACCTTTGGTACTACCCATGTGAGGCCACTTCTACAAATTTTTCCAGGGCCACTTTCAGTTCCCAATATGCCTGTGAGAAAATGAAAGGTCTGTGACAATTAATATAACTATGCCTCATTTCCCATGTCAAATATGTACTTTTTATCCCCATAGCATGTCCCTGCTCACCCCCAGATTGTGCATAAATCAACCTAAATATTGTTAATATCTGCAATTGTATTGTTATCTGTTACACTTTAGTTAATGTATTCATGTTAGACCTGGTTTTCTATTTACTAACAATACAGTGGGCATTCAAAGGGTGAGTCATATAAGGTACCATTGTCCCTTCTTGTTTACTCCCTATTGTCCAACAGTGAGCTGTACAGAGAAAAAGGGGGTGTTGTAGGTGCACTATCTCTAGCATTACTGATATCATACAGCTTAACATATAATAAATAGTGGAGTTTGGTTATGTATTGATCAATGCATATAGCTGCAGCCCCACGGCAAGGGACTCCACGCTGCTGCAGTACCTAACACTATGGGGGTTCAAACCTAGGGCACTATTATTATGTACTATAAGTCAGCAATGGGGAGGCTCCTGGGGTGCGGGGCCTTCTGGGCTGCCGTGGCTGTGTAACAACAGGGCATCGCAGCATTACATTTAATTTGGCACTTTCACTGTTTGTTTATTACACATGTCACACCTTTTTCACTTATATTAATTCACCCCATAACACTCTTTTCCCTTACGTCCTAGAGGATGCTGGGGTCCACATTAGTTCCATGGGGTATCGACGGGTCCCTTGGGAGCCATGGGCACTTTAAGAGTTTAATATTGTGGGCTGGCTCCTCCCTCTATGCCCCTCCTACCAGACTCAGTTTAGAAAATGTGCCCGGTGGAGCCGGTCACAGCTAGGGGAGCTCCTAGGAGTTTTTCTGTTTTTTTTTTTTTTTTTTTAAAGAGTTAGGTACAAGGAGGCTGCTGGCAACAGCCTCCCTGCTTCGTGGGACTTAGGGGGGCAGTAATAACCAACCCTAGAGGTTAATGGTTCTCTATCTCCGCTGACAGGACACTGAGTTCCTGAGGGTGCTGATCTCAAGCCCACGAGGCGACCGCTCACTCCCGCAGCACGGCCGCCACCCCCTAACAGAGCCAGAAGATGGAGTGGTGAGTATGACGCCAGTGCCCCGGTAATCGGGTCACCGGCGGGAAATGACGGCACAAGGGTAGGAGCACAGCTCTGACAGGCTGCGCTCCGGAGGGCTCAACGGTACTTGTGCGGTGCTGTGAGGGGTGCACTGGGCCAGCGCATATACCCTACACTGGTCAAAGATGCTAACAGGGGCGAATCCCACTGTTTGCAGCCAAATCACCTCAGGCCAGTATGAACACTGAAAGCGGAAAGACGTGCCATTACAGAGGGCGGGGCTTCTTCCTCAGAGAGGATCCAGCACTCACCAGCACCATTTTCTCCCTGCAGATCACACTGAAGAGATGCTGACAGGGAGCGCTGCCCTCCACATAACTCCAGCATACCTCTGCGGTACCAGGGTGTTATAGACAGGGGGGGAGAGCGATATATTAACTGTTTAATCTATTAAGGTTATTCAGAAAGCGCTGGCTGTTTACTGTATAAACTGCCTACTGGGCGCTGTGTGGCTGGCTCCTTATACTCTGTGTCTCTCTCTGAAGGTACTCTGGGGGAGACTGTGTCTGCATTTTCCTGTGTGTGTGTTTGTATAGCTCACATAAACATGTCTAAGAACTCTGTATCCTATGCTTCAGAGTGTGTATCTTCTCCTGAAGAGTTTATTCCTTGTACTCAGGACTGTAATATACTGTCTCAGCCTTCTGAATCCGAACCCCCATGGGTGGATTCTATTAGGGGAATGATATCCCAGATTTCATCTCGGATATCTCAAAATGAGACTGAAACACGGGTTTTGAGAAAGTCTGTTGAGGTTTTGTCGTATTCAGCTCCCACTACCTCTTCAAAGAACCAAATTATTTACCCTAAGAAGCGTGCTCTTGCCCAGATAATGCAAGCTGACACGGATAGCGGCTCTGATACAGGGGACGGTGATGGGGATATACAGGGGAGAGATGCATCCCTTGCTAAAGGGTTGCAGCTCATGATTGAGGCTATTAGGGACATTTTACACATTACTGACAAAGTACCTGAGCCTGCAGAGGAGACTTACTTTACTGATAATAAGAAATCCTCTATTACATTCCCTGCGTCTAAGGAATTAAACGCATTGTTGGAAAAATCCTGTGAAAACCCGGAGAAAAAATTCCAGATCCCAAAAAGGGTTCTCATTGCTTTTCCTTTCCCTGAGGATGACAGGAAAAAGTGGGAAATCCAGCCTGTAGTAGACGCTTCTGTGTCTAGGTTGTCTAAAAAAGTGGTTTTACCTGTTCCAGGGTCCACCGCTTTAAAAGATCCGGCTGACCGTAAGATCGAGACTACCCTCAAATCATTATACACAGCTACTGGCGTAGCTTTAAGGCCTACTATTGCTTGTGCATGGATTTCTAAAGCCATAGTAAAGTGGTCAGGCACATTACTAGAGGAATTAGATTCTATGGATAGAAGTGACATTGACTTGTTCTTACGTCACATACAGGACTCTGCAGGTTTCATGGTGGAGGCCATGAAGGACCTTGGCCATCTCAATGCGAGGGCTTCTTCCATGGCTGTCTCGGCACGCTGCGCCAATGGTCTGCGGATGCGGAATCCAAGAAGAGTGTGGAGAACCTACTCTTCACAGGTCAGGCTCTGTTTGGGGAAGTGTTAGATGCGTGGATCTCCACGGCAACTGCGGGTAAGTCAACATTCCTTCCCTCAGCTACACCACCTACTAGGAAATCTTTTCCTACGTCTACAATGCAGTCCTTTCGGACCACGAAAGTTAAAAAGTCCAAACCCCATTCCACTTTCTTTAGAGGAGGTCGGGGGAAATCCAGAAAACCTGCATCAACAGGTTCCCAGGAGCAGAAACCTGGTTCTGCTTCCTCAAAATATTCGGCATGACGGTGGACCTCCCTGCCTGGAGATCGGGCAGACGGGAGCAAGATTAAGAAATTTCAGTCATGTCTGGGCGTCATCAGGCCTAGACCCCTGGGTACAAGATATTGTTACCCAGCGGTGCAGACTGGAGTTTCAAGAACTCCAACCTCACAGGTTCTTCAAATCAGGCTTACCACCTTTGCTGACAGAAAGTGCTATCCTACAGGAAGCCATTCAAAAATTGCTTAAGTCAAATGTTATTGTTCCAGTTCCACCTCACTTAACAAAGAAGGGTTATTACTCAAACCTGTTTGTAGTACCGAAACCGGATGGTTCGGTCAGACCAATACTGAATCTAAAGTCATTGAACTCTTATTTGAGGGAATTCAAATTTAAGATGGAGTCTCTGAGGGCAGTGATCTCAGGTCTGGAGGAGGGGGAATTTCTAGTATCCCTGGATATCAAGGATGCGTACCTTCACATTCTGATCTGGCCGCCTCACCAGGCTTATCACAGATTAGCGCTGCTGGACTGTCACTATCAGTTCCAGGCACTGCCGTTTGGCCTCTCCACGGCACCGAGGGTGTTCACCAAGGTCATGGCGGAGATGATCCTACTCCTCCGCAAGCAGGGTCTGAAAATAATTCCTTATCTGGACGATCTGCTGATAAAAGCGTCTTCCAGGGAGAAGCTGTTACAGAGCATTGCTCTCTCAACTCAACTACTCCAGGATCATGGATGGATCCTGAATCTTTCAAAGTCGCATTTGGAGCCGACAAGGAGACTGTCCTTCCTGGGGATGATCCTCGACACGGAAGTACAGAGGGTGTTTCTGCCAGAGGAGAAAGCGTTGGTGATACAGGCAATGGTCCGGGATGTCCTGACGCCTGCCCAGGTATCGGTTCATCAGTGCATTCACCTTCTGGGAAAGATGGTTCCCTCCTACGAGGCTCTACAGTACGGAAGATTTCATGCACGGTCTTTCCAACTGGATCTCCTGCACAAATCGTTGGGATCTCATCTTCACATGCACCAGAGGATACGTCTGTCACCGAAAGCCAGACTATCGCTCCTCTGGTGGCTGCAAACTTCTCACCTACTAGAGGGCCGCAGGTTCGGGATTCAGAATTGGATCCTCCTAACCACAGATGCAAGTCTCAGGGATTGGGGAACAGTCACCCAAGGGGAAAACTTCCAAGGAAGGTGGTCAAGTCTGGAATCCATCCTTCCGATAAACATTCTGGAACTAAGTGCCGTCTGCAAGTGGCACATCTTTTGAAAGATCAGGCCATTCAGGTTCAGTCGGACAATGTAACGACAGTGGCCTACATAAACCGACAAGGCGGAACGAAGAGCAAAGCTGCAATATCAGAGGTAACGAGAATCATCCTCTGGGCGGAAAAGCACGCAGTGGCACTGTCAGCAATCTTCATTCCGGGAGTGGACAACTGGGAAGCGGACTTCCTCAGCAGACACAATCTCCATCCAGGAGAGGGGGGTCTCCATCCGAAAGTGTTCAAAGAGGTAACAGATCATTGGGGTGTACCCCAGATCGACATGATGGCCTCTGGTCTCAACAAGATGCTTCGGCGGTATTGTTCCAGGTCGAGGGACCCGCAAGCAGTGGCGGTGGATGTCCTAGTGACTCCGTGGGTGTTCCAGTCGGTGTACGTGTTTCCTCCACTTCCACTCATTCCAAGAGTTCTAAAACTCGTAAGGAGAACAAGAGTTCAGGCAATCCTTATTGCTCCGGACTGGCCAAGAAGGGCTTAGTATGCGGATCTTCTGGATCTACTGCTAGAAGAGCCGAAGCCTCTTCCCCTTCGGGAGGACCTGCTGCAGCAGGGGCCATTTGCCTATCAAGACTTACCACGGCTACGTTTGACGGCATGGAGGTTGAACGGCAGATACTAGCTCGGAAGGGCATTCCGAACAAGGTTATTCCTACCCTGATACAGGCTAGGAAAGGGGTAACGTCTAAACATTACCATCGTATTTGGAAAAAATATGTGTCTTGGTGTGAGTCCAAGAAGCTTCCTGCGGTGGAGTTTTAACTGGGACGTTTTCTCCTTTTCCTGCAAGCAGGAGTGGATATGGGCCTGAGGTTACGATCCATAAAGGTCCAAATTTCGTCTCTATCCATTTTCTTCCAGAAACAGTTGTCTGCCGTCCCTGAGGTTCAGACTTTTTTGAAGGGAGTTCTGCACATCCAACCTCCCTTTGTACCGCCTACGGCACCTTGGGATGTTAATGTGGTGTTGCAGTTCCTCCAGTCGGACTGGTTTGAGCTTCTACCGGAGGTCGAGGTCAAGTTTCTCACGTGGAAGGCTGCCACTTTGTTGGCCTTAGCTTCTGCTAGACGTGTGTCGGAGTTGGGGGCTTTGTCATGTAAAAGCCTATACTTGATCTTCCATGAGGATAGAGCTGAGCTTCGGACACGTCAGCAGTTTCTTCCGAAGGTTGTATCGGCATTTCATATCAACCAACCTATTGTGGTGCCAGTTGCGACTGACTCCTGAATTTTATCAAGGTCTTTAGATGTTGTAAGGGCTCTAAAGATCTATGTGAGGACTGCTCGTCACAGAAAGTCGGACTCTCTGTTTGTCCTGTATGATCCCAAGAAAATTGGGTGTCCTGCTTCTAAGTAGAGATGAGCGGGTTCGGTTCCTCTGGATCCGAACCCCCCCGAACTTCACCTATTTTACACGGTTCCGAGGCAGCCTCGGATCTTCCTGCCCTGCTCGGTTAACCAGAACGCGCCCGAATGTCAGCATCCCGCTGTCGGATTCTCGCGAGATTCGTATTCTATATAAGGAGCCGCGCGTCGCCGCCATTTTCACTCGTGCTTTGGAGATTGAACGGAGAGGACATGGCTGCGGTCTCTCCCTGAAAAGCTCCGTAATCTGTGCTCAGTGTGCTGAAAATATCTGTGCTCAGTGTGCTGCAAATAATCTGTGCTCAGTGTGCTGAAAATATCTACGTTCTCTGCCTGAAAACGCTCCATATCTGTACTCAGTGTGCTGCAAATATCTGATCAGTGTGCTGCATTGTGGGGACTGGGGACCACGAGTATATAATATATATACTTTTCTATAGCTTCTGTACTGCTTGTCAGGACACATGGTCACAGTTACACCGCTCTGTACTGATATACAATTATATACACTGCTCAAAAAAATAAAGGGAACACTAAAATAACACATCCTAGATCTGAATGAATGAAATATTCTTATTAAATACTTTGTTCTTTACATAGTTGAATGTGCTGACAACAATATCACACAAAAATTATCAATGGAAATCAAATTTATTAACCTATTGAGGTCTGGATTTGGAGTCACCCTCAAAATGAAAGTGGAAAAACACACTACAGGCTGATCCAACTTTGATGTAATGTCCTTAAAACAAGTCAAAATGAGGCTCAGTAGTGTGTGTGGCCTCCACGTGCCTGTATGACCTCCCTACAACCCACACAAGTGGCTCAGGTAGTGCAGCTCATCCAGGATGGCACATCAATGCGAGCTGCGGCAAAAAGGTTTGCTGTGTCTGTCAGCGTAGTGTCCAGAGCATGGAGGCGCTACCAGGAGACAGGCCATTACATCAGGAGATGTGGAGGAGGCCATAGGAGGGCAACAACCCAGCAGCAGGACTGCTACCTCCGCCTTTGTGCAAGGAGGAACAGGAGGAGCACTGCCAGAGCCCTGCAAAATGACCTCCAGCAAGCCACAAATGTGCATGTGTCTACTCAAACGATCAGAAACAGACTCCATGGAGGGTGGTATGAGGGCCCGACGCCCACAGGTGGGGGTTGTGCTTACAGCCCAACACCGTGCAGGACGTTTGGCATTTGCCAGAGAACACCAAGATTGGAAAATTTGCCACTGGCGCCCTGTGCTCTTCACAGATGAAAGCAGGTTATCACTGAGCACATGTGACAGACGTGACAGAGTCTGGAGACACCAAGGAGAACGTTCTGCAGCCTGCAACATCCTCCAGCATGACCGGTTTGGCAGTGGGTCAGTAATGGTGTGGGGTGACATTTCTTTGGGGGGCCGCACAGCCCTCCATGTGCTCGCCAGAGGTAGCCTAACTGCCATTAGGTACCGAGATGAGATCCTCAGACCCCTTGTGAGACCATATGCTGGTGCGGTTGGCCCTGGGTTCCTCCTAATGCAAGACAATGCTAGACCTCATGTGGCTGGAGTGTGTCAGCAGTTCCTGCAAGACGAAGGCATTAATGCTATGGACTGGCCCGCCCGTTCCCCAGACCTGAATCCAATTGAGCACATCTGGGACATCATGTCTCGCTCCATCCACCAATGCCACGTTGCACCACAGACTGTCCAGGAGTTGGCGGATGCTTTAGTTCAGGTCTGGGAGGAGATCCCTCAGGAGACCATCCGCCACCTCATCAGGAGCATGCCCAGGCATTGTAGGGAGGTCATACAGGCATGAGGAGGCCACAGACACTACTGAGCCTCATTTTGACTTGTTTTAAGGACATTACATCAAAGTTGGATCAGCCTGTAGTGTGTTTTTCCACTTTCATTTTGAGGGTGACTCCAAATCCAGACCTCCATGGGTTAATAAATTTGATTTCCATTGATAATTTTTGTGTGATTTTGTTGTCAGCACATTCAACTATGTAAAGAACAAAGTATTTAATAAGAATATTTCATTCATTCAGATCTAGGATGTGTTATTTTAGTGTTCCCTTTATTTTTTTGAGCAGTGTATATACTTTTCTATAGCCTCTATACTGCTTGTCAGGACACATGGTCACAGTTACACTGCTCTGTACTGATATATACAGTAATATATATACTTTTCTATAGCTTCTATACTGCTTGTCAGGACACACATGTGTCACAGTTACACTGCTCTGTATCTGTACTACTACTGATATACAGTAATATATATACTTTTCTATAGCTTCTATACTGCTTGTCAGGACACATGTGTCACAGTTACACTGCTCTGTACTGATATATATACAATAATATATATACTTTTCTATAGCCTCTATACTGCTTGTCAGGACACATGGTCACAGTTACACTGCTCTGTACTGATATATACAGTAATATATATACTTTTCTATAGCTTCTATACTGCTTGTCAGGACACACATGTGTCACAGTTACACTGCTCTGTATCTGTACTACTACTGATATACAGTAATATATATACTTTTCTATAGCTTCTATACTGCTTGTCAGGACACATGTGTCACAGTTACACTGCTCGGTACTGATATATATACAATAATATATATACTTTTCTATAGCTTCTATACTGCTTGTCAGTACACATGTGTCACAGTTACACCGCTCTGTACTGATATATACAATAATTTTAAATCATTTTCTATAGCTTCTATACTGCTTGTCAGGACACATGTGTCACAGTTACACTGCTCTGTACTGATATATACAATAATTTTAAATCATTTTCTATAGCTTCTATACTGCTTGTCAGGACACACGTGTCACAGTTACATCGCTCTGTACTGATATATACAATAATTTTAAATCATTTTCTATAGCTTCTATACTGCTTGTCAGGACACACATGTGTCACAGTTACACCGCTCTGTACTATTACTGATATACAGTAATTTTAAATCATTTTCTATAGCTTCTATACTGCTTGTCAGGACACACATGTGTCACAGTTACACTGCTCTGTACTGATATATATACAATAATATATATACTTTTCTATAGCTTCTAGTATTACAGTGCAGCATTTTGGTGACCAACAGTATACATATATAGTACAGTACAGTAGGCCATTGCTATTGATGTATTACTGGCATATAATTCCACACATTAAAAAATGGAGAACAAAAATGTGGAGGGTAAAATAGGGAAAGATCAAGATCCACTTCCACCTCGTGCTGAAGCTGCTGCCACTAGTCATGGCCGAGATGATGAAATGCCATCAACGTTGTCTGCCAAGGCCGATGCCCAATGTCATAGTAGAGAGCATGTAAAATCCAAAAAACAAAAGTTCAGTAAATTGACCCAAAAATCAAAATTAAAAGCGTCTGAGGAGAAGCGTAAACTTGCCAATATGTAATTTACGACACGGAGTGGCAAGGAACGGCTGAGGCCCTGTCCTATGTTCATGGCTAGTGGTTCAGCTTCACATGAGGATGGAATCACTCATCCTCCCGCTAGAAAAATGAAAAGACTTAAGCTGGCAAAAGCACAGCAAAGAACTGTACGTTCTTCTAAATCACAAATCCCCAAGGAGAGTCCAATTGTGTCGGTTGCGATGCCTGACCTTCCCAACACTGGATGGGAAGAGGTGGCGCCTTCCACCATTTGCACACCCCCTGCAAGTGCTGGAAGGAGCACCCGCAGTCCAGTTCTTGATAATTGAAGATGTCACTGTTGAAGTACACCAGGTGAGGATATGGGTGTTGCTGGCGCTGGGGAGGAAATTGACAAGGAGGATTCTGATGGTGAGGTGGTTTGTTTAAGTCAGGCACCCGGGGAGACACCTGTTGTCCGTGGGACGAATATGGCCATTGACATGCCTGGACAAATTACAAAATAAAATCACCTCTTCGTTGTGGAATTATTTCAGCAGAAATGCGGACAACAGGTGTCAAGCCGTGTGTTGCCTTTGTCAAGCTGTAATAAGTAGGGGTAAGGACGTTAACCACCTAGGAACATCCTCCCTTATACGTCACCTGGAGCGCATTCATCAGAAGTCATTGACAAGTTCAAAAACTTTGGGTGACAGCAGAAGCAGTCCACTGACAACTAAATCCCTTCCTCTTGTACCCAAGCTCCTGCAAACCACACCACCAACTCCCTCAGTGTCAATTTCCTCCTTGGACAGGAACGCCAATAGTCCTGCAGACCATGTCACTGGCAAGTCTGACGAGTCCTCTCCTAACTGGGATTCCTCCGATGGATCCTTGAGTGTAATGCCTACTGCTGCTGGCGCTGCTGTTGTTGCTGCTGGGAGTCGATCGTCATCCCAGAGGGGAAGTTGGAAGACCACTTGTACTACTTCCAGTAAGCAATTGACTGTCCAACAGTCCTTTGCGAGGAAGATGAAATATCACAGCAGTCATCCTGCTGCAAAGCGGATAACTCAGGTCTTGGCAGCTGCGGTGGTGTTAAACGTGTTTCCGGTATCCACCGTTAATTCATAGGGAATTAGAGAATTGCTTGAGGTACTGTGTCCCCGGTACCAAATACCATCTAGGTTCCATTTCTCTAGGCAGGCGATACCGAGAATGTACACAGACGTCAGAAAAAGAGTCACCAGTGTCCTAAAAAATGCAGTTGTACCCAATGTCCACTTAACCACGGACATGTGGACAAGTGGAGCAGGGCAGACTCAGGACTATATGACTGTGACAGCCCACTGAGTAGATGTATTGCCTCCCGCAGCAAGAACAGCAGCGGCGGCACCAGTAGCAGCATCTCGCAAACGCCAACTCGTTCCTAGGCAGGCTACGCTTTGTATCACCGCTTTCCATAAGAGGCACACAGCTGACAACCTCTTACAGGAACTGAGGAACATCATCGCAGAATGGCTTACCCCAATTGGACTCTCCTGGGGATTTGTGACATCGGACAACGCCACCAATATTGTGCATGCATTACATGTGGGCAAATTCCACACGTCCCATGTTTTGCACATACATTGAATTTGGTGGTGAAGAATTTTTTTAAAAACAACAGGGGCGTGCAAGAGATGCTGTCGGTGGCCCGAAGAATAGCGGGCCACTTTCGGCATTCAGCCACCGTGTGCCGAAGACTGGAGCACCAGCAAACACTCCTGAACCTGCCCCGCCATCATCTGAAGCAAGAGATGGTAACGAGGTGGAATTCAACCCTCTATATGCTTCAGAGGATGGAGGAGCAGCAAAAGGCCATTCAAGCCTATACATCTGCCTACGATATAGGCAAAGGAGGGGGAATGCACCTGATTCAAGCGCAGTGGAGAATGATTTCAACGTTGTGCAAAGTTCTGCAACCCTTTGAACTTGCCACACGTGAAGTCAGTTCAGACACTGCCAGCCTGAGTCAGGTCCTTCCCCTCATCAGGCTTTTGCAGAAGAAGCTGTAGAGATTGAAGGAGGAGCTAAAACGGAGCGATTCCACTAGGCATGTGGGACTTGTGGATGGAGCCCTTAATTCGCTTAACCAGGATTCACGCTCTCTTTCCGGCAGACACAAGTGTGCAGAGGTGCAAAGACCTGCTGGTGAGACACTTGTCAAGTCAAGCGGAACGTGACCCATCAACAGCTCCTCCTTTACATTCTCCCGCAACTGGGGCTGCGAGGAAAAGGCTAAGAATTCCGAGCCCACCCGCTGGCGGTGATGCAGGGCAGTCTGGAGCGAGTGCTGACATCTGGTCCGGACTGAAGGACCTGCCAACGATTACTGACATGTCGTCTACTGTCACTGCATATGATTCTGTCACCATTGAAAGAATGGTGGAGGATTATATGAGTGAACACATCCAAGTAGGCACGTCAGACAGTCCGTACGTATACTGGCAGGAAAAAGAGGCAATTTGGAGGCCCTTGCACAAACTGGCTTTATTTTACCTAAGTTGCCCCCCCCTCCAGTGTGTACTCCGAAAGAGTGTTTAGTGCAGCCGCTCACCTTGTCAGCAATCGGCGTACGAGGTTACTTCCAGAAAATGTGGAGAAGATGATGTTCATCAAAATGAATTATAATCAATTCCTCCGTGGAGACATTCACCAGCAATTGCCTCCAGAAAGTACACAGGGACCTGAGATGGTGGATTCCAGTGGGGACGAAGTAATAATCTGTGAGGAGGGGGATGTACACAGTGAAAGGGGTGAGGAATCGGACGATGAGGAGGAGGTGGACATCTTGCCTCTGTAGAGCCAGTTTGTGCAAGGAGAGATTGATTGCTTCTTTTTTGGTGGGGGCCCAAACCAACCAGTCATTTCAGCTACAGTCGTGTGGCAGATCTGTCACTGAAATGATGGGTTTGTTAAAGTGTGCATGTCCTGTTTATACAACATAAGGGTGGGTGGGAGGGCCCAAAACCCGAAAAATGTCCGGTGCACATCTCTACTTCTAAGCAGACGATATCTCGCTGGATCAGGTTCACTATCCAGCTTGTGTATTCTACGGCAGGCTTTCCGTGTCCTACGTCTGGTAAGGCCCACTCTACTCGTAAGGTGGGTTCTCCCTGGGCGGCTGCCCGGGGTGTCTCGGCATTACAACTCTGCCGAGCGGCTACTTGGTCGGGGTCAAATACATTCACAAAGTTTTACAAGTTCGATACTTTGGCCTCTGAGGACCTAAAGTTTGGTCACTTGGTTCTGTAGGAACCTCCGCGTTCTCCCTCCCGTTCTGGGAGCTTTGGTACATCCCGATGGTACTAATGTGGACCCCAGCATTCTCTAGGATGTAAGAGAAAATAGGATTTTAATTACCTACCCGTAAATCCTTTTCTCGTAGTCCGTAGAGGATGCTGGGCACTCGCCCAGCGCTTCGTTATCCTGCAATGGTTATCTGGTTCAGTACAACTTTGCTTTAGTTGAGTACTGCGTTTGTTACTTGGTAAGTAATGTTTCAGCTGTTGCTGAGTTTCAAGCTAGTTAGCTTGGTTTGCCTTGTATGTGTGAGCTAGTGTGAATCTCGCCACTATCTGTGTATAATCCTTCTCTCGAAGATGTCCGTCTCCTCGGGCACAGTTTCTAGACTGAGTCTGGTAGGAGGCGCATAGAGGGAGGAGCCAGTCCACAGTCTCAAACTATTAAAGTGCCAATGGCTCCTGTGGACCTGTCTATACCCCAGGTACTAATGTGGACCCCAGCATCCTCTACGGACTATGAGAAAAGTATTTACCGGTAGGTAATTAAAATCCTAACACAAAAGAGTGACCCCAATTAACTTTGCGGTTAACCGCAGACCGCAAAGTTCTTATCACTGGTTACAATGGAGCTGCGCTACGCTGCATTGTAACCAGAGCGCTCCTCCTGATTGACAGTGCAGGAGCGCACAGCCAATCAGGAGAGCGCCATGACGTGACGCTCCCTGATTGGCTGGCGGGACCTTCACTGACAGGTGAAGTCACGGGGAGTCCCACCATTCGGGGAAACCCTTTAGTTGCGAGGATCGGATTTTCGTTTTTTTATTTTAAACAAGTACGTGGATTACGACGAGAAAGAAGAGGACAGCTCTACACTGGATTGTTTGTAAGTATGATTTTATTTTTACAGGCAGTTCGTGGATTCTACTGGACAAGTGGACGTGAATCGCAGCGTTGGAGGTAGGTAAGTATGTGAGTGTGTAAGTGTGTGTAATTAAAATTGTACTGTCACGGTGTCTGTGTACTGTTTTTTTGGGGGTATTTTTATTGTAGTAGAACTACACGTACCAGCGGGCACCTTATTTCCCCGCATGCTGGTACTTGTTGTTCTCCAAGTACCAGCTTGCGGGGAAGGCTTGCTGGGACTTGTAGTTCTACTACAAAAAAACAATATCCTATTTTTTACACAATGGCTATCAGCCTCCCATCCACCGCCCACGGATGGGGGGGACAGTGTCGGGCTTCACCCCTGGTCCTTGGGTGCCTGGAGGAGGGGACCCCTTGATTTAAGGGGTCCACACTCCTCCAAGGAACCCCGGCCAGGGTGACTAGTTGGGGGGGTAATGCCACAGCCGCAGGGACCTATATAAAAGTGTCACCCGGCTGTGGCATTATCTCTCTGGCTATCTCTAAACCAGCCCGGTGCTGGTTTAAAAAATACGGGGGACCCCTACATCTTTTGTCCCCCCTATTTTTTGAACCAGGACCGGACGCAGAGCCCGGTGCTGGTTGTTTAAATATGGGGGGACCCTGTGCATTTTTCCCCCTGTATTTTTACAACCAGGACCGGCTCAAAGAGCCCGAGGCTGTTTATGCTTAGGAGGGGGGACCCCACGCAATTTTTTTCTTAGATTTTAACACTTTCACACTAATACTGTACACAATGAAGCCCTGCACGGATCTCACATATCCGGCCGAGATTCATTATGTTATGACCGGCAGTGTTTTACTAATCACTCCTGTAAAACACTGCCCGACAATACGAATCACATCGACATCGGAAAAAAACGAAAATAGAAAACTTGGCAGCTTAGTAAATTACCGTAGATGCAGTAAAATATGACCGATACAATTCGAGATCAAACGCCCTTAAAATCGGAACAAACACGAATATTAGTAAATATACCCCCGTGTGTGATCATGTGCTCCTGTCTTACTCCTGTCAGAGGTTTACACAAGGGGGGATAATGAGAGTCCAACAGACTCGAGCAGCTACAGCAAATCAGTGATTACAGCAAATCACTGTGCTTGCAAAGAAACTCCTTGAGGTACTCCTGGCAGAATCTAAAGAGTCCGGGAGAATTGAAGTACAATGCCGGGCACCAGGAGATTTATGACTGAAACTCCCCAAGTAGTTTACTTACCAAAGAAGAAGGGCATCCTTCTTTCCATGGCTCCTTGGGTCTTCTCTGACAGGCATCATGAATGACTGTTCTGATGATTGCCAGGCCCAGAAAAGACTCCTCAGTGTCGGACTGGGGCATGAAGAGCACACTTGTGGAATGTAGTTTTAGGGGCCCATATTTAGGTGTGTGGCCAGTCTCCAGAGGAGGTAATTATTAGGGAGTGCATGGTCTGGGCCCCTTGATAAATATATATTCAGCATATAATAAATACTGCTAGTGCATGTATGATAATGTACCAGATTAATAACAGCAATTTACTTAAGAGAATACACCATAGTCCTTTGCAGATAAGGTAACATATGTATAATTTATCATTCAAATGCACAGTCTGGAACCTGATCCCTAGAGGAGGTGGTGGGGGCTCCAGACAGTGAGGACCACTGGGGGTTTCCCTGTACCCTTGTGGGCCTGTGTAACCCTGCTCCTCCTTATAAGGAAGCTATGCACTGGGCAGTGGCAGCGGGGCCACGTTCAGTCCATCCCTGGTCACGAGCCAACTTACTGGTGCCTTCTCCATGCTGGCGACCTGATACATCCCCCGGTTACCCAGCGCTGCAAGTGGGCAGGTACGCGTGGGTACGGCGTACCCTTAAGAATTTAGCCATGTGTACGCCGTACCCATGCTGCCGGGCCGCTGTTCCCTCCCTCCCCTGCTGCTGCTGCTGCTCACCAGCGCCGCTGCTGCATGAGGGGAGGAGAGCGCAGCCTGCGCCTCTCCTGCCCCTCAGTGTTTTCCTTCAATTCGGCGCCGGCCTGTGAGCCAATCGGAGCTCACGGACCGGCAGCCAAGGCTCCTGATTTGCTACCGGACCGCAAGCTTTGATTGGCTCGCGGATCGGCCCCTAATTCAAGGTAGACACTGAGGGGCAGGAGAGGCGCACGCTGCGCTCTCCTCCCCTCACACACAGGAAGTAGCAGCGGGGTAAGCACCAGGGGAAGGGGAGCATGTGGTGTACCTGGCACTGGGGGCATATCTGGCACTGCGGGGCCATATGTATCTGGCACTGGGGGCATCTTTGTATCTGGCACTGGGGGCATCTCTGTATCTGGCATTGGGGACATCTCTGTATCTGGCACTGGGGGCATATCTGGCACTGGGGGGACATGTGTATCTGGCACTGGGGGCATCTCTGTATCTGGCACTGGGGGCATATCTGGCACTGGGGGGCATTTCTGAATCTGACCAAAATATTGCCTAGGGCATCATATTGGTTAAGGCCGGCTCTGGGCATATCTGACACTGGGGGCATGTATGGCACTGGCGGACGTGTATCTGGCACTGGGGGCATATCTGGCACTGTGGGGACATGTGTATCTGGCACTGGGGGTATTTTTGTATCTGGCACTGGGGGCATCTCTATATCTGGCACTGGGGGCATATCTGGCACTAGGGGGACGTGTATCTGGCACTGGGGCATTTTTGTATCTGGCACTGGGGGCATATCTGACACTGGGGGGACATGTGTATCTGGCACTGGGTGCATATCTGCATCTGGCACTGGGGGCATATTTGGCACTGGGGGGACATGTGTATCTGGCACTGGGGGCATATCTGACACTGGGGGGACATGTGTATCTGGCACTGGGGGCATATCTGGCACTGCGGGGACATGTGTATCTGGCACTGGGGGCATATCTGGCACTGTGGGGACATGTGTATCTGGCATTGGGGGCATTTATGTATCTGGCACTGGGGGCATATCTGGCACTGTGGGGGCATTTTTGTATCTGGCACTGGGGGCAATGTATATCTGACACAGTGGGGGCATTTGTGTATCTGGCACTGGGGGGCAATGTATATCTGACACAGTGGGGGCATTTGTGTATCTGGCACTGGGGGGCAATGTATATCTGACACAGTGGGGGCATTTGTGGCTCTGGCACTGTGAGGCAATGTATATCTGGCACTCTGGGGGCATTTGTGTATCTGGCACTGTGGGGCAGTGAGTATCTGGCACTGTGAGGCAATGTATTTCTGGCACTCTGAGGGCATTTGTGTATCTGGCACTGTGGGGCAATGTGTATCTGGCACTGTGGGGCAATGTGTATCTGGCACTGTGGGGCAATGTATATCTGGCACTGTGGTCTAATGTATATCTGGCACTGTGGGGCAATGTATATCTAGCACTGTGGGGCAATGTATGTCTGGTACTATTGGGGTCATATGTGTATCACGCCCCCATTTCATTGGCCACGCCCCATGTGACATTTGGCCACACCCATTTTTTTGGCACGCGCACACAGTACCTGTAAGACATTTCTTCTACTTGCACCACTGCGGTTACCCACCCAGAGCTGGCCCTAGGCATAGGCAAACTAGGCAAATGCCTAGGGGCACAAGCAGCTTCTGCTGATTAAAATGATATGCAGCATGCCTATATTCTGTGTGTGACTGCGGCTCTATCTGCATACGAAATGCATTACTAATGTGCAGCATTATGTGTATAGGGTGTACTACAGTACTTGGTGGCGAAACGTATAGAAAGGGCACTACTGTGTGGTCTAATGTGAATAAAGAGCAATATGGTGTGGTGTAATGTGAATAAGGGTCATTGCTGTGAGGAGTAACGTGGTACTACTGCTTGATGAATAAGAGACACTATTGCATGATATAATGTGAATAAAGTTGCAGTACTGTGTGACGTAATTTCAACTGGGGTTATTATTGTGTGGCCATGCCCCTTCCCAGCAAGAACACGCACCGTTTTGGGCTGCGCACTGAATGTGCACACTGTTCCTAAGTAAAATATAGGAGGTAGGAGCACCAAAATGAGGACTGCTATGGGTGAGAGGTGATGGTGCTGAGAAAGGGGTTCACGGTGAGATGCAGAACTACCATCTGTACAAGGGGGCACCAACCAAAATCTTGCCTAGGGCATCATATTGGTTAGGGCCGGCTCTGACCCCACCCTTATTACACCACTGCTTACTGCTCTCATATCTTTATAAATAAAAGGAGCAATTACGGAACGAGTGTATTGTGTCGCTTTTGTTTTAATCCTCCTTTTGAAGTAATAGCCATCTATTCTTACTTTTAATTATCATGTATCTTTAGAAGAACTTGCACATAGTTAACAGAGGATTGTAACAGGATAGCTACACCATTACAGTTTATTATTATGTGCTTCCAAATCTTGTGAAAAACATATTTTTATGGTACATCTGAATCATGTGTTTTACTAAAAACGGCACATCCAGGTGGGTTGGGGTCAATGTGTGACATTGGGAGGAGAATGATGGAGGAGAAGATGGGATTGGGCTCAAGGGCGGATTTAGGGGTCAGGCCGCCCCTAGGTACATTATTGACTGCCCCCCTCAATAACGTCACTGCCCCCTTCATTTCAGGGGCCAATCCAGATGCCTCAAGACCACCAAAGCAGTCCCAACCTCGTCCATTACTAGCTCCCAGACCACAATTTCTGCCCATTGTCCTACTCCCATCAGTTGCAAAATGAAATATTAAAAATATAAGTTAAAAATGTAATCACAATAAAAGAATAATTACCTGGCCTCATCAGTCTGGGTTGCCACCCCAAGGCAAGTGCCGTCCCTAGGGCACGTGCCTCCCCCAGTGGTTGGGTTGTTGTGAGTGAAGGATTATAGGTGGATGGGACTGTGTGAAAGGAATGAGGTAGATGATGGAGGAGAGGGTGTGACCAGGGTGTGAGGGAAGAGGATAATCAATAACTGATCAACCAGGTTGATCATACTGCAGCCTAGAGTGCCATGGCTTGGGCTGGCACCAACATCCCTATTGGGGCATATCCTGAGCAATCATGGACAACTTTGAGATGTACTCAGCTCCTCCCAGTACTTTTAGATTTGTGACACTGTCCATGGTTACCATAAAGAAGATTCAATGAGGTCGTGGAGATTCGACAGAACATGTTACATCTGCCCCACCTGCAGTGCAACATGGTTTTGCCCATTATTGTGCTTTTCTTGTTTTGCTAACAAACCTGAATAAGGCCCAGAGTTTGCATGCAATAGGGAACATTTTTAAAATTTTTAATGGGAAGTAAGAGAAGTGATGTGTTTGGGGTTTGCAGTGTTATTTTCTACAGTATGCTGGATCTATAATGGGTGCAGGGTGTGCGGTGCATACGGGCCCCTGGGTCTAGTGGGCCCACACCACACACCCTGCACCCATTTCTGCATTACTAACCTCTCCAGAGACCCACAGCAGCAGCACTGCCAAATCATGAAAAAATGTCGTAGTGACCAATTTTGTTAGTGTTTAGGTAAATCAATGGGAAAATGGCCGCTGCACCATTTTCCCGGAGACATGTGAGCAGGCCCGGCGCTACCCGCTCAGCAAAGGGATGCAGAGCAGGTAGGCGCCAGACCAGGAGAGGCGCTGTCTCTGCTCTGCATCCCCGCTGCTACGCTGGCCTGTCCCCCCCCCTGCTGCTGCTGCTGGCTACTTTGCCTGTCACACTATATGACAGGCAGCAGCGCGGGCAGCTTGGAGCCTCCTCTCCCTCCCCCACCTGTGACAACGGGGTTGGTCCGTTCCGAAAAGGGGCGTAGCTACACGGGAATGGGGGGCGGAGCTAAAAGGGACCAGGCTGCTGTTGCTGCTGATATGGTCTGCCAGACTGTTAGGTAATTGAAGGGAAAGAGAGTGTGTGTGTGTGTGTGTGTGTGTGTGTATATGTGTGTGTGTATGTGTGTGTGTATATATGGGTGTGTGTGTGTGTGTGTGTGCATATATGGGTGTGTGTGGGGGGGGAGGTTGTTTATATAAGTGCCATTTCTATGGGCATTACATATAAGCGTCACTACTACTATGGGCATTACATATAAGTGTCACTACCACTATGGGCATTACATATAAGCGTCACTACCACTATGGGCATTACATATAAGCGGCACTACTACTATGCACTTTACGTAAAAGCGGCACTACTGCTATGCACATTCCGTAAAAGCGCCACTGATACTATGCGCATTACGTATAAGCGGCGCTACTGCTATGCACATTCCGTAAAAGCGCCACTGATACTATGCGCATTACGTATAAGCAGCACGGGTGTAGTACAGTATGCCGGCGCTCAAGCTCCCGGCGACCAGCATACCGGCGCCGGGAGCCCGACCGCCGGCATACCGACAGCATGGCGAGCGCTAAGGAGCAAATTGCGGGCTCGCTGCGCTTGCCACGCTGCAGGCACGGTGGCGCGCGTAGCGCGCCACACTATTTTATTCTCCCTCCAGGGGGGTCGTGGACCCCCACGAGGGAGAATAGCTGTCGGTATGCCGGGTGTCGGGATTCCGGCGCTGGTATAATGTGCGCCGGGATCCCGACATTCAGCATACTGAAGACCACCCAAGCAGCACTACTACTATGGGCATTACGTAAAAGCGTCACTGCTACTATGCGCATTACGTATAAGCGGCGCTACTGCTGTGGGCATTACATATAAGCGGCACTACTACTATGGACATTACGTAAAAGCAGCACTGCTACTATGAGCATTATGTAAAAGCGGCACTACTATGGGCATTACGTAAAAGCGGTGCTGCTGCTATGTGCATTACGTATAAGCGCTGCTACTACTGTGGGCATTATGTTTAAATGGCGCATAAGAGGCACTACTACAATGGGCATTACATATAAGGGGCGCTAATACTATCGGTGTTACGTATAAGTGGTGCTACTACTATGGGCATTACGTATAAGGGGCGCTGCTACTATGGCCATTACGTATACAGGGCGTTATTACTATCTATGGGCATTATGTGTATAAGCAGCACTACTACTTGCTGTCTAATGTGAATACGATTGTGCTACTGTGTGGTGTTAATTGAAATGGGGGTACTTTGTGTGGCCACGCCCATTCCTTGTGAGGCCACACCCCATTTTCTCTGACGTCCTAGTGGATGCTGGGAACTTTGTAAGGACCATGGGGAATAGACGGGCTCCGCAGGAGACTGGGCACTCTAAAGAAAAGATTAGGTACTATCTGGTGTGCACTGGCTCCTCCCTCCATGCCCCTCCTCCAGACCCCAGTTAGAATCTGTGCCCGGCCAGAGCTGGGTGCTCCTAGTGGGCTCTCCTGAGCTTACTAGTAAAGAAAGTATTTATTAGGTTTTTTATTTTCAGTGAGCTTCTGCTGGCAACAGACTCACTGCTACGTGGGACTAAGGGGAGAGAAGCAAACCTACCTGCTTGCAGCTAGCTTGTGCTACTTAGGCTACTGGACACCATTAGCTCCAGATGGTTCGAACACAGGCACCTGTCCTCGATCGTCCGTTCCCGGAGCCGCGCCGCCGTCCCCCTCGCAGAGCCAGAAGAACAGAAGCTTGAAGACGACAAAATCGGCGGCAGAAGACTCCTGTCTTCATTTAAGGTAGCGCACAGCACCGCAGCTGCGCGCCATTGCTCCCAGCACACTTACACACTCCGGTCACTGTAGGGTGCAGGGTGCTGGGGGGAGGGGCACCCTGGGCAGCAATTGAAGTACCTTTTGGCAATAAAAATACATATATACAGTCTGGCACTGTATATATGTAAAAAACCCCGCCATTTTTTTACACAGAAAGCGGGACAGAAGCCCGCCACTGAGGGGGCGGGGCCTTCTTCCTCAGCACACCAGCGCCATTTTCTCTTCACAGCTCCACTGGAAGCAGCTCCCCAGGCTCTCCCCTGCAGTATCCAGGTACAAGAAGGGTAAAAAAGAGAGGGGGGGGCACATAAATTTAGGCGCAAATAAAACATATAAGGCAGCTATTGGGTAATCACTTATTATAAGTGAAAATCCCTTTGTTATATAGCGCTGTGGTGTGTGCTGGCATACTCTCTCTCAGGGCCGGTTCTACACATTGTGGCGCCCAGTGCAAAAGTTTCCACTGGCGCCCCCCCACTCCGCGGCAAAACAGGGGCGTGGCTTCATAGGGGAGGGTCGTGGCCACAATTATGCCCCCAGTAGCTGTGCCCCCAGATTTGCCCCAAGTAGTTTTGCACCCCAGTTGATTTGCCCCCCTGTAGCTGTTCCCTCTGTAGCAGTGCCCTCAGTATGTGCCCCCTGTAGTTGTGCCCCCTGTAGTTGTGCCCCCAGTACTTGTGCCCCCTGTACTTGTGCCCCCCTGTAGATTTGCCCCAGTAGCTGTGCCCCCAGTAGTTGTGCCCCCAGCAGCTGTGCCCCCAGTTAATTTGCCCCCTGTAGCAGTGCCCCTAGTAGTTGTGCCCCCTGTAACTGTGCCCCTTGTAGCAGTGTCCCCTGTAGTAGTGCCCCCTGTTGCTGTGCCCCCTGTTGCTGTGCCCCCAGTAGCTGTGCCCCCAGTAGCTGTTCATCCTGTAGCAGTGCCCCAGTATGTGCCCTCTGTAGATGTGCCCCTTGTAGCTGTGCCCCATGTATGTGCCCCCAGTAGTAGTGCCCCTTGTACCTGTGCCCCCTGTATTTGCCCCCTGTAGCGCTGCTTTGAAACCCTAAAAGAAAAATCACAATACTTACCTGCCTTGCCCCTGCTTCCGGACCTCTGCTGCCGCTGTCTCCGGGCGCCGGCTCCTCTCTATGGGAGAGACGTCATGATGTCTTTCCCATAGCAGCGCCGCACTGACACTAGGGGTCAATTTTGACCTCTAGCATGAGTCAGCGACGCCGGCTGCACTGGGCGCATACGGCGCTCGCTGCAGCAGGGAGCGGGGGAGGATAATTAGTAGCGGCTCTTGCCACGGCGGCGCCCTCAGGATAGCGGCGCCCCGGGCAAAAAGCCTGCTTGCCCGTGGCAAGAGCCGCTACTGCTCTCTCTCTGTCTCCCCAAAGGACTTTGTGGGGTCCTGTCCTCAGTCTGAGCATTCCCTGTGTGTGTACGGTGTGTCGGTACGGCTGTGTCGACATGTTTGATGAGGAGGGTTACGTGGAGGCGGAGCAAGGGCAGATAAGTGTGGGGTCGCCCCCGTCGGGGCCGACACCTGATTGGATGGATATGTGCAAGGTCTTAAACGACAATGGTGGTCATTCCGAGTTGATCGCTCGTTATTTTTTATTCGCAACGGAGCGATTAGTCGCTAATGCGCATGCGCAATGTCCGCAGTGCGACTGCGCCAAGTAAATTTGCTATGCAGTTAGGTATTTTACTCACGGCATTACGAGGTTTTTTCTTCGTTCTGGTGATCGTAATGTGATTGACAGGAAGTGGGTGTTTCTGGGCGGAAACAGGCCGTTTTATGGGTGTGTGCGAAAAAACGCTACAGTTTCTGGGAAAAACGCGGGAGTGGCTGGAGAAACGGAGGAGTGTCTGGCCGAACGCTGGGTGTGTTTGTGACGTCAAACCAGGAACGAAACTGACTGAACTGATCGCAGATGCCGAGTAAGTCTGGAGCTACTCAGAAACTGCTAAGAAGTGTCTATTCGCAATTCTGCTAATCTTTCGTTCACAATTTTGCTAAGCTAAGATTCACTCCCAGTAGGCGGTGGCTTAGCGTGTGCAATGTTGCTAAAAGCAGCTTGCGAGCAAACAACTCGGAATGACCCCCAATGTAAGCTCCTTACATAAAAGGTTTGATGACGCTGCAGCCTTGGGACAGCCAGGGTCTCAGCCCGCGCCTGCCCAGGCGACTCAGAAACCGTCAGGGGCTCATAAACGCCCTCTATCTCAGATGGTTGACACAGATGTCGACACGGAGTCCGACTCCAGTGTCGACGATGATGAGGCACATTTACAGTCTGAAATGACCAAGGCCATCCGATACATGATTATTGCAATGAAAGATGTATTACACATTTCTGAGATTAACCCTGTTAATACCAAGAGGGGCCCTCATTCCGAGTCGTTCGCTCGGTATTTTTCATCGCATCGCAGTGAAATTCCGCTTAGTACGCATGCGCAATATTCGCACTGCGACTGCGCCAAGTAATTGTACAATGGAGATAGTATTTTTACTAGAGATGAGCGGGTTCGGTTCCTCGGAATCCGAACCCGCCCGAACTTCAGCTTTTTTTACACGGATCCGAGCGACTCGGATCTTCCCGCCTTGCTCGGTTAACCCGAGCGCGCCCGAACGTCATCATGACGCTGTCGGATTCTCGCGAGGCTCGGATTCTATCGCGAGACTCGGATTCTATATAAGGAGCCGCGCGTCGCCGCCATTTTACACGTGCATTGAGATTGATAGTGAGAGGACGTGGCTGGCGTCCTCTCCGTTTAGAGAAGAAATAGATAGGAGAGTGAGAGTGAGACAGTGACACTTCATTTACTGGAGCTTAGGAGGAGTACTCAGACAGAGAGTGCAGAATTTTGCTGATAGTATTAGTTAGTTATACTAGTGACAGAGTGAGACAGTGACACTTCATTTACTGGAGCTTAGGAGGAGTACTCAGACAGAAAGTGCAGAATTTTGCTGATAGTATTAGTTAGTTATACTAGTGACTGACTAGTGACCACCAGTGCAGTTTTATATTATTTAATATAATCCGTTCTCTGCCTGAAAAAACGATACACAGTGACTCAGTCACATACCATATCTGTGCTCAGCCCAGTGTGCTGCTGCATCATCTATGTATAATATCTGACTGTGCTCACACAGCTTAATTGTGGGGGAGACTGGGGAGCAGTTAGGTTATAGCAGGAGCCAGGAGTACATATTAAAAAATTAAACAGTGCACACTTTTTTTCTGCAGGAGTGCCACTGCCAGTGTGACTGACCAGTGACCTGACCACCAGTATATAGTATACTATATTGTATTGTGAATGTCTGCCTGTAAAAGTTAAACACACGTCGTGTGACTTGTGTGGTGTTTTTTTATTCTATAAAATAAAAAACTCATTCTGCTGACAGACAGTGTCCAGCAGGTCCGTCATTATATAATATATACCTGTCCGGCTGCAGTAGTGATATATATATATTTTTTATATCATTATTTATCATCCAGTCGCAGCAGACACAGTACGGTAGTTCACGGCTGTAGCTACCTCCGTGTCGGCACTCGGCAGTCCATCCATAATAGTATACCACCTACCCGTGGTTTTTTTTTTCTTTCTTCTTTATACATACTACATCTCATTATCATCCAGTCTATATTAGCAGCAGACACAGTACAGTACGGTAGTCCACGGCTGTAGCTACCTCTGTGTCGGCACTCGGCAGTCCGTCCATAATTGTATACCACCTACCCGTGGTTTTTTTTTACTTTCTTCTTTATACATACTACATCTCATTATCAACCAGTCTATATTAGCAGCAGACACAGTACGGTAGTCCACGGCTGTAGCTACCTCTGTGTCGGCACTCGGCAGTCCGTCCATAATTGTATACCACCTACCCGTGGTTTTTTTTTCTTTCTTCTTTATACATACTACATCTCATTATCATCCAGTCTATATTAGCAGCAGACACAGTACAGTACGGTAGTCCACGGCTGTAGCTACCTCTGTGTCGGCACTCGGCAGTCCGTCCATAATTGTATACCACCTACCCGTGTTTTTTTTTTCTTTCTTCTTTATACATACTACATCTCATTATCAACCAGTCTATATTAGCAGCAGACACAGTACGGTAGTCCACGGCTGTAGCTACCTCTGTGTCGGCACTCGGCAGTCCATCCATAATTGTATACCACCTACCCGTAGTTTTTTTTTCTTTCTTCTTTATACATACTACATCTCATTATCATCCAGTCTATATTAGCAGCAGACACAGTACAGTACGGTAGTCCACGGCTGTAGCTACCTCTGTGTCGGCACTCGGCAGTCCGTCCATAATTGTATACCACCTACCCGTGGTTTTTTTTTTCTTTCTTCTTTATACATACTACATCTCATTATCATCCAGTCTATATTAGCAGCAGACACAGTACAGTACGGTAGTCCACGGCTGTAGCTACCTCTGTGTCGGCACTCGGCAGTCCATCCATAATTGTATACCACCTACCCGTGGTTTTTTTTTCTTTCTTCTTTATACATACTACATCTCATTATCATCCAGTCTATATTAGCAGCAGACACAGTACAGTACAATAGTCCATGGCTGTAGCTACCTCTGTGTCGGCACTCGGCAGTCCGTCCATAATTGTATACCACCTACCCGTGGTTTTTTTTTCTTTCTTCTTTATACATACTACATCTCATTATCATCCAGTCTATATTAGCAGCAGACACAGTACAGTACGGTAGTCCACGGCTGTAGCTACCTCTGTGTCGGCACTCGGCAGTCCGTCCATAATTGTATACCACCTACCCGTGGTTTTTTTTTTCTTTCTTCTTTATACATACTACATCTCATTATCAACCAGTCTATATTAGCAGCAGACACAGTACGGTAGTCCACGGCTGTAGCTACCTCTGTGTCGGCACTCGGCAGTCCATCCATAATTGTATACCACCTACCCGTGGTTTTTTTTTCTTTCTTCTTTATACATACATACTACATCTCATTATCATCCAGTCTATATTAGCAGCAGACACAGTACAGTACAATAGTCCACGGCTGTAGCTACCTCTGTGTCGGCACTCGGCAGTCCATCCTTAATTGTATACTAGTATCCATCCATCTCCATTGTTTACCTGAGGTGCCTTTTAGTTGTGCCTATTAAAATATGGAGAACAAAAATGTTGAGGTTCCAAAATTAGGGAAAGATCAAGATCCACTTCCACCTCGTGCTGAAGCTGCTGCCACTAGTCATGGCCGAGACGATGAAATGCCAGCAACGTCGTCTGCCAAGGCCGGTGCCCAATGTCATAGTACAGAGCATGTCAAATCCAAAACACCAAATATCAGTAAAAAAAGGACTCCAAAACCTAAAATAAAATTGTCGGAGGAGAAGCGTAAACTTGCCAATATGCCATTTACCACACGGAGTGGCAAGGAACGGCTGAGGCCCTGGCCTATGTTCATGGCTAGTGGTTCAGCTTCACATGAGGATGGAAGCACTCAGCCTCTCGCTAGAAAACTGAAAAGACTCAAGCTGGCAAAAGCACCGCAAAGAACTGTGCGTTCTTCGAAATCCCAAATCCACAAGGAGAGTCCAATTGTGTCGGTTGCGATGCCTGACCTTCCCAACACTGGACGTGAAGAGCATGCGCCTTCCACCATTTGCACGCCCCCTGCAAGTGCTGGAAGGAGCACCCGCAGTCCAGTTCCTGATAGTCAGATTGAAGATGTCAGTGTTGAAGTACACCAGGATGAGGAGGATATGGGTGTTGCTGGCGCTGGGGAGGAAATTGACCAGGAGGATTCTGATGGTGAGGTGGTTTGTTTAAGTCAGGCACCCGGGGAGACACCTGTTGTCCGTGGGAGGAATATGGCCACTGACATGCCTGGTGAAAATACCAAAAAAATCAGCTCTTCGGTGTGGAAGTATTTCAACAGAAATGCGGACAACAGGTGTCAAGCCGTGTGTTGCCTTTGTCAAGCTGTAATAAGTAGGGGTAAGGACGTTAACCACCTCGGAACATCCTCCCTTATACGTCACCTGCAGCGCATTCATAATAAGTCAGTGACAAGTTCAAAAACTTTGGGCGACAGCGGAAGCAGTCCACTGACCAGTAAATCCCTTCCTCTTGTAACCAAGCTCACGCAAACCACCCCACCAACTCCCTCAGTGTCAATTTCCTCCTTCCCCAGGAATGCCAATAGTCCTGCAGGCCATGTCACTGGCAATTCTGACGAGTCCTCTCCTGCCTGGGATTCCTCCGATGCATCCTTGCGTGTAACGCCTACTGCTGCTGGCGCTGCTGTTGTTGCTGCTGGGAGTCGATGGTCATCCCAGAGGGGAAGTCGTAAGCCCACTTGTACTACTTCCAGTAAGCAATTGACTGTTCAACGGTCCTTTGCGAGGAAGATGAAATATCACAGCAGTCATCCTGCTGCAAAGCGGATAACTGAGGCCTTGACAACTATGTTGGTGTTAGACGTGCGTCCGGTATCCGCCGTTAGTTCACAGGGAACTAGACAATTTATTGAGGCAGTGTGCCCCCGTTACCAAATACCATCTAGGTTCCACTTCTCTAGGCAGGCGATACCGAGAATGTACACGGACGTCAGAAAAAGACTCACCAGTGTCCTAAAAAATGCAGTTGTACCCAATGTCCACTTAACCACGGACATGTGGACAAGTGGAGCAGGGCAGGGTCAGGACTATATGACTGTGACAGCCCACTGGGTAGATGTATGGACTCCCGCCGCAAGAACAGCAGCGGCGGCACCAGTAGCAGCATCTCGCAAACGCCAACTCTTTCCTAGGCAGGCTACGCTTTGTATCACCGCTTTCCAGAATACGCACACAGCTGAAAACCTCTTACGGCAACTGAGGAAGATCATCGCGGAATGGCTTACCCCAATTGGACTCTCCTGTGGATTTGTGGCATCGGACAACGCCAGCAATATTGTGTGTGCATTAAATATGGGCAAATTCCAGCACGTCCCATGTTTTGCACATACCTTGAATTTGGTGGTGCAGAATTTTTTAAAAAACGACAGGGGCGTGCAAGAGATGCTGTCGGTGGCCAGAAGAATTGCGGGACACTTTCGGCGTACAGGCACCACGTACAGAAGACTGGAGCACCACCAAAAACTACTGAACCTGCCCTGCCATCATCTGAAGCAAGAAGTGGTAACGAGGTGGAATTCAACCCTCTATATGCTTCAGAGGTTGGAGGAGCAGCAAAAGGCCATTCAAGCCTATACAATTGAGCACGATATAGGAGGTGGAATGCACCTGTCTCAAGCGCAGTGGAGAATGATTTCAACGTTGTGCAAGGTTCTGATGCCCTTTGAACTTGCCACACGTGAAGTCAGTTCAGACACTGCCAGCCTGAGTCAGGTCATTCCCCTCATCAGGCTTTTGCAGAAGAAGCTGGAGACATTGAAGGAGGAGCTAACACGGAGCGATTCCGCTAGGCATGTGGGACTTGTGGATGGAGCCCTTAATTCGCTTAACAAGGATTCACGGGTGGTCAATCTGTTGAAATCAGAGCACTACATTTTGGCCACCGTGCTCGATCCTAGATTTAAAGCCTACCTTGGATCTCTCTTTCCGGCAGACACAAGTCTGCTGGGGTTGAAAGACCTGCTGGTGAGAAAATTGTCAAGTCAAGCGGAACGCGACCTGTCAACATCTCCTCCTTCACATTCTCCCGCAACTGGGGGTGCGAGGAAAAGGCTCAGAATTCCGAGCCCACCCGCTGGCGGTGATGCAGGGCAGTCTGGAGCGACTGCTGATGCTGACATCTGGTCCGGACTGAAGGACCTGACAACGATTACGGACATGTCGTCTACTGTCACTGCATATGATTCTCTCAACATTGAAAGAATGGTGGAGGATTATATGAGTGACCGCATCCAAGTAGGCACGTCACACAGTCCGTACTTATACTGGCAGGAAAAAGAGGCAATTTGGAGGCCCTTGCACAAACTGGCTTTATTCTACCTAAGTTGCCCTCCCACAAGTGTGTACTCCGAAAGAGTGTTTAGTGCCGCCGCTCACCTTGTCAGCAATCGGCGTACGAGGTTACATCCAGAAAATGTGGAGAAGATGATGTTCATTAAAATGAATTATAATCAATTCCTCCGCGGAGACATTGACCAGCAGCAATTGCCTCCACAAAGTACACAGGGAGCTGAGATGGTGGATTCCAGTGGGGACGAATTGATAATCTGTGAGGAGGGGGATGTACACGGTGATATATCGGAGGATGATGATGAGGTGGACATCTTGCCTCTGTAGAGCCAGTTTGTGCAAGGAGAGATTAATTGCTTCTTTTTTTGGGGGGGTCCAAACCAACCCGTCATATCAGTCACAGTCGTGTGGCAGACCCTGTCACTGAAATGATGGGTTGGTTAAAGTGTGCATGTCCTGTTTATACAACATAAGGATGGGTGGGAGGGCCCAAGGACAATTCCATCTTGCACCTCTTTTTTCTTTTATTTTTCTTTGCGTCATGTGCTGTTTGGGGAGGGTTTTTTGGAAGGGCCATCCTGCGTGACACTGCAGTGCCACTCCTAGATGGGCCCGGTGTTTGTGTCGGCCACTAGGGTCGCTTATCTTACTCACACAGTCAGCTACCTCATTGCGCCTCTTTTTTTCTTTGCGTCATGTGCTGTTTGGGGAGGGTTTTTTGGAAGGGCCATCCTGCGTGACACTGCAGTGCCACTCCTAGATGGGCCCGGTGTTTGTGTCGGCCACTAGGGTCGCTTATCTTACTCACACAGTCAGCTACCTCATTGCGCCTCTTTTTTTCTTTGCGTCATGTGCTGTTTGGGGAGGGTTTTTTGGAAGGGCCATCCTGCGTGACACTGCAGTGCCACTCCTAGATGGGCCCGGTGTTTGTGTCGGCCACTAGGGTCGCTTATCTTACTCACACAGTCAGCTACCTCATTGCGCCTCTTTTTTTCTTTGCGTCATGTGCTGTTTGGGGAGGGTTTTTTGGAAGGGCCATCCTGCGTGACACTGCAGTGCCACTCCTAGATGGGCCCGGTGTTTGTGTCGGCCACTAGGGTCGCTTATCTTACTCACACAGTCAGCTACCTCATTGCGCCTCTTTTTTTCTTTGCGTCATGTGCTGTTTGGGGAGGGTTTTTTGGAAGGGCCATCCTGCGTGACACTGCAGTGCCACTCCTAGATGGGCCCGGTGTTTGTGTCGGCCACTAGGGTCGCTTATCTTACTCACACAGTCAGCTACCTCATTGCGCCTCTTTTTTTCTTTGCGTCATGTGCTTTTTGGGTAGGGTTTTTTGGAAGGGCCATCCTGCGTGACACTGCAGTGCCACTCCTAGATGGGCCCGGTGTTTGTGTCGGCCACTAGGGTCGCTTATCTTACTCACACAGTCAGCTACCTCATTGCGCCTCTTTTTTTCTTTGCGTCATGTGCTGTTTGGGGAGGGTTTTTTGGAAGGGCCATCCTGCGTGACACTGCAGTGCCACTCCTAGATGGGCCCGGTGTTTGTGTCGGCCACTAGGGTCGCTTATCTTACTCACACAGTCAGCTACCTCATTGCGCCTCTTTTTTTCTTTGCGTCATGTGCTGTTTGGGGAGGGTTTTTTGGAAGGGCCATCCTGCGTGACACTGCAGTGCCACTCCTAGATGGGCCCGGTGTTTGTGTCGGCCACTAGGGTCGCTTATCTTACTCACACAGTCAGCTACCTCATTGCGCCTCTTTTTTTCTTTGCGTCATGTGCTTTTTGGGTAGGGTTTTTTGGAAGGGCCATCCTGCGTGACACTGCAGTGCCACTCCTAGATGGGCCCGGTGTTTGTGTCGGCCACTAGGGTCGCTTATCTTACTCACACAGTCAGCTACCTCATTGCGCCTCTTTTTTTCTTTGCGTCATGTGCTGTTTGGGGAGGGTTTTTTGGAAGGGCCATCCTGCGTGACACTGCAGTGCCACTCCTAGATGGGCCCGGTGTTTGTGTCGGCCACTAGGGTCGCTTATCTTACTCACACAGTCAGCTACCTCATTGCGCCTCTTTTTTTCTTTGCGTCATGTGCTGTTTGGGGAGGGTTTTTTGGAAGGGCCATCCTGCGTGACACTGCAGTGCCACTCCTAGATGGGCCCGGTGTTTGTGTTGGCCACTAGGGTCGCTTATCTTACTCACACAGTCAGCTACCTCATTGCGCCTCTTTTTTTCTTTGCGTCATGTGCTGTTTGGGGAGGGTTTTTTGGAAGGGCCATCCTGCGTGACACTGCAGTGCCACTCCTAGATGGGCCCGGTGTTTGTGTCGGCCACTAGGGTCGCTTATCTTACTCACACAGTCAGCTACCTCATTGCGCCTCTTTTTTTCTTTGCGTCATGTGCTGTTTGGGGAGGGTTTTTTGGAAGGGCCATCCTGCGTGACACTGCAGTGCCACTCCTAGATGGGCCCGGTGTTTGTGTCGGCCACTAGGGTCGCTTATCTTACTCACACAGCGACCTCGGTGCAAATTTTAGGACTAAAAATAATATTGTGAGGTGTGAGGTATTCAGAATAGACTGAAAATGAGTGTAAATTATGGTTTTTGAGGTTAATAATACTTTGGGATCAAAATGACCCCCAAATTCTATGATTTAAGCTGTTTTTTAGGGTTTTTTGAAAAAAACACCCGAATCCAAAACACACCCGAATCCGACAAAAAAAATTCGGTGAGGTTTTGCCAAAACGCGGTCGAACCCAAAACACGGCCGCGGAACCAAACCCAAAACCAAAACACAAAACCCGAAAAATTTGCGGCGCTCATCTCTAATTTTTACTCACGGCTTTTTCATCGCTCCGGCGATCGTAGTGTGATTGACAGGAAATGGGTGTTACTGGGCGGAAACACGGCGTTTTCGGGGCGTGTGGATAAAAACGCTACCGTTTCCGGAAAAAACGCAGGAGTGGCCGGAGAAACGGGGGAGTGTCTGGGCGAACGCTGGGTGTGTTTGTGACGTCAAACCAGGAACGACAAGCACTGAACTGATCGCAGATGCCGAGTAAGTCTGAAGCTACTCTGAAACTGCTAAGTAGTTTGTAATCGCAATATTGCGTATACATCGGTCGCAATTTTAAGAAGCTAAGATACACTCCCAGTAGGCGTAGGCTTAGCCTGAGCAACTCTGCTAAATTCGCCTTGCGAGCGATCAACTCGGAATGAGGGCCAGGGTTTATATGTTTGGGGAGAAAAAGCAGCCAGTGACTTTTCCCCCATCTGATGAATTAAATGAATTATGTGAAGAAGCGTGGAGTTCCCCTGATAAGAAACTAGTGATTTCTAAGAGGTTACTGATGGCGTACCCTTTCCCGCCAACGGACAGGTTACGTTGGGAAACATCCCCTAGGGTGGACAAGGCGCTGACACGCTTATCTAAAAAGGTGGCCCTGCCGTCTCAGGATACGGCCACCCTAAAGTAGCCTGCGGATAGAAAGCAGGAAGCTATCCTGAAGTCAGTGTATACACACTCTGGTACTCTACTGAGACCTGCTATTGCTTCAGCCTGGATGTGTAGTGCTGTAGCAGCATAGACAGATACTCTGTCAGACGACATAGATTCCCTCGACAGGGATACTGTTTTGCTAACCCTGGGCCATATAAAAGACGTCGTCTTATATATGCGGGATGCTCAGAGGGACATTTGCCTGCTGGGCTCTAGAATTAATGCTATGTCCATTTCTGCCAGGAGGGTCTTATGGACTCGGCAATGGACAGGAGATGCTGATTCTAAAAAACACATGGAGGTTTTGCCTTATAAGGGTGAGGAATTGTTTGGGGACGGTCTATCGGACCTCGTGTCCACAGCGACAGCTGGAAAGTCGACTTTCTTGCCTCAGGTTTCCTCACAGCCTAAGAAAGCACCGTATTATCAAATGCAGTCCTTTCGTTCTCAGAAAGGTAAGAGGGTCAGGGGCGCATCCTTTCTTGCCAGAGGCAGGGGTAGAGGTAAGAAGCTGCACCATGCAGCCAGTTCCCAGGAACAAAAGTCCTCCCCTGCTTCCACTAAGTCCACCGCATGACGTTGGGGCTCCACAGGCGGAGCCAGGTGCGGTGGGGGCGCGTCTCCGAAACTTCAGCAACCAGTGGGTTCACTCACAGGTGGATCTCTGGGCTGTACAAATTGTATCTCAGGGATACAAGCTGGAATTTGAAGCGACTCCCCCCCGCCGTTACCTCAAATTAGCCTTGCCAGCTTCCCCCATGGAAAGGGAGGTAGTACTGGCGGCAATTCACAAGCTGTACCTCCAGCAAGTGATTATCAGGGTCCCCCTCCTTCAACAGGGAAGGGGTTACTATTCCACAATGTTTGTGGTACCGAAATCGGACGGTTCGGTGAGACCCATTCTGAATTTAAAATCCTTGAACACTTATATAAAGAAATTCAAGTTCAAAATGGAATCGCTCAGAGCGGTTATTGCAAGCCTGGAAGCCCCTCTTTTATGGTGTCGCTGATTTTATGGTGTCGCTGGACATCAAGGATGCTTACTTGCATGTCCCCATTTACCCACTTCACCAGGAGTACCTCAGGTTTGTGGTACAGGACTGTCATTACCAGTTCCAGACGTTGCCGTTTGGCCTGTCCACGGCACCGAGGATATTTACCAAGGTAATGGCCGAAATGATGATACTCCTTCGGAAGAACGGAGTTATAGTTATCCCGAACTTGGACGATCTCCTCATAAAGGCGAGGTCCAAAGAGCAGTTGTTGATCAGCGTAGCACTCTCTCAGGAAGTGTTGCAACAGCACGGCTGGATTCTGAATGTTCCAAAGTCGCAGCTGATTCCTACGACGCGTCTGCTTTTCCTGGGCATGATTCTGGACACAGAACAGAAGAAGGTGTTTCTCCCGGTGGAGAAGGCCCAGGAATTAGCATCTCTGGTCAGGGACCTCCTGAAACCAAAACAGGTATCGGTGCATCACTGCACACGAGTCCTGGGAAAGTTGGTGGCTTCATACGAAGCCATTCCCTTCGGCAGGTTCCATGCAAGGATCTTTCAGTGGGATCTGTTGGACAAGTGGTCCGGATCGCATCTTCAGATGCATCGGCTGATCACCCTGTCCCCAAGGGCCAGGGTGTCTCTTCTGTGGTGGCTGCAGAGTGCTCACCTTCTCGAGGGCCGCAGGTTCGGCATACAGGGCTGGATCCTGGTGACCACGGATGCAAGCCTCCGAGGATGGGGGGCAGTCACTCAGGGAAGAAACTTCCAAGGGCTGTGGTCAAGTCTGGAGACTTCTCTGCACATAAATATACTGAAACTAAGGGCCATTGACAACGCCCTGAGTCAAGCAGAGCCCCTGCTTCGAAACCGGCCAGTGCTGATTCAGTCAGACAACATCACGGCGGTCGCCCATGTAAACCGCCAGGGCGGCACAAGAAGGAGGATGGCAATGGCGGAAGCCACAAAGATTCTTCGGTGGGCGGAGAATCACGTGCAAGCACTGTCAGCAGGGGAGTGGACAACTGGGAAGCAGACTTCCTCAGCAGACACAACCTCCACCCGGGAGAGTGGGGATTTCATCAAGAAGTCTTCACACAAATTGCAAAGCGGTGGGTCACTAGTCCCCGAGCCCTCAGTGAGCAGAGTGAGGTGAGCGGAGCTACGTGAAGACTGGGTCCTGGGTGAGTGACTGATTCTCCAGAGAGGTGTCAGCTCAGTCGGCCTGGCTGCTCATGGTTGCTCACAGTGTTGTTTCCTGCTAGCTGATCACTCACGCTGCAGGCAAGTGAAAAGATATTAATTAATAAATATGTATAGTTATATTTACAGAAAATATATATATATATATATATATATATATATAAATAAATAAAATGTTGCTATTATTCAGGCCAGCAGTGTTGGTGATAGATAGGTCTACATATATATATATATATATATATATATATATATTAAGAATGCCAAATTGATTTCTCACAGATATTTAAAATGCCCGCTCTAATATATATTGTAAATGCCTGCACCTCTTATTACCATATACGATAAGAGTGCGCTGTACATCGCAAAACAATGTATCCCACAAGAGAAAACAATACTCCCACACATTATCTGAGTTCCAAAGCTCATTGAAGTATATATTTGCTATTAAAAGGATATGGATTCAATATATATTACAAAGTACAGTATACCTATAGTTACATGGTTACACTCACACAGTAAGCAGTTAGAACATACAATTACATACAGTTATATGCGATTACATACAGTTTCAGTTACATGCCAGCGATACAATTACCATTCCCTCCAATGCAGCTTATGTCTCCCTCTCTCTGTAAATAAATACAGGAACTGAACTTCCAGCAACTCCTCCATCATCCTCTGAGACCAAAAAGCAAGTAGCTGACCTCCTGTGTGGTCAGCTTATGTCTCATCTAGTTTCTGGGGGAGGGGACTCATGACGAGTCACCAGTTCCTTTGTATATGGTAATCAGATTCAGCCTTGAAGACATCCAAAGGGCTGGCCTGAGTTTCCTGTTTGGAATATCTATTGTTCTAATAAAAGTGATTTTAGCTTTTATACATTCAATCATAATTATCCGCTGCAATGTCCTACAACTTAATAACAAGTATCAAATTAATCTACACATTAAGCTGGTTGTTTTAATAGTAAGAAGGAAAAGGGCCCTAATTTGCACACCTTAATTAGGTAGTGAGGTGCTACTCTGCTTGAGACTTAGTAAAGTGTACAGAGGGAAAAGGTAGCAGGTGCACTATCTCACGCTCGCTCAACCTGTAGTAACCAGAGGCACTTAGCATATTCCTGGCCAGGGCTATGAGCTTACCCACCGCATCAAGGTAACCTCTCATTGGGTAAGTCCCTAACACTAACTATAGGTTTTCAGGTCCGGGGGGCAGGACACCCCAGAACCACCCAGCCAGACAACCCCAGGGCATCGCAGGAGTGATAAAAATATAGGGCTAAAGAGGTAGGAGCAGCTGTTGCTGCATGTGTGAATAATGTGAGGAGTAAAAGAAAATTATGTGAAGGTGTTACATATATATAAAACAAACTATAAGTGCCATGGAGTGATGAAATAGTGTTAAATTGCGATGCCCCAGGGACACCCAGCCATGGCAGGCACAGGGAGCCCCGCACCCCAGAGAATTCCCCCCATTATGGACTGCCATATTAAACAAAATGTAGGAGTCTTACCTCAGTGTGCTCATTCCAAATGTAAAGGCTAGAGTGTTGGACTATTTAAAATCAGAGGGGTGGGTGGGGCAGGGTGCTAAATTAGGGTGAAGGTCTCTCCTACCTTCAAAAATGTATGAATACATCAGTTACAGAGGGAAAAGGGCCCTAATTTGCACACCTTAAAATGTTTTAATAGTAAACATGACCGGTCTATCTTGTTTAGTTCAAATAATACACATTCATGACATTACTTCATTAGATAATTTTAAATCATCATGATGTCTAGCGCTTGATATTATTATAATTATGTACTGTATGAAATAAGTGTCGAATCCATCTCTGTGGCATGTCCGTGTAAATGCGTGTGTTACCATATATGGCTGTGCTCGCTGCGTGTATTTGCAAGTATAGCAACTTAAATGTGTGTAGTTTGTATGTTCTCTATATGTAAGATTTTTGACTTCGACAGTCCACCCTTTGGCAGTAAACAATAACTGCCATCAATTATTAACATAAGAAAATATATTTCATACAATAATCAGTGACCTAGACACAAGTATGTATGCATTTCGCAAATCAGACGCTTGACTATATTTGGGGAAGACAGGGAGAAGGACGAGACATCCTCTATATGCACTCGGCGGTCACGGGACCACTGGTTGGGTGTGGGACAACATTCAACCTATAGAGTATGCTGGGACAGTGCTTTGGCCTATAATGTCTGATTTGCGACGAACATTTCACACATACATGTACCTACGTCTTTGTACACTGATGTTTGGATTCGATTGAGGTTCTGCTGGGTAGGTGATGAAGACACAAACAAATCGTGACAGTGACATAAAATTTTCATGATCTACATATTCCTATCATTTTCTGAACATTGTTTCCATTTCTGGAACGTATGCTAGATCTGTTTAATCATTGAACAGGGGTTATAAGTAGTGTCCTTCCTAAATAACGTAAACCTTCGGAGTTCGGGGAGAGACACTCATAAACCTTTCTTCCACATGTATTAATGAGTTCTTTATCTGCAATGTGTGAATAGCCATTGTCTGACTGTTCCTGATTACCTCTGAACTCCATAACTACTAGAACTTTGACCTTTCTCTGATTTTAACAAACTGATCGGCTAATCCTGGGATCCTATAAGGAAATCACTCCTTCCTACAGAACCAGTTCCAGTCCCACACTCGACTCCTCATAAAAAAAACTCGCAAAAATAGAATTTCCTGAAAGAAAATGTTTGTCAGCGGGAAAGAGAGAAAAGAGAAATAGAACAAAACAACTCTTGTTCATAACAAATCAATTACAATGACTGGTCTTTCTGCAGTCCTTTAGTACGCTCAGGTAGTGTTCAACAGTGCCGCCTCTCAGTCTTCACGGAACAGAGTCTCTGGTGATACATTTGCGATCTCTTTGCCTTGCTCTTTGAATACACAGTTCACTTGGAACACACAGTTCACTTTGCTCTCCACCTTGCTCTTTGAACACACAAACTTGATGAATGTGAGCAATAAACTACTTTGTCACGAGTTCTCTCCGGGTCAGCGACCTTCTTGTAGTGGGACGAGTGGACCCAAGTCTCTCTTTCGGCGGCTTTTAGTGCTGTCAACAAATCTTGGTATGGTCCTTCCCACCTGTCTATTAGGCAACCTGAGCGTAAGAGCAATCACACAGTCTCTTGGTTCACAATCAAGACAATTAGCATTTGGCATACCAGCAATCAACAGTTTCAAGTTCTTTTGTCAAGTTCTCAAATGCTGGCTCATCTCAACAAGGTACTGTACTGACACCTCATTAGTGTATTTCTGATCATTGTGCGGATCAATCATGACATGAGGTTGTCTTCCAAAAACAACCAAAAAGACACAAATACCAAAACCAAAACAAAAACAAATTTCGAAGAGGGTGATTCGTTGAGTGAAGATCTGGGAGTGGTTCCGAAGCTACATAATACTAGTGGCAGTATCTATGATCACAATAGTACAATTTCAAGCTTTGCTCCTACTTCTAGGGGTACCATTATCTACACACAAATTTCTGCGAATTTTTTTTCTTTGCGGTAAACACAGCAGCATCCGTGGCGGCCGGAAATGCCTCTACCCAGTTTGAGAAAACATCAGTGCACACCAATACATTACAATAATTCTTAAAGGGTGTTAACTGTACGAAGTCGATTTGTATTTCCTGAAAAGATCCGTCTGCAGGAGGGATATGGGATGGCCCTGTTGGTATTGCTTTACCAATATTCTTCCTCAAGCAAGTAAGACAGGTCATTGCTCTCTTTACCTGCATGAGAATAGAATCCTGGTGCACACCAGTAGGCTCTCATCAGCCTGCACCTACCCTCTTTGCCTAGATGAGTCAGACCGTGTGCCACCTCAGCTAGACTTGGAAGGTATGCTCTGGGGGATACTGGCTTACCGTGTCCACCTGCCCACAGTCCTGAGGACTCCTGGCCATACCCCTTTGTCCTCCAGACTGCCTCTTCCTGCAGGGAACACAAATTTTTGTATCTTAATTTAACTATCGTGTGTTTGCAATGTAGAGTACCATGAGCACAACTCAAAGAAAAAAGAAACATCTCTAGAGGAGAGAAGGAAGAAGAAAATGAAAAAGAAAATGTCAGGTTTGCCATTCACCAACAGACATATCAGTGTCTATACAAAATTTCCCTTCACCAGTATTCCCATTCTTCACTCTTTGTGCATGACAAGGCACACTGCAGTAATACTGGTGTCATCGTGCTGTTGAGATATACTGGGTTCGGGCAGAACTCTGAAGGACCTAGGCATGTGGAGTTTGAACTGAACTTGAATCCATGTATTGTACCACCCTGTGTGAACGCAAAAGATGAAGAGGAAAACTGTAGAGAAACAGAATAGAGGTTGGTGACAGATGAGTTTGTATAGGTGAAGATTTTAAAAAATTTTTACAACTGGATTGGGCACTACGGGGAAGTGATTCTCTACTTGGTCTACTCCCATCAATCCAGTGTCCTGTCCATCCTAAGTTCATAGGGAACCCGGTATCTGCGAGTTAATTTCCTCTACCTGTGATGGACATGCATCTAGAACAGTGAAATGTAACATTAGTAAGTTGCATTTATTCTGTTCTTCCCATTAACCGAATCTGTGTTTTCTATTTGGCTTATGATTCCTTACTATATGTCCCTTGGTCCCGTCTATGTGTTTAATAATGTGGCTTGTGTTTTCTGTCTAGGGGATCTATATTGACTATGTGTCCTACTACTCCTACAATCTCTGGCAAAATGCCCTTCCTTCCTACAAGTGTAACATATTATTGACCATTAGGGATCTGGGGTTTGGACTGATGGGTCTTTCCTGTATGTGCCAGTATACTTACTGTCCCCAACCTCTCCACCTGTTGTTCTCTGCGCCTAACACTATTCTTGTGATGTTTAATAGCACACTATCTAAAATTAGCTACTGTGACCTTTCCAATTTTGCAAAGAAGTCTGCACCCTGACACTCAATGACTTATTGAGCCCGTCCATTTGCACAGAGACAGCCACCTCCCATTTGCCGAATTAGTGTTTACCAGTGGTCTTATCCAGATGGAGAGTTTTCTATTTCTGCAAAAGACAAAAAAAAAAAAAAAAATTTTTTAACAAGCTTCTAGGTCATGCAAAGTATTTCATTCAATCCTTCTCATCCCGTATTAAGGGACTGTACGTGGTCCAACAAACATTTCCAAGATCATCTTTACTAGGGCATTACTAGGAATGAACGCACAAAATTCACAACTGAGAAAAATTGAGTGATAAATAGGTGTCAGGTCCGGGTGTTTTTGTGAATCCGTTAACCCGGAACCAACCACAGGTGTAGGTGCTGGGCTATGAAGAAAGCAGGGAGGACGAAGAAAGTTCCGATTCATATATTTATTCAAAATAACAATTCAGTAAAGGGTTAACTGACAAGTTGTTAATCATCATATTATACTGAAGTATTGCAGGAATAATATGCAAGAGAAAACTCAAAAATAAATAAAAGAAATGTTCATGGAAACATATGCAAAACAAGCTGATGAATAAATGTTGGATTGTCCAAATATAAACAAGCTTTGATGCTGAACTGCAGAATGTGATTAACTGGATAATGCAGACATGAAGAGATAACTGTAAGGATTTGCAATGGAGTTTTGAGAGTTAACTGAGAGACTGTGAAGAATTATCCTTGTTATGACAACATAGCAAATATAAACAAGCTTTGATGCTGAACTGCAGAATGTGATTAACTGGATAATGCAGACATGAAGAGATAACTGTAAGGATTTGCAATGGAGTTTTGAGAGTTAACTGAGAGACTGTGAAGAATTATCCTTGTTATGACAACATAGCAAATATAAACAAGCTTTGATGCTGAACTGCAGATTGTGTTTAACTGGTTAATGCAGACATGGAGAATTAACTGTAAGAATTGGCAATGGAGTTTTGAGAGTTAACTGAGAGGCTGTGATGAATTATCCTTGTAATGACAACATAGCAAATAAAAGTACTGAATTGGGTTACTTGCGGGTTCCGGAGATCACTGTGAAACTGTAGTAGAAGACAAGGTGATGAATGGGTTAAATGCAGAGTTGAACAAACGAACAGCTGAGAGAAACGGAATCCTCCAGACTTTGAATGATAGGCAGACTGACAAGGTAACCTCATGCAGGACACTGGGAATCCAACTATTTCCAATAGGAGTGCAATTAACTGACAGCACAGCGGAGAGCCGGTGGATCTTTCAGCAGTGAAGGCTGCAGACGGACCTCTGGGAACGGAGGCGATATCTGGACCACGGGAATCACACAGGAATGCACGGAGAGAGCTCAGAGCTAGAGCACAGCTTTGATACAACAAAGCACTGGCCCAGAGTAACATAATCCCAGCCTACTTAAAGGCAGCACAAGCACGGGATTGGCTTACACCTGCCCACAGGTGTTTTCACAAGTGCTCTGTATTAGCTATTTGGTCTCCAACATGGCCACCTCCTATACAGCAGACACACCGCAGTGCCTTAGGCCATTTGGTCCCCGCACTCACAGTTCCCAGACTCTGCATTACCTGTGCCATTGATCACGCCGTGTCCCCACACGGGCGCACAGCACCGCGAGCAACCGCACTGGCAACGGATGAACCCCAGAACCCGCAAAGGTGAGAGACCGGTTCGTGACAGTACCCCCTCTTCTACGGGTGGTCTCCGAACACCTTTGAACCTTGTCAGGATTTTTGGAGAAGTATTTCTGTACCAGTCTTGGAGCATGAACATCTTCAGAGAAAACCCAGGATCTCTCCTCCGGACCGTAACCCTTCCAGTCGACCAGGAACTGTAAACGTCCATATTGGGAACGTGGGTCCACAATCTCTTTAACTTCAAATTCCTCATTCTGCAAAGAGTGAACTTTAGGAGATTTGGACTGGGTAGTACGGAACTTATTGAGAATCAAAGGCTTCAGTAAAGATGTATGAAAGGCGTTAGGAATTCTCAAAGACGGTGGCAACTTGACTTTGTATGACACAGGGTTGAGTACCTTTACAATGGGAAATGGACCAATAAACTTGGGAGCAAATTTCTTAGAAGGAACTTTGAACTTGAGATTGCGCGTAGAAATCCAAACTTGGTCTCCCACTTTGTAATTCGGTACAGCTTTACGTTTTCTATCTGCAAAAGATTTATAACGAGCGGAAGTTTTGACCAAGGACTTACGTACACAACTCCAGATGCTAGATAGACGTTGAAGCTCTTGATCTGCTGCTGGAACCTCTAGGGCTGGCAATGGATGAAACTCTGGTGGAGAACTTCTTGGACTCTTATGTTGGGCACATTTAGGACATGCTGCTATAAACTCTTGGACATCGGCTTTGAGACATGGCCACCAATAAGACTGTTGAATAAATTTGAGAGTCTTTAGAACCCCAGGATGACCCATGAAGGAAGAGGAGTGAGCCCAGGTAAGCAGCCGTTTTCGAAGACTTGTGGCGACAAAGGTCTTGCCAGGCGGAGGAACTGGAGAGGTTCGAGTCATTAAAAAGGACGTAGGATTCACAATGGCTTGATTCGTGGTAGCATCATTTAATTCAGAAGAAGCAAAGGACCGGGAAAGGGCATCTGCCTTTTTGTTCTGAGACCCTGGACGATAGGTGAGTTTGAAATCAAATCGTGAGAAGAAAAGCGCCCATCGAGCTTGTCGTGGATTCAAACACTGAGCTGACTGCAGATACAGAAGATTCTTATGATCAGTATAAACTGTAATGCGATGTTGAGCTCCTTCTAGAAGGTATCTCCACTCCTCAAATGCCAACTTGATGGCAAGTAACTCTTGCTCACCGATTGCATAATTACGTTCTGCCGGGAGGAACTTACGGGAGAAATATCCGCAGGGATGGACCTTTTTATCTTCAAAGACTTGCGACAACACAGCTCCTACTGCTTCTGTAGATGCATGCACCTCTAGTAGAAAGGGACGATTCAAATCAGGCTGTCGAAGAATGGGGGCTGACACAAAGGCTTGCTTTAAATCAGAGAAGGCTTTGATTGCTTCAGAAGACCAGTTCGTAGGATTTGCTCCCTTGCGAATTAGGGCTGTGATAGGAGCAGCTAACGTAGAATAATTCTTAATGAATCTCCTATAGAAATTAGCAAAGTCAAGAAATCGCTGAATCCCCTTGAGAGTTGTAGGAGTGGACCAATCCCGGATAGCTCGCGTCTCTGGGATGGATAGTGGATGAATTTGTCCCCTAGGAGGGGTCTTGCCCGGAACCAGGACGACTGGGCAGTCCCATTCACGATGAGGAGGTAGAGAGTCTGCTGCTTGCTTACTGGAAACATCCGCAAGGGATTGATACACCGGAGGTAGATCGGAAAGGCTAATTGACCGAAGAGGTACAATTGCAGCTACACAGTCCTTGGTACAAGATTTACCCCATGAAAGGACTTCCATGGTTTGCCAATTAAGTTGAGGATTATGTTTCTGCAGCCAAGGTAAACCAAGTATCACATCTTGAGAGGCTTTGGGAATCACGTAGAAGGAGAGGTATTCGGAATGGAGCTCACCAACTTTCATCTTGAGACATACGGTTCGATGAGTAATTATACCATCTGGAATTCGACTTCCATCCACTGCTGTAACAGCAACTGCTGCTTCCAGGGGCATGGTTTGAACTTTAGACCGTATGACAAAGGCTGAGGAGATGAAGTTCTTGGCTGCCCCGGAATCTAGGAGGGCTGAAACTTTCACTGTAGAACTTGGAACTTCTAATTGAATAGACAAGGTTGGCTCTTTCCCAGAACGTGATTCTAAAGTAACTCCTAGCTTAACCTCTCTTGAATAAGCTAGGAGGCGAGAGTTTCCCGGTCGGAGTTTGCAGAATTTAACTAAATGTTCGGAGGACCCACAGTACATGCAGAGGTTACCCTGTCGACGACGAAGTCGTTCCTCCTCTGTGAGGCGAGAGCGCCCAATCTGCATAGGTTCTTCAGTCATTACTGGAGACTGTGATGAAGAATCTTGTCGAGGTCTAGGATGATCACGTGGACTGGATCGCTCTGCCCTGGATTTCTCTAAACATCGCTCCCTGTAACGTAGATCAAGTTTGTTACAGAGAGAAATCAATTCATCCAGTTTAATTGGCACATCCCGGATAGTTAAATCATCCTTGATTCTTTCTGAAAGTCCATTCCAAAACGCGGCAATCAGGGCCTCCTCATTCCAGTTTAACTCTGAAGACAACGTGCGAAACTGAATAATATATTGACTGACAGGACGTAAACCTTGACGTAGACGGAGAATCTCCAAGGATGCTGAGGTGGTCCTGCCTGGTTCGTCAAAGATTCTCCGGAAGGAAGATATGAACTCTTTGTAATTAGAGAGGATAGGATCACCTCTCTCCCATAATGGTGATGCCCACTCCAGAGCCTGACCAGAGAGGAGGGCAATAATATATGCGACCTTAGAACGAGCTGATGGGAAACTGGCGGACATCAGTTCGAACTGGATCTCGCATTGATTCAGGAATCCTCTGCAAAGTTTTGGAGTTCCGTCAAACTTACTCGGAGAGGGTAACTGCAAGCGGGACGTAGGCAGCATCACAGGAGAAGCTGTAGTGGTAACTGGGACAACCGGAGTTGGAATCTGAACTTGAGACGTTTTAATAGCTGTATGAAGAGTCTCTAAACGGTCTGCCATAGTTTGCATAAACTGCACTACTTGTGTCTGTATAGACTCCTGGTTTTCCAGACGGGAGAGGATATCTGACGTAGCACCGCCTCCTGCGAATTGGTCACTTGACGGATCCATGTGGCCAGTGCTTACTGTCAGGCCCGGGTGTTTTTGTGAATCCGTTAACCCGGAACCAACCACAGGTGTAGGTGCTGGGCTATGAAGAAAGCAGGGAGGACGAAGAAAGTTCCGATTCATATATTTATTCAAAATAACAATTCAGTAAAGGGTTAACTGACAAGTTGTTAATCATCATATTATACTGAAGTATTGCAGGAATAATATGCAAGAGAAAACTCAAAAATAAATAAAAGAAATGTTCATGGAAACATATGCAAAACAAGCTGATGAATAAATGTTGGATTGTCCAAATATAAACAAGCTTTGATGCTGAACTGCAGAATGTGATTAACTGGATAATGCAGACATGAAGAGATAACTGTAAGGATTTGCAATGGAGTTTTGAGAGTTAACTGAGAGACTATGAAGAATTATCCTTGTTATGACAACATAGCAAATATAAACAAGCTTTGATGCTGAACTGCAGAATGTGATTAACTGGATAATGCAGACATGAAGAGATAACTGTAAGGATTTGCAATGGAGTTTTGAGAGTTAACTGAGAGACTGTGAAGAATTATCCTTGTTATGACAACATAGCAAATATAAACAAGCTTTGATGCTGAACTGCAGATTGTGTTTAACTGGTTAATGCGGACATGGAGAATTAACTGTAAGAATTGGCAATGGAGTTTTGAGAGTTAACTGAGAGACTGTGATGAATTATCCTTGTAATGACAACATAGCAAATAAAAGTACTGAATTGGGTTACTTGCGGGTTCCGGAGATCACTGTGAAACTGTAGTAGAAGACAAGGTGATGAATGGGTTAAATGCAGAGTTGAACAAACGAACAGCTGAGAGAAACGGAATCCTCCAGACTTTGAATGATAGGCAGACTGACAAGGTAACCTCATGCAGGACACTGGGAATCCAACTATTTCCAATAGGAGTGCAATTAACTGACAGCACAGCGGAGAGCCGGTGGATCTTTCAGCAGTGAAGGCTGCAGACGGACCTCTGGGAACGGAGGCGATATCTGGACCACGGGAATCACACAGGAATGCACGGAGAGAGCTCAGAGCTAGAGCACAGCTTTGATACAACAAAGCACTGGCCCAGAGTAACATAATCCCAGCCTACTTAAAGGCAGCACAAGCACGGGATTGGCTTACACCTGCCCACAGGTGTTTTCACAAGTGCTCTGTATTAGCTATTTGGTCTCCAACATGGCCACCTCCTATACAGCAGACACACCGCAGTGCCTTAGGCCATTTGGTCCCCGCACTCACAGTTCCCAGACTCTGCATTACCTGTGCCATTGATCACGCCGTGTCCCCACACGGGCGCACAGCACCGCGAGCAACCGCACTGGCAACGGATGAACCCCAGAACCCGCAAAGGTGAGAGACCGGTTCGTGACAATAGGCTGCGCACAAAGGCTGCTTATAGGTACTAATATCCAAACAAGTGTCCCTCCTGTACACTTAGAATAGACAAATCTATGGCAAAAGCGGATAAATGTACCAACTAGCGCCTCAACAAGGAACACTTCAAACAAGACAACTATACGATGTCAATACATTCCTTTATGGTGAAGATCCTCCTGAATATCTTCCAATTCTTCTGACCGGAGAACTCTCACCATATGTGGCAAAACCAGAATATCATCATGTGTAGTACAACACAATTTATTAATCAGATGACATACACATATAACATGAAAGGATTCTATATGTTCCCCAAGTGCAATGTGGACTAGTCTGATAGAACAATTACCAGAGTTTATTGAGAACTGGTGTGAAGCAGTTCTCAAAAAGCACGTTAGTTATAAGTCACCAGATAGTCTCCCTGGGTGTGGATGGTCCGGGATGGCCCTCAGGCGAACGTACTCTCAGTCCAGTCCTTCACTTCAACATGGGGGTCCAGTGGATAGCCAACACGTTTCAACCCAAATGCTCTGGGTCTTTCTCAAGGCAGAATGAAAAAAACACTGTCCAGCTCCTGTTTATAAACCCCACAAGTCCAATCAGCAAAGCTCATCTGTTGGTGACCAATCAGCTAATCATTAACCTCCATTCCCCTTTACTCTTGTATTATTGTGCAATCTCCATGTCAATCACATTTTAACAACACCTCCGGAAGGTTTGGCCTGGCTAAAGGCGCATCACATGACTCCTGGACGGGTGGGACCCGGGACCTGTGTTGCCGCCGTATCCCCGGCAACCAGAACGCGTCACCACCGGAAGTCATCACCGGAAGTATCTGACTGTCGTTCCCATGGAGATGGCGTCTCCATGGCAGCCGGGGCGCGTCTTCACAGGCCGCCAGTCTCCACGAATGAAGGGCCCGTATCGTCACTTCCGCCCTGCCATCCTCCCGGCAGGTGGTTGTCATAGAAACTCTTGAATATCAATATGTCCTTTAAAAAAAAAAGATTTGTTCAAAACAAAACGTCTAATGCCCTGAACATACTAAAAATAGCACACCCATTTTATACACATAATGGGTTAAAAAAATATAAAATCATTCTAAATGTAAAAACACCATACTCAGGGTTGAAAGTCATAGGAACCACTTAAGCTCAAAATCGTTATTAATACCATGTGGATGGAGAGTATTAAAATCATATATAAATTGCATTTCACTTTTAGCTAAAAGGGTGGCACTGTCCTTTTGACGTGGATTGCATCTGACAATTTTGATAGCAGCAAATTTTATAATCCCAGATGTGGAACAATTATGATTCTTTTTAAAATGATTAGAGAGGGCGTGAGTCTCTAACCCCTTTTTTATGTTCCTACAGTGCTCTCCTATCCGTATTTTTAAAGCCCGAGAGGTCCGCCTTATATAAAAAAGATGGCAGGAACATTCAATAAAATAGATTACATTACTCATATTGGAAGTGATAAAATCCTTCAATTTAAAATTGTATCCATTTATATTGATCGTATCTAATTTTTTAGTGCCATCACTTTTGACCTCTCTACATACAATACATGAGCCACAACGATGGAAGCCCTTTGTCGCAATTCTCCCCTCTCGTTTCTTAGGAGGAAGGTAACTCCTTACCAGAGAATTTTTCAGGTTAGGAGCCTTTCTATAGATAAAACAGGTTTCTCTGGAATCACCTCCTTTAAACTGGGATCTTTTCTTAAAATATTCCAATTTTTCCTAAAAGATTTCTCTAAAATCCTATGTTGAGAATTAAAACCTGTAATAAAAGCCCACTCATACTTCTTATTTTGTTTTTTGTTTTCTCAAGGTTAATATCCAAAAGGTCCTTTCTCTCTATTTCTTTCACTTTTTCTAAGGCTTGTCTTATTTTTTCCTTTTTGTAGCCATCTTTTAAGAATCTCATTCTGAGTTCTTCAGCCTGTACATTAAAAGTATTCTCATCTGTACAGTTTCTTTTCAGGCGTTTCATCTGGCCTTGTGGAATCGAATTTAACCAATTAATATGGTGGCAACTGTCATACCCTATATATGTCCTGGAGTCTGTCTGTTTAGTAAAAGTTTTGGTATGAATTTTCTGGTTCTCTATTGACACCGTGATATCTAAAAAATCTACTGTCTCCTTATTGATGTTAAAAGTTAAATCTATATTCTGTGAATTATTATTCAAAAAAGCACAAAAATGATCCAGATTTTCTCTTTCTCCCTTCCATATGAAAAAAAAATCGTCTATATAGCGACGCCAGGACACCAGACTCGCTCCAAACGGGTTGTTATTCCAAACACACTCTGTCTCCCACTGTCCCATGAATATGTTGGCATAGCTTGGAGCGAATCTGGTGCCCATGGCTGTGCCGACCTTCTGGATATAAAAATCCCCATTAAAAATAAAATAGTTATTATGTAAAATGAAAGTGATTCCATCAATAATCAAATTTTGAACTGGTTCTTCTAAAGAGCTAAGTCTTAAATATTGTGTTACAGCTCTTATTCCTTCCTCATGTTCGATTATTGAATAGAGTGATTTCACGTCCGCCGTCACCATGAACATGTCATCCTCCCATTCAATAGTGGACAAAAACTGCAAAAACTCTTTAGTGTCTTTCAGATGTGAAGGATTCCCAACCACCATTGGCTGAAGAAAAAAATCAATATATTCGGACAGGTTTGCCGTGACCGATTCCATACCTGATACGATCGGTCTGCCCGGGGGGTGTGCGTGGCATTTTTGTGTACCTTGGGCAACAGATATAATGCTGGTATGGTGGTGCTCCTATCCCCTACATGTTCCTCTACTTGTTTCAAATACCAGCCCGTATCCATCACAACCCCCCGCCCCCACCCTTATCGGCGGGTTTTATGGTTAATTTCGATTTTTTTTATGAATGGTCTTTCTTTCCTATCTGATTGGACTTGAGGTTTACTCATTTTCTCCGGTATTTTATCTATTGCTGAATCCTCTTCCTCTGACATCTTCTTGTCCCTTATGAATTTTCTAATTTTCCTGTCTACCATTATTTTTTCATTTTTTTTTTGATGTTAACCTCTATTCTGTTTTCAAAAAGATTGTAATCTGGTAGATCTGCAAATGGTACAATCAAATCCTTACATATTTTTATTTCCTCGTCTAGGTGGGACAATTCTCTCCTTTCATTAATGATCAAATTCATCAATGAAAAGGAGCATTTGCTCACAATCCGTTCCCATTCATCTTTGAATGAATCGGATGAGGTATCAAAAGAAGCCTTTTTGTCTATCTTTAGACCTTTTGGGATTACTTCATGGGCCACATATTTTTCAAGCGTGACCATCTCCCACCAGATTTTGTTCTCTTTTAGTAAGGTGTTTTCCAGTCTGCGCATCACATTTTCCAGACTTACAGTACATCTAGAAGTTCGATGCGTTCACCTTCATCCTTAAACAAATTGTCAAAGAGAGACTTTCTTTGATCCCTATATTTAAACATAGTGGCTGCAACCTGATAACACTCAATGGGGAGAGAACGCACAAAATTCACAACTGAGAAAAATTGAGTGATAAATAGGCTGCGCACAAAGGCTGCTTATAGGTACTAATATCCAAACAAGTGTCCCTCCTGTACACTTAGAATAGACAAATCTATGGCAAAAGAGGATAAATGTACCAACTAGCGCCTCAACAAGGAACACTTCAAACAAGACAACAATACGATGTCAATACATTCCTTTATGGTGAAGATCCTCCTGAATATCTTCCAATTCTTCTGACCGGAGAACTCTTACCATATGTGGAAAAACCAGAATATCATCATGTGTAGTACAACACAATTTATTAATCAGATGACATACACATATAACATGAAAGGATTCTATATGTTCCCCAAGTGCAATGTGGACTAGTCTGATAGAACAATTACCAGAGTTCATTGAGAACTGGTGTGAAGCAGTTCTCAAAAAGCACGTTAGTTATAAGTCACCAGATAGTCTCCCTGGGTGGACGGTCCGGGACGGCCCTCAGGCGAACGTACTCTCAGTCCAGTCCTTCACTTCAACATGGGGGTCCAGTAGATATCCAACGCGTTTCAACCCAAATGCTTTGGGTCTTTCTCCAGTTTATAAACCCCACAAGTCCAATCAGCAAAGTTCATCTGTTGGTGACCAATCAGCCAATCATTAACCTCCATTCCCCTTTACTCTTGTATTATTGTGCAATCTCCATGTCAATCACATTTTAACAACACCTCCTGAAAGGTTTCGCCTGGCTAAAGGCGCATCACATGACTCCTGGACGCGCGGGACCCGGGACCTGTGTTGCCGCCGTATCCCCGGCAACCAGAACGCGTCACCACCAGAAGTATCTGACCGTCGTTCCCATGGAGATGGCGTCTCCATGGCAGCCGGGGCGCGTCTTCACAGACCGTCGGTCTCCGCGAATGAAGGGCCCGTATCGTCACTTCCGCCCTGCCATCCTCCCGGCTGGTGGTTGTCATAGAAACTCTTGAATATCAATATGTCCTTTAAAACAAAAAAGATTTGTTCAAAACAAAACGTCTAATGCCCTGAACCAGTGGCGTAACTACTGCCCCCGCAGCCCTCGCGGTGGCTTGGGGGCGAGGGGCTGCGGGGGCGCCGCCACTGATTTAGATCAGATTGACATGCGGACGAACGTCCGCATGTCAATCTGTTGTCACTAGCCCCCCGCTGTGAAGTAGGGACACGGAGGGCACAGCGTGCGCCTCTCCAGTGTCCCTCTGAGTCTCCGGCGTGTCGGGGGGCGTGTCCTATGAAAAGGGGGTGTGGCTTCGCGGAGGACTCGCGATCGTGGGCCACGCCCCCGTTTCGTCACTGAGGGGGCATGCCCAGCGCTCTGTGAGCTGCTGGCATGCCCTCTCTCCCACTGTCTGCGCTGAATAGACGCTGTGCGCATGCGCACAGCGTCTATTCACTACTGCTCTGCTATGCAGAGCAGTGACTGTAGGAGACTCCCAACTGCACCCCCCATCGCGGGACACTGCGGGAGGTATGCATATATGGCACTGGGGGGGGCACTGAGGGGGCATATATGGAACAGGGGGGGGGCACTGAGGGGGCATATATGGCCTGAGGGGGCATATATGGCACTGGGGTGGCACTGAGGGGCATATATGGCACTGAGGGGGCATATATGGCACTGGGGGCACTGAGGGGGCATATATGGCACTGGGGGGGCACAGAGGGGTCATATATGGCACTGAGGGGGCATATATGGCACTGCGGGGGGCACTGAGGGGGCATATATGGCACTGGGGGGCACTGAGGGCATATATGGCACTGGGGGGCACTGAGGGGGCATAGATGGCACTGGGGGGCACTGAGGGGGCATATATGGCACTGGGGAGGCACTGAGGGGGCATATATGGCACTGAGGGGGCATATATGGCACTGGTGGGGCACTGAGGGGGCATATATGGCACTGGGGGGGCACTGAGGGGGCATATATGGCACTGGGGGGTACTGAGGGGGCATATATGGCACTGGGGGGCACTGAGGGGGCATATATGGCACTGGGGAGGCACTGAGAGGGCATATATGGCACTGGGGGGGCACTTAGGGGGCATATATGGCACTGTATGTGTACCTGGCACATGGGGGGCTATATTTGGCACTGGGGGCACGTGAGCACCTGGCATTGTGGGGGAATATCTGGCACTGGGGGCATATGTGGCACTGGGAGCACAGCCCTAGCAACAAGCACTACCCCCTAGCAATGAGCATGACACCCAGTGCATGAAACCCCTGGCAACGAGCATGACACCGAGTGCATGAAACACCTGGCAACGAGCATGACACCCTGAGCATGAAAACCCCTGGCACCGTGCATGGAACCAAGAGCATGAAACCCCTGGCAACGAGCAGGTAATTTAAAAGTAATTAGAAGCCTTAATGTAGGACTTAATGTGTAATGGGCATTACGGTGTGTGGCATAATGTATCACGGACATTGCGGTGTGTGTCAGAATGTGTCACAGGCATTACGGTGTGTGGCAAACTATATCACGGGCATTGTGGTATGTGGTATAATGTCTCAGGGGCATTGCAGTGTGGCATAGGTTATAACGGGCATTGCGGTATGTGTCACAGGCATTACGGTGTATGGTATACTAGATCACGGGCATTGTGGTATGTGGTATAATGTCTCAGGGTCATTGCAGTGTGTGGCATAATGTATAATGGGAATTGCGGTGTGTGGCATAATGTGTCAGGCATTACGGTGTCTGTATACTATATCACGGGCATTGTGGTATGTGGTATAATGTCTCAGGGTCATTGCAGTGTGGCATAATGTATAACGGGCATTGCGGTGTGTGTCATAATGTATCACGGACATTGCGGTGTGTGGTATACTATATCATGGGCATTGTGGTATGTGGTATAATGTCTCAGGTTCATTGCAGTGTGTGTCATAATGTATCACGGACATTGCGGTGTGTGTCATAATGTATCACGGACATTGCAGTGTGTGGTATACTATATCATGGGTATTGTGGTATGTGCTATAATGTATCAGGGGCATTACAGTGTGTAGCATAATGTATAACGGGCATTGCGATTCCTGTCATAATGTGTCATAGACATTACGGTGTGTGGCATAATGTGTCGGGGGCATTACGGTGTGTGCATATTGTGTCATGTGCATTATTGTGTGTGGCATAATGTCTGAGGGCCTTTGCAGTATGTGGCATAATGTATACTGGGCATTACTATAAGGAGGAAAAATGACAAATAATGGAAGGGGCATGAATCAGGATTATTTTTCTTTCCTGTGGTGGCTAACGTCTGGGCGTGCAGGTTGCAAAACTGGGGTATAAGGTAGTCCATTCCTGCAATGCCACGCCTCTTTATGCGAAGCCGCGCCCATTTAAACAAAACCACGCCCCTTTTTGGCGCCGCGCGCCTGCGGCGCGCACATGTTTGTCCCTTTCCTAGTGCCAATTATGGGGGGGGGGGGGGGGGGCGCCGAAGAATTTTTTGGCTTGGGGGAGAAAAATTTCTAGTTACGCCACTGCCCTGAACATACTAAAAATAGCACACCCATTTTATACACATAATGGGTTAAAAAATATAAAATCATTCTAAATGTAAAAACACCATACTCAGGGTTAAAGGTCATAGGAACCACTTAAGCTCAAAATCGTTATTAATACCATGTGGATGGAGAGTATTAAAATCATATATAAATTGCATTTCACTTTTAGCTAAAAGGGTGGCACTGTCCTTTTGACGTGGATTGCATCTGACAATTTTGATAGCAGCAAATTTTATAATCCCAGATGTGGAACAATTATGATTCTTTTTAAAATGATTAGAGAGGGCGTGAGTCTCTAACCCCTTTTTTATGTTCCTACAGTGCTCTCCTATCCGTATTTTTAAAGCCCGAGAGGTCCCCCTTTATAAAAAAGATGGCAGGAACATTCAATAAAATAGATTACATTACTCATATTGCAAGGGATAAAATCCTTCAATTTAAAATTGTATCCATTTATATTGATTGTATCTAATTTTTTAGTGCCATCACTTTTGACCTCTCTACATCCAATACATGAGCCACAACGATGGAAGCCCTTTGTCGCAATTCTCCCCTCTCGTTTCTTAGGAGGAAGGTAACTCCTTACCAGAGAATTTTTCCGGTTAGGAGCATTTCTATAGATAAAAACCGGTTTCTCTGGAATCACCTCCTTTAAAATGGGATCTTTTCTTAAAATATTCCAATTTTTCCTAAAAGATTTCTCTAAAATCCTATGTTGAGAATTAAAACCTGTAATAAAAGCCCACTCATACTTCTTATTTTGGTTTTTTTCCCTCAAGGTTAATATCCAAAAGGTCCTTTCTCTCTATTTCTTTCACTTTTTCTAAGGCTTGTCTTATTTTTTCCTTTTTGTAGCCATCTTTTAAGAATCTCATTCTGAGTTCTTCAGCCTGTACATTAAAAGTATTCTCATCTGTACAGTTTCTTTTCAGGCGTTTCATCTGGCCTTGTGGAATCGAATTTAACCAATTAATATGGTGGCAACTGTCATACCCTATATATGTCCTGGAGTCTGTCTGTCTGTTTAGTAAAAGTTGTGGTATGAATTTTCTGGTTCTCTATTGACACCGTGATATCTAAAAAATCTACTGTCTCCTTATTGATGTTTAAAGTTAAATCTATATTCTGTGAATTATTATTAAAAAAAGCACAAAAATGATCCAGATTTTCTCTTTCTCCCTTCCATATGAAAAAAACATTGTCTATATAGCGACGCCAGGACACCAGACACCAGACTCACTCCAAACGGGTTGTTATTCCAAACACACTCCGTCTCCCACTGTCCCATGAATATGTTGGCATAGCTTGGAGCGAATCTGGTGCCCATGGCTGTGCCGACCTTCTGGATATAAAAATCCCCATTAAAAATAAAAATAGTTATTATGTAAAATGAAAGTGATTCCATCAATAATCAAATTTTGAACTGGTTCTTCTAAAGAGCTAAGTCTTAAATATTGTGTTACAGCTCTTATTCCTTCCTCATGTTCGATTATTGAATAGAGTGATTTCACGTCCGCCGTCACCATGAACATGTCATCCTCCCCTTCAATAGTGGACAAAAACTGCAAAAACTCTTTAGTGTCTTTCAGATGTGAAGGATTCCCAACCACCATTGGCTGAAGAAAAAAATCAATATATTCGGACAGGTTTGCCGTGACCGACTCCATACCTGATACGATCGGTCTGCCCGGGGGGTGCGTGGCATTTTTGTGCACCTTGGGCAACAGATATAATGCTGGTATGGTGGGATTGGGAATCAAAAGGAACTTAACTTCCCTCTCTTCCAAGACCCCTAATTCTTTATATTTGTCTGCAAGGGTGTGTAATTCAGAACAAATTCGTCCCGTTGGGTTTGAACGGAGTTTTTGATAAGTGCTCCTATCCCCTACATGTTCCTCTACTTGTTTCAAATACCAGCCCGTATCCATCACAACCACCCCCCCCCCCCCCCACCCTTATCGGCGGGTTTGATGGTTATTTCTGAATTCATACTTAAATCTTTCAGGGCACCTCTTTCTTTATAGGTCAGGTTAAATTTTATACCTGTTGGTCTGATATCCCTTAAATCCTCTTTGACCAGTTCACAAAATGTGTCTATAAAGTTTCCTTTAACAAATGCCAGATATAATATTGATTTTGGTTTAAATGGTGTTCTAGTGGAAGGTTCTGTAGAACCGGAATCTATAGTAGTATCTTTTGTGAGAAAGAACTTTTTATTGCAAAGTTTACGCGCAAATTTGTGGATATCTATAAAGGTTTCAAATTTATTGATAGAGGTGGCAGGGGCATATTTTAAGCCTTTCTTTAACACTCCTCGTTGATGTGCAGTGAGGACATGTGCACTGATGTTGAAAATCTTCACACCTTTCTCATTTCTAGGAGTATTTTCCTCCCTTGATTCCATCTCCGGATTAGTGGGGATACAAATTTCAGCATCCTCCCTTTCTGCATTTACCCTTGGAATTTCTTTCTGTCTCTTTCTTACTCTCCTCCTTTTCTTGCACCTGTTCTACTTAACTCCTCCCCTCTTCCCTCTATGTGTGCCCCCTTTTATTACCTCCAATTGAGGTTCCTCCTTCCCCTCTCTAAAAAATTGTCATGTCTATCTTCCAATGGTCTGTATCTATTTCTTGACACAGGGGGAGTCCGATTGGAGGCTTCTTCCCTATTACTAAAATCATTCCTCCATCCTCGTTCTCTACTCTCTGCATACCTATCTCTTGTCCGTCCCTGATGTCTATCATTGGATTCTATCCTATGTCTATACTCCCTTCGTTGTCTTTGGGGCACTTTTCCTATGACTCTATGGTATTCCTGTTTCTGATAATTATGATTATCATTTCTTTGGGGGAAATTTCGATTTTTTATGAATGGTCTTTCTTTCCTATCTGATTGGACTTGAGGTTTACTCATTTTCTCCAGTGTTTTATCTATTGCTGAATCCTCTTCCTCTGACATCTTCTTGTCCCTTATGAATTTTCTAATTTTCCTGTCTACCATTATTTTTTCATTTTTTTTGAAGTTAACCTCTGTTCTGTTTTCAAAAAGCTTGTAATCTGGTAGATCTGCAAATGGTACAATCAAATCCTTACATTTTTTTATTTCCTCGTCTAGGTGGGACAATTCTCTCCTTCTTTCATTAATGATAAAATTCATCAATGAAAAGGAGCATTCGCTCACAATCCGTTCCCATTCATCTTTGAATGAATCGGATGAGGTATCAAAAGAAGCTTTTTTGTCTATCTTTAGACCTTTTGGGATTACTTCATGGGCCACATATTTTTCAAGCGTGACCATTTCCCACCAGATTTTGTTCTCTTTTAGTAAGGTGTTTTCCACTCTGCGCATCACATTTTCCAGACTTACATCTAGAAGTTCGATGCGTTCACCTTCATCCTTAAACAAATTGTCAAAGAGAGACTTTCTTTGATCCCTATATTTAAACATAGTGGCTGCAACCTGATAACACTCAATGGGGAGAGAACGCACAAGATTATTTTGATACCTCAACCGATTCATTCAAAGATGAATGGGAACGGATTGTGAGCGAATGCTCCTTTTCATTGATGAATTTGATCATTAATGAAAGAAGGAGAGAATTGTCCCACCTAGATGAGGAAATAAAAAAATGTAAGGATTTGATTGTACCATTTGCAGATCTACCAGATTACAAGCTTTTTGAAAACAAAATAGAGGTTAACATAAAAAAAAAATGAAAAAATAATGGTAGACAGGAAAATTAGAAAATTCATAAGGGACAAGAAGATGTCAGAGGAAGAGGATTCAGCAATAGATAAAACACTGGAGAAAATGAGTAAACCTCAAGTCCAATCAGATAGGAAAGAAAGACCATTCATAAAAAAATCTAAATTTCCCCCAAAGAAATGATAATCATAATTATCAGAAACAGGAATACCATAGAGTCATAGGAAGAGTACCCCAAAGACAACGAAGGGAGTATAGACATAGGATAGAATCCAATGATAGACATCAGGGACGGACAAGAGATAGGTATGCAGAGAGTAGAGAACGAGGATGGAGGAATGATTTTAGTAATAGGGAAGAAGCCTCCAATCGGACTCCCCCTGTGTCAAGAAATAGATACAGACCATTGGAAGATAGACATGACAATTTTTTTAGAGAGGGGAAGGAGGAACCTCAATTGGAGGTAATAAAAGGGGGCACACATAGAGGGAAGAGGGGAGGAGTTAAGAAGAACAGGTACAAGAAAAGGAGGAGAGTAAGAAAGAGACAGAAAGAAATTCCAAGGGTAAATGCAGAAAGGGAGGATGCTGAAATTTGTATCCCCACTAATCCGGAGACGGAATCAAGGGAGGAAAATACTCCTAGAAATGAGAAAGGTGTGAAGATTTTCAACATTAGTGCACATGTCCTCACTGCACATGAACGAGGAGTGTTAGAGAAAGGCTTAAAATATGCCCCTGCCACCTCTATCAATAAATTTGAAACCTTTATAGATATCCACAAATTTGCGCGTAAACTTTGCATTAAAAAGTTCTTTCTCACAAAAGATACCACTATAGATTCCGGTTCTACAGAACCTTCCACTAGAACACCGTTTAAACCAAAATCAATATTTTATCCGGCATTTGTTAACGGAAACTTTATAGTCACATTTTGTGAACTGGTCAAAGAGGATTTAAGGGATGTCAGACCAACAGGTATAAAATTTAACCTGACCTATAAAGAAAGAGGGGCCCTGAAAGATTTAAGTATGAATTCAGAAATAACCATCAAACCCGCCGATAAGGGTGGAGGGGGGGGTGGTTGTGATGGATACGGGCTGGTATTTGAAACAAGTAGAGGAACATGTAGGGGATAGGAGCACTTATCAAAAACTCCGTTCAGACCCAACGGGAAGAATTTGTTCTGAATTACAAACCCTTGCAGACAAATATAAAGAATTAGGGGTCTTGGAAGAGAGGGAAGTTAAGTTCCTTTTGATTCCCAATCCCACCATACCAGCATTATATCTGTTGCCCAAGGTGCACAAAAATGCCACGCACCCCCCGGGCAGACCGATCGTATCAGGTATGGAGTCGGTCACGGCAAACCTGTCCGAATATATTGATTTTTTTCTTCAGCCAATGGTGGTTGGGAATCCTTCACATCTGAAAGACACTAAAGAGTTTTTGCAGTTTTTGTCCACTATTGAATGGGAGGATGACATGTTCATGGTGACGGCGGACGTGAAATCACTCTATTCAATAATCGAACATGAGGAAGGAATAAGAGCTGTAACACAATATTTAAGACTTAGCTCTTTAGAAGAACCAGTTCAAAATTTGATTATTGATGGAATCACTTTCATTTTACATAATAACTATTTTTATTTTTAATGGGGATTTTTATATCCAGAAGGTCGGCACAGCCATGGGCACCAGATTCGCTCCAAGCTATGCCAACATATTCATGGGACAGTGGGAGACGGAGTGTGTTTGGAATAACAACCCGTTTGGAGCGAGTCTGGTGTCCTGGCGTCGCTATATAGACTATGTTTTTTTCATATGGAAGGGAGAAAGAGAAAATCTGGATCATTTTTGTGCTTTTTTGAATAATAATTCACGGAATATAGATTTAACTTTTAACATCAATAAGGAGACAGTAGATTTTTTAGATATCACGGTGTCAATAAAGAACCAGAAAATTCATACCAAAACTTTTACTAAACAGACAGACTCCAGGACATATATAGGGTATGACAGTTGCCACCATATTAATTGGTTAAATTCGATTCCACAAGGCCAGATGAAATGCCTGAAAAGAAACTGTACAGATGAGAATACTTTTAATGTACAGGCTGAAGAACTCAGAATGAGATTCTTAAAAGATGGCTACAAAAAGGAATAAAATAGGACAATCCTTAGAAAAAGTGAAAGAAATAGAGAGAAAGGACCTTTTGTATATTAACCTTGAGAAAAAAACACCAAAATAAGAAGTATGAGTGGGCTTTTATTACAGGTTTTAATTCTCAACATAGGATTTTAGAGAAATCTTTTAGGAAAAATTGGAATATTTTAAGAAAAGATCCCATTTTAAAGGAGGTGATTCCAGAGAAACCGGTTTTTATCTATAGAAAGGCTCCTAACCTGAAAAATTCTCTGGTAAGGAGTTACCTTCCTCCTAAGAAACGAGAGGGGAGAATTGCGACAAAGGGCTTCCATCGTTGTGGCTCATGTATTGGATGTAGAGAGGTCAAAAGTGATGGCACTAAAAAATTAGATACGATCAATATAAATGGATACAATTTTAAATTGAAGGATTTTTTCACTTGCAATATGAGTAATGTAATCTATTTTATTGAATGTTCCTACCATCTTTTTTATATAGGGCGGACCTCTCGGGCTTTAAAAATACGGATAGGAGAGCACTGTAGGAACATAAAAAAGGGGTTAGAGACTCACACCCCCTCTAATCATTTTAAAAAGAATCATAATTGTTCCACATCTGGGATTATAAAATTTGCTGCTATCAAAATTGTCAGATGCAATCCACGTCAAAAGGACAGTGCCACCCGTTTAGCTAAAAGTGAAATGCAATTTATATATGATTTTAATACTCTCCATCCACATGGTATTAATAACGATTTTGAGCTTAAGTGGTTCCTATGACCTTTAACCCTATGTATGGTGTTTTTACATTTAGAATGATTTTATATATTTTTAACCCATTATGTGTATAAAATGGGTGTGCTATTTTTAGTATGTTCAGGGCATTAGACGTTTTGTTTTGAACAAATCTTTTTTGTTTTAAAGGACATATTGATATTCAAGAGTTTCTATGACAACCACCGGCCGGGAGGATGGCAGGGCGGAAGTGACGATACGGGCCCTTCATTCGTGGAGACCGACGGTCTGTGAAGACGCGCCCCGGCTGCCATGGAGACGCCATCTCCATGGGAATGACGGTCAGATACTTCCGCTGGTGACGCGTTCTGGTTGCCGGGGATACGGCGGCAACACAGGTCCCAGGTCCTGGGTCCCGCGCGTCCAGGAGTCATGTGATGCGCCTTTAGCCAGTCCAAACTTTCCGGAGATGTTGTTAAAATGTGATTGACATGGAGATTGCACAATAATACAAGAGTAAAGGGGAATGGAGGTTAATGATTGGCTGATTGGTCACCAACAGATGAACTTTGCTTATTGGACTTGTGGGGTTTATAAACAGGAGCTGGACAGTGTTTTTTTCATTCTGCCTTGAGAAAGACCCAGAGCATTTGGGTTGAAATGCGTTGGATATCCACTGGACCCCCATGTTGAAGTGAAGGACTGGACTGAGAGTACATTCGCCTGAGGGCCATCCCGGACCGTCCACCTAGGGAGACTATCTGGTGACTTATAACTAACGTGCTTTTTGAGAACTGCTTCACACCAGTTCTCAATAAACTCTGGTAATTGTTCTATCAGACTAGTCCACATTGCACTTGGGGAACATATAGAATCCTTTCATGTTATATGTGTATGTCATCTGATTAATAAATTGTGTTGTACTACACATGATGATATTCTCGTTTTTCCACATATGGTGAGAGTTCTCCGGTCAGAAGAATTGGAAGATATTCAAGAGGATCTTCACCATAAAGGAATGTATTGACATCGTATTGTTGTCTTGTTTGAAGTGTTCCTTGTTGAGGCGCTAGTTGGTACATTTATCCTCTTTTGCCATAGATTACTAGGAATGATTACTTCTTATATGGTAACTGAAAGAAATACCCTGGGTTACCTTGTCTCTGTCCACTTTCCTACTGGCAAATACTAATGTGCGGACAGTTTTTTCTCCATTTCTGATGTTACTTTCTTGATTTTTTTTTTTGTTTTATTTTTGGGTTTTACTATATATGTACACGAATGATACCATACTTACCTGTTCCACTGGTCTCAGCCACTTCCCCCACAGGCTACTGCTCTTCTTTTACCGGTTGGATACTCCTCTGGGTACATGAGAAATGGCTGAAAACGATCAGGTCACATTCTCCTCCTAAATAAAACTTCAACATTCATTAGTACATATATAGGTTACAGTCATATTTTTCATATTTTTATTATTTTCTATAGTTTGTATGCTGGCCGTAACTGTTTCCACATCTACATATGGCGGTGTACTTGCATTCTCTTTTTTTTTTTCTTCCTACTTATTTATTGTTGCTACAAGTTCAAACAGTTCTTATATTTCCATTCTTGTCTTATATGACTTTGGTTAGACATACCACCTGCAATACCTTAGGATCAAACTCACCAACCCCTCTTGCTGTCACAGGTTTAACCAATTTGTATGTCTGACCCTTTGTTTTTGGGATTATATCAGACATATTCTTATCCTTAAGTTCTGCAATACCTCTGGTTCAAAGCAGCTCACCTTAGGGAATGGTACCCTATTTTTGTCAGTCATACATTCCCATTCAGACAAAAAGTCTTCAGCGTGTGGACCATATTTCCCACACATAATACTTTTTCCTTTAAACTTCGCTGACCCCCTGGGCCGCGGCTCTTCAACCTGAACCCTGGTTAAACGTCCCTTACTTGAGCAACTGGCTCCCATAATTGTGGGACTTTTTCCCACAAACACCAAAATACTCAATATAAGGCAACAGTGAAAGTTCTCCGAGCGCTTCCACCCGCTCACCGCCCACGTTGGCCAGTACTACCATACACTGTCGATAGCGAAGGCAATGTACCCAACCTAGGGCTCCTATCAGACCTTACAACACCGTAATTCTTTCGGTGGAAGTTCTGTTTGGAATATTTTCCTGAGAGAGGCAGCGAAAAATTCCTTTTTGGTATCTTTCAACTGGAATTGTTTGTAGGGTGAAAAACAGAGAAATTAGATAACTATCCTTCACCCTTTCCAGTGAAGCCCACCAGGGAGATTTCCCGACGTCATCAAAGTAAAACCCCTTTGTCTATACAATCACGTCTGCGTATGCTCTTCCACAGCGCATATGACACAATGGTATCACGTTGTGCTGTGCAGAACAAACGGACATGTGATGCAATAGCACAGCCTATAGATACTAGTTATCTATATGCCCTACGATTGCTGTAGACCACTTAGCCTAGACCACTCCAGACCACTTTAGTTGTATGGGATACCACTTCAGACCACTTCAGTTCCTAATAACGCAGGGTAGCGAACCCTACGCCACCGGGCCTCTACTAACCCAGTGTTACCACTTCAGACCACTTCAGACCACTTCAGTTCTTGGGTTCAGTATCCACTCACTCCTGCGTTCGCTCACTCAAATACACTTTGTTTTTCTGTACAGAAAATTTACATTCATTCAGATAGGCATCTTTACCCCAGAGGCAATACAGTTTTTAAACAAAATTTAGAGTAACCTGCTTTTAAAATCTGATAGTTATGTGCTATTGTATTAAATGTCTACTATCCCACTTTTGAACTAAACGACACTATTGTATAATTTGTACTTAGCGCCCACATTCTTACGCAGTTTGCGCAAACACGCGACCGTGCGTGTCTCTTACGCTGTGTGCGCAGTCCTGTACTTTGTCCGAGACACGTGTGCGGGGTCCGCAATAAATCACACAGCTCTATAAATGTGAACAATACTAATTACTATTGCCCACTAGACACAACTTGTTCTGTATAAACTTTTATGCAGACCTGCGTTTGTGTCTTTACGCTTACTTCCTTAAAATACTGTTATTTCAAATTTACCTATAAATTTACCTATATAGCAACAAATGTATCCTATTTCACACAGATCTATAATGACTCTAGCAATAATCAATAATTTAAATGATATGATTCAGATTGGATAGCTATCTTGCAGAACATACACTGATATAAATATACACATAATTATAATAATTATATATGTGTACCATTCACTGGTCTCCTGAGACTCATTTACCCATTCAGTGCTTCTAATTTGCATATCAACAGAGGTTCATATGCCTGTTCAAGAGGGTAGTGGGACAAGTTAATTAACATTTCAATGGCTATCCTAAACTAGCAAGCAGAGTTAACTGAATCCTAGAGGTAATTCTTACATCAAGTATTCATCTCACTATTAACTTTCACTAGGCCCCATTGAAACTATTTGTAATTGACTATGGCATGGGTTAAATAAATGCATTGGTAACTCATAAATTGTGTTTCATGTGACCAAGGAAAGCTGATTATTCTGAGCAGACTGAAAATCAGCCATTTAGAAAAATGACCTTCCCAAAATGGCCGCTGCTCCCCCCCCTTCCACATCCATGAGGGTTACACAAAATGGTGGACAGGCCATGTGGTTAGTCCAAAATGGAGGACAGACCATGCGGCTTCCTTTGTCACAAAGAAATCACACATCATACAAGCACCAGAAGTTATTTTAGGCCTGAGTTAAAAATAAAAACTATATCAAGGCTATGCAGCAACTTTTAAATGTACTTTTAAACCTACTTAACAGATAAACAATCCAATCTGAATCAAACACAATATGACTTATTTGAACCTTGTTTTGCAACAATAAAAATACATTTTAGCATCTTAAATATTATGAGAAACGCATTGTCCCTTGAATTTCATATCAGCGGCTTACTGATACCACAACAATACATTAACGTGGATGTTATTTTCATCAGCTTCTCAATGCGTCCATTGGAGCTGGTCAATTACAGCCGCGTTTGTAATGTACAGTGCATCATTAAGAACGTGATATCGCGGACCAGCCCCCATCTAAGAATGCCAAATTGATTTCTCACAAATATTTAAAATGCCCGCTCTAATATATATTGTAAATGCCTGCACCTCTTATTACCATATACGATAAAAGTGCGCTGTACATCGCAAAACACTGTATCCCATGAGAGAAAACAATACGCCCACACATTATCTGAGTTCCAAAGCTCATTGAAGTATATATTTGCTATTAAAAGGATATGGATTCAATATATATTACAAAGTACAGTATACCTATAGTTACATGGTTACACTCACACAGTAAGCAGTTAGAACATACAATTACATACAGTTATATGCCATTACATACAGTTTCAGTTACATGCCAGCGATACAATTACCATTCCCTCCAATGCAGCTTATGTCTCCCTCTCTCTGTAAATAAATACAGGAACTGAACTGCCAGCAACTCCTCCATCATCCTCTGAGATCAAAAAGCAAGTAGCTGACCTCCTGTGTGGTCAGCTTATGTCTCATCTAGTTTCTGGGGGAGGGGATTTATGATGAGTCACCAGTTCCTTTGTATATGGTAATCAGATTCAGCCTTGAAGACATCCAAAGGGCTGGCCTGAGTTTCCTGTTTGGAATATCTATTGTTCTAATAAAAGTGACTTTAGCTTTTATACATCCAGTCATAATTATCCGCTGCAATGTCCTACAACTTAATAACAAGTATCAAATTAATCTACACATTAAGCTGGTTGTTTTAATAGTAAACATGACCGGTCTATCTTGTTTAGTTCAAATAATACACATTCATGACATTACTTCATTAGATAATTTTAAATCATCATGATGTCTGGCGCTTGATATTATTATAATTATGTACTGTATGAAATAAGTGTCGAATCCATCTCTGTGGCATGTCCGTGTAAATGCGTGTGTTACCATATATGGCTGTGCTCGCTGCGCGTATTTGCAAGTATAGCGACTTAAATGTGTGTAGTTTGTATGTTCTCTTTATGTAATATTTTTGACTTCGACAATATACTAATATCCCAGTGCACTAGTACATATATGACTGTGTGTTCAGTGTCAAACGGAGTTATATGTATTAGCGCACTGGCATATTAGTGTGTTGTTTTAGGATATCTAAAGGTCCCGACTCCCGACTAACAGGGGTCCTATCCTTAGTGCTGCTCCCTATATAGCACATATTAAGAGTATATGTTTTTGTAATATATATATATATATATATATATATATATATACATATACATATACACACACACACACACACACACACACACACACACACACACAGACACACTACTATATGCTGGATCTTCCCCCCCATTCTGCCCACTCCGGATGACCCGCTCTGTCCAACCCCACCCCCTATATCCACCATTCCTGATCTAATACCTTCTCAGTATATCTATTATTAAAAAGGTATTTCTTTATTTATTTTTTTAAATATAGAAAGATTTTACATTCATGAATAAGTGACCTGTAGCATCTTTAGTAGAGAAGTTTCACATATCCATCATCAGTAAGTCCAGATTTTCTTTTTTCTCTTTATATTATGGACATGTTAACAAGGTGTGTTTCCCTTTATTCATTAGTAGAGTCTCACATTGCACGAAGAGATATCGTAGATTGAGGTTTTTCAAGGTAGTCTCTAGCCACACCCAACTGTGCAGGCCACACCCCCACATCACCCACACACCCCACATCACTAGTCACACCCCCACACCACTTTTCACATCTCCTGCGGCGGCATAAAATAGGCCCTTCATAAATAATAATAATAAATAAATAATAATAAATAATAGGCCCATGTGGACCTTAATCTGGCACTGGATGGAGGGTGTGTGAAGGATATAATTTTAAGACGGGGAGATATAAGACATACCTCCCACCTGTCCCGATTCCAGCGGGACAGTCCCGCTATTTGGATACTGTCCTGCTGTCCCTCCCGCGGGCAGCATTGTCCCACAGGCGGGGGGGCAATTGGAGGAGGATTTGATCACCCGCTGCTCTGCAAAGCAGCGAGTGATCGCTAAATACATGCTGTGCGCACGTGCACGGCATGTATTCACTACTGGGAGGGGAGCACTGGGCATGCCCCCAAAATGCAGAAAAACGGGTCTGTGACACTCGGCCACGCCCCTCCCACCATAAGCCCCACACCTTTTTCAGGTTGCACGCGGCTATGCCAAGCGAGCGTACTGACCCTGGATTCTTAAAAGTTGGGAGGTATAAAGGGGTCTATTTAATAAGATAACTGGCGCATAAAATTGCCCTTTTTGTGACATATCACCTGTAAATTTCCGTCACATTTCTATATTTGTCATGTCCTGACAGACCTGGTGGTAAAGGTTTATCCCAGAGAGGGTTAACAGGAGGCTGATGTGGCTTCTTTTTGCCATCTTTAGCATTTGCGAAAACCAGCATCATATTTATCTTGCCCACAGTGCAGAACATGGGTCTGAGGAGCCGGCAGCATGAGAAAGTGCATGAGATAGACCGTCTCTTGCTGCTTTTTTCCAGTGGTGGCAGACATAACGCCATCTCATCTACATATTGACGTTTGTGTGCAGCCACCATTGAAAGCTTCAGAGGCTGCAGGAATGTGCACAGACAAATGAGAAGATGGAGAAATCAATGGAATCTCCACACTTTTCACGTTACTAAATATAGAGAAATTATATTTCAGGTTTTCTTAAGCTAAAATGCGGGAGAAAAGCCTCATTTTCTTTGTCGCTTACTAAATAGACCGCATAGTAAAAAAGTTTATGAGACATTGTGGGATTTGATAGAGGTTTGCAAGAGACCAAGGGGGGAATTTATAAAAAATTGCTTTACAAATGTGTTCTGGGCACTATGGGCCTAATTCAGATCTGATCGCAGCAGCAAAAATTGTTCTCTAATCTGCAAAACCATGTGCACTGCAGGTGGGGCAGATATAACATGTGCAGAGAGAGTTAGATTTGGGTGGGGTGTGTTCAAACTGAAATCTAAATTGCAGTGTAAAAATAAAGCAGCCAGTATTTACCCTGCACAGAAACAATATTACCCCTCTCTGCAAATGTTATATCTGCCCCACCTGCAGTGCACATGGGGGATGATTCAGACGTGATCGCTGCTGTGCACGTCGACAAACAACAGGCATTGCCTGTCAGCAACAGGATGGTGCGAAAATGTCAATTGCATGAGCGATCGCAAGGTGATTGACATGAAGAGGCCGTTTGTGGGTGGTAACTGACCGTTTACTTGGAGTGTCAGGGAAAATGCAGGCGTTCCCAAGCGTTTTCAGGGAGGGTGTGTGGCGTCAGAGCCGGCCCCGATCAGCCTGTTCTCATCGCACTGTAGGAGTAAGCCCTAAACACACAAGAAAAATCATTGAATAGTGAGTCAGCTGCGAACAGATTTGCAGCCATCCTCTAAATTAGTTTTTTTTTGGCAGCTCGGGGTACACATCCGAACGCACACTTGCACGGCGAATATACACTCCCCTTGGACGGCGACTATCTAATCGCAGCACAACAAATTTAGCAGCCCAGCGATCAAGTCAGAATCACCCCCATGGTTTTGCCCTTTAGAGAACAACATTTTGCTTCTGCGATCAGGTCTGAATTAGGCCCAATATTAGGGCCCAAGATCGCATTGTAGGATGCGATTTTACACCTGCAGAGTGCTCAGCAGAAGCGGATTTACCGCTAGGCAACATAGGCTACCGCTTAGCGCCCGGCAGATGTCTGGGGGCCCGCTGACAGGGTTGTATTATGCACTGCAGTTGCATCTATAATTGTGCTGGCCGAGCTTGCTGAATACTTCCAGACCCGGCCCGCCTTTCCTCCTGCACCCAATTATACAGTACATTAGCCCTCTGCTACAATCAGGGGGGAAGCGGGCATCTGCTTTTTCTTGCGTGCTCTGACCAGTGCAGTCAGTATGGGAGGGGGCATGGCTGACAGTGTTGGTGGGCGTATCCTGTGGAGAGGATTGTGTGGGGTCCAGAGCATGTGGTGCTCCCGCTGGCAACGCTGCAGTAATCAGCACAACATAGCTGTGGACACAGGGCAGATAGCCCGAAGAGAAGGAGACAGCGGAGTCAGCACGTAGATCCTCCCTCAGCACAGAATGTAAGAAGCCGGGGTAAATAAGCTGTGGGGGAGGAGGAAGAGAGGAGAGAGAGAGGACTTGTACTATAGCACTGTAACTGACTTGTTGCCATATTCACTTTACAATGGCTCATAATGACATTGCTGCACTCCCCTCTCCCCGCCCATGAGACACTCCTCCCCCCGCAGCACTCCCTCCCCCACCCTCGGCACCCACCCCCCCACCAACGGCACCCGTTCCCCACCCACGGTGTAATGTGAGTACCAGACCTCAGTGGGCGCTGTAATGTGAGTAACAGACGCTGTTGGGTGCTGTAATGGATGCCAGTGAGCACTGTAATGTGAGTAACAGATGCTGCTGTGCGCTGTAATGTGAGTAACGGACGCCGATGGGTGCTGTAATGTGATGCCACTATGCGCTGTAATGTGAGTAACGGACGCTGGTCGGCGCTGTAATGTGATGCCACTGCACATTGTAATGTGAATAACGGATGCCTATGGGCGCTGTAATGTGGTGCCGCTGGGCACTGTAATGTGAGTAACAGATGCTGCTGTGCGCTGTAATGTGAGTAACGGACGCCGATGGGATGCTGCTGTGCGCTGTAATGTGAGTAACAGATGCTGATGGACACTGTAATGTGATGCCACTGTTCATTGTAATGTGAATAACGGATGCCTTTGGACGCTGTAATGTGAGTAACAGTTGCCACACCGGCGCTGTAATATGATGCCACTGTGCACTGTAATGTGAGTAACGGACATCGCTGGGCATTGTAATGTGAGTAATGAATGCCGCTGGGCGGTGTAATGTGCGTAACAAATGCCGCTGGGCATTGTAATGTGCATAACGAATGTCACTAGGCATTGTAATGTGAGTAACAGACATCGGTGGGCATTGTAATGTGAGTAACGGATGCCGCTGGTCGGTGTAATGTAAGTAACAAATGCCCCTGTTCATTATGATGTGAGTAACGGACGTCGCTGGACATTGTAATGTGAGTAATGGATGCCGCTGGGTGGTGTAATGTGAGTAATGGCCCTTCGCTGGGCATTGTAATGTGAGTAACGGACGTCGCTGGGCATTGTAATGTGAGTAATGGATGGCGATGGGAGGTGTAATGTGAGTAATGGCCCTTCGCTGGGCATTGTAATGTGAGTAACGGACGTCGCTGGGCATTGTAATGTGAGTAACGGATGGCGCTTGGTGGTGTAATGTGAGTAATGGCCCTTCGCTGGGCATTGTAATGTGTGTAACGAATGTCACTAGGCATTGTTATGTGAGTAACAGACATCGGCGGGCATTGTAATGTGAGTAACGGATGCCGCTGGTCGGTGTAATGTAAGTAACAAACGCCCCTGTTCATTATGATGTGAGTAACGGACGTCGCTGGACATTGTAATGTGAGTAATGGATGCCGCTAGGTGGTGTAATGTGAGTAATGGCCCTTCGCTGGGCATTGCAATGTGAGTAATGGACGTCGCTGGGCATTGTAATGTGAGTAACGGATGGCGATGGGTGGTGAGTAATGGCCCTTCGCTGGGCATTGTAATGTGAGTAACGGACGTCGCTGGGCATTGTAATGTGAGTAACGGATCGAGATGGGTGGTGTAATGTGAGTAATGGCCCTTCGTTGGGCATTGTAATGTGAGTAACGGATGGCGGTGGGTGGTGTAATGTAAGTAACGAACGCAGCTGGGCATTGTAATGTGCGTAACAGATGTTGCTGGGCATTGTAATGTGAGTAATGGATCGCACTGGGCGGTGTAATGTGAGTAACGGATGGCGATGGGCGGTGTAATGTGAGTAATGGACGGCGCTGGACATTGTAATGTGAGTAACGGACGTGGCCTGCGCTGTAATGTGAGTAATGAAAGCCGCTGGGTGGTGTAATGTGAGTAACGGACGTCGCTGGGCATTGAAATGTGAGTAACACGTCGCTGGGCATTGTAATGTGAGTAATGGATGGCACTGGGCATTGGAATGTGAGTAACGGATGCCAATGGGCTTTTTAATGTGAGCAATGGACAGCCTGGGCGGTGTAATGTGAGTAACGGATTTCGCTGTGTGCTATAATGTGAGTAACGGATGCCGATGGGCATTGTAATGTGAGTAATGGACATTGATGTGGGGCCCCAAATCAGTGTCTTGCTTTGGGCCCCATGAGGTTTAAATCCGCCTCTGGTGCTCATTGTGCTGCTGAGGCTTCTGGAATATGTAGCCTATAGGATGCAACAGGCTAACGTCATTTTCAGATGGTGTCAGCTGCGAGTGCATTTCGAAGCTTGGTAAATCTGGCAGCATCTCATCCCCCATAGAAATCTATAGGAGCTGCTGCTGCTGGCGGTAATGGAGGGATAGCAGCAAATATGTAGATATCTGGTGCCATCCCTCTGTTATACTTTCGGGGGATGCTACATTTTTGTAGTAAACCCCCAAAAACAAGTTGCAAATATCCATACATATAATAAAACTGTAAGGGTTGTGTCTGTACATAGCATTTTTTTTAGAAATATACTTATAGGAACTGTTTATGAACCATGGGGATGAAAAACACAAATTCTGAATTTTTGTCTGTCTGTTCTGGCATCATGCAAAAACTACTGGATGAATTTGGATCACGTTTTCACTATTGTATAACTTAGTGACCTAGAATGAAAGATATGTATGGTCTTGATGTGACATCAGCGAGAGGAGTAATAAAGGAAAAAACAGATGCTTGACAATCGGCGCACTAAAAGTTGGTGTTCTGATCATGCTTCTACGGAACTTGATGCCGCCCAAAGTATGTAACGGAACCCTACTTAAAATGACTGCTTTGCAGAGGAACCTAATTGAGACTGTTTACATCACATATACCCCTTATCCCAAACAATTTTCCTTTTCAATTCAAGCACCTGCAGTTTCCTGTAAGCGTTTGCTTCGCTATCAACAAATCACAGAGGCAAACGCTCAGGGCTGTAGGCATAGATCTCAGGACCAGCTGATTCTCCCATGGGCACCTTTACGTGGCTTGCTCACAAGTTAGTAGCCCCATGCATCTTTTTGTGTTAATTCATGAAGGAAAAACTGCAAATATTGTTTACAAAGAAATTTTGTGATCAATTGGGGTAATTCAGAGTTGATCGCAGCAGCAAATTTGTTAGCAGTTGGGCAAAACCATGGGGGTCATTCCAAGTTGAGCGCAGCCAGCAACTTTTTCCTGCTGCGATCAACTAGCACACACCTATGGGGGAGTGTATTTTAGCTTAGCAGGGCTGAGATCGCTTGTGCAGCCCTGCTAAGGTAAAAAAAATTCAAGCAAAACTAGACTAGGCCTATACCTACTTACCCTGTGCTATGGATCCATTGATGATGGGCCCGGCTTTGACGTCACTCCTCCGCCCTCCGTTCTCCTGGACACTCCTGCGTTTTACTCACCACTCCCCGAAAACGGCTTCAAACGGTACGGATCCGACCTGGAACGCCTTCTTCCTGTCAATCTTCTTTGCGGTCTGTCCTGCGACTGCTCTTTTCTTTAGATGCGACAGGCAAGTCGCGCACGCGCACTGCTGCCACCGCGCATGCGCATTCCGCACCCGTTCGCACCGTACCGATAAACCGATGCGTGCGAATGGGTCGGAATGACCCCCAATGTGCACCGCAGGTGTGGCAGATATAACATGTGCAGAGAGAGTTAGATTTGGGTGGGTTATATTGTTTCTGTGCAGAGTAATACTGGCTGCTTTATTTTTACACTCTAATTTAGATTTAAGTTTGAACACACCCCACCCAAATCTAACTCTCTTTGCACGTAATATCTGCCTCCCCTGCAGTGCACATGGGCCCTCATTCCGAGTTGATCGGTCGCAAGGCGAATTTAGCAGAGTTACACACGCTAAGCCGCCGCCTACTGGGAGTGAATCTTAGCTTCTTAAAATTGCGACCGATGTATTCGCAATATTGCGATTACTAACTACTTAGCAGTTTCAGAGTAGCTCCAGACTTACTCTGCCTGTGCGATCAGTTCAGTGCTTGTCGTTCCTGGTTGACGTCACAAACACACCCAGCGTTCGGCCAGGCACTCCCACCGTTTCCCCGGCCACTCCTGCGTTTTTTCCGGAAACGGTAGCGTTTTCAGCCACACGCCCCTGAAACGCCGTGTTTCCGCCCAGTAACACCCATTTCCTGTCAATCACATTACGATCGCCGGAGCGAAGAAAAAGCCATGAGTAAAAATACTTTCTTCATAGTAAAGTTACTTGGCGCAGTCGCAGTGCGAACATTGCGCATGCGTACTAAGCGGATTTTCACTGCGATGCGATGAAAAATACCGAGCGAACAACTCGGAATGAGGGCCATGGTTTTGTCCAACTGCTAACAAATTTGCTGCTGCGATCAACTCTGAATTACCCCCATTTTGTACAATATAAAATATACATCACAATATTAGATGACACTACAGTCTTTGTAAAATGAGTTCCGCTGAGCAATAACAGACATCTACGCGAGCGAAGCTGCGGGTAAATGCTAATCTATTATATTTGTTCTCTTGATGTCTCCTGTGCCTGATCTGCAAAACCTCTATCTTGTAATCTCTGCTACAGTGGCTATTGATATATTGATGTCTTTTCCTCCTGAACATAATCTTATGACTCAAGCAAATTGTTCCTTAGAAATCAAATTGATGACTCGTTAAGTGGACCTGTCCATCCCACAATTAACGAGCAAAAAGAAATGAGCTTTTCATTCTGTTTCACAATATTATGCTAGTTATAGGGGGCCATCTTTCATCATAACTGAGGGTCTAATTCATGTTTATGCACAATGCCGATGTTCACGCAGACTGCGCATGTGCTGCGATCACAGTGCGCAAGCACCAAGGTACGTCTGCGGTGCTGAGGATTTCATCGCAGAGTGATTGACAGGAAGTGACCGTTTGGGGGTTAGGCTACAGAATTGCTAATCACAAGTGAAGCTGCCACCACCGTAGCCATCATAAATTAATTAGCAACTGCGTACACATACGAAACCTATACGGAATAACAAGGTACAGCAACTGCTTATGTGGCTATGGCTTTGCAGACTGGCCGTGGCAGTAGCAATGCTGGCTCCATGTTTTTCTACGTACATGATTGCAACTGAAGGCAGATACACTGCCCGAAAACAGCCATGACATGCCTGCATCATAGGCAAACACAGGGGGGGGGGGGGGGGGGTTCTGGTTGCCTGGAAACCCCCCTCTAGAAATCCTGCGTTTGCCACTGTGCATTTATGCTGCCATCTCCCATTACCTTCCACAAACGGTCCCTACCTGTCAGTTACTGTGAGCAGCATCGCAGAGGTACCTTGCGCAGTGTGATCGAGGCGCATGCGCAGTCTGCTGATAATTGATCAGTTGCGTGAACATCGGCATTGTGTACAAATATGAATTTGTCCCTGAGTGCTGAATCGATGTTATCATTTGCATAGAATGACACTGGTGTTAGTGCAGAGCTGCAGGTAAAGAAGAAGTGATACAAATAGAAAATTACTCTTCTTGTATAAATGGTTAATATGACATGAAATATTGCAATATTGCAGCCCATATTGGACGACTTGCCCAATATCACATTGTATGGGACCCGGGGCAAGAGCATTGATGACAGTGATAAATGTATATCAATGTGACCATTATCAGGAATGTTTATAAATATGGTAGGAAAATGACTACTGATTACTTTTTCATCTTCAAACCATACTGACAGGCTCCAGTCTGGCCAGAAGGAGTCCAAGCATTGTGAGCGAGAGGGCATCTGGACAGATATCGTCAAGTTTGGCTCATGTGTGGCCAGCTTATGAAATGAGATTGGGCCTGATTCTGATGTGGTTGGTGTTGAACAGCCGCTTACTTGACACATACCATACCACAAATATTCTAACGCTGCGATCCTAATACTGCCTACGAAGACACATCACCTGATCACCATCATGACCATCGATTGGGAAGCTTGAAGCTATCGGCCAGTCTGCATAAGCTAAAACTTATGCAAACTGGCTGTCGGAACCCCACTGCCAGGTCCAGAAAGTTTGCATCAAACAATGCAAGCCCTGGGCTCGGCACACCAACACAATGGGGGTAATGCCCCCATTTTGTAGAATGTCTGGTCACAGGCGTCGCTCTGCCCCCCCAAATGTTGCAGCAATCTTGCTGTGGTTAGGGGGGACTGCAAGTGACCATGCAGGACCCATTCTGCACATGCGTAAAACCAAACCATCTGATTTGTACGTAAACCATCGGGTAAACTTCTCCCCTCCACTTACAGAATCCAATTTAAGCTCCTCACCTTCTCTTTCAAAGCACTCAATCACTCCACCCCCTCATACATATCTAACCTCATCTCAATCCAAATTCCCTCTAACCGTCTCTCCCTCTTCCACTGCTGTCACCTTGACTCCTCACTGATTTCCCTAAAACTTCTCCCATGCTGATTCCATCTTTGCACTTTGAAGACTACCAGCCCTCCTCACATTTCTACTGTCTTTTTCTCTTTCAGTTCACCTCCAAGTTTTATCCCCAATGCTTTAGAATGCAAGCTATCATAAGCAGGGCTCTCTACCCTCTTGGTTCTGACCCTCCACTATCCCTGTGCCCAGTGCACTCTTACTTACCGTAGCTACAGGCATGGGGTCATTGTTTGCTCCTGTTATAGCTGTCTCGTTATTATCGAAAGTGAAGTGCTGTACTGCACAGACTACATGTTGCTATTCCTAAAAGGACTCTTCATTTCCGAGCAAGATGGCCACTGAAGCTCCTACTGAGCATGTGCAGGGCCATCTTGTCACTGTGTTAGAATGCCACAGTGGGAGCAGTTGTTTTCCACTTAGCTCCAGTGAAACCTGCCATTACCTGATATAACAGCTGTTCCAACATCCTTCACTGCTACCCGGTAGGCTGGTGATGAGCTGTATGCCACCTGGTCCGTTCCTACTGCCAGTGTATACAACAGTGAGTACGGCTCCTCAAGCCTGTACATACATATTTCCAACAATGATTTCACTGTTTGGCTTTGCTCCTGCAATGTCTAATTTATCCCTTTTTATATTGTATTGTTTGTTTATTCTGTTTTAATAAATGTACAACTCTATAGACACTTTGTGGTGCCTTATAAGTAAGATGATGATCATAATAATAATAATAATAATAATAATAATAATAATAATAATATAGTTTTAAAATCACATAATAAACTTGACTTTGGTGCATCCACCCTATCTTATATTCTGCCATTGGTTTAACCTATGTTCTCAACAGCAATATTACCATTGACATTTTAGGGCAAATCATGATGCTATATTTGTTACATACATTTATTTTCTGGAATCTTATCTCTGGAAACAGACTTTTTCTTTTGTTTAGTTAATATTCTGCAGTTTGTCTGGTAATGAGTTCGACTAGACTAGGGCCATTTATGAATGCAAATACAGAATTTAAGCCTGTTGTTGAATAATAAAATATTAAATCACTAAACAGCTTTTAAAGCCTTCACTCCAGGTGTCTCAATTACTGTTGATTAACTGTAATTTTATGATGGTGCTCAAGTCTTCTAAAAATAAACAATCAAGAAAAGGAAAGAAAATGAGAAAAACAAAAAGAACAGTGCTTAAAAATTTTTATTTCTAGTTTTCTTTTTCTTTTTTTCCAAATGAAAATGGGATGTAGTCAGGAGCCCAGTCATCAGGATCTCTCAATAGGGTTAGGCAATAGGGGCGGCGGTGACAGTTAGGCTGCGGGAGGGGGCAGTTAAGGTTAAGCTTCCTGTATCTGCCTGCCCCCAGACCAGGGGCGTTTTAAGAGAGGAGTAGGCCTGTGTTCAGCCTCCTCCGTCGGGCCCTCTCCTCTCTGCCCGGAGCACTGTAGAATCTGAGCTCTAGAGGGCTCAGACTCTACTGCGCATGTGCAGATCTCCGGGAAAATGGTGCGCCTGCCATTTTCGTTGAGATTTCTCTACTGCGCATGCGCAGAACTCTGTGAAAAAGGCCGCTGAGCCATTTTCACTGTGTTCTAACAGCGCTGCGGATGCCGGCGCTGGAGGGGTGAGTATTTTAAAAATGAGTGCAGTGTGTGCGGTGGGGGCCCCCTCTAGACTCAGGGGCCTGCACACACTGCACCCATTATAGAAACGCCAGTGCTCCAGACTTCTGTGTAACTAGCCAATGGGAGTCTGGGGGAAGGTCAGATACAGGAAGGAGATACTGACTGCTGTGTCCCGGGTGCAGTGGCTGCTATATGTGGTCTGAGCTGCAGCCCCTTGGGAGCAATCGCCACTGATCACAACCCTTGACTAGTCTGCATAAGCCAAAGTCCATCAAAACAATGTAGACCCTGGGCTCAGCATGCTTCCATTATATAGAATGGTCCCGGTTCCATCTCTACTCAGTCCCCTCAAACATGATTGACATGCTGCAGCTAATGGGGAACTGCGAGCGATCAGAGTAGGTCATGCATATGTGCTGTTTACCCACCATCACATTTGAACGTAAACCATTGGGTTTGCATACAAATCCAAATCAGGCCCATTATTTCAATATATTGGAAATTACTGAATGATTGAATAACGCAGTAACACAATTTGGCTAAGAATTGATCAAATGAATTGCAGTATTCTGGCTTTATCTCCAGGGAGACTTCCAGACACTCCGACAAAGGCAAGTGTGAGCTAACGTAAAATACAGTTACAGTAGTCCAATATAAAATTCTAAAAGTAAATGTGAAAGTTGCAGTATCATCACTATTTACAGCAGGGGCATTTTAATAAAGGAGAGGGCCCCTGTGCAGGCTCTGTGCGGGCCCCCTCCTCTCTGGCAGAGCAGTAGACTCTGGCTCTAAGCCAGAGTATACTGTGCATGCGCAGGTTTCCGGGAACATCTCTACAGTGCATGCGCAAATGACATTGGTAGCATCGGTCACCATGGGGACTCCAGAGGTGTAAGTATAATTATATGCAGGGGTTAAAGTGAGCCGGAACGGGGCGGAACTGCGTTCCGTCAGTTCCACTTGGAGACGGAACGCAGTTCCGCCTCCTCTGGCTCACCTAACCCGGCGATGTGTCCCCGTCACTGCAGGGAGATGACGGGCGCCCACTGAGAGTGTGTTACCAGCGGGCGCCCGTCTTCCCGCACAGCGGCAGCCGGAGGCAGGAGCTCAGTACTGAGCTCCGCCTTCCGGCTCAGTCAGTGCACGCTATGGGAGAGACGTCATGACGTCTCTCTCATAGTGCAGAGGAGCGGGCGGCGAGAGGACTGCAGCGGCCGGACAAGGAGCGGGGCTTGGTAAGTATGGTGTGTGCTGTGTTTTTTTATTTTTTTTATTTGTGTAGCAGCTGGGGGGCAAACTACTGAGAGGTCATTACTACGAAGGCATTACTACTGGGGGGGCAAACTACTGAGGGGCATCTACTGGGGTCATTACTACTGGGGGGCATTTACTGGGGGACATTACTACTGGGGGCAAACTACAAGGGGGCAAACTACAGAAGGGCATTACTACTGGGGGACAGACTACCGAGGGGCAGTACTACTGGGGGACATTACTACAAGGGGGCAAACTACAGGAGGGCATTACTACTGGGGGGCAAGCTACTGAGGGGCATCTACTGGGGGGCATTTACTAGGGGACATTACTACTGGGGGGCAAACTACTGAGGAGCATTACTACTGGGGGACATTACTACAGGAGGGCATTACTACTGGGGGGGCATTACTACTGGGGGGCAAACTACAGAGGGGCATCTACTGGGGGCATTACTACTGGGAGACATTACTACTGGGTGCAAACTACAGGGGGCAAAATACAGGAGGGCATTACTACTGGGGGCATAACTACAGTGGCATTACTACTGGGGGCGTAACTACAGGGGTTAAACTACTGGGGGCATTACTACTTGGAGGCATTACTACTGGGGGCTAAACTACAAGGGGGCATAACTACAGGGGCTAAACGACTGGGGGCATTACCATTAAGGGCATTACTACTGGGGGCACTACTAATGAGGGCATTGTAAAGGGGGCACTTCATAAGGGGCATCACTCCTGGGGTCATAAGGGGCACTGCTATTGCGAGCATTGCATAAGGGGCACCACTACTATGGGCTCTATATAAGGGGCGCTACCACTGTGGGCATTGTATAAGAGGCGCTACTGCTGTAGGCATTATGTGTATTATGGGGTGCTACTACTGTGGGCGTTATTACTATTGTGTAACACGCCCCTTTTTTGAGACCACGCCCCTTTTTGCGGCGCGCGCCTACGGCGCGCGGAATACCTTTGTTGAATTGCCACCGTGGGAAGGGGGGTGAGTTCCACCACCTCTCTAGGACCACTTTAAGCACTGATTATATGGGAGCAAGGTGTGCAGTGTGGACCCACCTGGTGGTATCCGGACTATGGATAGGCAGTGTCTAGATAGACAGTGAATAGATTGACACCATATAGTCAATAAGCATTAGGTCGACACACAGGTTCAAAAGGTTGACACACATTTTTGGTGGGTTTTCACATTTTTTTCAGCTTTTGCTTGTTTTACCATCCACGTGGACTATGATTGGGAATATTAACCTTGCACGAAGTGCACTGAGGGTCTACATTTCCACTAATTAGGGTAACAGATGATAAAACATACAAAATGACACAACAAATGTAAAAAAAAAAAAAAAGAAGCTTGTGTCAATCTTTTTTCGTGTTGATCATTACCATTTCGACCTTTTGACCCCGTTGACCTTTTGACCCTGCCTATGGTCCAACTAAGGCCCTCATTCCGAGTTGATCGCTCGCTAGCTACTTGTAGCAGCATTGCACACGCTAGGCCGCCGCCCTCTGGGAGTGTATCTTAGCTTAGCAGAATAGCGAACGAAAGATTAGCAGAACTGCTTGAAAATCTTTTCCTGCAGTTTCTGAGTAGCTCCAGACCTACTCCTAGATTGCGATCACCTCAGTCCGTTTAGTTCCTGCTTTGACGTCACAAACACGCCCTGCGTTCGGTCAGCCACTGCCCCGTTTCCCCAGCCACTCCTGCGTTTTAGCCAGACACGCCTGCGTTTTCTAGCACACTCCCGGAAAACGGTCAGTTTCCACCCAGAAACACCCACTTCCTGTCAATCACTCACCGATCAACAAAGCGACAGAAAAGCGTTGCACGCCCCTGTGTAAAATTGCTTAGTTTTGTGTGAAATTACTTGGCGCGTGCGCCCTGCAGCCCAAACGCATGCGCAGAACAGTCGGTTTTTAGCCTGATCGCTATGCTGCGAAAAACAGCAGCGAGCGATCAACTCGGAATGAGAGCCTAAGTAGGGTCACAGATGATAAAACATACAAAACTACACAAAAAATATAAAAAACTTGTGGCGACATTTTTAGTGTCGATCATTTCCATGTTGAACTTTTGACCTGGTTGACCTTTTGTATCTGTCGACCTTTTGTACTGTCTACCTTTTACCTGTTGACCTTTTGACCCTGTCTACCTAATGCCTGTTGACCACATGGTGTCAACCTATTGACTATCTAATAACTGTATCTTCTATACCAAACCCCTCTGACCCGGGGGCCTGTGCGCACCACACACCTTGCACCAGGGACGGACTGGGCCCGTTTTTGCGCCCTGGCATCTGTGAGGGGCGCTAGTGAAAGAGGGCACACGTTCGTGAAAGGTGGCACGTGGGCGCTGCTCATGGGGGTGTGCCGCAAGTCAGAGGGGCGTCGACTCACAGCATACCCCCATATTTCTTACCAACAGGCACTTTGGGCACTGCCCATGGGGGCATGCCGCAAGTCAGGGGGGGGTGGACTCGTGGCATGTCCCAATATTTCTTAGCAGCGAGCGCAACAGTCAATTTGGGCAGCAGGAGGATGACAATCAGAGAGCCAGAAGCTGCGCACGGCCTTTCCAGATCTCTGTGTGATGGGACCAGCCCATCGGCCCTTTTGGCATTTGCCAGATGGGCAGTCCTACCCTGCCTTGCACCGTTTATAGATATACCAATGCCTTACAAGAATAAATCCCCCCAATATTAGTCTAACCTCACATACTTTTACGTTACAAAAGAAATGAATTTATGTTTAAACTGATATAAAGCAACTGCTGTTTTATTTAGGCTTAGTGGACTGTTCCAATGACTGTAATAATATAATACATTAGCTACAGGCCAATAGTTATGTATGACCATGTCGGCGTTATATTATTAACGAATGAATGAAATAGACAGTTTTTGGTTTGTATGTAAAATCTTGTACAACCTGAGCATTGTGATGCAGCATTGGAGCTGATGAGGTTTGGCAGCCTTAACGCAGGCACAATTTTGATAAATGCTTTTTGTCAACAGAATTAATGTATCTTTCTTCACACCGTCCAATACAGCCAATCATTGCAATTATTACACTTTTAGCTTCATGGGCATTCAGCCTGCTCTTCTGTCTTAGGTTCCCAGGTGTCAACAGCTATGAGTGATCCTCATTTGTCATCTGCAATACATCTACGACAGTGGGAAGTGAGCAGTATCACAGCATAGTGCAGCAGTGTAGCCATACTGACATACCGTGCTGTGGGCGAGATGTATCAAGCTCAAAGCAACCACTAACCTTCTGTCATATATGCAGCACAGTCTGTGTCCTGACAGCAGTCTGATTGGTTGCTTGGAGCAACTACCCCACTTCATCTCTCTTCAACATACGTACCAGCTTTCAATTTCTCCTGTACTATGCGACATCGCCGCCCATCGTCACAACGCTGTCCGATAAGAGCTGTCCTTCGCGATCTCCGGCGTCTCTCTGATTTCCGGGTTTCGGCCCCCTGTGTCATTCTGTGCATGTGCAGAATGACGGGGTGGCCGTGGGGCATGCTGGGAGGGATCCGATCAGATCCCTCACACCAGCGCTGTGGAAAGAAACCCATAGGCAGCACTGACCTGGCTCCTGGGGCTTTGTACATTTGGAAAATGCAGTAAATGGGGGTTTACCGCATTTTCCATTTAGTACATCACGCCCTTTGTGGGCCACAGTTCTCGAACAGGGGACGGGACTAAATAATATGATTTAACTCCGTCCCCTGTAAAAGGTGCTGCAAATACCGAGTATAAAGGGTGATTCAAATCTGATCGTAGATGTGCCAAATTTAGCACATCTACGATCATTTACTCTGACAAGCAGGGGGACGCCCAGCACAGGGCTAGCACGCCCCGCATGTCAGGCCCAACACCCCCCCCCCCCCCCCACACACACACACACACACAGGTGCAAAAGCATCGCACGGCGGCGATGCCTTTGCACCTGGCGAGTAGCTCCCCGCTTCATCCCGGGTCGCAGCGGCTGCATGTGATGTCACGCAGCCACCGCAGCCTGCCCCCAATGGTCCGCGGCGCCTGCCTTGTCTGGACCGGTCCCCACCAACGGCGTTCTAACGCCATTGGCATGCCCCCACCCCGCCCCACAGTCAGGCAGAGGCGATCGCAGCCCAGAGATGCTGTTAGCTACTTAGCATCTCACTGGGCTCCCGAAGTGCGCACGCGCAGTGCACTCCACATAGGGATAATCTCTTCATCATGCCTACTTCACTAGGAAGCGGGTGGAATGCGGGAGACCTGGCCACTCTTCCGTGGATGTGGGGGACCACCCAAAAAATCAGCGTAGGCTAGATTGCTCTTCAAGGCTTGATACATCTCCCCTCGTGTACCCTGACTGAGAACCCACATCCTATTCAGTATGATTATACTTTTTTCATGGAACTACCACTCATACATTTGTGACTTGTATCCCTAGCAGCATTAATATCATACAAGCCACATAAAGAAACATATTTAGTTATTTTTATTTTTTGCAGTAAAGTCTAAGATTTTAAATTAACAAATACAAATTATTATTACTATTATTATTATTATCCTTTATTTATATGGTGTCACAAGGGATCCGCAGCGCCCATTACAGAGTACATAAACAAATGATCAAAACAAGAAATAAAGCACTTACAGTTTACGACGATATAGGACATCCCGTAGTCATGTGACCAGTGGTCAGGAGACCGTCAGTCAGAATACCTCCCCCAACATCCCACCCCCTCGCAATCCTGATGGTCGGCATGCCGACCAAGAGGGACTATTCCCACTTGTGGATGTCCACGACACCCATAGAGTGGGAATAATAGAACCCGTGGACCAAGCCCGCATCGTGGTGAGTGTGGCAAGCTTGTTGCAACACCCTCCCCCCCCCCCCCCCCCCCCCTCCGGCATTCTACTGCCGGGATCCCGGCGGTGGTAGGGTCACGCATATGGTACTAATGTGGACCCCAGCGTCCTCTACGGACTACGAGAAAAGGATTTACCGGTGGGTAATTAAAATCCTATTGTTTATATTTAGAAACTGTGTTGTCAAGTTGTTCAGAATATCGATAGGTTCATAATGCCGAAATGCAACATGTCAAGTTTCAGCACGTCGACACTGACACAATGTTGACATGTTAAGAATGTCTACATTATGCACATACTGTATGAGTGTTAGGGTTAGGCTGCTGTTATGCTTGGGGATAGGGGGCCTAATTCAGACCTGATCACTGTTGTGCGAAATCGCACAGTGGCCGATTATCGGATGACTGCGCATGTTTACGGATCTTAATGCGCAGGCGCAATGCCAAACAGTGACAGAATTGTGCTAAAATTTTGATCGCTAGGCGTACATAAGGTGATTGACAGGAAGCGAACGTTTGGGGGAGGTAACTGGACGTTTTGTGGGAGTGTCAGGAAAAACGCAGGCGTTCCCAAGTATTTTCAGGGAGGGTGTATGATGTCAGCTCCGGCCCCGATCAGCCTGTTCATATTGCATTGTTGGAGTAAGTCCTGGGCTGTGCACAGACTGGAAAAATCATTCGATGGTGAGTGAGTTACGAACGGATTTGCAGATGTCCACTGTCTGGCAAAGTTTTCGCACGGCGTACACATGCACACTTGCACTGGGTGGTTTTTCACTCTCTATGGGCGGCGGCTATCTGATCGCAGACCTCTGCAAAAACGCACAGCAGCGATCAGGTCTGAATTAGTCCCAGGGTTAGGCTGCGGTTAGGGATAGGGAGGGAGATGTACTAAGCAGTGATAAAAGTGGTGTAGTGAGCCAGTGGAGAAGTTGCCCATGGCAACCAATCAGCTGCTCTATACTTATATAGTATGCAAATTATAAATGTTACATCAATGCTGATTGGTTGCCGTGGGCAACTTCTCCACTTGCTCACTTCTCCACTTTTATCACTATTTAGTATATCTCCCCCAGTGTTAGAAAGTGGTTATATAAAATAAAACCCGACATATTCATTGTCAACATGTTGACCGTGTCGACGTGTCAGTGTTGACATTGTGAAGGTCAGCATGTGTGAAAGGAGAGACCAATCATCCAATCAGCTTCTGTCATTTTTGAAACACAGTCTGTATAAGAGGAGTTGCAAGCTGATTGGTACTTTGGGGGTCATTCAGACTCGATCGCACGCTGCATTTTTTCGTAGCCGTGCGATCGGGTCTGAACTGCGGGTAGGCGCATCTCTGCCCGGCGATGGGGGTCGCCATTTAGCGACGGTTTCTACTATGAAAGCGATTGCAGGGGCAATCGCAAGAAGATTGACAGGCAGAAGGCGTTCCTGGGCGGAAAACTCACCATTTCCTGGGAGCGTTGGGAAAAACGCAGGCGTGTCCACCCGTTCCGAAGGAGGAGTCCTGATGTCACCAGCGGCCTGGATCATCGCAGCGGCTGAGTAAGTCCTGGGCTGTGCAGAAACTGCGCAAACTTTAGTTTGTGCAGCTCTCTGCACAGCCGTTCGCACCCCTGCGATGCGCTTCCCCCCTCCACCTGTAGGCGGCGATTACCTGGTCGCAGCAGTGCATAAAATAGCCTGCGTGCGACCAGGGGGTATATTTACAAAGATTCGTGTTTTTGCCGTTTTGAAGGGTGTTTGAACTCGAATGGTATCGGGTGCATTTTACTGCAACTTTTTGAATCCTGATACGATCATTCACTAAGCTGCCGAGTTTTGCACAATCGTTTTTTCCGATGTCGATGTGATTCGTAATATCAGGCAGTGTTTTACGAGAGTGATGAGTAAAACACTGCCTGACAAAACACAAGGAATCCTGGCCGGATCTGTGAGATCCGTGCAGGGCTTCATTGTGTACCTTAAAAAGTTGTTTAAAGTCTTAAAAAATCTGAAAAAAATTGCGTGGGGTCCCCCCTCCTAAGCACAACCAGCCTCGGGCTCTTTGAGCCGGTCCTGGTTGAAAAAATATGGGGGGAAAATGACAGGGGTTCCCCCATATTTAATCAACCAGCACCGGGCTCTGCGCCTGGTCCTGGTTCCAAAAATACGGGGGACAAAAAGCGTAGGGGTCCCCCGTATTTTTTAAACCAGCACCGGGCTCCACTAGCCAGGTACATAATGTCACAGCCGGGGGACACTTTTATACTGGTCCCTGCGGCCCTGGCATTACATACCCAACTAGTCACCCCTGGCCGGGGTACCCTGGAGGAGTGGGAACCCCTTAAATCAAGGGGTCCCCCCCTCCAGCCACCCAAGGGCCAGGGGTGAAGCCCGAGGCTGTCCCCCCCATCCAAGGGCGGCGGATGGGGGGCTGATAGTCTTTTTAAAAAATGTGAATATTGTTTTTAGTAGCAGTACTACAAGTCCCAGCAAGCCTCCCCCACAAGCTGGTACTTGGAGAACCACAAGTACCAGCATGCGGTGGAAAACCGGGCCCGCTGGTACCTGTAGTACTACTACTAAAAAAATACCCCCCAAAAAATAGGACACACACCGTGAAAGTCTAAGTTTATAACATACATGCACACCTCTATACATACATACTTACCTATGTTCCCACGAGGCTCGGTCCTCTTCTCCATGTAGAATCCTTGGGGTACCTGTGAAAAAAATTATACTCACATAATCCAGTGTAGAATCAAACCTTTGTATAATCCACGTACTTGGCAAAATAATAAAATGGAAACCCGACCACGCACTGAAAGGGGTCCCATGTTTACACATGGGACCCCTTTCCCCGACTGCCAGGACCCCCCCTGACTCCTGTCAAAGAGGGTCCCTTCAGCCAATCAGGGAGCGCCACGTCGTGGCACTCTCCTGATTGGCTGTGTGCTCCTGTAGTGTCTGTGAGGCAGCACACGGCACAGATACAATGTAGCGCCTATGCGCTCCATGGTAGCCAATGGTGGGAACTTTGCGGTCAGCGGTGAGGTTACTTTCGGTCAACCACTGACCGCAAAGTTCCCACCATTGGCTACAATGGAGCGCATAGGCGCTACATTGTATCTGTGCCGTGTGCTGCCTCACAGACACTACAGGAGCACACAGCCAATCAGGAGAGTGCCACGACGTGGCGCTCCCTGATTGGCTGAAGGGACCCTCTTTGACAGGAGTCAGGGGGGGTCCTGGCAGTCGGGGAAAGGGGTCCCATGTGTAAACATGGGACCCCTTTCAGTGCGTAGTCGGGTTTCCATTTTATTATTTTGCCAAGTACGTAGATTATACAAAGGTTTGATTCTACACTGGATTATGTGAGTATAATTTTTTTCACAGGTACCCCAAGGATTCTACATGGAGAAGAGGACCGAGCCTCGTGGGAACATAGGTAAGTATGTATGTATAGAGGTGTGCATGTATGTAATAAACTTATACTTTCACGGTGTGTGTGTCCTGTTTTTTGGGGGGTATTTTTTTTAGTAGTAGTACTACAGGTACCAGCGGGCCCGGTTTTCCACCGCATGCTGGTACTTGTGGTTCTCCAAGTACAAGCTTGCAGGGGAGGCTTGCTGGGACTTGTAGTACTGCTACTAAAAACAATATTCACATTTTAAAAAAAGGCTATCAGCACCCCATCTGCCGCCCTTGGATGGGGGGGACAGCCTCGGGCTTCACCCCTGGCCCTTGGGTGGCTGGAGGGGGGGACCCCTTGATTTAAGGGGTTCCCACTCCTCCAGGGTACCCCGGCCAGGGGTGACTAGTTGGGCATGTAATGCCAGGGCCGCAGGGACCAGTATAAAAGTGTCCCCCGGCTATGGCATTATGTACCTGGCTAGTGGAGCCCGGTGCTGGTTTCAAAAATACGGGGGACCCCTACGCTTTTTGTCCCCCGTATTTTTGGAACCAGGACCAGGCGCAGAGCCCGGTGCTGGTTGAAGAAATATGGGGGAACCCCTGTCATTTTTTTCCACATATTTTTTCAACCAGGACCGGCTCAAAGAGCCCGAGGCTGGTTATGCTTAGGAGGGGGGACCCCACGCAATTTTTTTTTCAGTTTTTACACTAAACAGACCCTTTCCCATAGATAACCATGCACAGATCTCACTGATCCGTGCATGGTTATCCAAACTCGACTGGAAAAAGCAGGTCTATTTTTTTGCTGCTTTTTTTAACTAATCGAAAAAAAACAGACCCGCACTTGAGCACTCAGAGACTAACACCCAAATACGAATGAATAGTGAATGCCCGTATTGTATGAAATAACAGCCGCGTTTGACCGATGGTCTATTCATTCGTATTTCTGAACTTTGCCAATCAAACCATTACAAATAGACCAGACACTGCCGAGTTTTCTGCTTAGTGAATTCCCGGATTGGGACTTAGAAAAAAAAACACAAATCGTCAAAACTCGGATTTTTAGTAAATACTGGCCCAGGTCTGAATTAGGCCCTTTAACTCTCTCCACTCACTCCTCTGGTTTCAGCAGTGTCCTCTTCCAAATTGAATGTATGCTCTGCCAGGTCCCTACTGTTTGTTTTCATGTCTACATTATTATGACTACCTTGTATGACCCTTTTTATGTATGTCTTATTCTGCGGGCTGTCAGGCACTGCGGGCATTATCTACGGTAATAACAATGTAAACTCTTTTTGTGCCTTGATACAGCCTTGGTAAAACAACGATGGTTTACTTTAGTCAGCTTTACCATATTTACCATCTATCTCACATGTTTGATTAATGTTGTCACGATAATTAAATGTCACACAAAACTTATAGAAAACAAAAGACCACCAATTAATATTCAGACCCAGAAACAGTATCGCAAGACAAGTTAAAGTGAATTTGTCAGCTGAAAATAATTAACTCATTTACTAGAGTTAATAGTTCCATCTACCTGTGATTAAGATAAATGTCTTGCAAAGTATTTGCTATTAAAGTGTATTTCCACTTAAAGATGATAAAATATAATTATAATTTCTTACGTACCTAATTACTTATACTTGAAATAGGACTTTAGCAATGGCAAAACTTACAAGTGGCTGTCGCTGCCATTTCCAGGCATGTTGTTATTATCTAACGTTATCAGTAACATCTGTAACCATGGAAACGGCCATTATGCAATTTTACTTTGATTTTAGCACATTTTAGTTACCCTTTAAATCTTTAAAAGTATTATGTAATCTTTCTATAAAACCACCATGGGGCCAGTAATGACAAAAAAGACATACTTAAATGATTTTACAACCTTGCAGGGGAAGCAGAAGTGAGAAGTGCCGGAGGCACCCTGCCGAAAATCGCATTGCCACGCTCTCACCGCGCATTGTGCAATGCAGCAATTTGTGGCATTAGGCAGCAGGGCTGTGATGACGCTATTTGCTGCAAATCACATCCAGGGTGAAAGCAGGATTCTAGAGGGTGGTTTTCAAAGGGTGTGGTTCATTAGGTCAACATGCATTAGGTGGACATACTTTGGGTCGACCACGTTTGGTCGACATGCATTATGTCAACATGGTCATTAGGTCGACATGGAAAAAGGTCGACATTCGTTTTTTGACTGTTTTTGGTGTCGTTTTCTTTGTAAAGTGACGGGGAACCCCAATTAGTGCACCGTGTCCCCTCGCATGGCTTTGGGCAAGGTTACCGTTCCCAATTGTAGTCCACGTGGATCACTAAGTATGAAAAAGGTAAAAAAATGAAAAAAACTGTGAAAAAATCATGTCAACCTAGTACGTCGACCTAATGACCATGTCGACCAAATGTGGTCAACCCAATGCATGTCTCCCTAATAACCGCCATCTGTTTCTAAATGCTTTATGATAGCGTGAGTGTGGCCATGCAGGGGGCATATTTAGGGGGATATCCAATTAGCCCCGGTAATTTACCAGGGCTAATTGCCCCCACCAGGGGTTATCCTATTACCCCCGATAAGCCAGCACGAGCAGTGGCTTATCGTAGGTTACCTGATGCTGCACCGGATGCTGGCTGCTGACAGCTCCTGGTGAAGTGCTGCCCCTCCGGCTCCCCATGGGGGCGGGAGAGATGAGGGGATGCGATCACGGTGCTGCCCCGGCTTCTCCGTCGGGGGTCACTGCGCCGAGGGCAGCTTTCGGGCCGCGGGGCCATGCCTGCAGTCCCAGCCTGCTGCTGCTGCCGGCTATCAGGGATTTTTAGTCTTCTACTTAAGTCCAATGGTGTAGGCTGTGCAAAGCCGTTTGGCTGTGCATTTATTGATCTAAGCGTGCATTTTTATCAAAGCGTGATAAAATTGACACATAACAGCAGCGTTCAATCAGCGTTCAATCGAAGTGAAAAAAAAGGAAAACAGAAGCACACCAATCAAACAAAACAAAGAAAACTGAAGAACTAATAACAAATGTGAGTCACTTACTCCTCAGATCACTCACCTCCTGATTGTTGCATCTGATTAAATAGCACGGAACAACCTTACTTGGACATTTCAAAAACCGTCCATTTCACCTACAAATGCTTGTATCTGTATTATTGTAGTTTTGTTTTTTAAGCACAGCTGCACCAATGCAATTTTACCTGCAAACACTTAAAAAATCTAACATAATTACCATTGCTTCTTAAACCTCTCACAATCCTTTCATTTCTTACACTCCAAATACATTTCTGCACCCACTTTATCTACGCTTTTGACTCATTTCATACTAAATCTACACCCATTGAGCCTACACTGCTTTTCTCACCTGCATTTCTGCAATTCTTCTGCTCGGATTCCCTTACAGTCTCCTCTCCTACTTCCACTTTCCCTCAACCTATTTACCTACTTAACACTATGTCAAGGCTTTCTTATACTCCCCACATCACTCAGTGTCTACCTAATAATGTATCTTTATCCTTCCCCCCTAGTCTCCTACACCTCCTCCTCTCTCCCCTCCTCTGTCTCCCCTCCATCCCTCTGTTTTCTTCCCCCACCTTTCCTGTTACCCCACTTTCATTCACCTCTGCCCCATGGTACTGCTACCCCACAACTCAGCCCTGCTCCCTCTCTCCCTTCCCTGTCACCTCCCCACACCCCCATCCACATAACACTGACCTCCCTCCCTGCCCACCTCCTGCAGTTTCCCCTCCTAGCTCAGGCACCCGTACCATCACTACTCTCTCATCATCTCTGCCCTCAAAGTTAATCCCACCTCATCGCTACAGCAACCCTGAAAATCTCATTCACATCTCTCCCACAAACTCATACCCCCTATCCTGTGCCCTCTGGAATGCCAGATCTGTTTGTAACAAACTGGTCCCCACTCATGACCTTTTCATTTCCAGCTCCCTACACCTACTAGCCATTACTGAAACTTGGATTACGCCCCCTGACACTACTTCTGCTGCTGCTCTCTCTGCTGGGGGCCTCACATTCACACACACACCCCGACCTGGGGGTCGCCATGGGGGTGGTGTTGGGGTCCTTTTACCTTCTAGTTACTCCTACCAACTCATACCATCAGAACCATCCCTTATATTCTCTACATTTGAGGTCCACGCCATACGCCTCTTCCAACCAATCCATCTTAGAGTAGCTGTCATTTACCGCCCCCCTGGCACTGCTTCCAAATTCATCGACAACTTTGCTTCCTGGCTTCCTCACTTCCTCTCTTCTGACATTCCCACCATTATCCTAGGCGATTTCAACATCCCTATTGACATCCCCACACAATCCCCTGCCTCTAAACTCCTTAACCTCACCTCTTCACTTGGTCTCTCCCAGTGGACCTCCTCACCCTCCCATGTGAATGGGAGCTCACTGGATCTGGTCTTCACTCACCACTGTGATATTTCTGATTTTTCCAACTCCCCATTTCCCCTCTCTGACCACCACCTGCTCTCCTTTAACCTATCTCTCTCGACTTCCCCATCTCTACCTCCTATGGCTACCATCACTAAGCGTAATATTGAAGCTATTGACACCACATTCCTTTCCTCCCTGTTTGACTCACTTCTCTCTCCTATTCTCTCTCTCTCATGCCCTGAACAAGCCACTTCCACATACAATGCTTCCCTTACTTCTGCTCTTGACTCTGTTGCTCCACCAACCACTATTCACCCTCGCAAATTAACACCTCTACCCTGGCACACCAAATGTACCAGATATCTGCAAAAATGCTCACGTACTGCTGAGCGACACTGGAGGAAATCACGCTCTAAGGCAGACTTCCTCCATTTCAAACTTATGCTCTCATCCTTCAGTGCTGCCCTTTCTCTTGCTAAACAGTCATACTTCAAGAACCTCATCTCCTCCCAGTCTTCCAACCCCCGGCGCCTCTTTGCCACTCTCAACTCACTCCTCTGCCCACCTCCACCTCGTCGCCCTTCCTCACTCTCTGCTCTTGACTTTGCCACTTACTTCACATTCAAAATTGACTCCATACGTCAGGACATCACATCAAACCAGACCATCAGTAACCAGCCTTCTCCTATCCCTTACCAACCCTCCCCATCCCTCGCACCAACTCTGTCATCTTTCTCCCATGCATCTGGAGAGGAAGTCATGGCCCTCATTCGTTCCTGTCCCCTCACCACCTCCCCACTTGACCCTATCCCCTCCCGCCTCCTCTGCTACCTCTCTTCTTCTGCTTGTTCCCATCTTTCCCACCTTCTCAATCTCTCCCTCTCATCAGGCACTGTCCCCTCTGCCTTCAAGCACGCACTCATCTCTCCTATTCTTAAAAAACCTACCCTTGATCCAAACACTCTCTCCAACTACCGACCCATCTCTCTCCTCCCTTTTGCCTCCAAACTCGTTGAGCATATTGTCTACAACCACCTTACTTCCTTTCTTTCCTCACACTCACTGCTTGACCCATTCCAGTCTGGTTTCCGTCCTCTCCACTCCACTGAAACTGCCCTTACAAAAGTATGCAATGACCTCCATGCTGCTAAATCTAAGGGACACTACTCTCTACTTATTCTACTTGATCTCTCTGCTGCTTCTGACACTGTGGACCATCCTCTCCTACTGCAAATCTTTCACTCCATTGGTCTGCGTGACACTGCCCTCTCTTGGTTGTCGTCCTACCTTTCTGACCGTTCATTCTCTGTCTCCTCTCATGACTCCACCTCCCCCTCACTTCCACTAACTGTAGGGGTACCCCAAGGTTCTGTCCTTGGTCCTCTTCTCTTCTCTCTCTATACGTCCTCACTAGGTAAGCTCATTAGTTCTTTTGGTTTCCAATATCATCTCTATGCTGATGACACTCAAATCTATCTTTCCTCTCCAGACCTCTCCCATACTCTCCTCACTCGTATCTCCAACTGTCTCTCTGCTATCTCTTCCTGGATGTCCCAGCGCTTTCTTAAACTTAACATGTCTAAGACCGAGCTGATCATCTTCCCTCCCTCCCGCATAACCTCACCTCCTACAATCTCATTATCTATTGATGGCACTACTATCTCCTCTACCCCCCAAGTGCGCTGTCTTGGAGTAATCCTTGACTTCTCCCTCTCCTTCAAACCACACATTCAGCACCTCTCACAAACCTGCCGTTTTCATCTAAAAAATATTTCCAGGATCAGACCCTTTCTGACCCAGGATGCTACCAAGACTCTTATCCACTCACTGGTCATCTTCAGACTGGACTACTGTAATCTCCTCCTGACTGGCATTCCTGACAAATACCTCTCTCCACTCCAATCTATCCTCAATGCTGCTGCCTGGCTCATTTTCCTCACCAAACGCACTACGTCCACCTCTCCTCTCTTACTAGATCTTCACTGGCTCCCCTTCCCTTTCAGAATCCATTTCAAGCTTCTCACACTTGCTTACAAAGCCCTCACCCACTCCTCTCCCATCTACATCTCTGATCTTATCTCGCTTTACACTCCCACCCGTCCTCTTCGCTCTGCTAATGCCGACTCTCCTGCCTACGGATTACTTCCTCCCACTCCTACCTCCAAGATTTTTCACGTGCTGCACCACTTCTCTGGATTTCCCTACCTCTCCCCCTCAGACTCTCCACCTCTCTACAAAACTTCAAATGGGCTCTCAAGACCCACTTCTTCACCAAACCCAGCAAAATCTAGAGATGAGCGCCTGAAATTTTTTGGGTTTTGTGTTTTGGTTTTGGGTTCGGTTCCGCGGCCGTGTTTTGGGTTCGAACGCGTTTTGGCAAAACCTCACCGAATTTTTTTTGTCGGATTCGGGTGTGTTTTGGATTCGGGTGTTTTTTTCAAAAAACACTAAAAAACAGCTTAAATCATAGAATTTGGGGGTCATTTTGATCCCAAAGTATTATTAACCTCAAAAACCATAATTTACACTCATTTTCAGTCTATTCTGAATACCTCACACCTCACAATATTATTTTTAGTCCTAAAATTTGCACCGAGGTCGCTGTGTGAGTAAGATAAGCGACCCTAGTGGCCGACACAAACACCGGGCCCATCTAGGAGTGGCACTGCAGTGTCACGCAGGATGTCCCTTCCAAAAAACCCTCCCCAAACAGCACATGACGCAAAGAAAAAAAGAGGCGCAATGAGGTAGCTGTGTGAGTAAGATTAGCGACCCTAGTGGCCGACACAAACACCGGGCCCATCTAGGAGTGGCACTGCAGTGTCACGCAGGATGTCCCTTCCAAAAAACCCTCCCCAAACAGCACATGACGCAAAGAAAAAAAGAGGCGCAATGAGGTAGCTGTGTGAGTAAGATTAGCGACCCTAGTGGCCGACACAAACACCGGGCCCATCTAGGAGTGGCACTGCAGTGTCACGCAGGATGTCCCTTCCAAAAAACCCTCCCCAAACAGCACATGACGCAAAGAAAAAAAGAGGCGCAATGAGGTAGCTGACTGTGTGAGTAAGATTAGCGACCCTAGTGGCCGACACAAACACCGGGCCCATCTAGGAGTGGCACTGCAGTGTCACGCAGGATGTCCCTTCCAAAAAACCCTCCCCAATCAGCACATGATGCAAAGAAAAAGAAAAGAAAAAAGAGGTGCAAGATGGAATTGTCCTTGGGCCCTCCCACCCACCCTTATGTTGTATAAACAAAACAGGACATGCACACTTTAACCAACCCATCATTTCAGTGACAGGGTCTGCCACATGACTGTGACTGATATGACGGGTTGGTTTGGACCCCCCCCAAAAAAGAAGCAATTAATCTCTCCTTGCACAAACTGGCTCTACAGAGGCAAGATGTCCACCTCATCTTCACCCTCCGATATATCACCGTGTACATCCCCCTCCTCACAGATTATCAATTCGTCCCCACTGGAATCCACCATCTCAGCTCCCTGTGTACTTTGTGGAGGCAATTGCTGCTGGTCAATGTCTCCGCGGAGGAATTGATTATAATTCATTTTAATGAATATCATCTTCTCCACATTTTCTGGATGTAACCTCATACGCCGATTGCTGACAAGGTGAGCGGCGGCACTAAACACTCTTTCGGAGTACACACTTGTGGGAGGGCAACTTAGGTAGAATAAAGCCAGTTTGTGCAAGGGCCTCCAAATTGCCTCTTTTTCCTGCCAGTATAAGTACGGACTGTGTGACGTGCCTACTTGGATGCGGTCACTCATATAATCCTCCACCATTCTATCAATGTTGAGAGAATCATATGCAGTGACAGTAGACGACATGTCCGTAATCGTTGTCAGGTCCTTCAGTCCGGACCAGATGTCAGCATCAGCAGTCGCTCCAGACTGCCCTGCATCACCGCCAGCGGGTGGGCTCGGAATTCTGAGCCTTTTCCTCGCACCCCCAGTTGCGGGAGAATGTGAAGGAGGAGATGTTGACAGGTCGCGTTCCGCTTGACTTGACAATTTTGTCACCAGCAGGTCTTTCAACCCCAGCAGACTTGTGTCTGCCGGAAAGAGAGATCCAAGGTAGGCTTTAAATCTAGGATCGAGCACGGTGGCCAAAATGTAGTGCTCTGATTTCAACAGATTGACCACCCGTGAATCCTTGTTAAGCGAATTAAGGGCTGCATCCACAAGTCCCACATGCCTAGCGGAATCGCTCCCTTTTAGCTCCTTCTTCAATGCCTCCAGCTTCTTCTGCAAAAGCCTGATGAGGGGAATGACCTGACTCAGGCTGGCAGTGTCTGAACTGACTTCACGTGTGGCAAGTTCAAAGGGCATCAGAACCTTGCACAACGTTGAAATCATTCTCCACTGCACTTGAGACAGGTGCATTCCACCTCTATATCGTGCTCAATTGTATAGGCTTGAATGGCCTTTTGCTGCTCCTCCAACCTCTGAAGCATATAGAGGGTTGAATTCCACCTCGTTACCACTTCTTGCTTCAGATGATGGCAGGGCAGGTTCAGTAGTTTTTGGTGGTGCTCCAGTCTTCTGTACGTGGTGCCTGTACGCCGAAAGTGTCCCGCAATTCTTCTGGCCACCGACAGCATCTCTTGCACGCCCCTGTCGTTTTTTTAAAAATTCTGCACCACCAAATTCAAGGTATGTGCAAAACATGGGACGTGCTGGAATTTGCCCATATTTAATGCACACACAATATTGCTGGCGTTGTCCGATGCCACAAATCCACAGGAGAGTCCAATTGGGGTAAGCCATTCCGCGATGATCTTCCTCAGTTGCCGTAAGAGGTTTTCAGCTGTGTGCGTATTCTGGAAAGCGGTGATACAAAGCGTAGCCTGCCTAGGAAAGAGTTGGCGTTTGCGAGATGCTGCTACTGGTGCCGCCGCTGCTGTTCTTGCGGCGGGAGTCCATACATCTACCCAGTGGGCTGTCACAGTCATATAGTCCTGACCCTGCCCTGCTCCACTTGTCCACATGTCCGTGGTTAAGTGGACATTGGGTACAACTGCATTTTTTAGGACACTGGTGAGTCTTTTTCTGACGTCCGTGTACATTCTCGGTATCGCCTGCCTAGAGAAGTGGAACCTAGATGGTATTTGGTAACGGGGGCACACTGCCTCAATAAATTGTCTAGTTCCCTGTGAACTAACGGCGGATACCGGACGCACGTCTAACACCAACATAGTTGTCAAGGCCTCAGTTATCCGCTTTGCAGTAGGATGACTGCTGTGATATTTCATCTTCCTCGCAAAGGACTGTTGAACAGTCAATTGCTTACTGGAAGTAGTACAAGTGGGCTTACGACTTCCCCTCTGGGATGACCATCGACTCCCAGCGGCAACAACAGCAGCGCCAGCAGCAGTAGGCGTTACACGCAAGGATGCATCGGAGGAATCCCAGGCAGGAGAGGACTCGTCAGAATTGCCAGTGACATGGCCTGCAGGACTATTGGCATTCCTGGGGAAGGAGGAAATTGACACTGAGGGAGTTGGTGGGGTGGTTTGCGTGAGCTTGGTTACAAGAGGAAGGGATTTACTGGTCAGTGGACTGCTTCCGCTGTCACCCAAAGTTTTTGAACTTGTCACTGACTTATTATGAATGCGCTGCAGGTGACGTATAAGGGAGGATGTTCCGAGGTGGTTAACGTCCTTACCCCTACTTATTACAGCTTGACAAAGGGAACACACGGCTTGACACCTGTTGTCCGCATTTCTGGTGAAATACCTCCACACCGAAGAGCTGATTTTTTTGGTATTTTCACCTGGCATGTCAACGGCCATATTCCTCCCACGGACAACAGGTGTCTCCCCGGGTGCCTGACTTAAACAAACCACCTCACCATCAGAATCCTCCTGGTCAATTTCCTCCCCAGCGCCAGCAACACCCATATCCTCCTCATCCTGGTGTACTTCAACACTGACATCTTCAATCTGACTATCAGGAACTGGACTGCGGGTGCTCCTTCCAGCACTTGCAGGGGGCGTGCAAATGGTGGAAGGCGCATGCTCTTCACGTCCAGTGTTGGGAAGGTCAGGCATCGCAACCGACACAATTGGACTCTCCTTGTGGATTTGGGATTTCGAAGAATGCACAGTTCTTTGCTGTGCTGCTTTTGCCAGCTTGAGTCTTTTCATTTTTCTAGCGAGAGGCTGAGTGCTTCCATCCTCATGTGAAGCTGAACCACTAGCCATGAACATAGGCCAGGGCCTCAGCCGTTCCTTGCCACTCCGTGTGGTAAATGGCATATTGGCAAGTTTACGCTTCTCCTCCAACAATTTTATTTTAGGTTTTGGAGTCCTTTTTTTTCTGATATTTGGTGTTTTGGATTTGACATGCTCTGTACTATGACATTGGGCATCGGCCTTGGCAGACGACGTTGCTGGCATTTCTTCGTCTCGGCCATGACTAGTGGCAGCAGCTTCAGCACGAGGTGGAAGTGGATCTTGATCTTTCCCTAATTTTGGAACCTCAACATTTTTGTTCTCCATATTTTAATAGGCACAACTAAAAGGCACCTCAGGTAAACAATGGAGATGGATACTAGTATACAATTATGGACTGCCTGCCGACTGCAGACACAGAGGTAGCCACAGCCGTGAACTACCGTACTGTACTGTGTCTGCAGCTAATATAGACTGGTTGATAAAGAGAAGATGTCTATGTAACTATGTATGTATAAAGAAGACTGAAAAAAATCCACGGTTAGGTGGTATACAATTATGGACGGACTGCCTGCCGAGTGCAGACACAGAGGTAGCCACAGCCGTGAACTACCGTACTGTACTGTGTCTGCAGCTAATATAGACTGGTTGATAAAGAGAAGATGTCTATGTAACTATGTATGTATAAAGAAGAATGAAAAAAAACCACGGTTAGGTGGTATACAATTATGGACGGACTGCCTGCCGAGTGCAGACACAGAGGTAGCCACAGCCGTGAACTACCGTACTGTACTGTGTCTGCAGCTAATATAGACTGGTTGATAAAGAGAAGATGTCTATGTAACTATGTATGTATAAAGAAGAATGAAAAAAATCCACGGTTAGGTGGTATTACAATTATGGACGGACTGCCTGCCGAGTGCAGAGACACAGAGGTAGCCACAGCCGTGAACTACCGTACTGTGTCTGCTGCGACTGGATGATAAATGATATAAAAAATATATATATATCACTACTGCAGCCGGACAGGTATATATTATATATTATATAATGACGGACCTGCTGGACACTGTCTGTCAGCAGAATGAGTTTTATTTTTATAGAATAAAAAAAAAAAAACCACACAAGTGAAGTCACACGACGAGTGTTTAACTTTTTCAGGCAATCACAATATAAGTATACTACTAACTATACTGGTGGTCAGTGTGGTCAGGTCACTGGTCAGTCACACTGGCAGTGGCACTCCTGCAGCAAAAGTGTGCACTGTTTAATTTTAATATAATATGTACTCCTGGCTCCTGCTATAACCTATAACTGGCACTGCAGTAGTGCTCCCCAGTCTCCCCCACAATTATAAGCTGTGTGAGCTGAGCAGTCAGACAGATATATAATATATATAGATGATGCAGCACACTGGCCTGAGCCTGAGCAGTGCACACAGATATGGTATGTGACTGACTGAGTCACTGTGTGTATCGCTTTTTTCAGGCAGAGAACGGATATATTAAATAAACTGCACTGTGTGTCTGGTGGTCACTCACTATATAATATATTATGTACTCCTGGCTCCTGCTATAACCTATAACTGGCACTGCAGTAGTGCTCCCCAGTCTCCCCCACAATTATAAGCTGTGTGAGCTGAGCAGTCAGACAGATATATATAATATTATATATAGATAATAGATGATGCAGCACACTGGCCTGAGCCTGAGCAGTGCACACAGATATGGTATGTGACTGACTGAGTCACTGTGTGTATCGCTTTTTTCAGGCAGAGAACGGATATATTAAATAAACTGCACTGTGTGTCTGGTGGTCACTCACTATATAATATATTATGTACTCCTGGCTCCTGCTATAACCTATAACTGGCACTGCAGTAGTGCTCCCCAGTCTCCCCCACAATTATAAGCTGTGTGAGCTGAGCAGTCAGACAGATATATATAATATTATATATAGATAATAGATGATGCAGCACACTGGCCTGAGCCTGAGCAGTGCACACAGATATGGTATGTGACTGACTGAGTCACTGTGTGTATCGCTTTTTTCAGGCAGAGAACGGATATATTAAATAAACTGCACTGTGTGTCTGGTGGTCACTCACTATATAATATATTATGTACTCCTGGCTCCTGCTATAACCTATAACTGGCACTGCAGTAGTGCTCCCCAGTCTCCCCCACAATTATAAGCTGTGTGAGCTGAGCAGTCAGACAGATATATATAATATTATATATAGATAATAGATGATGCAGCACACTGGCCTGAGCCTGAGCAGTGCACACAGATATGGTATGTGACTGAGTCACTGTGTGCTGTGTATCGCTTTTTTCAGGCAGAGAACGGATTATAAAGTAAACTGCACTGTCCTCACTAGTAAACTCTCTCCACTCAGTCTCTACACTTCTACAGTAACAGTACTCCTCCTAGTCAGCTCCAGTAAATCTCTCTCAGTCTCTTATAATCTAAATGGAGAGGACGCCAGCCACGTCCTCTCCCTATCAATCTCAATGCACGTGTGAAAATGGCGGCGACGCGCGGCTCCTTATATAGAATCCGAGTCTCGCGATAGAATCCGAGCCTCGCGAGAATCCGACAGCGTCATGATGACGTTCGGGCGCGCTCGGGTTAACCGAGCAAGGCGGGAAGATCCGAGTCTGCTCGGACCCGTGAAAAAAACCATGAAGTTCTGGCGGGTTCGGATTCAGAGAAACCGAACCCGCTCATCTCTAGCAAAATCTCATCCTAAACCTCTGTTCCACGCTTTCTATGTACCCCATCTGTCTCACCCCTGTCTGTCTACCCCTCCCCTTTAGAATGTAAGCTCTCACGAGCAGGGCCCTCTTCCCTCATGTGCTTACCCTTTTCTTACTTTAATCATTTTCAGCTGCACCAAATCCAGCAGTCTTCTGCCACCTGATACTTATTCGAGTGTCATCTGCTGATGTAGCTATGTTTATTTACCCTGTACTTGTCCTATATTGTCGTCAACTGTAAGTTGCTGTTTTCCTGTTTGATTATTTGTTTATGTACTCTGTAATTGGGTGCTGCGGAACCCTTGTGGCTCCATATAAATAAAGGATAATAATAATAATAATAATCATTTTGTTTCACCTGCCTCAGCCAGGCGAAACAAAATCCCCAGAAACAGCCCCGTTTTCGTGCGAAAACAGGGATGTTTCTACCGAAAACACACAGGTTTCACTGAACCTGTGTGTTTTTCAGGAGAAAGGGCATTTTTTTTTACAGGCGATCAATCTGGATAGCCTGTAACAAAAAAAACAACAACGGTGAAACATGGGGAAAAATCACAAAAAAACATAAATTTTTCGCACCCGATGTTTTACCGTGGCTAATATAAACTATGTTTGTGGCACATGTGGCTGCAGATCTGCCACACTATGCAGTGGACGCAGACCACGCTGATAGCAACCGGACCTGGAGCGTAGTGACAGCTTGGACAGGCACTTGAGAGGTAAGAATGTCTGTTTAATTATCCGGACCGTGACACCGGGCTGGTTACCGGTATGACTGAGAGCCATGTTGGTTATCGGAGCACTATGAGCCGGGCTGGTTACTGGTGAGACTGAGAACCGGGCTGGTTACCAACGTGCTTGAACCGGGCTGGTTACCGGAGCACTATGGACCGGACTGGTTACCGGTGAGACTGAGAACCAGGCTGGTTACCGGAGCACTATGGACTGGGCTGGTTACCAGTGAGACTGGGAACTGGGCTGGTTACCAGCGTGCCTGAACCGGGCTGGTTACTGGAGCACTATGGACCTGGCTGGTTACCGGAGAGACTGAGAACCGGGCTGGTTATCGGAGCACTATGGACCAGGCTAGTTACCAGTGAGACCGAGAACCTAGCTGGTTACCGGCATGCCTGAACCGGGCTGGTTACTGGAGCACTATGGACCGGGCTGGTTACCGGTGAGACTGAGAACTGGGCTGGTTACCGGCGTGCCTAAACCTGGCTGGTTACCAGAGCACTATGGACCAGGCTGGTTAACGGTGAAACTGAGAACCGGGTTGGTTACCGGCGAGCCTGAACTGGGCCGGTTACCGGAGCACTATGGACTGGGCTGGTTACCGGAGAGACTGAGAACCCGGCTGGTTACCGGAGCACTATGGACCAGGCTAGTTACCAGTCAGACTGAAAACCTAGCTGGTTACCGGCAGAGCCAGATTAAGGTCCATGTGGGCCTGGAGCTGAAATGCCTGAAGGGCCTATTGTGTGCCACCTCAGGGGGTGTGACCAGCACTGTGGGGGTGTGACTACTGAAGTGGGGGTGTGGTCTACACAGGTGGTGTGGTCAATACCGTGGGATGGAGGACACGTGTGTGTGTATATATATATATATTTATATATATATATATATATATATATATATACAAACACACACACACACACACTGTACAGTAGCGGATCTTGCCACGGGCAAGCAGGACTTTTGCCCGGGGCGCCACCTTCCGGAGGGCGCCGCACCATGGCAAGATCCGCTACTGCTGTGCCCCCTGCTGCCCGCTGTGTCCCGCTGCCGCTGCCTGCTGCGTCCCGCTGTGAAGGGAACTAGACGCGTAGCGTCTAGTTTCCCTTCGTGGAGAGGACCTTTACTGTGCGGTGCGTGCGCGTCTAGTTTCCCTTCGTGGAGAGGACCTTTACTGTGCGGTGCGTGCGCGTCTAGTTTCCCTTCGTGGAGAGGACCTTTGCTGTGCGGTGCGCGATGACGTAATCACGCACCGTACAGCATTTCAGCGGCGCTACTACTGTACATGGGGCGTAACTGAACCATGCCCCCTGTATGAAGCCATGTCCCTATTTCCCGCCCGGGGCGCAAAAAGGCCTAGAACCGGCCCTGACTGTACATAGGCAAACACCAGAAACATACACAAATATGAAAGCTCATTCACAAAATATTTCTTATGGTGCTTGCATATACCATGGGGGTAATTCCAAGTTGATCGCAGCAGGATTTTTGTTAGCAATTGGGCAAAACCATGTGCACTGCAGGGGAGGCAGATATAACATGTGCAGAGAGAGTTAGATTTGGGTGGGGTGTGTTCAATCTGCAATCTAATTAGCAGTGTAAAAATAAAGCAGCCAGTATTTACCCTGCACAGAAATAAAATAACCCACCCAAATCTAACTCTCTCTGCACATGTTATATCTGCCTCCCCTGCAGTGCACATGGTTTTGCCCAATTGCTATCAAAAATCCTGCTGCGATCAACTTGGAATTACCCCCCATGTACAGAAGTACTGATCAGCTGCAGCAGCAGCCAGCATGACACGACCATCATCTCCATTCAGAAGGCAGCAGCAGTGAGTTTCAAAGTCAGCTACAGTCACCGGACAGCCAGTGCAGCCTTCACAGAGGAGTTTTTGTGTTTTGGGCATGGACCTTAGGGGTGGATTGGGATGGCAAACCAGCCCGGGAAATGTGTAGAAACAGCCCTAACGAAGGCAGGGTCTTTTGAATGGGTGGGGTCTGTCCCTCGACATAGAGCATGATTCTGAGTCTTGGCCTTCCTTGAATCTTTTGCTGCAGTTGCGCTTTAGACATTTACTGTATGCTGATGCTGCTACAAAGCCCTTCCCTGATGTACATCCATGGGAATGTGCAAGGGCTGAAACCACCCCTGCCAGTGTGTACAGATGCTGAAATCATGCTTTGTGTGTTATTAGTAGTGATGAACGGGTTTGGTTCCTCGGAAACCGAACCCCCCCGAACTTCACCCATTTTACACGGGTCCGAGGCATACTCGGATTCTCCCGTATGGCTCGGTTAATCCGAGTGCGCCCGAACGTCATCATCCCGCTGTCGGATTCTCGCGAGATTCGGATTCTATATAAGCAGCCGCGCGTCGCCGCCATTTTCGCTCGTGCATTGGAAATGTTAGGGAGAGGACGTGGCTGGCGTCCTCTCCGTGTATTGTTGATGCAAATATTTGTGCTTGCTTATTGCTTAATTGTGGGGACTGGGGAGCAGCTGTATATTAATAATATAGGAGGAGTACAGTGCAGAGTTTTGCTGACAGTGACCACCAGTATACGTTGTCTGCCTGAAAAACACTCCTTATCTGTGCTCAGTGTGCTGCATATATCTGTGCTCACACTGCTTAATTCTGGGGACTGGGGAGCAGCTGTATTATATAGGAGGAGTACAGTGCAGAGTTTTGCTGACAGTGACCACCAGTATACGTTGTCTGCCTGAAAAACACGCCATATCTGGGCTCAGTGTGCTGCATATATCTGTGCGCACACTGCTTTATTGTGGGGACTGGGGACCACCAGTATATTATATAGGAGGAGTACAGTGCAGAGTTTTGCTGACCAGTGACCACCAGTATACGTTGTCTGCCTGAAAAACGCTCCATATCTGTGCTGCATTGTAGTATATAGTATGAGTACAATGCATAATTTTGCTGACCACCAGTATATAATATATAGGAGTACGGTACAGAAGGCCACTGCTGTACCTACCTCTGTGTCGTCAAGTACACTATCCATCCATACCTGTGGTGCATTTAAGTTTTGCACAGTTTGCTGACCACCAGTATATAATATATAGCATTACGGTACAGTAGGCCACTGCTGTACCTACCTCTGTGTCGTCAAGTATACTATCCATCCATACCTGTGGTGCATTTAAACTTTGCACAGTTTGCTGACCACCAGTATATAATATATAGCATTACGGTACAGTAGGCCACTGCTGTACCTACCTCTGTGTCATCAAGTATACTATCCATCCATACCTGTGGTGCATTTAAGTTTTGCACAGTTTGCTGACCACCAGTATATAATATATAGCATTACGGTACAGTAGGCCACTGCTGTACCTACCTCTGTGTCGTCAAGTATACTTCTCCATCCATATCTGTGGTGCATTTAAGTTTTGCACAGTTTGCTGTCCACCAGTATATAATATATAGCATTACGGTACAGTAGGCCACTGCTGTACCTACCTCTGTGTCGTCAAGTATACTATCCATCCATACCTGTGGTGCATTTAAGTTTTGCACAGTTTGCTGACCACCAGTATATAATATATAGCATTACGGTACAGTAGGCCACTGCTGTACCTACCTCTGTGTCGTCAAGTATACTATCCATCCATACCTGTGGTGCATTTAGTTTTGCACAGTTTGCTGACCACCAGTTTATAATATATAGCATTACGGTACAGTAGGCCACTGCTGTACCTACCTATGTGTCGTCAAGTATACTATCCATCCATACCTGTGGTGCATTTAAGTTTTGCACAGTTTGCTGACCACCAGTATATAATATATAGGATTACGGTACAGTAGGCCACTGCTCTACCTACCTCTGTGTCGTCATTCGTCAAATATACTATCCATCCATACCTGTGGTGCATTTCAGTTTTGCGCAGTATATATAGTAGTAGGCCATTGCTATTGATACTGGCATATAATTCCACACATTAAAAAATGGAGAACAAAAATGTGGAGGTTAAAATAGGGAAAGATCAAGATCCACTTCCACCTCGTGCTGAAGCTTCTGCCACTAGTCATGGCCGAGACGATGAAAAGGCATCAACGTCGTCTGCCAAGGCCGATGCCCAATGTCATAGTAGAGAGCATGTAAAATCCAAAAAACAAAAGTTCAGTAAAATGACCCAAAAATCAAAATTGAAAGCGTCTGATGAGAAGCGTAAACTTGCCAATATGCCATTTACGACACGGAGTGGCAAGGAACGGCTGAGGCCCTGGCCTATGTCCATGGCTAGTGGTTCAGATTCACATGAGGATGGAAGCACTCATCCTCTCGCTAGAAAAATGAAAAGACTTAAGCTGGCAAAAGCACAGCAAAGAACTGTGCGTTCTTCTAAATCACAAATCCCCAAGGAGAGTCCAATTGTGTCGGTTGCGATGCCTGACCTTCCCAACACTGGACGGGAAGAGCTTGCGCCTTCCACCATTTGCACGCCCCCCTGCAAGTGCTGGAAGGAGCACCCGCAGTCCAGTTCCTGATAATCAAATTGAAGATGTCACTGTTGAAGTACACCAGGATGAGGATATGGGTGTTGCTGGCGCTGGGGAGGAAATTGACAAGAAAGATTCTGATGGTGAGGTGGTTTGTTTAAGTCAGGCACCCGGGGAGACACCTGTTGTCCGTGGGAGGAATATGGCCATTGACATGCCTGGTCAAAATACAAAAAAAATCAGCTCTTCGGTGTGGAATTATTTCAACACAAATGCGGACAACAGGTGTCAAGCCGTGTGTTGCCTTTGTCAAGCTGTAATAAGTAGGGGTAAGGACGTTAACCACCTCAGAACATCCTCCCTTATACGTCACCTGCAGCGCATTCATCATAAGTCAGTGACAAGTTCAAAAACTTTGGATGACAGCGGAAGCATCCACTGACCACTAAATCCCTTCCTCTTGTAACCAAGCTCCTGCAAACCACACCACCAACTCCCTCAGTGTCAATTTCCCCCTTACACAGGAAAGCCAATAGTCCTGCAGGCCATGTCACTGGCAAGTCTGACGAGTCCTCTCCTGCCTGGGATTTCTCCGATGCATCCTTGAGTGTAACGCCTACTGCTGCTGGCGCTGCTGTTGTTGCTGCTGGGAGTCGATTGTCATCCCAGAGGGGAAGTCGGAAGACCACTTGTACTACTTCCAGTAAGCAATTGACTGTCCAACAGTCCTTTGCGAGGAAGATTAAATATCACAGCAGTCATCCTGCTGCAGAGCGGATAACTCAGGCCTTGGCAGCCTGGGTGGTGAGAAACGTGGTTCCGGTATCCACCGTTAATTCAGAGGCAACTAGAGACTTGATTGAGGTACTGTGTCCCCGGTACCAAATACCATCTAGGTTCCATTTCTCTAGGCAGGCGATACTGAAAATGTACACAGACGTCAGAAAAAGAGTCACCAGTGTCCTAAAAAATGCAGTTGTACCCAATGTCCACTTAACCACGGACATGTGGACAAGTGGAGCAGGGCAGACTCAGGACTATATGACTGTGACAGCCCACTGGGCAGATGTATTGCCTCCCGCAGCAAGAACAGCAGCGGCGGCACCAGTAGCAGCATCTCGCAAACGCCAACTCGTTCCTAGGCAGGCTATGCTTTGTATCACCGCTTTCCATAAGAGGCACACAGCTGACAACCTCTTACGGAAACTGAGGAACATCATCGCAGAATGGCTTACCCCAATTGGACTCTCCTGGGGATTTGTGACATCGGACAACGCCAGCAATATTGTGCGTGCATTACATCTGGGCAAATTCCAGCACGTCCCATGTTTTGCACATACATTGAATTTGGTGGTGCAGAATTATTTAAAAAACGAGAGGGGCGTGCAAGAGATGCTGTTGGTGGCCCGAAGAATTGCGGGCCACTTTCAGCATTCAGCCACCGCGTGCCGAAGACTGGAGCACCACCAAACACTCCTGAACCTGCCCTGCCATCATCTGAAGCAAGAGGTGGTAATGAGGTGGAATTCAACCCTCTATATGCTTCAGAGGATGGAGGAGCAGCAAAAGGCCATTCAAGCCTATACATCTGCCCACGATATAGGCAAAGGAGGGGGAATGCACCTGAATCAAGCGCAGTGGAGAATGATTTCAACGTTGTGCAAGGTTCTGCAACCCTTTGAACTTGCCACACGTGAAGTCAGTTCAGACACTGCCAGCCTGAGTCAGGTCATTCCCCTCATCAGGCTTTTGCAGAAGAAGCTGGAGACATTGAAGGAGGAGCTAAAACAGAGCGATTCCGCTAGGCATGTGTGACTTGTGGATGGAGCCCTTAATTCGCTTAACCAGGATTCACGGGTGGTCAATCTGTTGAAATCAGAGCACTACATTTTGGCCACCGTGCTCGATCCTAGATTTAAAACCTACGTTGTATCTCTCTTTCCGGCAGACACAAGTCTGCAGAGGTTCAAAGACCTGCTGGTGAGAAAATTGTCAAGTCAAGCGGAACGTGACCCGTCAACATCTCCTCCTTCACATTCTCCCGCAACTGGGGGTGCGAGGAAAAGGCTAAGAATTCCGAGCCCACCCGCTGGCGGTGATGCAGGGCAGTCTGGAGCGAGTGCTGACATCTGGTCCGGACTGAAGGACCTGCCAACGATTACTGACATGTCGTCTACTGTCACTGCATATGATTCTCTCACCATTGAAAGAATGGTGGAGGATTATATGAGTGACCGCATCCAAGTAGGCACGTCAGACAGTCCGTACGTACACTGGCGGGAAAAAGAGGCAATTTGGATGCCCTTACAGAAACTGGCTTTATTTTACCTAAGTTGCCCACCCTCCAGTGTGTACTCCGAAAGAGTGTTTAGTGCAGCCGCTCACCTTGTCAGCAATCGGCGTACGAGGTTACTTCCACAAAATGTGGAGAAGATGATGTTCATAAAAATGAATTATAATCAATTCCTCCGTGGAGACATTCACCAGCAATTGCCTCCAGAAAGTACACAGGGACCTGAGATGGTGGATTCCAGTGGGGATGAATTAATAATCTGTGAGGAGGGGGATGTACACAGTGAAAGGGGTGAGGAATCGGAGGATGATGATGAGGTGGACATCTTGCCTCTGTAGAGCCAGTGTTAGGGTCTCCTGCCCTGTGCTGCCACGTCGTCATGGCAACTGGGAGACAAGTGCTAGCGGAGTAACCTGAGCGTAGCTGATACTCCGGTTCGGGTCTTTTGCTGTGCAGTGGTTACAGGCTCTGTGCACGGCAGGGGATCCGGTGCTGGTTTTTGTGCCCACAGTCTGTGAGGTCTGAGTGGGGCGTGGACAGCACCTGCTTTATAAGGCCTCTTCTCAGGTTAAGCAGATGCTGCTGAATCTTTGTTGGTTAGTCAGTTCCTGAAAGTTAGCCAGTACTGTGTAGCTTTGTATTTGTTGTTGCTTACTGCAAATAGGCCTGGGGATTTGGTACTACACTCTGCCAATCCAGACCTAGCAGTAAGACTGGAGTCAGTCGTTTAGCTTGCTGGGGTTCTTTTACTACTCTGTGAACTTAGCAAGTTTGCGGCTGTATTCTAAGACTTGCCTGCCTAAGTCCTGTCTCACTGTGCAAGGTGTCAGGTGTCAGTTTAGTGGCAGTAAGCTGAACCTGTGCACTGCAAGTGAGAATTAGGATTGTGGAGACTCTCCTTGTGTCTATCATTCCATCTCTGACCAAGGAGTTTACTGCCACACCCGTTGGTAACCCTTTAGGGTTTTGCTGTTGCCCTTAGCAACAGCATTTCGGGTTCTCTACGTATTAAAACACAACATCTTGCTTTTCCCATCTGAGCATTACTAATACTAGGGAGACACCCAGTTCCTTAGCCTCTGGGCTTCTCTGTTCACTTAGTGTGTATTTTGTTACCCTATCACCTTCTGTGTCTGTCTGTGAGTTCATTTGCTTTGCATACCTATCTGTTCAGACACCAGTACATTCCTGCAGGCACTGGAGTGCATAACAGTTCTGACACCAGTACATTCCTGCAGGCACTGGTGTGCATAACATATTCAGCAGCCTAATACTCCTGTTGAAATTTTGTGGGAATATGGAGCATACCCCTCAAAATACGTTGCAACAGGTGGTCGATCAGGTGCAGGTCCTGACTCGACAATTTAATGATTTGTCCATTAAAATGCACACCTCCCAGGCCGCTGGCGGAGCTCCCGCAGCAGCAGCACCTTCAGGGGTTATGGAGCCGAAAGTAAATCTCCCGGATCGTTTTTCTGGAGATCGCTCGCAGTTCTTTTGTTTCAAGGAGAGCTGCAAGCTATACTTCCGGCTTAGGCCTCAGTCTTCTGGGTCGGAGATTCAGCGGGTGGGCATAGTGATTTCCTTGCTACAAGGAGACCCACAGGTCTGGGCATATGGGTTGCAGCCTGACTGTCCGTCGCTTAAAAGTGTTGATGCTTTTTTTACGGCACTGGGCATGTTGTATGATGACCCTGACAAGACGGCCTCAGCCGAGGCTCAGATTTCGATCCTTAAGCAAGGGCGAAGGCCAGTTGAGGTTTACTGTACGGAGTTTCGGAGGTTGGCCCATGATACCCAGTGGAATGACCCAGCCCTGAGACAGCAGTACCGAAGAGGTCTTTCTAACCAGATAAAGGACCAACTGGTACAATATCCCTTGCCTGATAGCTTGGATCAGCTCATGCAGTTATCCATCCGGGTGGATAGACGGCTGAGAGAGCGTAGGCTTGAAAGGGAGACTGAGGTTTCCTTCTTTCCCAAGGGAACCTCAGACTCTGAGGAATTTTCCGAGGAGCCTATGCAGATTGGGGCTACCCGCCTCTCCTCGCGTGAGAAGACGCGGAGGAGACAGCAGGGGTTGTGTTTGTACTGTGGGAATAAAGGTCATGTGGTAGTATCATGCCCAGAAAAGCCAGAAAACTTCAGGGCCTGAGGGTGATGGGAAATATCCTGTCAGGCCAGAAGTCAGAATTTCCCAAGAAGACTTTTATCATTCCGGTGACCTTGAAGATCCTCGGTCAAACTGTCAAGACTGAGGCCTTTGTGGACAGTGGGGCCGACGGGGTTTTTATGGACCGCCAATTCGCCCTGAAACACTCTGTTCCCTTAGTACCCTTGGCATCGGAAATTGAGATTTGTGGGTTAAACGGGGAACCATTATTCCAAGGTAAAATTACCTCTTGCACTAGCCAGATTTCTTTGTTTATTGGAGCCACACACTCTGAAAAATTGTCCTTTTATGTGACTGTCTGTACTTTTGCCCCATTGGTGTTGGGGTTACCCTGGTTAAGGGCCCACAATCCTCAATTTGACTGGGTCTCTGGGGAGATTCTTAGTTGGGGTACTGATTGTTTCAGGAGTTGCTTGAGCCTTCCAGTCAGGCTCTCGCAGCTAAGTTTGCCAGGATTGCCAGGGTGTTATGCAGATTTTGCGGACGTGTTCTCCAAAAAAGTTGCAGAGGTACTACCTCCCCATCGCCCCTATGACTGTGCCATTGATTTGTTGCCAAATGCTAAGCTTCCCAAGAGCAGGTTGTACTCCCTGTCACGTCCTGAGACTCAGGCTATGGCAGAGTACATTCAGGAGAACTTGGCTAAGGGATTTATCAGACCTTCACTGTCTCCAGTTGGGTCGGGGTTCTTCTTCGTGGGTAAAAAGGACGGTTCGTTGCGACCCTGCATCGACTTCAGGGAATTGAACCGTATCACGATTAAAAACTCATACCCACTGCCTCTCATTTCGGTCTTGTTTGACCAGCTTCGTATTGCCACCATTTTTTCTAAGATTGACCTACGCGGTGCGTACAATCTAATCCGAATAAGAGAGGGGGATGAATGGAAGACTGCCTTTAATACCCACTCAGGGCATTATGAATATTTGGTGATGCCTTTTGGGCTCTGTAATGCCCTGGCAGTCTTCCAGGATTTCATGAATGATGTGCTCAGGGAATATTTGGATAGATTCTTAGTTGTATACTTAGATGACATCCTAATCTTCTCCCATTCCCTGGAGGAACATCGGAAGCATGTACGCTTAGTCCTCCAGAAACTCAGAGACCACCGGCTTGGGGCGAAGCTGGAGAAGTGCGAATTTGAAGTTCAGCAAATCGCATTTCTAGGATATATTATCTCCCCAGAAGGTTTCCAAATGGAGGGTTCCAAGGTACAGGCAGTCCTGGATTGGGTGCAGCCCACTAGTTTGAAGGCGCTTCAGCGTTTCCTGGGCTTTGCGAATTTTTATAGACGATTTATCGCTGGATTTTCGTCTATAGTGGCGCCTTTGGTGGCACTCACTAAGAAAGGGGCGATGTTGCTCACTGGTCTTGTGAGGCTAAAGCGGCTTTTGCCCGTCTCAAAAGGGCATTTGTATCAGCCAAGGTGCTGTGACACCCAGATCCAGAGCGTCCTTTTGTGGTGGAGGTGGATGCCTCTGAGATGGGTATTGGGGCAGTGCTTTCTCAGATGGGAGTGTCTGATAATCACCTTCATCCCTGTGCTTACTTTTCCCGTAAATTTTCGCCTGCCGAGATGAATTATGACGTGGGTAACCGGGAATTGTTGGCTATTAAGGATGCACTCGAGGAGTGGAGAACACTGGCTTGAGGGGGCTAAGTTTGTGGTCTCAATTCTCACCGACCATAAGAATCTGGCATATTTAGAGTCAGCGAAGCGTCTCAATGCCAGGCAGGCACGATGGGCTTTGTTTTTTGCTCGCTTTAATTTTTTGATAACATATCGCCCTGGATCAAAAAACATCAAGGCTGATGCGCTCTCGCGGAGTTTTGCTCCAATTCAGGAGACCACCGAGGAGCCGTTGCCCATTGTGTCCCCATCATGTATTAAAGTGGGCATTACCAAGGACCTCTTATCATTAGTCCTTAGAGCACAGGAGCAGGCTCCTCCAGACCTTCCGGTAGGTCTTTTGTTTGTGCCTCCTAGGTTAAGACAGCGAGTGTTCCTGGAATTCCATGCCAAGAAGTCGGCAGGTCACCCGGGTATTGCCAGAACTCGGGAGTTGCTATCTAGGGCGGTGTGGTGGCCCTCGGTGGCTAAGAATGTGGATCAGTGGGTTCGGGCATGTGACATCTGTGCCCGAAATAAGACTCCTAGAGGGGTTCCTGTTGGCCCATTACATCCACTCTCTATCCCATCTAAGCCATGGACCCACATTTCAATGGATTTTGTGGTGGACTTGCCCAAATCCTCGGGGATGACAGCCATCTGGGTTGTCGTTGACAGGTTTTCGAAGATGGCGCACTTCGTTCCACTGGTTGGGCTGCCATCGGCCAGACGCCTGTCTGAATTATTTATGCTGCATGTTGTGCGTCTCCACGGGTTGCCACTTGATGTGGTCTCTGACCGCGGATCCCAGTTTGTGGCCAAATTCTGGAGGGCATTTTGTTCCGATCTCCAGATTTCTGTCAGCTTGTCGTCAGGCTACCATCCGCAGTCTAATGGGCAGACTGAAAGGGTGAACCAGTCCTTGGAGCAGTTCCTCAGGTTGTTAGGCGCCGGGGTCCGCTCGTCGGTGCGGCCCGGTGCCTAGCAACCAGGGACGCCATGCGCGTTCAGCCGCCGGCTCCCTGGCAACGCTAGACGCCGGGCGCACGGAGCCGCACGGACCCTAGCAACGGGGACGCCACTGGCGGACCGCGTTCCCCGTTGCTGGGTCCATTTAAATTAGTAAGGGCACCTGTTTCCTGGCCGTGCAGCAAGGCAGCTGCACGGCATTCATGCAATCAGCACTGGCAGCAGTTGATTGGAGGGCTTCGGTTTATATGCTCTTGCAGTGCCTCATACAGACGCCGGTAATAGCTTCCTGCATGCTGTATCTGTTTGCTGAGAGTGTTTCGAGTCCTGCTGTATCCGGTCGTTCCTGTCCTCAGTTGTCCTGCACTCGGAAGTCGTCATCTGTTCCTAGAGTCCTGACTGAGCACCGTTAAACATCCAGTGGTGTTCGTGAGTCGCGGCGTAGCCGTGTGTTGCGGCTTGGCCGCTTTATTACTTATTATTTATTATTTGTGTTTCGGAGCTTTTGCGGAGGATTCCGCTCCCACAGATCCACTCTGGTATCCAGCGGTGCTGGGTAGGAGTAATGGACTAGTGGATTTTGGTTGTCCTTTTATCTGTCCTTAACTTTTTCCGTGCATACTTCAAGTTTGGTTAGTTAGCTTGTTGCCCTTGGCCTGTTGTAGTCAGAGGTCCTCTTGTCATCATCCTGCCTCGGATTTCCCTTTGTCTCTCACTAAGACCGGGGGGCACCGGAGTTGGGCAGACATAATCCGCCTTTCAAACGTGGCTGCCAGGGGCTCAAGAAACCATAGTCTCGCAAGGGATTTCCGATAGCACGGGTGAGACAATAGAGTTAGGGCGCCAGGGGCAACTAGTCTTTCCTGCTCCCGTAACCAGCATTCCCTTCCAGTACTCTGGCCATTGTCATAAGATCTCCTCTGGTCAGGAGTACTGGAATCATAACATTATTACCGGCCAAACCAAAACTTAAAATTAAACAGGGTTTGATTTTTTCCTTATTCAGTTTTTTAAGAGTTATCGGCCTCATGAATCCCACAGGTTTAGGGCCAAATCCTGGTCAGCTCCTAGTCAGCCAGATTCAAGAACTTACTCAGATGGTTCAGGATCTTTCCCTGCGGGTGAAGTCGCAGGAAGATCTTTTACGAACTTCCCCGAGGGTAGTCCCTGAACCAAAAATGCACTTGCCTGACCGTTTTTCTGGTGATAGGAAGGAGTTTTTTAATTTTAAAGAATCCTGTAAACTTTATTTTCGTTTAAGACCGATCTCCTCAGGTACTGAATCTCAGCGGGTAGGAATCATTATTTCTTTGCTCCAGGGGGATCCTCAGACCTGGGCATTTGGTTTAAAAGCAGAGGATCCGGCATTGTTGTCAGTCGACGCTTTTTGGGGTCTTTAGGGCTTTTGTATGATGACCCTGATAGAGAGGCATCCGCTGAGAGTCAGTTACGCGCTCTCAGACAGGGTAGAAATCCTGCAGAGGTTTATTGTACAGAGTTTCGCCGTTGGTCGAACGACTGTGGCTGGAATGACCCAGCCCTGCGCAGTCAGTTTCGCCTCGGCTTATCTGAGTCTATAAAGGACAGTCTCCTTCAGTATCCCGCTCCTGAGACACTCGATAAACTCATGGAGCTTTCTATTAAGATTGATCGACGTCTCAGAGAGCGGAGGGCTGAAAAAGGAGCACCAGTCAGGACTACTCCATGTGTATTTTCCATTCCTGAGGACGTAGAGGAGCCCATGCAGATGGGTTTCTCCCGACTGTCTCCAGAAGAAAGAGCCAGAAGGCAAAACTCTGGTCTTTGTTTGTACTGTGGGGGTAAGAGACATTTTGCCCGTAATTGTCCGAACAAGTCGGGAAACGCCTCGACCAAGTGAATTGTGAGGGGGTTCACTTTGGTCTGCAGCTTATCTCCTCGAATAACTCCCTTTTAGTCCCAGCTAAAGTTTCCTTTGGCAGCCTCAGTTCTTCGCTGTCGGCTTTTGTCGACAGTGGAGCTGCAGGGAACTTTATGGACTTAACTTGGGCCAAGGCCTTAGGTATTCCTCAGTTAGCCTTGGGTAGGTGTATCACCATGCATGGTTTAGATGGGAGTCCCTTGTCCAATGGGGTTATTTCCCTCTGTACACCTCCTGTACTACTTACGGTAGGAGCTCTTCATTCCGAAAAGATCGAGTTCTTCCTTACCCATTGCCCAGCAGTTCCAGTGGTTCTGGGTCACCCTTGGCTGGCCTTTCATAATCCCACCATTGATTGGCAGTCGGGGGAGATTTCACAATGAGGTACCATCTGTAATAAGGAATGTATTACGTTTCCCGTTAGAATAGCTGCTGCCATTCCCGAACTCATTCCCGTGGAATACCAGGACTTTGTTGATGTGTTTTCCAAGGGCAATGCGGACATTCTGCCTCCCCATCGGCCTTATGATTGTGCTATTGAGCTAATTCCCGGTGCCACATTGCCAAAGGGAAGGTTATATGCTTTATCCGGGCCAGAAACTGCGGCCATGAATGAGTATGTTAAGGGGAGTCTAGGGAAAGGATTTATCAGGCCATCTAAATCCCCTTTAAGTGCAGGCTTCTTCTTTGTGGAGAAAAAAGATGGATCACTCAGACCTTGCATTGACTTTAGAGCCCTGAATAAGATCTCAGTTAAAAATACTTATCCTCTGCCGCTGATTTCTGTCCTCTTTGATCAGCTGCGTTCGGCTGTGATTTTTTCTAAAATTGACCTGAGGGGAGCATATAACCTCATCCGAATCAAGTCTGGAGATGAGTGGAAGACGGCTTTCAGTACTCAGTCGGGTCACTACGAGTATCTGGTGATGCCGTTCGGCTTGTCTAACGCTCCGGCAGTTTTCCAGGATCTCATTAACGATGTGCTCCGTGACTTTCTAGGAAGATTCGTGGTCGTTTACTTAGACGACATCCTGATCTATTCTGACTCAATTGAACAACATGTTACCCAGGTGCGTCAGGTTCTTCAAAAATTACGTGAAAATCATCTATATGCCAAGCTGGAGAAGTGTGAGTTTCATGTCACGGAGGTATCCTTTTTAGGGTACATTATTTCCCCTCGGGGATTCTACATGGAACCTAAGAAGCTCCAAGCCATCCTTAGTTGGGCGCAACCCACCAACTTAAAAGCAATTCAGCGCTTTTTAGGGTTTGCGAATTATTATAGAAGATTTATTCATTCTTTTTCCGACCTGGTTGCTCCCATGGTGGCACTGACTAAGAAGGGAGCGGATCCTACCAACTGGTCACGTGAAGCTGAGTTATCCTTTCAGGCCTTGAAACAAGCTTTTGTCTCAGCTCCAGTCCTCAGACATCCCAACCCAGAATTGCCCTTCATTGTTGAGGTTGATGCCTCGGAGGTTGGAGTGGGGGCTATCCTAACTCAAAAGGATCCGGAGTCTCTGGAACTACATCCTTGTGCCTTCATGTCCAGGAAATTCTCATCCGCTGAATCCAACTACGATGTTGGTAACCGGGAGTTACTGGCTATTAAATGGGCTTTCGAGGAGTGGAGACATTGGCTTGAGGGAGCAACACATACCATTTCAGTATTGACTGACCACAAAAATCTTCAGTACATCGAATCAGCTAAGCAGCTGAATGCCCGGCAGGCTCGTTGGGCTTTATTTTTTACTCGTTTCAAGTTTATTATCACCTTTAGGCCAGGTTCCAAGAATACCAAGGCGGATGCCCTGTCACGCAGTTTTCTTCCAGTTCATAATAACAGTCCTGTTACTCCCATACTTCCGTCTTCAGCCATTTGGGCAGGCCTCACACAAGATTTATTTACCCAGTTAAAGCAGCTTCAACATCAAGCTCCTGGAAATACTCCTGCTGGTCGTCTTTACGTCCCTGAGTTTTTGAGAGCTACTGTTTTGACTGAATTTCATGATAGCAAAGTTGCCGGGCATCCGGGGATCTCTAAGACTTTGGAATTAGTCTCCCGCTCAGTATGGTGGCCTGGTCTTTCTAAAGACATTAAGGAGTTTGTTTTTTCTTGTCAGGTCTGTGCACAGCATAAGGTTCCCCGTTCCTTGCCTATCGGGCAACTTATGCCCTTAAATGTTCCTCTCAGGCCATGGTCTCACATTTCCATGGATTTTGTGGTAGACCTCCCTCTGTCAGCCGGATTCCGAGTCATATGGGTGGTAGTGGACCGTTTTAGCAAGATGGCTCATTTCATTGCTCTTCCCCGACTGCCATCTGCCCAGGGATTGGTTGTTTTGTTTCTCCGCCATGTTTTCAGACTTCATGGGTTGCCCACTGATATTGTTTCTGATCGGGGTCCACAATTCATTGCACAATTCTGGAAGTCCTTTTGTGCCTCATTAAAGATGAAATTGTCTTTAACATCCGGTTACCATCCCCAATCCAACGGGCAGACCGAGCGAGTTAATCAATCATTAAAACAGTATTTGCGTTTGTACTCAGCCAAACTCCAGAATGATTGGTCCGAGTTTCTTCCTTTGGCGGAGTTTGCTTACAATAATTCTTGTCATTCCTCCACTAATGTGTCTCCATTCTTTTCAGTTTTTGGTTTTCACCCCAGAGCTAATTCTTTTTTTCAACATTCTTCTGTTTCCTCGCTAACCTTAACCTCTCATCTCAGAGTCATTTGGAAAAAAGTGCATCTTGCCCTCAGAAAAGCGGCATTTCGAGAGAAAAATTTTTCGGACAGGCTCCGACGTCCTTGCACTTTTAAGGTGGGAGACAGGGTATGGTTGTCGACTCGTAACATTAGACTTCGACAAACCTCAGCTAGATTGGGCCCCAAATTTATTGGACCATTTCATATTATTAAAAAAATCAACCCAGTTGCTTTCCGGTTACGTTTACCAAGAGCTCTCCGGATCGGAAATACGTTCCATTGCTCCCTGTTGAAACCATACGTTTCTTCCAGTAGATTTCCTCGGAAGATCTCTCAGGGGAAATCACCAGTAGATGTACAGGGACAACAGGAGTTCTTGGTGGAGAAGGTTCTCGATTCCAAATTGTCCCGGGGTCGGCTTTATTTTCTGGTGCACTGGAGAGGCTATGGTCCAGAGGAAAGGTCTTGGGTCCTGGATAAGGATCTCCATGCCCCAAGGCTCAAGAGGGCATTCTTTTGGGAATTTCCTCGGAAACCTGGCTTTAGGGGTTCCTTGACCCCTCCTCAAGGGGGGGGGTACTGTTAGGCGCTGGGGTCCGCTCATCGGTGCGGCCCGGCGCCTAGCAACCAGGAACGCCGTGCGTGTTCAGCCGCCGGCTCCCTGGCAACGCTAGACGCAGGGCGCACGGAGCCGCACGGACCCTAGCAACGGGGACGCCACTGGCGGACCGCGTTCCCCGTTGCTGGGTCCATTTAAATTAGTAAGGGCACCTGTTTCCTGGCCGTGCAGCAAGGCAGCTGCATGGCATTCATGCAATCAGCACTGGCAGCAGTTGATTGGAGGGCTTCGGTTTATATGCTCTTGCAGTGCCTCATACAGACGCCGGTAATAGCTTCCTGCATGCTGTATCTGTTTGCTGAGAGTGTTTCCAGTCCTGCTGTATCCGGTCGTTCCTGTCCTCAGTTGTCCTGCACTCGGAAGTCGTCATCTGTTCCTAGAGTCCTGACTGAGCACCGTTAAACATCCAGTGGTGTTCGTGAGTCGCGGCGTAGCCGTGTGTTGCGGCTTGGCCGCTTTATTACTTATTATTTATTATTTGTGTTTCGGAGCTTTTGCGGAGGATTCCGCTCCCACAGATCCACTCTGGTATCCAGCGGTGCTGGGTAGGAGTAATGGACTAGTGGATTTTGGTTGTCCTTTTATCTGGCGGTTTTTCCGCGCATACTTCAAGTTTGGTTAGTTAGCTTGTTGCCCTTGGCCTGTTGTAGTCAGAGGTCCTCTTGTCATCATCCTGCCTCGGATTTCCCTTTGTCTCTCACTAAGACCAGGGGGCACCGGAGTTGGGCAGACATAATCCGCCTTTCAAACGTGGCTGCCAGGGGCTCAAGAAACCATAGTCTCGCAAGGGATTTCCGATAGCACGGGTGAGACAATAGAGTTAGGGCGCCAGGGGCAACTAGTCTTTCCTGCTCCCGTAACCAGCATTCCCTTCCAGTACTCAGGCCATTGTCATAAGATCTCCTCCGGTCAGGAGTACTGGAATCATAACACAGGTGTTATGTCTCCAAGTGTCAGACTGACTGGGTTGCTCATCTGTCCATGGCAGAGTTTGCCTATAACAACGCGGCTCACTCTGCTACAGGGATCTCTCCCTTCCTTTGTGTGTATGGGCATCATCCTAAGGCCAATTCTTTTGAACCCCTGGACTCCACGCCTGGTGGTTCCTCTGTGGTTTCGGTCCTTAGAGTTATTTGGCGGAAAGTGAAGAAAGCCCTTGTGTCTGTGTCATTAGTGACCAAAAGGGTTTTTGATAAGCGGAAAAGACCCTGCAGCTTCAAATTAGGAGACTTCGTCTGGTTGTCTACCAAGAATTTGAAGTTGAGACAGCCATCTCATAAGTTAGGCCCCCGGTTCATCGGCCCTTATAAGATCACCAGGGTTATCAATCCGGTGGCATTTCAGTTAGATCTGCCCCGTTCTTTGGGTATCAATAAAACATTTCATTGTTCCCTTTTAAAACGGGCGATTAGTAATCCTTCTTCCAGTGGAAGACCTTCCCCTCTTCTGATACGTGGCCAGAGGGAGTTTGTTGTTGAAAGGATTCTTGACTCCAAGATGGTTCGGGGTCGGCTGTCATTTTTGGGGCACTGGAAGGGGTATGGCCCGGAGGAGCGGTCGTGGGTGCGCAGTTGTGATCTTCATGCCCCCAGACTGATACGCTCTTTCTTCTCGCAGTTCCCCGATAAACCCGGTGGTAGGGGTTCTTTGACCCCTCGTCAGTGGGGGGGTACTGTTAGGGTCTCCTGCCCTGTGCTGCCACGTCGTCATGGCAACCGGGAGACAAGTGCTAGCGGAGTAATCTGAGCGCAGCTGATACTCCGGTTCGGGTCTTTTGCTGTGCAGTGGTTACAGGCTCTGTGCACGGCAGGGGATCCGGTGCTGGTTTTTTCGCCCACAGTCTGTGTGGTCTGAGTGGGGCGTGGACAGCACCTGCTTTATAAGGCCTCTTCTCAGGTTAAGCAGATGCTGCTGAATCTTTGTTGGTTAGTCAGTTCCTGAAAGTTAGCCAGTACTGTGTAGCTTTGTATTTGTTGTTGCTTACTGCAAATAGGCCTGGGGATTTGGTACTACACTCTGCCAATCCAGACCTAGCAGTAAGACTGGAGTCAGTCGTTTAGCTTGCTGGGGTTCTTTTACTACTCTGTGAACTTAGCAAGTTTGCGGCTGTATTCTAAGACTTGCCTGCCTAAATCCTGTCTCACTGTGCAAGGTGTCAGGTGTCAGTTTAGTGGCAGTAAGCTGAACCTGTGCACTGCAAGTGAGAATTAGGATTGTGGAGACTCTCCTTGTGTCTATCATTCCATCTCTGACCAAGGAGTTTACTGCCACACCCGTTGGTAACCCTTTAGGGTTTTGCTGTTGCCCTTAGCAACAGCATTTCGGGTTCTCTACGTATTAAAACACAACATCTTGCTTTTCCCATCTGAGCATTACTAATACTAGGGAGACACCCAGTTCCTTAGCCTCTGGGCTTCTCTGTTCACTTAGTGTGTATTTTGTTACCCTATCACCTTCTGTGTCTGTCTGTGAGTTCATTTGCTTTGCATACCTATCCGTTCAGACACCAGTACATTCCTGCAGGCACTGGTGTGCATAACAGTTCAAACACCAGTACATTCCTGCAGGCACTGGAGTGCATAACAGTTCTGACACCAGTACATTCCTGCAGGCACTGGTGTGCATAACAGCCAGTTTGTGCAAGGAGAGATTGATTGCTTCTTTTTTGGTGGGGGCCCAAACCAACCAGTCATTTCAGTCACGGTCGTGTGGCAGACCCTGTCGCTGAAATAATGGGTTCGTTAAAGTGTGCATGTCCTGTTTATACGACATAAGGGTGGCTGGGAGGGCCCAAGGACAATTCCATCTTGCACCTCTTTTTTCTTTCATTTTTCTTTGCATCATGTGCTGTTTGGGGACAATTTTTTTGAAGTGCCATCCTGCCTGACACTGCAGTGCCACTCCTAGATGGGCCAGGTGTTTGTGTCGGCCACTTGTGTCGCTTAGCTTAGTCACACAGCGACCTTGGTGCGCCTCTTTTTTTCTTTGCATCATGTGCTGTTTGGGGACAATTTTTTTGAAGTGCCATCCTGCCTGACACTGCAGTGCCACTCCTAGATGGGCCAAGTGTTTGTGTCGGCCACTTGGGTCGCTTAGCTTAGCCATCCAGCGACCTCGGTGCAAATTTTAGGACTAAAAATAATATTGTAAGGTGTGAGGTGTTCAGAATAGACTGAAAATGAGTGTAAATTATGGTTATTGAGGTTAATAATACTATGGGATCAAAATGACCCCCAAATTCTATGATTTAAGCTGTTTTTGAGGGTTTTTTGTAAGGCACTGGTGTGCATAACAGCCAGTTTGTGCAAGGAGAGATTGATTGCTTCTTTTTTGGTGGGGGCCCAAACCAACCAGTCATTTCAGTCACGGTCGTGTGGCAGACCCTGTCGCTGAAAATGATGGGTTCGTTAAAGTGTGCATGTCCTGTTTATACAACATAAGGGTGGCTGGGAGGGCCCAAGGACAATTCCATCTTGCACCTCTTTTTTCTTTAATTTTTCTTTGCATCATGTGCTGTTTGGGGACAATTTTTTTGAAGTGCCATCCTGCCTGACACTGCAGTGCCACTCCTAGATGGGCCAGGTGTTTGTGTCGGCCACTTGTGTCGCTTAGCTTAGTCACACAGCGACCTTGGTGCGCCTCTTTTTTTCTTTGCATCATGTGCTGTTTGGGGACAATTTTTTTGAAGTGCCATCCTGCCTGACACTGCAGTGCCACTCCTAGATGGGCCAGGTGTTTGTGTCGGCCACTTGTGTCGCTTAGCTTAGTCTCACAGCGACCTTGGTGCGCCTCTTTTTTTCTTTGCATCATGTGCTGTTTGGGGACTATTTTTTTGAAGTGCCATCCTGTCTGACACTGCAGTGCCACTCCTAGATGGGCCAAGTGTTTGTGTCGGCCACTTGGGTCGCTTAGCTTAGCCATCCAGCGACCTCGGTGCAAATTTTAGGACTAAAAAGAATATTGTGAGGTGTGAGGTGTTCAGAATAGACTGAAAATGAGTGTAAATTATGGTTATTGAGGTTAATAATACTATGGGATCAAAATGACCCCCAAATTCTATGATTTAAGCTGTTTTTGAGGGTTTTTTATAAAAAAAACACCCGAATCCAAAACACACCCGAATCCGACAAAACATTTTCAGGGAGGTTTTGCCAAAACGCGTCCGAATCCAAAACACGGCCGCGGAACCGAATCCAAAACCAAAACACAAAACCCGAAAAATTTCCGGTGCACATCACTAGTTATTAGACACCACCATTGGTTGCACCACTGACATTTGCACCAGCCCTATGCTAGAAGAGGTAAAAACTGGCATATCAGGGACAAACAAGTCTGTTAGTAGACAGTGCAGAGGGTATCAGAAGCTGGTTCCTGGTTAGAAAATGGAGGCGCAGCACTTTCTCCTAACAGGCTTGTTTGCACATGATATTCCAGTTTTTGCCTTTTCTGATGTACGTGTGATTTATACTAAGTGAACCATTGTGCTGTTAACATACTACGCTGCTATATTTGTGTCCCCTATTTCTTTTGTCTTTGTGCACCCTACACTAAATTTCACCCCAATACACAAATTGCCCCACTTATTACAATCCAGTAAACACAGCCCCCTCCCCATATTACAGTCCAGTAAACACGGCCCACTCCCCCATGCTACAGTCCAGTAATCACGACCCCCTCCCCAATATTGCAGTCCAGTAAACATGGCCCCCGCCCCATACTACAGTCCAGTAAACATGACCCCCTCCCCAATATTACAGTCCAGTAAACACGGCCCCCTCCCCCATACTACAGTCTAGGAAATACAGCCCCCTCCTCCATATTACAGTCCAGTAAACATGGCCCCTCCCCCATATTACCCCCCTACACACAGTGCTCCCATATTACCCCCTCCCCCAGTAAACACAGTGCCCTAATATTAAAGTATTGTAAACACAGCTCCCACCTTCATATTAGCCCTTGTATACATAGCCCCCTCCCCCATATTACAGTCCAGCATAGCCAACACCTCATGATACCTTCGTTTTCTTATAGAGCAGCTGCATAGAGGAAGCCAGGACACTGTGGAGGGGAGGGGCAGGCATTCCAGTGACACACGCAGCAGACGAGAAGCAGGAAGAGGGGAGGGGCTAGGCTGATACATGCAGCCCACCCAGAGGCAGCCCACCCTGAAGACCGTGATAGGCTGGCTGGTCTCTGGGGAGGGGACATCTACTGTAATGTGAAGGTGCCGTGGCTGCAGTGCCGGCCGAGTCACATCAGTTTCCCAGCGGCACAGCTGTTGACAGATCAGCTGTACCGCTGGTTATTCCGCCCAGTAATTAGCTGTGAATGCCTTCTGATAAGAGCTAAGCTCCAATTGCTGCAGCAACTTAGTGATGAGCCCGTGCGGTGGTGACAGGGGAGGAAGAGTGAACAGCCCACCCTAGCCCGGCCAAAGGGAAACTATCCTGGGATCCTGCCGGGCCAATCTGCTGCCCCTGCAACCCCCCCCCCCCATGGGCGTGATGATGGGGCGGGTGTCACCTGGTGTGAAGGCGGCACTGAGACATGCAGCGCAGTTAGGGGCCGGGATAGTGGAGCGCTTCACTGCACCAGTATGTAACTTCTGGTATGTCGGGTATTTGAACTACTGCCAGGGGAAGGGGTGTTGGAGTGGGCTGGGCCGCACACGGACGATGGCAAGCTGTGTAGCAGGAAAAAAACTTGTCTACACTAGCAGAGCAATGCTGTGGGCCTATTTTGATGGGGAGGCCTGGAGCTGCAGCTCTACCTGCCCCATTGTTAATCCGGCCCTGGTTACTGGCATGCCTGAACCGGACTGGTTACTGGAGCACTATGGACCGGGCTGGTTACCGGCGTGCCTAAACCTGTCTGGTTACCAGAGCACTATGGATCGGGCTGGTTAACGGTTAAACTGAGAACCGGGTTGGTTACCGGCGAGCCTGAACTGGGCTGGTTACCGGAGCACTATGGACCGGGCTGGTTACCGGAGAGACTGAGAACCAGGCTGGTTACTGGAGAACTATGGACTGGGCTAGTTACTGGTGAGACTGAGAACTGGGCTGGTTACCGACGTGCCTGAACCGGGCTGTTTACCGGAGCACTATGGACCGGGCTAGTTACCAGTGAGACTGAGACCCGGGCTGGTTACCGGCATGCCTGAACCGGGCTGGTTACTGGAGCACTATGGACAGGGCTGGTTACCGGTGAGACTGAGAACTGGGCTGGTTACCGGCATGCCTAAACCTAGCTGGTTACCAGAGCACTATGGACCGGGTTGGTTAATGGTGAGGCTGAGAACCGGGCTGGTTACCAGCGAGCCTGAACTGGGCTGGTTACCGGAGCACTATGTACCGGACTGATCACCGGAGAGACTGAGAACCGGGCTGGTTACCGGAGCACTATGGACTGGGCTAGTTACTGGCGAGACTGAGAACTGGGCTGGTTACCGACGTGCCTGAACCGGGCTGGTTACCGGAGCACTATGGACCTGGCTGGTTACCGGTAAGACTGAGAACCGGGCTTGTTACCGGAGCACTATGGACTGGGCTAGTCACTCGTGAGACTGAGAACTGTGCTGGTTACCAACGTGCCTGAACCGGGCTGGTTACTGAAACACTATGGACCAGGCTGATTACCGGTGAGACTGAGAACTTGGCTGGTTACTGGCGTGCCTTAACTGGGCTGGTTACCAGAGCACTATTGCCCGGGCTGGTTAACGGTGAGACTGAGAACCAGGCTGGTTACCGGCAAGACTGAGAATCAGGCTGGTTACTGGTGTAGCTGGTAACGCTCATTGTGAACCGAGGTGGGTACCGGTATAGCTGGAGATGCTCACTGTGAATCAGGCTGTAAACCAGACTAACTGGTAATGCACTCTGAGAACTGGGCTAAGCAGATGAAGTCTCTATGGCAACACCTGTGAGTTGGCGTGAGCCTAAAAATGAAGCCGGGGAGCAATGATATTCAGGCTTCCTTTAACCTCCTGCCCATCTCCTATTGGAGGAGGAGGAGGTCACATGACCCGTTGCCTCCAGTGATTGGCCACTACAATCAGCTGACCACCGGGACAATGGCGGTGCCCGCAGACCGCGGCCAGCAAGGGACCCACTGCCGGAGCCGCACCAAAGATGCCAGCCACCTTAGCAGCCACCGCCAGCACACTGGAGGCCCACGGAGAGGTGCAGCGGTAAGTGTGGCAGCCACCACTTTATGACTGTACCCCTCCTCTAGGAGTGGCCACTGGACACTTTTCTGGCTTCAGAGGATGCTTAGAGCGAAAGATCCAAACCAATCGTGCGGCTGAGACATCTGTAGCATCTCCTCTGGTCCATATCCTTTCCATTCAACTAGGTATTGCAGATTTTTGCTATAGTAATGAGACTCTAGAATCCCTTTAATCTTAAACTCAGTTCTAAATTTTGTTTAGACTGGTGTGATCTTTGGGAAACCTGGATGAAATCGGTTTAGGACGAGAGGACGAAGAAGTGAGATGTGGAAGGAATTTGGAATTCGGCAGTGTGAATGCAAACCCAATTTGTAAATGACAGGATTTAGAACACACAGAACTGCAAAAGGGCCAATGAACCTATGAGCAAATTTCATGGTGGGCACCTTGAGCCTGAGGTTTCGAGTGGATAACCAGACTCTGTTGCCAACTTCCTATCCACATAGAGCTTATACTTGATTGAGATTTTTTTCAGATTCGCATGAACCCTCTTCCAAATGTGACTGAAATGCTGTAGAGCAGAAGACGCTGCTTGAACATCCACCAACTGTGATGACTGTAGTTCTGGAACTCGCGGACGGAATCCATAATTGATTAGAAAAGGAGTTTCACTGGTGGAAGTATGATATTGGTAATTATGAGTGAACTCTGCCCAAGGTAATAATTCTACCCAGTTGTCTTGTGAAGGAGAAAGATATAAATCAGAAGAAAGTCTCAAGATCTCGGTTTACCCTCTCAGTTTGACAATTAGTTTTGTGGGTGGTAGGCTGAAGAAAATGTCAGTTTAACTTGCGTAGCTGCACAAAGGGCCCGCCAGAACCTTGCTGTGAACTGAACTTCACGGTCGAAAATTATCTCACGAGGTAGACCATGCAAACAGAAACATTCACAAATGAAAAACTGGGCCAACTTGGAACAAATGACTTTCCAGGTTGAGGATCCAAAGACACATGTGCTGCAGTAATTAACACTGGGTTGAGGATCTGAAGTTTGTCTGCTGGTAACTCTTCTTCCGTAGGAGACAATGAGTGGGACAAGGCCTTACCATTCTGTGTTCCCGGGCAATACTTAATAATGAACAAGAACCGGGAGAAGAAGAGAGCCCATCGAACTTGGCGAGGATTAAGACACTGGGCAGATTTGGTATACAGCAAATTCTTGTGGTCAGTGAATATTGTGATCGGTCGATTCACTCCTTCCAACAAGTATCCATTCTTCTAGGACTAATTTAATTGCCAAGAGCTTCTGGTCTCCAATAGTATAATTCCACTCAGCAGGAGAGAATTTTCGAGCATAGAATCCACAAGGATGCAACTTCCCATAGGCAGATTGCTGTGAAACAATGGCCCCCACCCTATGGAAGAGGCATCTACTTGAAGAATGAAGGGACTCTCAAGATTCGGCTGTTGTAAAACTAGTGCAGACATGAACACAGACTTCAACTGACTGAATGATATTATTGCCTCAGATGGCCATTGACCTGGGTTAGCACCCTTCTTGGTTAGTGCAATGATGGGGCTACTAGCGTGAAAAATCCCCTAATGAATTTTCTATAATAGTTGGTGAACCCTAGGAATCTTTGTACAGCTTTTATCGAGAGAGGTTGCATCCAATCCTGAATGGTCTTTACTTTCTCTGGGTCCATACAGAGCTCCGTGTCAGAAATCATATAGCCAAGAAACTGAATCGAAGGCACCTTGAAGACGCATTTAGATATTTTTCCATAAAGGTGATTCTTGCAAAGGCGACATAAGACTTCTTTGACCTGTTGCCTATGGACTAAGATATCATGAGAAAAAAATAAGAATATCGTCCAGATAGACGACTACACACTGGTAAAACATGTCCTGGATAATCTCATTCACAAATCTCTGAAACACAGCGGGAGCATTACTGTGACTAAAGGAAATTACCAGATATTTATAATGCCCGTGTCTGATGTTGAAAGCGGCCTTCCACTCATCACCCTGTCTTATGTGGATGAGATTGTATGCACCACTTAAGTTGAGCTTCGTGAAGACCTTGGCACCTTGAACCCTATCGAACAGTTCAGTGATGAGTGGTAATGTTTATACGTTCTTAATTGTAATATCATTCAACCCGCAGTAGTCAATGCAAAGTCTCAAATCCCCATCTTTTTCTTAACAAAGAAAAATCTGGCCCCAGCAGGTGAAGCGGAAGGCCAAATAAACCCCTTCTGGCGTTTATCCTTAATATATTCGGACATATGCAGACAAACAGTGGCAGTTGCTCAATCATTCCTGGAGATAATTATATATCAAATGCTAGAAAGGGGGAGGGGTCACAAACAAACAGCAAACAGAAAGGGGGGTGCTTTCCCCCCTCCGTGTTATCCCCCCAGCACACTAACAAATTACCTGTAACCATACCTGAACCTATCTGGTAATAGAATTTCAGAGAAATTGGTTGCATGTGTTTGCAAAGACATGTTTAGCTGCTGAGCCACATCAAGGCTTCTCCGATATCAGCAGTCCTAACACTACATAGGGTCATGTGATTTGTCTACAGTAAGGCCTTATGATAAAGGCTCATGCAGACAAAAAGTGGCAGTTGCTCAATCATTCCACGCATTGAATGGGAGCAGTATTTGGAAGGCATGCTGTTCCTTGTAGTGCTAATGGGAGATCCTGGGGGTGGCTCCCGGGTAAGTTAGCCCTCTGTCTAGATGCGTTTTAGTACTTGCCTACCTGTTATTTGGTTTCCCATGATTACACCAGGTTAAAAACCCTATACATGAACCCCATTTCCCAGAGTCGCTGATCCGCCGGCATCGCCAATCTGCCGACCGGATCAGAGATGAATGGCAATCCATCAAAAATCGGAGAAGTTCAACATGTTAAAAATCCTTGATTTGTCAATCCCAACCATTTGCGGTCTGAATCAGGGAATTTAGATTTTTAAACATGTTTAATATTCACGATTCCCCGACTCAGTATCATGGATTGGGAAATTGCCACAATTTATCTGTGATGTATGGAGGCCTTAACATAAGCTTCATTGCCCCTTTCTAGAAACAGGTTGAAGTAGATGTGCCTAATATTTCAGGTCCACCTGAACATGTGCAAAGTGGAAACAAGATACTGTACAATAAATATCAATTTAAAGTCCAATCTACAGAACTGCTATTTGAATTCCTGTCCCTTCATTCATTTTACTTTCTCTTACTACTTGCTCTGCTTCTTTTATATCCTACATTAATCATAAGAGTGAGGGGACATTGATAACATCTTTATTGCACTTTATATCACTTTCCAATGATTTTATTAAATTGGTTGAATTACGATTTCCAGGAAAAGTTGCAACACGCAATACATTGAGGACATAGGACAAGGCCAGATCTTCTATGATGATAGGGGCGGGGGGTAACGCTTTCGGTGCCGGGCCGGCTCCTGAAAACGTAAAGACTCTCGATTGCTTCGCCCATTTAGATCATTTCAGCAATGATTGGCGAGCCGTCTGGGAATCGAAGAAGTTAAACATCCCTGTTAGCCGATCCCAACCATTCACAATCGAGATCAAAGAGTCATGATTTTTAAACATGTTTAATATTCCCAATTCCCTGACTCGGTTGTCAGTGAACCAGGACATGCTGTAATCCATCGGTAATGTATGGGGGCCTTAAGTGGTACATGTATTGAGCGCCCTCATCCCTTTGTGAATCGTATATGAAGGAAACAAAGGTGAAGTAGAGAATGCCATATTCTAGTAAATTAGGGTCAATAGCAGAAGCATTGTACTCAGTTTTCTTGAGTTGTATAGACTTTATTTAATTAACTGAATAGAATTACTATATGTCATTCAGAGATGGCTTAACAAGAGAGGTCATCCTACCTAGACATGACCCTATTGTTCCTCAAAGATAGGAACCTATTTCCTATCTCTTGTAACAGTTAATCAAATAGTGGAGTATTTTTCCATTCTAAAAATCATACATCACTAGCTGTGGTTTAATCAGAAGGAAGGATTTCTAAAGGGTCCAATATATAATGATGGGAGTAATAGTCAATTGAGATTCCGCAGCACGTATACAAAGGAGAAAATAATTCTATGTGACTGCACATAATATTCTTTCAGTTCATGAAAAGAAAGTGAAATAACCGTCAGATACTTAAAGCTGTGTACATCCATATGACGGAGATGAGTGTAAATTCCATTTATTGCAGCCTGATTTTTCCATAGACATATAAATGGGGACTATATGTATAAGATAAAGAACCTTTGTTTAGCCACCACTCAAGCCTTTATAATCATCTCCATAGAAGCAGTAACATCAGAGCTAAAAGCTGGAACACAGAGAAATACAAAGGGGCATATTTATCATTATCAGGCCCTGCTTGGCAACTAAAAAAAAAAAATCACTTAACCCCTGTATTTATGAACAAAATAGTGCAAATGCAGCTGAGAGTTACTCAGGTGCTCCAAGGATACTGGCCCAGAGTGATAAGCGTTAACTTATACAGTCTCTGCAGTTCCACTAATGTGGAAAAAAGAAATATTAAAATCAGATTTCATTTATTTAAAAAAAAACCTGTGGTGTAATAAAATTCAAATGCATAAAAATGCTTCATTTAACCAACAAAGAAGAAATAATGTTAACGCTTTTGTTCTGTTTTTAATATCCAGGGATTGTGTCAGCAATAGTGGAAGCGGGCAAGTACCACTGTGTTATTTATTTAATCGGCTTTGCCTTGCAAAGGTATTGGTAATCTAGAGGACCCCCATGCATGCAAAACAGACAGCATAATTATACACATTGTGTCCTATAGACCACCATACAATACAGAGACCACCAAATAATTCATAGAACATGCTAGTGACTGTCAAATAGACAGCATTCTTGTGACTGCCCCACAATATTATTTCCACCCCATTTATTAAGTCCTCCTTCATCATCAATCATCATCATCATCATCATCATCATCATCATCATCAATATAATTAACCCCTTTACAGAGACAATACAGGGATAGAGATACAGTGATACTGTTACCAGCCAGTTTGCGTATAACTGCTATTAAACAGGATTTCACTTCTGTGAGGAGAAGTGTCCTTCTGACTAGTACAATGAAGGGCCTTGTTGCTTCTGCTGGACAGCTGCAGTGGCCACTGCTGTAGATCAGGAATGGATCCAACACAATGAAAAAATTGATACCAAGCTCCTGACTGCAAATGGCCATGGTGCTACCATGCTGAAACTTGTAGTGTCACACAGAAAAAAAGATAAAATGCAGGTGCACACTCTAAATCAGTGGTTCTCAAACTGTGTGCCGTGGCACCCTGGGGTGCCTCAGGGCACTTTCAGGGGTGCCTTGGATTGGTGGTCGAGGACCAATTCAAATTATTTATGGTCAATGTAAAAGGCAATTACAGTGCTGATGGATGTCAATCATAACATATGTGGACAAACAGAAGCTAATCCTGTCCCTCATCACAACATTTAACCTAAGAATGACATATAAACATAAATTACTTCAACTAATATTTATTTTCTAAATTTCTCAATAAGAAACTTTTGGCCTAGGGGTGGCGTGAATAAAATTCTGATACTCTAGGGTGTCGTGATTCAAAAAAGTTTGGGAACCACTGCGTCTAAACACCAAAAACACTTGCAATCAGAACAATTATCACAAACTCTGCAATTTAACATGGAGTAAAATTGAAGTTCTTAACATGAGTTTTGGACAAAAAATATGGGCCACTTACCACGGTCATGTGACCTCATTAGGTTGACCCCTAACATTCCTAAGGTTCAAGTCTAGAACATGGGACCCTCCAGGATCAACACAACCCATTCGCCCCAAGACATCACACTAGCGAGAAGTAGCATTAATGGGGGCCCATTTACCAAAGTATATTTGCGGCCATATCCCTGAAAACACCCATATAATAGGTATCTACTAAATGTATGTAGAAGGGACTGCAGCAGGTATCACAGGTTTGTTTTGGGGATGCAATGCTGCCAAATTTACCAATATCCGGAATGCGAGACATTCCCAGTATTGGTTCCTGGGGCTACCACCATCAGACGATGGCGGTAGCCCTTTGCAGCCTATGGGCTACTCACCGCACTTGTGGCCTGACAGAGGGAACCCTCCCCGGAAGTGGCCTCTGGACCGCTCATGCGCAGACCCCCACCCGTCAGATGTCTGAGCACATTGCTGGGACGGTCTCCTTTTGGGGTCTATGTCCCTGCGGATGCTGGATGTTACATCCAGATGATAGGATTGTATATTGCAATGCGATCCTAGGTGGTAAGATGCCGCGCAGATCGCATTCAATATACAATTCATGATAAATATGCCCCTAAATGTTAAAAGATGTTACATTAATAAGAAGTAGCAGCTCAGTGCTAAAAGTGTGACATGGGGGGGGAAGAGGTAATTAGAGTGTTAAAAATGTTACATTAGTAAAAAGCAATTTAGATGCTAAAAAGTTTTCTATTAAGTGCTACAATTATGAGGCCCTGAAGTCTCCTGGCCGCAGCAACCCAGGGGACCCCACACCCCAAACCCATACTAATGCTGACATATGATATAAATTTGTCCCAAATCCGGTCCTTCTGACTAGAACAGGGAAAGGCCCTGTTGCATCTGCTGGACAGCTGCGGCTGCCACTGCTGTAGATCCCGAATGGATCCAACAAAATTAAAGAACAATTGATCCCAAGCTCCTAAATGCAAATGACCATGGCCATTCCTTCAGTTCTGTTTCAATTTTTGACAGACAATGCAACCACTGCTTTTTTTGCATAGACGAGTGTAAAGCAACCTTTCTTCTCTGTGCTTACGGCCATGGTGTGCAAGAGGCAGGGTTCAGCTGTGTAGCGCAAAGAGTATGGGTCACCGAAGCAGAGGTATGGACGTGCGGTTTGCAATAGGGTGCATGGTCCCTATAATTGGAATAATAAAATACCTAATCTGTGCAGTTGCAGATTGCTCACCCACCTCACCCCCTCCCTGCTCACTGCACCCCAGGGTAAAGATATCTCTTTTTTCATTAGCAGTAGGGTGGCGCCCCCAACCTACTGCACCATAAACTACAGCCTGATAAGCCTACTGATTTATCAGGTGTTGTTTGTACCTACAGTACAGGAATACATGTTGTGACCTTTGAAAAAAGTATTCTATTATGTACTCAATGTTTTAAAATTATACATTATTTAAGTTAACCTATTGATGATGGTTAGCAATGTTAAATGAAAAGTATTTTACAAAAATGAATTTGTATTATAACCTCCAAAGTAGAGACAGCACACTGTGAATCTCAATTACTATGACATAATAACAGGGTTCCAAAGGCTACAAAGCAAAAATTGATGAAAGCGATTAAATACTGTAAGTAGAAAGCAGCATTTCAAGACCTCTTTGTCAAGAGTTGTCATTATATCCATTAACATGTATGTGCGCCCCGTTGCAAAGAAACAGTTCTCAGTTCCCACTTCCCAGAATGGATGACAATACTTAGTAGTTGTGCTTTGCTCGTAATTTAAATACTTCTTTAAGGACAAAATGTGGTTTATCCAGTTTTACCGATTTGCAAAGGATAAATCCTCTGATTAAGATTAGACAGAAACAGGATAAACCTGTATATTGTCTGTAGGTTATCCAGAGCCGGCCTTAGGCATAGGCAAACTAGGCAAATGCCTAGGGCATTTGGTATGCTTAGGGGCACCAGCAGCTTCTGCTGATTAAAATGATATGCGGCATGCCTATATTCTGTGTGTATTCCTGAAAACCACTGTAATGTAGCATTTCGTATGCAGATACAGCCGCAGTCGCACACAGTATATAGGCATGCTGCATATCATTTTAATCAGCAAAAGCTGCTTGTGCATCCTAGCCACATAGTAATGCAAATAAGATGCATTTTCATAAACAAAAGGCGCCCGACGTTAGCAAAGCTGCTAGCTGACTCACGCCAGGCATCTCCTGCAGAACTAGTGGCGGTGCTAGGGGGCACCAGCCAAAATCTTGCCTAGGGCATCATATTGGTTAGGGCCGGCTCTGAGGTTATCCGTGATGCTGATGCTAATTATAAACATAAGATTGGACGTATTTGTCAATATGCGGTGATAATATCAATTGTCTTTCTCTTACGTCCTAGAGGATGCTGGGGTCCATTTTAGTACCATGGAGTATAGACGGTTCCGCAGGAGCCTTCGTCACTCTAAGACTTTTCAACAGTGTGAACTGGCTCCTCCCTCTATGCCCCTCCTCCAGAACTCAGTTTAGAAAATGTGCCCAGGAGACTACAGAGCTTTGCTAGAAAAAGACTTTCTTAGGTTTTTTATTTTACAGGGAAGCTGCTGGCAACAGCTTCCCTGCTTCGTGGGACTTAGGGAGGGAAGTAGGAACCAACTACTCAATTAGTTAATGGTTCTGCTTCCGCTGATAGGACACCATTAGCTCCTGAAGGGTACTGAACACAGCCCAAGCCTGGCCAGCGTTCACTCCCACAGCACTGCCGCGCCATCTCTCTCAGCACAAGGGTGCAGAGCGCGCGCGGGGGGGGGGGGGGGGCGCGCGCTCTGAGGGCATGTTTTAAACCCATACTCTCACTGGCAAAAAGGTTATATACATGTACAGCCGCTGATGTGCCATCCCCAGCCAGTATAAATATTACATTGCTGAGGCTGAATTGCGCTATTACAGGGGGGCTGGGCTTCTCCTCAGACTTGCCAGAACACTCACTGGGTGCCATTTTTCTCCTGCAGAAACGCCAGTGTGAAGCTCCTGAACGCTGTTTCTCCTCATGACAACGCTGATACAAGTACAGGGTGTTATAGAATGGGCAGAGATTGTTCATTATAATTAGGTCTGTGGGCCTATTATTGGTATATGCGCTGTAAGTGGGTAATATTTCCACAATTCACATATAAGGCGCAGTGTGTGGACTGGCAAATCCCTCTGTGTCTCTCTGACAGACTTTAGTGTGGGTCTGTCCCCAATAGCTCCCCTGTGTGATAGGGTGTGTGTGTCTCTGTGTGTGTGTAACATGTCAGACATCGGGGAGGGTTCTTCCCACGTGCAAAAAAAGATAAATGTTTAAACCTGCACTAACCATACAACCATGTAGACAGATAGTTTCACCACAGAGTGAAAACAAACAGTACTCAGTGAATCATAACATAAAATAATAATAAAATACTGAGCTCATAAAATAATCCAGCTTCAACATTGACTCAATCCTTATAAATGGTAGATAGATAGGAGTGTTTCTTTGATGCACCTGTAACAATATAAGTGCTACCCTCCAGAAGGCTTTTTTCCGCAATGGAGGGGTACGCACATAGAGAAAATAATCGTGTAACCAGTCGTCACAAAAGGGCATAAAGATTTAATAAAATACACTCACAAACATGAAATTAAAAATAAGAATTTACTCACCGGTAATTCTATTTCTCGTAGTCCGTAGTGGATGCTGGGTACTCCGTAAGGACCATGGGGAATAGACGGGCTCCGCAGGAGACTGGGCACTCTAAAAGAAAGATTAGGTACTATCTGGTGTGCACTGGCTCCTCCCTCTATGCCCCTCCTCCAGACCTCAGTTAGGGAAACTGTGCCCGGAAGAGCTGACACTACAAGGAAAGGATTTGGAATCCAGGGTAAGACTCATACCAGCCACACCAATCACACCGTACAACTTGTGATAACTATACCCAGTTAACAGTATGAACCACAAATGAGCCTCATTAACAGATGGCTCATAACAAAACCCTTTAGTTAAGCAATAACTATATACACGTATTGCAGAGAGTCCGCACTTGGGATGGGCTCCCAGCATCCACTACGGACTACGAGAAATAGAATTACCGGTGAGTAAATTCTTATTTTCTCTGACGTCCTAGTGGATGCTGGGTACTCCGTAAGGACCATGGGGATTATACCAAAGCTCCCAAACGGGCGGGAGAGTGCGGATGACTCTGCAGTACCGAATGAGCAAACTCAAGGTCCTCCTCAGCCAGGGTATCAAACTTGTAGAATTTTGCAAACGTGTTTGATCCCGACCAGGTAGCAGCTCGGCAAAGTTGTAAAGCCGAGACCCCTCGGGCAGCCGACCAAGAAGAGCCCACCTTCCTCGTGGAATGGGCTTTGACTGATTTAGGATGCGGCAGTCCAGCCGCAGAATGTGCAAGTTGAATCGTGCAACAGATCCAGCGAGCAATAGTCTGCTTAGAAGCAGGAGCACCCAGCTTGTTGGGTGCATGCAGGATAAACAGCGAGTCAGTTTTTCCGACTCTAGCCGTCCTGGAAACATAGATTTTCAGGTCCCGGACTACGTCCAGCAACTTGGAAGCCTCCAAGTCCCGAGTAGCCGCAGGCACCACAATAGGTTGGTTCAAATGAAACGCTGATACCACCTTAGGGAGAAATTGGGGACGAGTCCTCAATTCTGCCCTGTCCATATGGAAGATCAGATAGGGGCTTTTACATGATAAAGCCGCCAATTCTGACACACGCCTAGCCGAAGCCAAGGCCAAAAGCATGACCACTTTCCACGTGAGATATATCAACTTCACGGTCTGAAGTGGCTCAAACCAATGTGATTTTAGGAAATCCAACACAACGTTGAGATCCCAAGGTGCCACTGGGGGCACAAAAGGGGGCTGAATATGCAGCACTCCCTTAACAAACTTCTGAACTTCAGGCAGTGAAGCAAGTTCTTTCTGAAAGAAAATAGACAGGGCCGAAATCTGGACTTTAATGGATCCCAATTTTAGGCCCATAGTCACTCCTGACTGTAGGAAGTGCAGAAATCGACCCTGAAGAAATTCTTCTGTTGGGGCCTTCATAGCCTCACACCAAGCAACATATTTTCGCCATATGCGGTGATAATGTTTTGCTGTCACATCCTTCCTAGCTTTTATCAGCGTAGAAATGACTTCAACCGGAATGCCCTTTTCCATCAGGATCCGGCGTTCAACCGCCATGCTGTCAAACGCAGCCGCGGTAAGTCTTGGAACAGACAGGGCCCCTGCTGTAGCAGGTCCTGTCTGAGAGGCAGAGGCCAAGGGTCCTCTGAGATCATTTCTTGTAGTTCCGGGTACCAAGTCCTTCTTGGCCAATCCGGAACGATGAGTATAGTTCTTACTCCTCTCTTTCTTATTATCCTCAGTACCTTTGGTATGAGAGGAAGAGGAGGGAACACATAAACCGACTGGTACACCCACGGTGTCACTAGAGCGTCCACAGCTATCGCCTGAGGGTCCCTTGACCTGGCGCAATATCTTTTTAGCTTTTTGTTGAGGCGGGACGCCATCATGTCCACCTGTGGCCTTTCCCAACGATTTATAATCAGCTGGAAGACTTCTGGATGAAGTCCCCACTCTCCCGGGTGGAGGTCGTGCCTGCTGAGGAAGTCTGCTTCCCAGTTGTCCACTCCCGGAATGAACTCTGCTGACAGCGCTATCACGTGATTTTCCGCCCATCGGAGAATCCTTGTGGCTTCTGCCATCGCCATCCTGCTTCTTGTGCCGCCCTGTCGGTTTACATGGGCGACCGCCGTGATGTTGTCTGACTGAATCAGCACCGGCTGGTTTTGAAGCAGGGGTCTTGCCTGACTTAGGGCATTGTAAATGGCCCTTAGTTCCAGAATATTTATGTGTAGGGAAGCTTCCTGACTCGACCATTGTCCTTGGAAGTTTCTTCCCTGAGTGACTGCCCCCCACCCTCGGAGGCTTGCATCCGTGGTCACCAGGATCCAGTCCTGTATGCCGAATCTGCGGCCCTCGAGAAGATGAGCACTCTGCAGCCACCACAGCAGAGACACCCTGGCCCTCGGGGACAGGGTGATCAGCCGATGCATCTGAAGATGCGATCCGGACCACTTGTCTAACAGATCCCACTGAAAGATCCGTGCATGGAACCTGCCAGATGGAATTGCCTCGTAAGAAGCTACCATCTTTCCCAGGACTCGCGTGCAGTGATGCACCGACACCTGTTTTCGTTTTAGGAGGTCTCTAACCAGAGATGACAACTCCTTGGCCTTCTCCTCCGGGAGAAACACCTTCTTCTGTTCTGTGTCCAGAATCCTACCCAGGAACAGAAGACGCGTCGTAGGAACCAGCTGCGACTTTGGGATATTCAGAATCCAGCCGTGCTGTTGTAGCACTTCCTGAGATAGTGCTACTCCGACCAACAACTGCTCCCTGGACCTCGCCTTTATAAGGAGATCGTCCAAGTACGAGATAATTATAACTCCCTTCTTTCGAAGGAGTATCATCATTTCGGCCATTACTTTGGTAAATACCCTCGGTGCCGTGGACAGACCAAACGGCAACGTCTGGAATTGGTAATGGCAGTCCTGTACCACAAAACGGAGGTACACCTGGTGAGGTGGGTAAATGGGGACATGTAGGTAAGCATCCTTGATGTCCAGTGATACCATGTAATCCCCCTCTTCCAGGCTTGCAATAACCGCCCTGAGCGATTCCATTTTGAACTTGAACTTCCTTATATAAGTGTTCAAGGATTTCAAATTTAGAATGGGTCTCACCGAACCGTCTGGTTTCGGTACCACATGGTTAGCAAAATCGTATCCGTGTCGAGGGTATCAATATTTTCTGACAGGGTATCGGACCAAGCTGCTGCAGCACTACACATCCAAGCTGAAGCAATAGCAGGTCTCAGTATAGTACCTGAGTGTGTATATACAGACTTCAGGATAGCCTCCTGCTTTCTATCCGTAGGCTCCTTTAAGGCGGCCGTATCCTGAGACGGCAGTGCCACCTTTTTTGACAAGCGTGTGAGCGCCTTATCCACCCTCGGGGATGTCTCCCAACGTAACCTGTCCTCTGGCGGGAAAGGGTACGCCATCAGTAACTTTTTAGAAATCACTAGTTTCTTATCGGGGGAAACCCACGCTTCTTCACACACTTCATTCAACTCATCTGATGGGGGAAAAACCACTGGTTGCTTTTTCTCCCCAAACATAATACCCTTTTTAGTGGTACCTGGGTTAATGTCAGAAATGTGCAACACATTTTTCATTGCCGTAATCATGCAACGGATGGCCCTAGTGGAATGTACATTAGTCTCGTCCTCGTCGACACTGGAGTCAGACTCTGTGTCGACATCTGTGTCTGCCATCTGAGGTAGCGGGCGTTTTTGAGCCCCTGATGGCCTTTGAGACGCCTGGGCAGGCACTGGCTGAGAAGCCGGCTGTCCCACAGCTGTTATGTCATCGAACCTTTTATGCAAGGAGTTGACACTGTCGTGTAAAACCTTCCACATATCCATCCACTCTGGTGTCGACCCCGCAGGGGGTGACATCACACTTATCGGCACCTGCTCCGCCTCCAGATAAGCCTCCTCATCAAACATGTCGACACAGCCGTACCGACACACCGCACACATACAGGGAATGCTCTGACTGAGGACAGGACCCCACAAAGTCCTTTGGGGAGACAGAGAGAGAGTATGTCAGCACACACCACAGCGCTATATAATCAGGGATTTACACTAACACAAAGTGATTTTTCCCTATAGCTGCTTTACATATACAGTTTGCGCCTAAATTTAGTGCCCCCCCTCTCTTTTTTACCCTTTGAGCCTGGAAACTGCAGGGGAGAGCCTGGGGAGCTGTCTTCCAGCGGAGCTGTGAAGAGGAAATGGCGCCAGTGTGCTGAGGGAGATAGCCCCGCCCCCTTCTCGGCGGACTTCCCCCGCTCTTATATTTATATTATGGCGGGGGATTTTTGCACATATATAGTTTTTTAGACTATATTATGTGCTGTTTGCCAATGTAAGGTACTCTAATTGCAGCCCAGGCCCCCCCCCCCCCCCCCCCCCCCCAGCGCCCTGCACCCATCAGTGACCGGAGTATGTGGTGTGCATAGGGAGCAATGGCGCACAGCTGCAGTGCTGTGCGCTACCTTAATGAAGACCTGAGTCTTCAGCCGCCGATTTTCAGGATGTTCTTCTTGCTTCTGGCTCTGCAAGGGGGACGGCGGCGCGGCTCCGGGACCGGACGATCGAGGACGGGTCCTGTGTTCGATCCCTCTGGAGCTAATGGTGTCCAGTAGCCTTAGAAGCCCAAGCTAGCTGCAAGCAGGTAGGTTCGCTTCTCTCCTCTTAGTCCCTCGTAGCAGTGAGTCTGTTGCCAGCAGATCTCACTGAAAATAAAAAACCTAACAAATACTTTCTTTACTAGAAGCTCAGGAGAGCCCCTAGTGTGCAACCAGCTCGGGCCGGGCACAGATTCCAACTGAGGTCTGGAGGAGGGGCATAGAGGGAGGAGCCAGTGCACACCAGATAGTACCTAATCTTTCTTTTAGAGTGCCCAGTCTCCTGCGGAGCCCGTCTATTCCCCATGGTCCTTACGGAGTACCCAGCATCCACTAGGACGTCAGAGAAAAGAGCATGTAAACATCCAAAAGGCAAATACAGCAACACTCGGGATCTCACGGAAACCACAGATGCCAGCAGAATAGTGGTAGGTATCGGCAAGGTCCGGAATCTACCAAGTCCCTCCTCATCGATCGCCAGTGGTCAGCGGCTGTCCTCAAGGTAAGTTTCACAGGTAACACATAAACGCGTTTTCGGATCGTTATGGATCCTTCATCAGATGTATGTTACAAAGTCAGCTGGCTGTTCTTATAAAGAACTTTAATTAGACTATCATCGGATACACCGGTGACTTCCGGTCAGGTGATCCGGAAGTCGTCATATGCAGGTCAAACTTGCGTTCCATCAGAGATACTTCCTGTTTAGCTTTCACTGACCAATGCGGAAGTATTTCATACGGAGATCGGGGCAGAGTTTTGCAGTTGAAAATATATCAATAGAGTCCCGAACAAATGTCCATTTAAAGAGACATAGCGCTAAAATGAAACAATCAGAAAAGAAGGGTGAAATGACACATAGTAATCAATATAGCCATCACCCATTTTTTACAATAATATGAAAGTACAGAAAAGGAAATTCATGTTAAGAAGCACTTTAATTCGACCTCACTGTTCAAAACCTTAGGCATTAGGGGTTTTAATTGATAGATCCACCTCATTTCGGCTTTTGATAGCTTTTGATCAAAATCTCTAGTTCTGTTTTTAGGTAATATTTGTTCAATGCCATAAAAGCTAACTAAGCAGCATTCTTTTTTATCATGGACTTTTTTAAAATGGGCTGATACAGTATGTGTAGCCAAACCCTTTCTAATATTGTATATATGTTCGGCAAGTGCACTCGTGGTCTTATCGACATATCTTAGTCCACAGCTGCATTCCAACATGTAAATTACATTTCTGGAATTACAAGTAATAAACTGATCAATAATTTTTTTTTTCCATTTACAGTGAGTTCTTTGAATTTAGACGTGCTGCTTTTAACAGTACGGCACATAAGACAAACCCCGCACCTATGAAAACCTTTAGTGCGGATGCTCTGGCGTGGTTCTGTATCAAGATTGCTATGAACAAGTTTATCTTTAAGTGCCGGGGCACGCCTATAGATAAATATGGGATTAGAAGGTATTTTCCCAAACAAAAGCGGATCCTGGAGAAGTAATTTCCAGTTAGCTTTAAATATTTTCTCTATATCCCTAAATCTGCTATTGTACTGACTAACAAAAGCCCATTGAAATCTATCATCAGGTGCTTCAGTCTTATTTATAGCCATCAGGAGATCTTCTCTCTTTTTCTGGTCTATTCTCATTCTAGCTTTCTCTATAGTTGACTTAGAGTACCCTCTATCTGAAAAATGGTCAGACAGCTCATCTAGTTGTAAATTGCAGACTTCTTCATCAGTACAATTTCATTTAATACGTGAAAACTGACCGTATGGTATTCCTTCAAGCCTTTTTTTTCGTGGTGTAAGCTTGTTCTTTCAATAAAACTATTACTGTCAGTAGTTTTCCTAAATATTCTTGTTTTTAGACTCCCATTTTCATTATAGATGGATAAATCAAGAAAATGGATGACAGATTGACTATGTGTAAAAGTGAGTCTGATGTTTACGAAATTTTTATTTAAACAATTCTCAAATTCCAACAGAGAAGCTTCATTGTTTTTCCAAACGAACAGAATATCGTCTATATAGCAATACCAGGATACCAGGCCCGCCACCAGACCACCATTCTACCAGACATGGTGGTCTTCCCAGTACGCCATAAATAAACTGACGTAACTGGGGCGAACCTGGTACCCATGGCAGTGCTGATGACCTGTATATAAAAGGTATTTAAAAAATAAAATAATTGTTACTCAGGATAAATTCAGTCCCCCTCAGAATGAATTCCTTCACTGGTTGGCTGAGGTCACTCCTATCCAAAAAGTAGGATACAGCCATTAAACCACTTTCCATACCAATTATGGTGTATAATGTGCTAACATTGGCACTACACAAAAACATATCAGGTTCCCACATCAAGTTGCTTAGTTTCCTTAGCACATCTCCCGTATCTTTAAGATATGCTTTTGTAGAACATATAAGTGGCTGAAGGAAGGAGTCAATAAAGGCAGAAAGTTTGGAGGTTAGGCTATTACAGCTGGATATTATAGGCCTCCCCGGAGGATTGTTACAGTCCTTGTGGACTTTGGGGAGGATATAAATAGTTGGAATCGTTGGATTATTAATATTAATGAATTAGAATTCCCTTTGAGTAATTACTTTATTATCACAGGCTAATTTGGTGAGGTCCAGTAAAGCTTTCAGAATCCTAATTGTAGGGTCTGTTTTAAGTTTTTTATACGTAATACCATCATTTAGTTGACATAACATTTTTTTCATATATTTATCCTTGTACATCAGGACAATTCCACCTTCCTTATCTGCCGGTTTTATTATCAGCTCATGGTCCTCTTGTAGCGATTTTATGTCTTTGAACTCTTTATTTGTAAGGTTAAGATGTCTATTTGTAGATTTGTTGGCTAAAACATTTTCCATTTCACTACATACTACTTTATTAAAACAATCTACATAGCTACCTCTACATTGGGTGGGATAGAAAGTCGATGGTGCTCTAAATTTGGAGACTGTATCAGGTGGGTTCTCACTTGTACCCTCATTCTCTTTATTCAGAAAGAACCATTTTACCTTTCTGATAAACTTCTGAACATCCAGGAACACATCAAAAGAGTTCGGTTGATGTGAAGGGGCAAATTTTAATCCCTTCCTTAATACTTTCTCCTCATCAATATTAAGGGTTCTTCTACTTAAATTGAAGATTTTTACTTCCTCTACTTTCGTTTTAGTTTTTGTGTCAGTCCCAAGAGATAATTTTTGGAGCTATTCCTTTGTTGTCTAGACAATCTACTTTTAGCTCCCGCCCTACTACCTCTTACCGTTTTTTTAGATGATTTTAAATCCTGTATCGTCTTGTCATGCCAGAAATGGTTCTCATATCCTGAAGTACGGTTATTCCTCCATCTCATGGGCCGTCTGCTGGGTACTTTAAAGGACTCATCATACCTCTGATTATAATTATCATTCCTATTGTCATTTTTTATCTTTTTGAAACTATTTTTCCGGGGTTTTGATACCTGGTCACATTTTCTGACTGGTTTTTATAATGAATTTATTTTTGTCTCAACAGTAATGATCTCTGTGTCTCTCAGGAAGAACCCATTTTAGATGCACAAGAGGGTAATATGGTGGCCCTTCCCTCTCAGAAGGAGCCGAAGTGGGTGAGAATGTTGCAAAAGAATATGTCAATGCTTGCAAAGAAATTCTCTGAGTCTGAACAACAGACTAAATATTGGAGGCAGTCTGTGGAGGATGCACTGTTTACTGACCCCTCCATATTATCCACTCGGGTCCCATCCAGTTCCCAGAAAAGGTCTCTGGCCCAGATAATGCAAGGGGACACAGACACAGATTCCGACTCTGACGTCGACACTGGCGATTTGAGAGGGGTAGACCCCAAATTAGCCAAAAGCATACAGTGTATGATAGCCGCTAAAAAGGAAGTCCTGAAACAACACTGTTCCCAGAGGAAAAGGATTATTTTAAATCAAATAAAAAGCAGGTTGTGACTTTTCCTCCTTTAAAGGATTTGAATGCGTTCTTTGAAGAATCCTGGCAGTGGTGTCACTAGAGTTGGTGTCACCCGGTGTGGTAACTGATGGTGTCACCCCCCCATGGACCATACCGCGCGTGCTCACAAAATAAGATACAATCGCATCCAACTTATGCGAACACCTCTACCTGATTTGATAGGCAGAGGAGTTCACGGGGCGGCGACAAAGCATTGTGGGCTTATCGACTCAGCATTGCGGGCGAATGTCATCATAAATGGAGATGGGTTCGGGGTGTCCGTGTGACGTCACACGCAGACGCTGCAATTGGAAATATGGCGGCATGTTACCCTAAATCAGCGATGTTATCACAATTGTATTGCGATTGCATCACTGGCCGCCATTAGCATGCTGGGAGGCTTTGCCCTGTGCTGGGCGTCCCCAAGAATGCAAGAGATAGCAGTTGCAGTCTTGTTATTTTGGCAAAACTACAACTGAAGCTTAATAAGGCAACTCAGTATACAAATACACATGGAGAAACATCGGGAGCGAAAAACTGCTGCTTTGATATTTTTTGGGGGGCTATCCAATTAGGTCACCTGAAGTACAAAAAGTAAATTTTCTCCCAAAAACACACAGGTTCAGTGAAACCTGTGTGTTTTCAACAACCCTGTTTTCGGACAAAAACTGAGCTGTTTTCAGGGATTTTGGTTCGCCTGCCTGAGGCAGGTAAAGCAAATCCCCAATAAGCTGCGGCTCATGACTGCTTATTGGGGTTTATTGAATAGCCCCCAGCAACGCAAATACCTGTGGTCAATGATCGCAGGTACTTGAATACCGGCCTTACTTGCATTCCCCCAATTAATGAAAACAAAAAAAAACAAAAAAATAAATATATATATATATATATATATATATATTCCACATGCGCGGCACTCCTGGGCCTGGCGACTAAATAAACATCTTTTAACAAAGGCAACATTTCTGCGCCCTTTAATGTGTGGCACTTTTGTCAGGTCAGCTGGGAGAGCTGGATCATGCTGTTTTGTCATATTGGGAGAGCTGGATCATGCATATGTAAATTGTAACACTGTAAGGGAACAAGGTGCCGTTTCGTGGGGTAAATGGCAGCTATGCAGCAGCTGAGGAATCACACAAGTCCAGTGTGTGGTGTAATTTGCCACGACCAGTTTTATTAAACAGAAAACAAAACAAACATAAAAAGAAAATACCTTGCCTGTCCGGCACTAACTAAACATAAGACGTTCCTAACTATCACTAAACAAAAACAGAGTTCTCCAGTAAACACTGTATAGCTCACTTGTATAAGGAAGCTCCTCTCACAGAGATTCTGCAGTCTCTCCCAAGGCAATCTCCCCCACACTAATCAGGCTAGCAGCCCTAAAATGCTCTTGCACAGCTGAAAGCCCTGATTAGCCTTCTGTGAGGCAAAAGACCCGAACTGGGCCCAATGTCTGGAACTTGCCCTATCTCTCTTTTAGGGCCCTTATCCAGCTTTTCCAATACACTGAAAAGGTTCTGACAAAACAAAACATTTTCCTAGAAGTTTTCATTTTTCTAATACATGTAAGACAAGAACCTGGGACAAACATACCTGCCCTCAAACACTATTCCAGTGTTCTTGTCACATATCCCCCTCCCCTGTTTCGACCTAGGGGCCGGAACACTTGTAGCCCCCAAACAGAAGATGCGGGACAATGCATCTGCATTGGCCAATTGTGTACCCGGTCTATGTTTGACAGTAAACTTAAAATCCTGCAATGCTAGAAACCATCTAGTTACACGAGAATTCTTGCCTCTATTTACATACATCCATTTTAAAGGGGCATGATCTGTCACTAGTCTGAATTGTCTACCCAAGAGGTAATATCTCAAGGTATCTAGTGCCCACTTAATGGCCAAAGCCTCCTTTTCCACAATGGCATACCTTTTTTCATGCTCATTGAGTTTCCTACTCAAATAAATGATAGGGTGTTCGTCCCCATCTCTGGTTTGGGACAGCACAGCCCCTATCCCTACCTCTGAGGCATCTGTCTGTACCACAAATTCTTTTGAAATATCTGGTGTTATCAATGCAGGTTGTGAACACAAAGCCACTTTTAACGCTTAGAACGCTTTTTGTGCATCAGGGTTCCATTTCACAATATTTGACTGGTTCCCTTTGGTAAGGTCTGACAACGGCACTGCTGTGGTCGCAAAATTGGGAATAAACCATCTATAGTACCCAGTTATTCCCAAAAAAGCCCTTACCTGTTTTTTATTCACTGGACGAGGCCAGTTTTGAATAGCATCAATTTTATTCAATTGGGGCCTAATCAGACCTCGACCTATGGTGAAGTCCAAGTATTTGACCTCCTCCATTGCGAGGCAGCACTTCTTTGGGTTAGCAGTTAACCCTGCCTCTCTGATTGAGTCCAGTACTGCTTGTACTTTAACCAAATGGGTCCCCCAGTCTGTACTGTGAATTACCACATGATCCAGACAGCTGCATATTTTCTATGGGGCCTCAAAATTTTATCCATCGCCCGTTGAAAGGTTGCTGGAGCCCCATGCAACCCAAAGGGTAACATCTTATACTGGTACAGCCCCTCCGGAACTGAAAAGGCTGTTTTTCCTTTTGCGCTATCAGATAAAGGTATTTGCCAGTAACCTTTGGTCAGGTCCAACGTGGTGAGAAACCTTGCTGTTCCCAGCCTTTCTATAAGCTCATCCACACGGGGCATGGGGTATGCAACAAACTTGGACACCTCATTTAACTTCCGAAAGTCATTACAGAAGCGTATGCTACTGTCTGGCTTCGGGATGACAACTATGGGACTGGACCACTCACTGTTAGATTTCTCTATGACTCCAAGTTCTAACATGGTTTTAACTTCTTTAGAAACAGCTTCTCGCTGAGCTTCAGGAATCCTATATGGCTTTAAATGGACCCTAACCCCTGGTTCTGTGACAATGTCATGTTTTATTATGGTCGTTCGGCCAGGCAGCTCTGAAAATATCTCCCTATTTTGGATGAGAAATTCTTTAACCCGATTGTTCTGATCAGCTGATAATGTCTCTGACACCTTTACTGCGGGAAGCAACCGAGGTGAAGACACCGAAGGGCAAGGCTCCGCTGACAGAGACAACCTATCTTTCCAGGGTTTGATTAAGTTAACATGGTAGATTTGTTCGGGTTTTCTCTTTCCCGGTTGGTATACTTTGTAATTAACCTTATTCACTTTTTCCCTAATCTCAAATGGACCCTGCCATTTAGCTAAGAACTTGCTTTCCACAGTGGGTACCAAAACAAGAACTTTATCTCCAGGAGCAAATTCCCGTATCTTGGCACTCCGGTTATATACCCTCTGTAGAGCACTTTGGGCCTGTTCCATGTGCTCTCTGACAATAGGTACCATGGCTGCAATCCTATCCTGAATTTGTGTTACATGTTCAACAACACTTCTATAAGGAGCGGGCTGTCCTTCCCACGTCTCTTTGGCAATGTTCAACAGCCCTCTGCGGTGTCTACCATACAACAAATCAAATGGAGAAAACCCCGTAGAGGACTGAGGAACTTCTCTGATGGCCATTAACAAGTAGGGCAACAAACAATCCCAGTTTTTCCCATCTTTATCAACAACCTTTTTTAACATACTTTTTAATGTTTTATTAAACCTTTCCACCAACCCATCAGTTTGGGGATGGTAAATGGACGTCCTGAGGTGAGTGACCTTAAATAATTTGCACAATTCTTTCATGATCCTTGACATAAATGGAGTACCTTGGTCAGTCAAAATTTCTTTTGGTATTCCCACTCTACTAAAAACCTGCACCAGCTCCCTAGCTATCGCCTTGGTTGTGATAGTGCGTAAAGGGACAGCCTCAGGAGATCGAGTGGCATAGTCCATTATTACCAGGATATACTGATGGCCCCGAGCGGACTTTAACAAGGGCCCCACGAGATCCATGGCTATTCTGTCAAACGGGACCTCTATAATAGGCATGGGAACTAGTGGGCTCCTGAAATGGGGTCTAGGGGCATGATACTGGCATTCAGGACAGGAAGAACAATTTTCAGACACTTCTTTATAAACCCCTGGCCAAAAGAACCTTTGTAAAACTCTTTCAGTGTTTTTTTCTGCCCCTAAATGTCCTGCTGTAATGTGACTATGAGCTAAATCTAGTACCGTTCTCCGATAAGGCTGGGGAACTACCAGCTGTTCCACCACATCCTCACCCTTTTTGACAATATGGTACAAGAGCTCATTACAGATGGCCATTTGGGGATACGTAACCCTGTCACCTGGTACCACAGGTTCCCCATTAACAATATTAACATTCTCTCTAGCCTTTATCAAGGTAGGATCCTTTAACTGTTCAGATGCAAACAGATCCTTCTTTACCTCCAGGTCAGGCACGCTTTCAGTTCTAACTACTATGTCTCTGTTCCCAGCAAGAGGGTCCTCACTGGACTCCCCATCTGTCACTTCCCCAGCCAAACTAGCAAAAGGCAAAGGGTCAGAAAGTTCAGAAGACACACGTACATCCATAAAATCACTGGTATTATCAACTGGCTCTTTACTTCTCACATCTGTTGATAAACGTGATTCCCACAGTTTCCAAAAATGAGGAAAATCCTTCCCTATTATGGCCTCATGCACCAAGGTGGGGACCAGGCCTACTTTAACCATTGCTGACCCACAACAAGTTTCTATATTCACTTCAGCAGTGACATAATGTTGGGTATCCCCATGTATGCAAGTTACCCCAATAGGTATTTGCTGGACCTTTAAGGGGTTCACTAACCCAGCTTTCACGAGGGTAACTAAACTACCTGAATCTAGCAAGGCCTCTACCCGGTTACCCTCTAAGAACACGTCACACATTTGTTTTTCCAACTCAGGTGAAGGTACCACAGTACAGGCTAACCTAGCAAAGAAAGACATTCTGCGACATTCAAAGGCAGCATCACATTGCATGGGATCTTGCGTGACTGGGCAATTGGCAATAACATGACCTGGCATACCACACCTAAAACATTTAACCACACGATTATCAACCCGTTTGGGCAGCATAGACCATTCTAGCCCCATTGGCCTGTCTCCAGGGCCAGTGTTTACAGTCTCTCCAGCCTTGCGTTTTCTTAACCGCCCAGCAATGTTTTCCCACGGAACAGTCTTACCAGTCATTACTGAAGGGCGCTATCGAGGATCTATGGGTTGCTGGGTGGTCATCAGTAATTCCTCTGCTGCCAAATACCTCTCTACTATGTCCACTAATTGGTCAGCAGTACCCGGGTTTCCATGGCTCACCCACTTGCGCAGGACCATGGGCAAAGATCTCAAATAGCGGTCCATGACGACTCTTTCAACCATCTGGGGACCAGTTAATGTCTCTGGCTGTAAGCACTTTTTTGTTAGCTGAATAAGGTCGTGCATCTGGGAGCGAGGAGGCTTCTCCATGGCATAGACCCAACGGTGCAGCCGTTGTGCTCGTACTGACAGCGTGACTCCCAGGCAGGTCAGGATCTCAGTCTTTAGTTTATCATAGTCCCGAGCCTCAGCAGGGCTTAAATCAAAGTACGCTTTTTGGGGCTCACCTGACAGAAAAGGTGCCAGCAGACTAGCCCACTGTGCTTTCGGCCAGTTCTCACGCTCAGCAGTCCTTTCAAACGTGGTCAGGTAGGCCTCCACATCATCAGCCTCTGTCATTTTCTGCAGGAAGTGACTGGCCCGTATAGAACTAGAGCTGGTCGGAGCACTGACGGCCACATCTCCAATCCGGGTTGCAAGGCTCTGCACCACTTCTGTTAAGGCCTCTCTATCCTGACGCTGTTGCCTGTAAAGTTCGTCAATAGCCACCTGCTGCTGTCTCCTATTTTCCTCCATTGCCACCTGCTGCTGTCTGTTGGCCTCCTGCTGAGCCGCTGTAGCTTGCAGCAAGGCTTTAAGCAGTTCCTCCATGTCGACAGATTTTTCAGGTGGCTTTGTAGCTGCTTTCACCCAGGACATATATATTAAATCCTCAGGGGTGAATCTCAGCAACTTCACACTGGGCTGTATCTGCATAAACCACCGTTTTCTGCAGGCCTCATAAAGCTGCTGATTTCACTTATGCACAGAACGGAATGCTCGCATTCTCCACCAAGTTGTAACACTGTAAGGGAACAAGGTGCCGTTTCGTGGGGTAAATGGCAGCTATTCAGCAGCTGAGGAATCACACAAGTCCAGTGTGATTCCTGATTGTGTGACTAAAGTGATGGATAAAGGTGGAGCCATGGATATAGCTTATCTAGACTTTAGTAAGGCTTTTGACACTGTTCCACAGCGCAGACTGCTAAATAAACTTGAAAGTTTGGGATTGGATATTAGGATTATTGAATGGATAAGATCTTGGTTGAAGGATAGAAAACAGAGAGTTGTGGTAAATGGAGTGCATTCACAGGAGGGAAATGTTACCAGTGGAGTACCCCAGGGATCTGTACTTGGACCAGTGCTTTTTAATATCTTTATTGGTGACATTTCAAATGGCATTACAGGGAAAGTATGCCTTTTTTCAGATGACACAAAGGTATGCAACAGGGTAGACACACCAGGTGGGGTAAAACAAATGATTGAGGATCTAGGTAGACTAGAGGAATGGTCAAGAGTGTGGCAATTACAGTTTAATGCCCAAAAATGCAAAATCATGCACTTGGGTCTCAAAAATCCAAGAGCTAAATATAGTATTAATGGCACTATACTGGAAACTACTGAGGAGGAAAGGGATCTAGGAGTCACTATTTCAGATGACTTAAAGGCAGGTAAGCAATGTAACAAGGCAATGAGGAAGGCTAGTCAGATGCTTGGCTGCATTGGGAGAGGAATCAGCAGCAGAAAGAAAGAAGTAATAATGCCACTGTATAGGTCATTGGTACGGCCTCATCTAGAATACTGTATTCAGTTCTGGAGGCCATATCTTCAAAAGGATATTAATACATTAGAAACTGTACAAAGGAGGGCAACTAAAATGGTGCATGGCCTACATCACAAAACATACCTAGAAAGACTAAGAAATCTCAATATGTATAGTTTGGAACAGAGAAGGGAAAGGGGGGACATGATAGAAACAAGTCCAGGAGGGAAACATTCTCCAAATGAAGAGAAGCAATAGGACACGAGGACATGCACTGAGACTGGAGGGGGGGAGGTCCAGGGGAAATTTGCGGAAAAATTATTTCGCAGAAAGGGTAGTGGACAAGTGGAATAGCCTCCCATCAGAGGTGGTAGAGGCTAAGACAGTAGAGCAATTTAAACATGCATGGGATAGACATAAGGATATCCTTACAAAGAAATAAGGATCAAATAAGGTTAGAGATAAAAATAATGTAAAAAAAAAAAAAAAAAGGGGGCAGACTAGATGGGCCAAGTGGTTCTTATCTGCCGACAAATTCTATGTTTCTATGTTTCTATGTAACTGGCTACGACCAGTTTTATTAAACAGAAAATAAAACAAACATAAAAAGAAAATACCTTGCCTGTCCGGCACTAACTAAACATAAGACGTTCCTAACTATCACTAAACAAAAACAGAGTTCTCCAGTAAACACTGTATAGCTCACTTGTATAAGGAAGCTCCTCTCACAGAGATTCTGCAGTCTCTCCCAAGGCAATCTCCCCCACACTAATCAGGCTAGCAGCCCTAAAAGGCTCTTGCACAGCTGAAGGCCCTGATTAGCCTTCTGTGAGGCAAAAGACCCGAACTGGGCCCAATGTCTGGAACTTGCCCTCTCTCTCTTTTAGGGCCCTTATCCAGCTTTTCCAATACACTGAAAAGGTTCTGACAAAACAAAACATTTTCCTAGAAGTTTTCATTTTTCTAATACATGTAAGACAAGAACCTGGGACAAACATACCTGCCCTCAAACACTATTCCAGTGTTCTTGTCACAATATATATATATATATATATATATATATATATATGTTATTAAGTGTGCGCCATGGTCCGGAAAAGGCGGCGTGGATGCTGAAAAGGGGGAGTGCCCTTAAGTGTAGTGTTCCACACCATATACCCCTTATTCACATTGTGCACCACAATAGTAGGACCCCTTATACTATCTAGTACTGGTGCTCCTTACACATTATGCCACATGGAATGAGCCAAAATTCACATTATGCCACATGGAATGAGCCAAAATTCACACGGAATGAGCCAAAATTCACATTATGCCACATGGAATGAGCCAAAATTCACATTTTTCCACATAGTATGAATGAGCCAAATTCACATTATGCTACACGGAATGAGCCAAATTCACATTATGCCACACGGAATGAGCCAAAATCACATTATGCCAGACGGAATGAGCCAAAATTGACATTATGCCACACGGAATGAGCCAAAATTCACATTATGAGCCGCAATTCAGGGACAGGGAGAGTGACAGAAGGGGTATAGGGATAGAGAGATGGACAGCAGGGGCATGGGGACAGTGACAACAGGGACAGGGAGAGTGACAACAGGGACAGGGAGATTGACAGCAGGGACAGAGGGACAGTGACAGCAGGGTCATAGGGACAGTGAGTATGACAGGGGCATTTGGACATGGAGAGTGACAGAGAGAGGGACAGCAACGACAAACAGAAGGGAGAAAGAAAGGCAGCAGTGTAAAATTACCTAATCAGCAGCGGCGGTGTGGAGGAGTCTGTGATTGGCAGTGTGGAGGATGAGGAGGTTGTGGTCAGCAGCGATGCAGAGTTGGCTGTGGTTGGCGGAGGATGAGGAGGCTGTGATCAGCAGTGCGGAGGCTGCGGGCGGTGGTGCGAAGGAGACAGGCTACCAGTGCAATAGCGCTGAATTTGAAATGCGGCGGGGGGTGGGTCTCAGTCAGAGCTCGAAGTAGTGGTATGCCATACCAGTATATACCGGCCCACTTTGAGCAGTGTGTGTGTATATATATATATATATATATATATATATATATATATAATATGCACAAAGTCCGGCACTCACTGTTACTTGAAATACTGTCCCCGTTGCCTTCCGCAATTACAGCTGACACTGTTATGTAGAGAGAGATTGAAATGGCGGCACTCAGGAAATAAGGCACAAACACAGCCACTTGTATAGGCCAACGTTTCAGAGCTAGTGCTTTTTCGTCAGGGCAATAACCAGGGCCGGTGCAAGGTTTCTCAACACCCTAGGCAAAACTTCTGCCTACTGCCCCCCCTCCCCTCCCCTCCCCTCCCAATACCCTCTTTCCATCTAGGAAAGGTGAGAGGGGTGAGTCGTGAGTCACGATGTGTGAGGGGTGGTTGTAAGACAGAACGGGGAGGATAGTGAGAGAGAGAGAGAGAGAGAGAGAGAAAGAGGGGGGAGCAAGGGAGAGAGAGTGGGGGATGAGTGAGAGAGACTGTATCAGGGAGAAAGATAAGTGAGATAGTGAAAGGAGGGTGTCAGAGAGAGAGAGAGAGAGAAAGAGAGAGAGAGGGTGGGTGGGTATCAGGGAGAGAGAGGGGAGGTTTTGGGCAACAGTCAACAAGCACAGCAATTTAAGTCAAAGTAGTTAGAGAGGGGTCAAAGAACAGTCCACATCAAAATGACATCAAATAACTAGCGTATATTTCATATAGCAGGTGGAGGTGCGCCCAGAGAGTAAATATTGTATTAACAGAAAAAAGACAGAAAGAAACTCTCTTGTTGGGGCACTCTTGTCTATGAAAAAATGGAATTAGTTAAAACGTAACTTTTATTATTTAGAATTAGAATAGATATATGATAGCTCTCAGATAAATTTCAAATCGGGCATAACACAAGAAAGAAATTACTAGGGTTGGCGAAAATATCAGGAATAATATTAAGAAATTGGAGTTCAATGACTCAATTCAAAACATATAGGCAGTCCTATATAAATATAATGACAGTCTGATACTGTTATAAAATTGTCCAGAACCTGAAATATAGATAATAAAAAGCCAGATGCTTCGATATGAGTTTCATCAATTATAGGTCAGACTGACACTATATTAGGCCGAAGCTATTTACACACACACACACACACACACACACACACACACAAAATTAGTAACACATGCATGCAGTCACAAAATACATGAGTGGCATATGCAGTCCATCTCAATAACCTAACACACAGGTTCTCAAACTCGGTCCTCAGGACCCCACACAGTGCATGTTTTGCAGTTTTCCTCACAGAATCGTAAGTGAAATAATTAGCTTCACCTGTGGACCTTTTAAAATGTGTCAGTGAGTAATTAATACACCTGTGCACTTGCTGGGTGACCTGCAAAACATGCACTGTGTGGGGTCCTGAGGACCGAGTTTGAGAACCACTGAACAGATTCCCTCTATATGGTAACAAACAATAGTGTGTTGCTGAACTGGCTAACAATGTGTCAATGTAAAACTTAATGTGATACAATACTGCTGTGTAAGGGTAATGAAAGAAACAAATCAGAATCATTAAAGTACAGTTCAAAATAAGTCTGCCGCATAGATGGATACAATATATGTTAGTTAGCAGTGAAAATATTACTGATTAGTTTAGATTCAGTGATGTACAGTATCAATAAAACCCTGCATGGGTACACTCAGGGGTGATAGAAAAGGTCTCACGGTGTATGAGCTCTGTAGGGCAGCTGCGGCTCTGTCACATGTAAATGGTCGCAGTGATGACAGAGTGACCGTGTTTGCAGAGCCGGCACTCTAGAGAGGAGACGGGGGTATATAGAATGTCTGCTATTAGAAAAAAATTGTCAGATTGTCCCTGATGAATTTAATTAATTAAATTCAGTGCAGGGACACTGCTGACACATGATCCAATGACAGCACTTTGGATTGGAGAGGTAGAGAGATGAAATGAGGTGTGGTCACAGGAGAGGAATAGAGCTGGAGAGGGGTAGAACAAAGTTCCGGTGAGGTTGTGGAGAGCCGCTGCTGCCTGCTGTGTGTGATGTATAGTCACAGTGGACAGCAGTGAGCAGGTCCTGCCGCAGCTGTGACCAGATAGAAGGAAGGAAGAGTGGGCAGCTATGAAGAGCAGTCGAGTTAGCAGCGTGCCCTGTTGCAGTGCCCTGTTTTAAATTGAGTAATTGAACTCAAATTTCTTAAAATTATTCCAGATATTTTCGCCAACACTAGAAATGTCTTTCTAGAGTTATACCCATGAAAAATGTATCTCAGCGGCTATTGTATATCTATTTTAATTAGAACTAATAAAAGTTACGTTTTAACTAAATCCATTTTTTCATAGACAAGAGTGCCCAACAAGAGTTTCTTTCTGTCGAGAGAGAGAGAGGGAATGAGAGAGAGAGAGAGAGAGAGAGGAGGGGGGGAGGGGGAGGGAGAGAGAGAGAGGGGAGGGAGAGAGATTGGGGAGAGAGAGAGATGGAGGAGAGAGAGAGAGATGGGGAGAGGGGGAGGGGGGGGGAGGAGAGAGAGAGAGAGGGGGGGAGGGAGAGAGAGGTGGAGGGAGAGAGAGAGGGGGAGGGAGAGAGAGAGATGGGGGAGAGAGAGATGAAGAGAGAGAGAGGGAGAGGGAGAGGGAGAGGGAGAGAGGGAAGGAGAGAGAGATGGAGGGAGTGAGAGGGGGAGGGAGAGGGAGAGGGGGAGGGAAGGAGAGAGAGGGGGAGGGGGAGAGATGGAGAGAGAGGGGAGATGGATAGAGGATGGAGAGAGATAGAGAGATAGAGAGGGGAAAGAGAGAGAGATAGAGAGAGGGAGAGAGAGGGGGGAGCGAAAGAGGGGGAGAGAGAAGGGGGAGCGATAGAGGGAGAGAGTGGGGGGAGCGATAGAGGGAGAGAGAGGGGAGCGATAGAGGGAGAGCGATAGAGGGAGAGCGAATGGGAGAGAGAGCAGGAGAGAGAGAGCGATAGAGGAAGAGAGAGATGGGAGAGACAGAGGGAGAGAGAGGGGAGCCATAGAGGGAGAGAGAGGGGAGCCATAGAGGGAGAGAGAGAGGGGAGCCATAGAGGGAGAGAGGGGAGAGACAGGGAGAGAGATAAAGGGAGAGTGGGGAGAGAGAGCGGAGAGAGAGGGAGAGGGGGAGATAGAGAGAGGGAGCGATAGGGAGATGGAGAGAGGGAGAGAGAGGGAGAGATAAAGGGAGAGTGGGGAGAGATAAAGGGAGAGTGGGGAGAGAGAGCGGAGAGAGAGGGAGAGGGGGGAGATAGAGAGGGGGAGCGATAGGGAGATGGAGAGAGGGAGAGAGAGGGGAGTTAGAGAGGGGAGAGATAGAGGGAGAGAGAGGGTAGAGACAGAGGGAGAGAGTGGAGAGGGGGAGATAGAGAGGGGGAGCGATAGGGAGATGGATAGAGGGAGAGAGAGGGGAGAGAGAGGGAGGGAGAGGGGGGGAAGGGAGAGGGGGGGGAGAGAGAGAGAGGGGGGGAGATAGATAGAGAGAGGGGAGAGATAGAGGGAGAGCGATAGAGGGAGAGAGATAGAGGGAGAGTGGGGAGAGAGTGGGAGAGAGAGCGGAGAGATAGAGGGAGAGTGGGGAGAGAGAGGGAGAGAGAGCGGAGAGATAGAGGGAGAGGGGGGAGATAGAAAGGGGGAGCGATAGGGAGATGAAGAGAGAGAGGGAAAGATAGAGGGAGAGAGGGGAGAGATAGAGGGAGAGAGAGAGGGGTGAGAGAGGAGAGAGAGACGGGGGAGATGGAGAGAGGGAGGGGGGAGAGAGGGAGGGGGGGAGAGAGAGATAGAGGGGGATGAGGAGAGACACACTACCTGTTCCAGCCTTGCTAGGCATCAGGGGATGTCTTTGATGGGGGCGGGCAAGTCACGGAATTAGGCCCCACCCCCTTCCCACCCACGAATCGCGGCAATGCATTCCCCTGCTGCCACATTGTGGGGTCCCCTGGATGACCGCCCCGTCTTTTCTATAATCTGGCCCTGCTGCATACATACACAGCAAGCCGGCACTACAGAGCCAGGCCAGACCAGGCTCCAGGGAAGAAACGCCAGCGCTGCCATAATCACATGACTCACCATGTATCCACGGGTCTCCTGTTGGTGCCCCTGCTGCCGTGCTGGCCGAAGAGCTGCAGGGATCCATCAGCACGGTCATCATGCAGGGAAGATGGCGGTGAAAGTGACTGTCCAGCCTGCCCTCGGAAGTGGAGGAGCGCCAGGTACTGGGGGGGAAGGGGGGGGGGGGTCGCGACCACCTGACCTACACACGCTGACCACCTCTGGCAAATAGGAAAAGAGATGGGCGGGCGCACACTTGTCAGACTGAGTGTAGTCTGCCATCTCTGGGTGTCTGGAAGAAGACCTTAATTTTTCCTCCAGACAGCCTCAGCGGGCCGCCCTTCAGGTCCTGGCGCCCATAGGCAGCTGCCTAAAGCTGCCTAATGGAAGCGCCGGCCCTGGCAATAACAAATAGTAAAAACACTCACCCTTAAATGTGCTCCCCCTCACCATCAGAGTCCGCGCCTCCGGCTTCACTTCCGCTATGCAGGTGCTCCCATATGACGTCACCAAGTGCGCCCTTCACCAAGGAAACCAAGTAAACATTCATGATAATTACACCAGCGTTACCTACTACATTAAATATACCATACATCAGATGTTATAATCATTCTTGAGGTTTATAGTCCATACTAGATGCATGAAGGCATAATAATATATCAGAGAAAGCTACTAAACCCAGTCTGTTCATTAAGGCCCCGTGGACTCAGTGTATCTAAACGAAAGATCCAACGGGATTCGCATTGCAATAACATTTTGGATCTATTTCCACCCCTTACCAATGGGGGTACATGATCAATAATCATGTGTTTCAAGGCAGTCGGAGAGTGACCAGCCAGGGCAAAATGTCTTGCCACTGGCTGATCACTATGTCCAGACAAAACAGCTTCTCTTATGGCATACCTATGTTGACCCATTCTCACTTTAAATGGGCACTCTGTCTTACCCGTGTAGTATTTGCCACACGGGCAAATAAGAACATACACAATAAATTTTGAAGTGCAAGAGAGTCTATGTCTAATCTTGAATGCTTGACCCGTAAATGGATTTTTTATAGTGTCACCTGTCTGCATATAGCCACACGTGACACACCCAGTACATTTAAAGCAACCATTTTTTGGGTTTACCCAAAAAAGTCGTCGGTACCTTTTTATCAAAATTAGTAATGTCGTTGTGCACAACATAATCACGTATGTTCCTACCTCTGGAAAAACTGCACATAATGCGCTTGTTGGTTAGGCTAGGCAAATCCTTTTCACTGGCTACAATGGGCCAATTAGAATGTCCCTTATAAGATCTTGTATCAACAGTAGAGTCCAACATCCTGATAAAGCTTTTAATAGAGGCATTCGAATTGGGATCAAAGTTCGATCTTGGAACTAGTTTCTTGAGTTCACTCGGTATAGGGTTCTCTACCCCTGTCGGTGGTCGTGAACCGAAGAATTCCTGTATCTTTAATTGGCGATTTAGCTTGAAAACTTCGGTTTTCCATAGAAACAGATCAAAGGCAGTGGTCGGTACAAAAATAAGTCCTTTCATTAGTACATTCGTTTCTTCAACAGTGAGTGGGACTGTAGACAAATTGAATATTAGGTCCTGGCTGGTAGGGGTGGTTTTCTGCGTGCATCGCTTCCACTGGCCTCCTCGTCGGTTATGTTTGCGTTTGCATAGACTCTCTTGCACTTCCAAATTTATTGTGTATGTTCTTATTTGCCCGTGTGGCAAATACTACACGGGTAAGACAGAGTGCCCATTTAAAGTGAGAATGGGTCAACATAGGTATGCCATAAGAGAAGCTGTTTTGTCTGGACATAGTGATCATCCAGTGGCAAGACATTCTGCCCTGGCTGGTCACTCTCCGACTGCCTTGAAACACATGATTATTGATCATGTACCCCCATTGGTAAGGGGTGGAAATAGATCCAAAATGTTATTGCAATGCGAATCCCGTTGGATCTTTCGTTTAGATACACTGAGTCCACGGGGCCTTAATGAACAGACTGGGTTTAGTAGCTTTCTCTGATATATTATTATGCCTTCATGCATCTAGTATGGACTATAAACCTCAAGAATGATTATAACATCTGATGTATGGTATATTTAATGTAGTAGGTAACGCTGGTGTAATTATCATGTATGTTTACTTGGTTTCCTTGGTGAAGGGCGCACTTGGTGACGTCATATGGGAGCGCCTGCATAGCGGAAGTGAAGCCGGAGGTGCGGACTCTGATGGTGAGGGGGAGCACATTTAAGGGTGAGTGTTTTTACTATTTGTTATTGCCCTGACGAAAAAGCACTAGCTTTGAAACGTTGGCCTATACAAGTGGCTGTGTTTGTGCCTTATTTCCTGAGTGCCGCCGTTTCAATCTCTCTCTCTCTCTCTCTCTCTCTCTCTCTCTCTCTCTCTCTCTCTCTATATATATATATATATATGACAAGAATTACTCTCCCACTGCGCTATTTCAAATAAAACACTAAAATTAATTAATTATATGGCTGCCTGTATCCTCTAAGTTCCCTGTTAGGAGGAACTAAATGTGTGAAAATATGAAACGAAATAGAGGAGATGGCGCCAAGGGAGTTATATCAACGCCCTACCTAAAAACGGACCCTTATAGTACTCTCCGGATAAATTACGTCAGATAACAAATACTAACATAAAAATTTATTAAAACAACATATAAACCCGACACAAATGTTCATAAGTATACAGAGTTGATACATTTACATTTGTCGCACAATTTGAACAATCAGTTTGTAGTGATGAGAAAAAAGCGTAGATATATCACTACGATTTCCTCCTTCTCCTTATTGTAGATTCGGAGGTAACATCAGATAATAGATAGATAAATAACCCAACGCGTTTCGTTTTGTTCCAAGACTTCATCAGGGGTAAAATCTCTTCATTTCAGAACATATTGTCGGCACATAAAAGGTAATTCAAAGATGTATGAACAACGTTTCAATATTTCAATGGGACTTGATTGATACAGCGAGGACCATACCTCATATATCATCAGCTTGAGTCTGACATTCAGATATTCGAATATGGGGAAGATTCAAATGTGTATAGAATCTAACTGGTTCGCAAGCATAAGGAACCTCGTCGGTCAGCAGCTTGAACCTGACACTCAGAGACTCAGGAGTGAAGGCAATTCAAATGGGTATAATGTCTAACCAATTTAGAACACGTGGTAGACCCTCCAGTAGTGCAGTGCTGACAGCCAAGTCTCTGTACTACAGAGTTACAGAGACTTGGCTGTCAGCACTGCACTACTGGAGGGTCTACCACGTGTTCTAAATTGGTTAGACATTATACCCATTTGAATTGCCTTCACTCCTGAGTCTCTGAGTGTCAGGTTCAAGCTGCTGACCGACGAGGTTCCTTATGCTTGCGAACCAGTTAGATTCTATACACATTTGAATCTTCCCCATATTCGAATATCTGAATGTCAGACTCAAGCTGATGATATATGAGGTATGGTCCTCGCTGTATCAATCAAGTCCCATTGAAATATTGAAACGTTGTTCATACATCTTTGAATGACCTTTTATGTGCTGACAATATGTTCTGAAATGAAGAGATTTTACCCCTGATGAAGTCTTGGAACAAGACGAAACGCGTTGGGTTATTTATCTATCTATTATCTGATGTTACCTCCGAATCTACAATAAGGAGAAGGAGGAAATCGTAGTGATATATCTACGCTTTTTTCTCATCACTACAAACTGATTGTTCAAATTGTGCGACAAATGTAAATGTATCAACTCTGTATACTTATGAACATTTGTGTCGGGTTTATATGTTGTTTTAATAAATTTTTATGTTAGTATTTGTTATCTGACGTAATTTATCCGGAGAGTACTGTAAGGGTCCGTTTTTAGGTAGGGCGTTGATATAACTCCCTTGGCGCCATCTCCTCTATTTCGTTTCATATATATATATATATATATATATATATATATATATATATAGTCGAGTGCTGTCCACTGCAGTGTGCAGTGTTACCAGAGAGGGAGGAACTGGCTGTACTGCAGTGGAGTGACTGTGCGGACCTCATTGTCTTCTACTTCCCTGGCTGGCTGTGAGCTGTTTCAGCTGCCAGAGGGTAAGTTTTTGTTCTAATGTTAGTAATTACAGTTTACTATTACAGTATAATCCAGTGCTATTTCTGTTCAAAACGTTTATTTTGACAAAGTCAATAAAATATGTAGTGTGTGTTCGTCGTGTATATATATATATATATATATATATATATATACAACAAAATTCCAAGTGCGCACAACACATTTTTCTTAAATAAAATAACTGATTGTCAATTAATATACAACCAACAACCATAAAAATTCACAATAATTTATTAAAAGCAGTTCATTGGACATGTATAACCTCTAGCAGAATAACATCAAGGTTTAGGTGTCCTTGCTTTAGAGTTCAGATCCCATATATATATATATATACACACACACATATTTTATATATTTTATTAACTTTGTCAAAATAAATGTTTTGAACAGAAATAAGACTGGATTATACTGTAATAGTAATCTGTAAATACTAACATTAGAACAAAAATGTACCCTCTGGCAGCTGAAACAGCTCCCTAATACCCACCAATAATTAACCCCTGCATCATCAATTACATTTACTGTATATTAAGCTGATGAATCTAATCAGAAGAACTCATTCCTAACCTCAAATAAAAACATTAAACAATTCATTTTATCTAAATTACATTAATCCCCATCACCCTTATAACAAAACCCACGTAGCTTGCCTTTCCCCTTATTATTATTATTATTATTACATTTTATTTATAGGGCGCCACAAGTGTTTCGCAGCGCCGTACAAAGGACAGTACAGGGAGACAAAACTTAGCATAACAGTAAATAAATAACAAAAATGGAGTGCAGGTAACAAAGAGCACCACAATTCTCAAAACATAATACAGCTTAGATGTAAGTAGCGAAGGAGTAATCATTGTACTACTTGGGGCTGGCGGCCATAGATAGAGATGAGCCTTTACCAGCAGGAGAAAAAGCAGGTAAAGATGGTCGCTGAGTGAAATGTGTCAAGAAGAGGGCTTAGACAAGAGGAAAGAGGGCCCTGCTCTGAAGAGCTAACAATCTAGTGGGGAGGGGCAACAGACAGATGACATGAGGTGCAAGCAAGCAGGTAGAAGCCTGATGGTGGTATGCGAGCAAAGCAGAGATGTCCAAGGCATGGGGCAGGGGGATGGAGGAGCAGCCTAAGGTCTAGGTTATGCATTGGAGGGGTACGCTTTGATAAATAGGTGGGTTTTCAGTGCCAGTTTGAAGCTTTGCAAGGTCGGGGACAGTCTAATGGAGCGGGGGAGCGCATTCCACTGAAGGGGTGCAGCACGGGCAAAATCCTGAACTCGTGCATGGGAAGCAGTGACCAAGGCAGAGGAGAGGCGACGGTCATCAGCCGACCGTAGTGGGCGGGAGGGAGTATGAAGGGAGAGGAGGTTGGAGTTGTAGGGAGCAGTGGAATTAGAGATGGCCTTGTATGTGAGGGTGAGGCGTTTGAAGAGGATTCTGTAGGGGAATGGGAGCCAGTGTAGATTTTGTCGAAGGGGAGTGGCAGAAGTGGAGCGGTGGGAGAGGAAGATGAGCCTAGCTGCGGAGTTGAGGACAGATTGGAGGGGAGCGATGTGGGAGCAAGTGAGGCCAGTGAGGAGCACATTACAGTAGTCGAGTCGTGAGATGACCAGTGAGTGGATGATAAGTTTAGTTGCACTCTGGGAGAGAAATGGCCTGATGCGAGCAATGTTGCGTAGCTGGAACCGACAAGATTGCGCCAGAGCTTGGATGTAGGGTGCAAAGGGGAGGGAGGAGTCAAGAGTGACGCCCAGGCAGCGGAGTTGGGGAACAGGGGAGATGATAGTGTTGTCAACAGTGATAGAGATATTTGTAGGGGGTGTTGCTCTGGCTGGGGGAAAGATAATAAGTTCAGTTTTATCCATGTTGAGCTTCAGAGAGCGCTCAGACATCCAGGAGGAGATGGCAGAGAGGCAGCTGGAGACCTGAGAGAGGACAGAGGGGGACAGATCAGGAGAGGAGAGGTAGAGTTGTGTGTCATCAGCATAGAGGTGGTATTGAAGGCCAAAGGTGTTAATGAGCGCACCCAGGGAAGAGGTGTAGAGGGAGAACAGAAGGGGGCCTAGGACAGAACCCTGAGGGACACCAACAGGAAGGATGGTAGGGTGTGAGGTGGTTCCGGAGGCAGACACAGAGAAGGAGCGGTTAGTGAGGTATGAGGTAAACCAGTCAAGGACGGTGCTAGAGAGGCCAACATTTTGGAGTGTGCAGAGGAGGAGAGGGTGATCCACGGTGTCAAAGGCAGCAGAGAGGTCCAGAAGGATGAGCAAAGAGAAGTGTCCCTTGGATTTGGCCGAAAGCAGGTCACTGGTGACTTTCACCAGGGCAGTCTCGGTGGAGTGGAGTGGGCGAAAGCCAGATTGTAGTGGATCAAGGATGGAGTGGTCAGAGAGGTAGCTTGTGAGACGGCTGTAGACCAGTTGTTCAAGTAGTTTGGAGGCGAAATGGAGAAGAGAGATGGGGCGGTAGCTAGTGAGTGATGAAGGGTCGAGGTTGGCTTTTTTGAGAATTGGGGACACCAGAGCATGTTTGAATGGTGAGGGAAAGATGCCAGTAGATAGCGATAGGTTAAAGAGGTGAGCAAGGTGGGAGCAGGCAGTGGGGGGGAGGGAGCGGAGAAGACGGGAGGAGAGGGGTTCCAAGTGGCAGGTTGTGGGGGGAGAGGATAAGATGAGGGAGTGGACTACCTTGTCTGAGGTGGGACGGAAGCAGGACAGGGTGGGATAGATGGATGGGAGGGATGGTGGGAGCAGGGGGGCAGCAGAGGGGTGACGGGAGGAGATGTCATTTTGAATATTCTCAATTTTGGAGATGAAGAAGGAGGCAAAGTCAGTGGGAGTGAGGGAAGAGGGGAGGGGAGGAGGAGGGGGGCGAAGGAGAGTGTTGAAAGTTTCAAAGAGTCAGCGTGGACTGGAGGACTGAGAAGATATGAGTGTTTGGAAAAAGGATTGCTTGGCGAGAGAAAGAGCAGAGCTATAGGAAGAGAGGATAAACTTGAAATGGAGAAAGTCCGCCAGAGAGTGGGATCTCCTCTAGGAGCGTTCTGCTTATTAACAAGCTGAACTGTGAGAATCCCACCCTCCACCCCAGTTCCACTTAAACGGAATCACTGGGTAAGAGGTGGGGAGCCCCTGCACAGGCACAGCTGACTGGTTCTCTTCTTGAATTGGGGGAGGTGTGAGCTAACCATTTACATTCCTGTTCCGATGTTCCTGTAGTCGATCATGATGGACAGGGTCAGGCCGTCAGGGTAAAGGTTTACATGGGTGGTGGAGGTGGGAAGGGAGCCCATGTGCTGCAGCTGAAAATGTAGAGGAGGGAGCAGAGTCCAGGTGCCCTCGCAGCGCAGGCTTCATTACAGCACATGACATGTCAGTCATGTGACTGTCAGTGCTCCTGTGTCCAGCCTGAATCGGACAAGGAAGCAGAGACAAAGTGCAGCGCTAGGGATGGCTGTTGCTGGTAAGATCTGCAACTGCCAGTATCACGTACAGACATCCTTGGTGCCGAGAGTGAGTGTGGGTGCCACTGCGGATGTGGATGAGATGGGGGGTGCGGGTGTGCAGCTCTTTTTGGTGTCACCCCCTTGAAGGGAGACACCTGGGTGCGGGCCGCACCCCCCCTAATGACGCCACTGAATCCTGAGCTAACCCAGAGAAGAAATTTACCCTTCCCAGAAGGATACGTGTAGCGTACCCTTTCCCTGAGGAAGACAGACACAAATGGGAGACACCCCAATGATAGACACCTCAGTTTCTCGGCTGTCTGAGAAAATTGTTTTGCCTGCCCCTGGTTCAGCCTCATTAAAAGATCCAGCTGACCGTAAATTAGAAACAACCCTAAAATCCATATATACGGCTAACGGAACGGTGCTCAGACCCACCATTGCTTGTGCGTGGGTGGGTAACGCTGTGGAAAAATGGTCTGACAATTTGCTTGTTAACATAGACACAGTTGACAGGGATGAAATAGTCCTAACTCTCGGCCATATCAAAGATGCTGCAGGTTACTTAGTTGAAGCTATGAAGAATATTGGGATGCTGAGTTTAAGATCCTCCGCTATGGCAATTTCAGCCCGCAGGGCGCTGTGGATCCGCCAATGGAATGCTGATGTGGAATCAAAAATTAATATTGAGACGCTCCCTTACAATGGAAAAGCCCTTTTTGGAGACAAGCTGGATGCCATGATTTCAACAACTACATCAGGCAAGTCAGCATTTCTGCCTTCCGCAGCTGCTCCACCTAGGAAAGGATATCATTCTCATACGATACAGTCCTTTCGGCCCAACAAGTCCAAAAAGGCAAAGGGTACCCCCTTCTTCGCAGAAAGAGGTCGAGGAAGAAGTAAAAAATCTACAACACCATCAGGCTCGCAGGAGCAGAAGTCAACGGCTACTTCTGCTAAAACCTCAGCATGATGCTGAGGCTCCCCTGCGGGAGTACGATTGGGTGGGGGTACGTCTACTGTTTTTCAGCCAGGTCTGGATTCACTCAGATCTGGATCCTTGGGTATTACAGATAGTATCCCAAGGGTACAAATTGGAATTTCAAGACCTTCCCCATGCCGATTTTTCAAATCAGCCGTACCAGCTTCTGTTCAGGACAGAACAAAAGTGCTGAACGCAATACAGAAATTATGTCAAGACAACGTAATTTCCTTAGTTCCTGTGTCACAACAGGAAAAAGGGTTTTATTCAAGCCTGTTTGTAGTGCCAAAACCGGATGGCTTGGTCAGACCGATTTTGAACCTAAAGACTCTGAACCTCTATTTGAAAAGGTTCAAGTTCAAGATGGAATCCCTGAGAGCGGTGATCTCCAGTTTGGAGGAAAAGGAATTTCTGGTGTCGATGGACATCAAAGATGCTTAATTATATGTTCCCATCTACTCTCCGCATCAGGCATACCTGAGGTTTGCGGTGCAGGACTGCCACTACCCGTTCCAAACATTGCCTTTCGTGCTCTCCATGGCTCCAAGAATATTCACCAAGGTGATGGCAGAGATTATGGTTCTTCTTCGCAAGAAAGGAGTCAACGTAATCCCATTGTCACAAGTGAGGGCTGTTGTCGGTAGCTGGAAGCCTCAGTTGTAGGGGCTGACGGGTACGTGAATTTAGGAGGTAAGAGAGGACTCCTAGACATGTGCTGAGACAGTAGTACCAGAACCCGAAGGCGTGACCACGACAACAGGAAGTACCTTTGAAGGTTTTTATTAAATAATAAAGTCAAAGAATGTGCAACCAAACAATAAATGTCACAAGTGAGTCTCTGAGTCACAACTGGTTAAGACCAGTAATCCGCAGTATAAGTGGAAGTGCTTTATGATACTTAGAGCATAAGTGAAACATGAAAAGATGCTGGGGATCGTAGGTAAACTTTGAATTATGCTAGGGATCGCAGATAAAGCTTTGAGTGATACTGGGGATCGCAGGTGAAGCTTTGAGTGATGATGGGGATCGCAGGTAAAGCTTTGAGTGATGCTGGGGATCGCAGGTAAAGCTTTAGTGATACAAGGGATCACAGGTAAATACTCCACTGTTATAGTGAGTACAAGTAGTAGTGGAGACAGAGGACTGCTGGAAAGTGGCTGCTGGAAGCCGGAGTCATACACTCTGCTAGCGCTGGGTGCCGGAACAAGGAAAGCAGGTTGCACCACAGAGCATCAGCACTGGAGACCTGGAGCTGCACCGCAGAGAGTAACCACAAAGGAGTCAGGCTATACTGCAGGGAGTATTCACAAGAGAGTCCTTAATGTTGCTGCATACTGGAACGCTGGAGAGACAATGGAAGCACTGAACACCTTCTGGGTGCTGAGACAGGATATTTGGGATTGGCTGACAATTATGCTCAGGCTCCGGCAGCACTGCGGATAGGTGAGATGAGTATCATGTGATTCAATCCAAAATGGCTGCGCCTATTGACGGTGATTGAAGGGGAAAGAAGCACTCAGAAACCATGTGTCAAACGGCAATGGTGGCGGAAGCCGCAAAAACAGAAACTCCTCACGCATAGACGCGCACAGCGGCCACAGGGATGGTGATGGCGGCCGCGGCACACAGAAGACGCACATCCAGCGGAAGGCCACAGGTGCAGCAATGTCGGCCGCGACGGGGCTGAGAGGCCATACCACCGTAAGTGTGTATACTAAGGAGGCCGCTGAACCAGCGCTGCAGGCAGTACCCATGCAATGTAACCCAAAACATAGTTATAGCCCGGCCCGGGCCCGCTGAGCCAACCTCAGAAGACACCTAACAGGCAAGAAATGGCGTCCAGTTACCCGGATCGTGACACCCATACTTGGACGATCTCCTCATAAAAGCGAGATCCAGGGAGAAACTAGTGGAGAACATTGCACTTTCCCTGACGGTGCTTCAACAGCACGGCTGGATCATAAACCTTCCAAAATCACAATTGGAACCCACCATGAGTTTATCATTTCTGGGAATGATATTGGACACGGAAGCACAGAAAGTATTCCTACTGGTGGAAAAGTCTCTGGAGATCCAGAGGATGGTCAAACAAGTTTTGAAACCAGCATGCGTATCGATTCATCAGTGCATCCACCTGCTGGGGAAAGTGGTAGCGGCCTACGAGGCTGTACAATTTGGATGATTTCACGCCAGGGTCTTCCAATGAGATCTACTGGACAAGTGGTCAGGATCGCACCTACACATGCACCGGAGGATAATCCTGTCAACAAAAGCTAGAATTTCACTCTTGTGGTGGCTTCAAAGTTCTCACCTCCTGGAGGGACGCAGGTTCGGGATTCAGACTTGGATCCTGGTGACCACAGATGCAAGCCTCCGAGGTTGGGGAGCAGTCACACAAGGGGAAAGCTTCCAAGGAAGATGGTCAAGTCAAGAAGTACTCCTTCACATAAACATTCTGGAATTGAGAGCTGTGTACAACAGCCTTCATCAAGCGGCACACCTTCTTCAAGGTCGTCCCATACAGATCCAGTCAGACAATGTAACGGCAGTAGCTTACATAAACAGTCAGGGCGGAACAAAAAGCAGAGAGGCAATGGCAGAGGTGACAAAAATACTCCTCTGGGCAGAAATACATGCAAAAGCTCTGTCGGCAATTTTCATTCCGGGAGTGGACAACTGGGAAGCAGACTTCCTCAGCAGACACGATCTCCATCCAGGAAAATGGGGCCTCCACCCAGAAGTCTTTGCAGAGGTAGCAGATCGTTGGGGCGTTCCTCAAGTAGATATGATGGCATCGTGTCTCAACAAGAAACTTCAGAAATATTGTTCCAGGTCGAGAGACCCACAAGTAATAGCAGTAGATGCACTTGTGACCCAGTGGGTGTTTCAGTCGATGTATCTGTTTTCTCTACTACCACTAATACCAAAAGTTCTCAAGATCATCAGAAGAACAAGGGTTCGAGCAATTCTCATTGCTCCAGACTGGCCACGGAGGGCTTGGTATCCAGATCTTCAGAAGTTATTACTGGAAGATCCTCATCCTCTTCCTCTTTGCGAGGACCTGCTTCAGCAGGGGCCGTTAGTTTATCAAGACTTACTGTGGCTACGTTTGACTGCATTGCTGTTAAAAGCCAGATCCTAGCCCGTAAGGGTATTCCCAATGAAGTCATTCCCACACTTATTCTGGCCAGGAAAGGGGTAACGTCCAAACATTACCATCGTATTTGGAGAAAATATGTATCTTGGTGTGAATCCAAGAAGTCTCCTGCGGTGGAGTTTCAATTAAGACGTCTTCTCCTATTTCTACAGGCAGGTGTGGATGCTGGCTTGAGATTAGGGTTTATCAAGGTCCAAATTTCGGCCTTGTCCATTTTCTTTCAGAAACAGTTGGCTTCCCTTCCTGAGGTCCAGACGTTCGTGAAGGGGTTCTGCGCATCCAACCTCCCTTTGTGCTTCCTGCGGAGCCATGGGATCTTAATGTGGTGTTGCAGTTTCTTAAATTGGACTGGTTTGAGCCTCTGCAAAAGGTGGAATTGAAGTTTCTCACTTGGAAAGTGGTCATGCTGTTGGCCTTGGCCTCAGGCAGATGAGGGGTTCTGTCACACAAGAGTCCTTATTTGATTTTTCATGAAGAGAGAGCTGAACTGCGGATGCGTCAGCATTTTCTTCCAAAGGTTGTGTCTTCTTTCCATATTAACCAACCTGTGGTGGTGCCAGTGGCTTCTGACACCTCAGCCGTTTCGAAGTCCTTGGATGTCGTCAAAGCGTTGAGGACTTATGTTGCAAGAACGGCTCAGATAAGGAAAACAGAATCTTTGTTTGTCCTCTATGACCCCAACAAGATTGGGGGTCCTGCTTCTGAGAAGACTATTGCGCGCTGGATCAGAGGTAGCATTCAGCATGCTTATTCCACGGCAGGATTGCCATTACCGAGTTCGGTAAAGGCCCACTCTCGGTGTTGCAAATTTGCAGAGCAGCTACCTGGTCAGGGGCAAACACGTTTGCTAAGTTTTACAAGTTTGACACCTTGGCTGCTGACGACCTTCAGTTTGGTCAGTCAGTTCTACTGGAACATTAGCACTTTTCCACCCGTACTGGGAGCTTTGGTACATCCCCATGGTACTAAAATGGACCCCAGCATCTTCTAGGACGTAAGAGAAAATAGGATTTTAATTACCTACCGGTAAATCCTTTTCTCGTAGTCCGTAGAGGATGCTGGGCGCCGCCCAGTGCTAATTTTTCCTGCAGAATTACATTTTTTTTTTTTACATAGGTTCTCATGTGTTAAGATGTTCACAGCTGTTGCGTTATGCATGCACGTTAGCATGGGTTATGTTGAAGGCCATGTTAGGCGGCATGTTTTGTATGGTGTGAGCTGGTGTGAATCTCGACACTAGTTTAATGTAAATTCTTCTCTCGAAGTTGTCCGTCTCCTCGGGCACAGTTCTTATACTGAGGTCTGGAGGAGGGGCATAGAGGGAGGAGCCAGTTCACACTGTTGAAAAGTTTTAAAGTGCCGAAGGCTCCTGCGGAACCGTCTATACCCCATGGTACTAAAATGGACCCCAGCATCCTCTACGGACTACGAGAAAAGGATTTACTGGTAGGTAATTAAAATCCTAGTTTTGCAGTGATAGTAGTGATAGAAAATCAATTGGGACAATTTACTGTACCAGTAAAAGTTTGTCGGAGCAGCTGAGCAATGATCAGCTCCGTGTGGCAGTAAAGCTTTGCCAGCAGGCATGGGTGTGAATGCAGCAAGTTGCCCCTTATTTTTAATAGCAGAAATAATTTAAAAAGACAAAATCATACTGATTGCCACTTTAAAAAAATAAGGGCAGACTCAGTGCAAACGTGCCCATTTCTGCATCTGCTAATACATAAGACCAGTGCCCCAAGTATGGCGGTACGGGGCGGTATGGCGTACCTGTAATAAAATCCCAGCAGGTACGCCGCACCGCCGAGCCGCCACCTTGCAGGCACCGGGTCTTGGAGAGAGAGGAGAGCACAGCACGCGCCTCTCCTCTCCTGCCTGCGAGTCCCGAGTCCGGCATTGGCGGGTGGCAGCGGCGGCGTGCACTGAGCCAGTCCGCGAGCCAATCAGGAGTAGCTGCTGCCGGACCGTGATCCCTGATTGGCTCGCGGACCGGCGCCAGTTCAGCAGACCGGACTGAGGGCAGGAGAGGGACAGGAGGAGCGCGTGCTGCACTCTCCTCTCCCCAGCAAACGACAGTGCCAGCCCCAGGCAGCAGCAACAACGGTAAGTTGCACTGCTGGGGCATATCTGGCACTGTGGGGGCATGTGTATCTGGCACTGTGGGGGCATATCTGGCACTGTGGGGACATATCTGGCACTCTATGGGCATGTATATCTGGCACTCTATGGGCATGTATATCTGGCACTGTGGGGGCATCTGTATCTGGCACTGTGGGGGCATCTGTATCTGGCACTGTGGGGGCATCTGTATCTGGCACTGTGGGGGCATCTGTATCTGGCACTGTGGGGGCATATCTGGCACTGAAGGGGCATATCTGGCACTGAAGGGGCATATCTGGCACTCTGGGGGGCATATCTGGCACTCTGGGGGGCATATCTGGCACTCTGGGGGGGGTATATCTGGCACTCTGGGGGGGTATATCTGGCACTCTGGGGGGGTATATCTGGCACTCTGGGGGGGTATATCTGGCACTGAAGGGGCATATCTGGCACTCTGGGGGCATATCTGGCACTCTGGGGGCATATGTGTATCCGGCTCTGTGGGGGTATGTGTATCTGGCACTGTGGGGGTATGTGTATCTGGCACTGTGGGGGCATATCTGGCACTGTGGGGACATCTGGCACTGTGGGGGCTTGTGTATCTGGCACTGTGGGGGCATGTGTATCTGGCACTGTGGGGGCATGTGTATCTGGCACTGTGGGGGCATATGTATCTGACACTGTGGGGCATGTGTATCTGGCACTGTGGGGCATGTGTATCTGGCACTGTGGGGCATGTGTATCTGGCACTGGGGGTATATCTGGCACTGAAGGGCCATATCTCGCACTGAAGGGGCATATCTGGCACTGTGGGGGCATATGTGTAACCGGCACTGTGGGGGCATGTGTATCTGGCACTGCGGGGGCATGTGTATCTGACACTCTGGGGCAATGTGTATCTTGCACTGTGGGGGCATATATGACAAAAAATTGTAAACAGTAGAACTTTAGAAAAAAATGCTTCAATAACGTACTATGGGGCAGACGTACTGAGCCTTGGAGAGGGATAAAGTGCAGAGAGATAAAGTATCAGACAGTCAGCTGACTGGCTGGTTCTTTATAACTCTCCACTTTATCCAAGGCTTAGTACATCTGCCCCGTTTTCCTGTACAGATCATCTGCTATCGCTATCCTGAGATGGTGATAGCAATATGAGAACTGCAGCTTTACTCCGAGCCATAACTAGGGGTGTGCGACATACTTGCTATCCCTCCTGCAATTTGCAGGAGACTCCATTTTTCAGGCAGTCCTCCGCACCCACAGAAGAGTGGCCAGATCTCCTGCGTCCCACCCGCTTCCTAGTGAAGCGGGCAGGATGAGGAGATTATACGCAGGATTTTCAGCTCCATGGGAGGGGGTGAGAATAAATGATGCAATTTCACATAATTTAGCCCTGTTCCTCCTCGCAGTCCCGCAAATCAGAGAATTTTAGAGGCGTGGCCTAGTGACCAGGGTCGGACTGGACCACAGGGGTACCAGGGAAACCACCGGTGGGCCCCACTGCCTGATGGCATACTCCTTCCTCTAGGGATCAGGTTCCAGACTGTGCACTTGTATTATACATGGTAGATATGTTGAATTACACTGCACTAAACTATTGTGTATTTCAAGCCTATGTGGAGGCTGGCCACACACCATTTGTAGGCTGGCCACACCCCTAAGTATGGGCCCCTATAACTGCATTCCCCCGGTAGGCCCTTCATGCTCCAGTCCGACACTGCTAGTGACTGACAGTCCAGCCCCACCCCTGGAGTGGTAAGCAGCTTCTCCTGGAGAGGAGACTTGAAAAGTATGTAACTATGTGTGCGACTGGTGCTGCTGCACAGTGAGTGCAGGGCTCTTTGGGTGGCACCACTGCCACCCCGATGTTCATTGCTTCTGGGTAGCAGGATGAGTGGAAAGGCACCCTGCAGCCAGTTTCGCTAGTACAGCACCACCAGATGCTTCAGACAGGCACCTGCAGACTGACCAGCCGATTGGTTCATCAGGAGGACGCTCTGCTCAGCGCTGTACTAACCGGAGCTGCACAAGCTGGAGGTGAGTAGTGAAAGTATTTTTACCATAGAAAGAAAGCACTGTGCACTTACTTTTTTTTTTTTATAAATGCACACTCTGCACCAGCCAAAACCAGTATTAACACTCCAATCGGTATCCGGACTCCAGGTCGACAGCACAAAGGTCGACACACCTTAGGTCGACGCCAATTGGTCGACACACCTTAGGTCGACATGGACAAAAGGTCGACATGGACAAAAGGTCGACAGGAACAAGGTCGACATGGGAAAAGGTCGACATGAGTTTTTCACGATTTTTTTCTTTTTTTGAACCTTTTCATACTTAACGATCCACGTGGACTACGATTGGAACGGTACAGTGTGCCGAGTGAAGCGGTAGTGGAGCGAAGGCACCATGCCCGAAGCATGGCGAGCGAAGCGAGCCATGCGAGAGGACGCGGTGCACTAATTGGGGTTCCCAGTCACTCTACGAAGAAAACGACACCAAAAAAACATGGAGCCCCATCCCTGCATGCAAAACAGGGGCAGTGCGCGCCTTAGGCACGCGCAAAAATACAGAGTGGCGTGGCTTCGTGGGGAAGGGGTGTGGCCACAAAATAATACCAATTCATAAAACGGTGCACAGTAGTCTCCATTCTTCAAATTACGCCGCACAGTAGCACCACTACACCAGGTAGAGACCCTTTTACACCTTACAGCGGACAGATTCCTCTTTTTACACATTACGGCAGACACCGTCCCCTTTTTACACATTACGGCAGACAGCGTGCACTTTTTACACATAACGGCAGACAGCGTCCCCTTTTTACACATAACGGCAGACAGCGTGCCCTTGTTACACATAGCGGCAGACAGCGTACACTTTTTACACATAACGGCAGACAGCGTGCCCTTGTTAAACATAGCGGCAGACAGCGTACACTTTTTACACATAACGGCAGACAGCGTCCCCCTTTTTACACATTACGGCAGACAGCGTCCCCCTTTTTACACATTACGGCAGACAGCGTGCACTTTTTACACATAACGGCAGACAGCGTCCCCTTTTTACACATTACGGCAGACAGCGTGTCCTTGTTACACATTACGGCAGACAGCGTCCCCCTTTTTACACATTACGGCAGGCAGATTCCCCCTTTTTACAAATAGCGCAGGCAGATTCCCCATTTTTGCACATTGCGGCAGGCAGTCCCCTATTTTTACACATTGCGGCAGGCAGTCTCCCGTTTTTACACATTGCACCAGGCAGTCCCCCCATTTTTACACATTGCGGCAGGCAGATTCCCCCTTTTTACACATTGCGGCAGGCAGTCCCCCATTTTTACACATTGCGGCAGGCAGATTCCCCATTTTTACACATTGTGGCAGGCAAATTCCCCCTTTTTACACATAGCGGCAGGCAGTCCCCCATTTTTACACATAGCGGCAGGCAGTCCCAACAAAGAAAGAAAGAGACATAAAGAAAGAGACAGAAAGAAAGAAGAATTATACTTACCCTCTCCGCTGGCTCAGGCTCCTCGGTGCAGCGTCAGACGATTCCCGGGCTGGAGAGAAGGAGTAGGGGGGAGGTGGAGGAGGGAGCCGCATCAGCGCTGTGTTATTGGTGGAGGCGCTGCTGCTGCTGCCCCTCTGCTTCACTATAGGCTGTTCTCGGAAGACAGCCTATAGTGTAGCAGAGGGGCAGCAGCAGCAGCGCCTCCACCAGTAGTAAAGCGCTGCTGCGGCTCCCTCCTTCACCTCCCTCCTCCTCCTTCCCCCGTACCGCTGCTCCTCTCCTCTCTCCGGGCAGCTCTGCGCTGCGGGCAGCGGTTGCCCGCAGCGCACAGCGGCATGTAATGAGTCAGTTTGACTCATTACATGCTTTGGGTCCCTGGACAGAGGCGGGCCCCAGTGCAACGCACTGGTTGCACTGGCGGTAGTTCCGCCTCTGGGTGAGCTTACAAGGAAGGAGCATCTTCCACTGAGATCCTGATTACCTAAGGGGGTAATTCAGACCTGATCGTAGCAGCAAATTTGATAGCAATTGGGCAAAACCATGGCCCTCATTCCGAGTTGTTCGCTCGCTGCTAATTTTAGCAGAATTGCTAATAGGCTAAAATCCATCAGTTCTGCGCATGCGTATGCACAGCAGGGCGTACGCGCTAAGCAAATTTACACAAAACTATGCTATTTCACTCACGGGCGAACAAAGCTTTTCAATTGCTCTGCTGATTGACAGGAAGTGGGTGTTTCTGGGCGGAAACTGGCCGTTTTCAGGGAGTGTGCTAAAAAACGCAGGCGTGCCAGGTAAAAACGCAGGAGTGGCTGGAGAAACGGAGGAGTGGCTGGCCGAACACAGGGCGTGTTTGTGACGTCAAACCAGGAACTAAACGGACTGAGGTGATCACAATCTAGGAGTAGGTCTGGAGCTACTCAGAAACTGCAAGGAAATTGCTTTCGTTAGCAATTCTGCTAATAATAGCAGAATTGCTAATCTTGGGGGTCATTCCGAGTTGTTCGCTCGCAAGCGGATTTTAGCAGATTTGCTCATGCTAAGCCGCCGCCTACTGGGAGTGAATCTTAGCATCTTAAAATTGCGAACGATGTATTCGCAATATTGCGATTACACACCTCGTAGCAGTTTCTGAGTAGCTCCAGACTTACTCGGCATCTGCGATCATTTCACTGCTTGTCGTTCCTGGTTTGACGTCACAAACACACCCAGCGTTCGCCCAGACACTCCCCCGTTTCTCCGGCCACTCCTGCGTTTTTTCCGGAAACGGTAGCGTTTTTTCCCACACGCCCATAAAACGGCCTGTTTCCGCCCAGTAACACCCATTTCCTGTCAATCACATTACGATCGCCAGAACGAAGAAAAAGCCGTGAGTAAAAATCCTAACAGCATAGCAAATTTACTTGGCGCAGTCGCAGTGTGGACATTGCGCACGCGCATTAAGCGGAAAATCGCTGCGATGCGAAGATTTTTACCGAGCGAACAACTCGGAATGACCCCCCTTTTGTTAGCAATTGCTAATATTTCATTAGCAATTCTGCTATGCTAAGATACACTTCCAGAGGGTGGCGGCTTTGTGTTTGCATTCTGCTAAAAGTAGCTAGCGAGCGAACAACTTGGATAGAGAGCCCGTGTGCACTGCCAGGGAGGGGGGGGGGGGGGTGAGGGGCAGTTATAACATGTGCAGAGAGAGTTAGATTTGGGTGGGGTATGTTCAAACTGAAATCTAATTTGCAGTGTAAAAATTAAGCAGCCAGTATTTACCCTGCACAGAAACAAAATAACCCACCCAAATCTAACTCTCTCTGCACATGTTATATCTGCCCCGCCTGCAGTGCACATGGTTTTGCCCAACAGCTAACAAATTTGCTGCTCCGAACAGGTCTGAATTACCCCCTAAGGGGTATATGCAATTCCGGACGAATTGCGCCTTTTTTTCGTCAGTTTAAAAATTCGACTGTACTCAACAGCCGCAGCCCTCCCGCCGGGACCATGAATTCACCATATGCAATACAAAACGCATTCGACACTCCCCTTGGCGAATAACGGACCAATCAGCGAGTAGTGGGCGTCCTGAATTCGACTTCCCGCCGTTTGCAGCCCTTTATTAGGGCTTGTTTGCTGCGTGCTCAGCAGCCATTTTGTGAACCTGCAGAGAGGTGTGAGGAGGTGCAGAGCTAGCAAATTGGTTGTTTGCTGTGGTATTGTTTGGACACCCAGCAGGCTTTAATCCAGGACAGACAGGAGGATACCTGTTACCCGGGAGGAGAGTCGTTTTTGGAGCAATTTCTACATTTTTAGGTAAGTACCACATTTGGGTCTGCATACCTCCCAACTGTCCCGATTTTCGCGGGACAGTCCCGTTTTTTGGGGACTGTCCCGCTGTCCCAACCGCGGGCCACAGTGTCCCGCGGTGGGGGGGTCAGTTGGGAGGCTCTGTCAATTGCTGCGAGCAGCGGTGAATAGATGCTGTGCGCATGTGCACAGCGTCAATTCAGTGGAGTCAGAGGGAGAGGGAGCATGCCAGCGGCTCACAGAGCGCTGGGCATGCCCCCTCATTGATGAAAACGGGGGCGTGGCTCGTGATCGCGGTCCTCCCGCGAAGCCACGCCCCTTTTTATAGGCCTTGCCCCCTCTTCGCCGCGCGAGTGTCCCGCTCCACAAGATAAGAAAGTTAGGAGGTATGGGTCTGGTGTTGCATGTATGTGTTTGTGTAGTGGGGGTTGCCATGAGGTGTACATGGGGTGTTTGGGGTATGTCTTTGGGGTGTTTGTGGTATGTATATATATGTGTGCAGGTATGTGTATAGCTCCTGCTTGTATTGCTGCATTTTTTGGGGTAGTTTTGTGTTTTGGGGTAGTTTTTCACGTTTTTTCTTCTTCTTAAAATGACTTTTTGGGTCATGCTTTTGCATTGCTGTACCTCCAGCATGTGCAGGGATGTTTTTTGTCTTGTTTGGGGTGACTTTAGTGCGTGTCGGTATCAATGTGGTCGACATGTGATGTCGTTTGTTTGCTAAAACAGTTTTTTTTGCGCCTATTTTAGCACTGGTGTACCTCCAGAATGTGCAGGGATGCTTTTTGGCTAGTTTGGGGTGACTTGGAGCAAGTTTGTGTCAGCCATGCGGTCGACATGTCATGTCGTTTGTTTGCCAAACATGTTTTTTTGCTCCTATTTTAGCACTGGTGTACCTCCAGAATGTGCAGGGATGCTTTTTGGCTAGTTTGGGGTGACTTGGAGCAAGTTTGTGTCAGCCATGCGGTCGACATGTCATGTCATTTGTTTGCCAAACATGTTTTTTTGCTCCTATTTTAGCACTGGTGTACCTCCAGAGTGTGCTAGTTTGGGGTGACTTGGAGCAAGTTTGTGTCAGCCATGCGGTCGACATGTCATGTCGTTTGTTTGCCAAACATGTTTTTTTTGCTCCTATTTTTAGCACTGGTGTACCTCCAGAGTGTGCAGGGATGCTGTTTGGCAGTTTGGGGTGACTTGGAGCAAGTTTGTGTCAGCCATGCGGTTGACATGTCATGTCGTTTGTTTGCCAAACATGTTTTTTTGCTCCTATTTTAGCACTGGTGTACCTCCAGAGTGTGCAGGGATGCTGTTTGGCTAGTTTGGGGTGACTTGGAGCAAGTTTGTGTCAGCCATTCGGTCGACATGTCATGTCGTTTGTTTGCCAAACATGTTTTTTTCCTCCTAATTTAGGACTGGTGTACCTCCAGAATGTGCAGGGATGCTTTTTGGCTTGTTTGGGGTGACTGTGCCAGCCATTTTGTTTGTGTCAGCCATTTTGTTTGTGTCAGCCATTTTGTGTTAGCACTGGTTGCTTGTACGGGGGTTTTGGCTTATTTGGCTTTTTTTTTTCTATTCTTTTTTTTTTTTTTTTTTTTTTTGTGTGTTTGGTCCTGCTTGAGAACTGGGGTCCCAGCAGCATGACGTGTGGTTGCATGTAATTTTGTAATGTGTTAAATTTGTAAACATATATTTTTTTCTTTTTTCAACAGAGATGTCCAGGGACAAGCGGCCCCGATCCACCCCTCAGAAGAACTTTCCCTGCATAGCAACGAGGCGTGGGAGCCGACCCAGGAGGAGGATACGACCGACCAGGCATGCAGTGACCAGCCGCGGTCGTCAAGGGACCAAATGGAGAAGTCAAAGAAAAAGAAAAAGCCTAAACAGGTAAATACTGACAACACCTGCAGACACAATAGCATCCAACTTGACACACCCTAGTTTGCGCACTGCCATGAACACCTACAGGTATCTTTGCGCACTGCCAGGGATACTGACACTCACAGGTACATACCGATCTTAGTAAATGCATGTTTTTTTTTTTTTAATCCCTAAAGGCAAGAAGCCAGCCAGAGGAGCAGTCAGAGGATGAAGCCTCTGGTGAAGATGCAGGACCGAAGAAGCCGCGTGGACCCAGATACACTGAGGCGGAAAACTGTGCCCTAGTGGATGGCGTCGACAGGTCCTACGACGTTCTGTATGGACCAAGGGCACAGAACACAGCAGCTAAGACCAAGCGAAACATCTGGGATGCCATCGCGAGACAAGTCACTGCAGTATCTGGAAACCGCCGGAGCACCAGAAACTGCATGAAGCGGTACAGTGATTGCTGCAGACAGACCAAGAAGAAGATGGGCATTCAGCGCCGACATGAGACAGCTACGGGAGGTGGTCCGGCTCTCAATCTGAAGTGGCTACCCTGGGAGAACGTTATCAAAAGGCGCATGAACCCTGCCATGGTCGAAGGAGTTTGCGGAGGTGTGGACTCTAGCCGTCCTGCTGGCTTTCCCGAGGAGGAAGAACCGCCCAGAAGACGGAAGACGGCGGGAGACAAGCAGTCCAAAAGGAGGCCTGATGGTAAGAATACATTCAGATGAGCTGTACTAAAAAAATAAATTTTTGTATTTGCTAATGTGTTTTTTTTTCACAGACACGCCTGCCCAGAGGACATCACCTGCGCGCAGGACATCGCCAGCGCGCAGACCATCACCTGCGCAGCAGGCATCGGCAGCAGTGCGCGGTCCATCACCTGCGCAGCAAGCATCGGGAGCGCGCAGATCATCACCTGCGCGCCACACATCGTCATCGCGCAGTAAGTCACCTGCGCACCAGACATCGTCAGCGCGCAGACCATCACCTGCGCGCCAGACATCAGCGCGCAGAACGTCACCTATGCGCCAGACACCGTCGGCGACCACACCACCAGATGGGTGCCAAACTACATCTCCTGCGCGCAGGCCATCACCAGATCGTCATCTCTCCAGGAGCTCTGGGACTGTGACCGAAGAGCCTCAACAAGACACTACCCTTGTGGACCCATCACCCGAACTGTTTGAGTCTACAGGGTTAACGGATGAGACTTTTCTTGGGTTTGAAGACAGCCGTGCAGAAGTATCCAGCCAGACCCTTGAAAAGTCTCCAGAATTGAGGACAAGTGAAGCTCCTGGAGCAGCGGCACCACCGGATGGAGCAGGTTTGTATTTATTTATTTTTGGGGGGGGGGGATGGGAGGGGTACCATTTTTGAATAGTTTATTAACTTAAATTTTTTATTTCTTTTTGCAAACAGAGGTGCCACGGACCAGCAGCGGACTTGCGTCGGGGATTGGTTCATTCTTCAGGCCGGATCTCCTACAGGATTCGTCGGACGACGAGGTGGAAGTGCAGCAGCCTGCTGTTTCTACATCCCTGTGTGAGTAAATATCGAATTGTGAGCCTTCAACAAATGTATGAATGTGTATAATAATTTCTAATTTTCTTTTCAGCTACACAAATGCAATTGGTGGCAGATGTACAGGAAGGGCAGGATCCCTCAAATGTTCAGAGGGTACACACCCTGGCATCCGAGATGACTTCCCGCCAGGATACTTACACGAATGTCGTTGGAACCAGACTAGACTCCATTGAGAGGACAATGGAGAAAATGGCAAACGGTCTGGCTGAAATGCAGAAGGCTCATGCCGACAGCACGGCCGAAATTCAAAAGACCAGACGAGAAGATCACAGGGAGACTATGGACATCCTTCACGTTCTGGCCACATCCATGACCAAGCTGGTGGACAACACATCATGCCTGGCACACAGTGTAGACAACATGTCGGAAAGCCATCGACATTCGGCATCCAGCCAACAGATCATCGCAACCACACTGCAGATGATGTACGATAAGCTCCCAGAGCCAGCTCGTCAACACGCTGGTGATCCACCACTTCCGCCATCACAAGCCACATGGACGCCTCCTTCCCTTCCTCCACCAACATCCTGGTATAGACGGTCACAGCTGTACCAAGGATATACAGGGATGTACCCCACCCACCAGATGCCTCCACCACCAACACCGGCCGCAACATCTACACCCGCACGGGCATGGAGGCTAAGTCAACCCACTACCCAGCCGCCCAGGGCATCGACGCCCCATCAGGAGGAAGACGAGGATCCGGACAGACAACCACCATAGCCCGGTCGTATTGTTTTATTTACTGTTATGTTTTTCATGTATCCCTTTCTCCCCCTCCCATTAGTGTTTTTTTCTTCTTACTATTGTTTTATATGTGTTGGGCTCCCCCACCCGTGATCGGGTACTACCAAGGAGCTTTATGTCTAGGCATACATGCGCGGGCGCGTGTGGTAACGGATGAAAGCTCCTTGTGGCTACATGTATGATGGGCCAAACAGCTATTCTGATACCACTTTTTTACCCCAAAAATCCTTTTTGTATTGGTGTACAATAGGCTTTCACTGTTGTGTGAATTTACTTTTCACTAGTGTTTGTTTTTGGCTTATTCATAGGATTGGGTGGAAAATTGAAGTGGACGGCATAGTTCGTGTTGTGCGTACCAAGGTGAGTAGAGCCATGTTTTAATGTAAATATTCAAGAAACTTTGGACCACCTGCCCTTGTGGAACCACACAACCCAGCAATGGGTCATGCATGGCTGTGTGGTTCCACAAGTGCAGGCGTGTCAAAGTGCTGACCACTGACACCACTATTCCACTTTGGACCGCCTGCCTTTGTGGAACCACACAACCCAGCAATGGGTCATGCTGGGCTGTGTGGTTCCACAAGTGCAGGCGTGTCAAAGTGCTGACCACTGACACCACTATTCTACTTTGGACCGCCTGCCTTTGTGGAACCACACAGCCCAGCAATGGGTCATGCTGGGCTGTGTGGTTCCACAAGTGCAGGCGTGTCAAAGTGCTGACCACTGACACCACTATTCCACTTTGGACCGCCTGCCTTTGTGGAACCACACAACCCAGCAATGGATCATGCTGGGCTGTGTGGTTCCACAAGTGCAGGCGTGTCAAAGTGCTGACCACTGACACCACTATTCCACTTTGGACCGCCTGCCTTTGTGGAACCACACAACCCAGCAATGGGTCATGCTGGGCTGTGTGGTTCCACAAGTGCAGGCGTGTCAAAGTGCTGACCACTGACACCACTGTTCCACTTTGGAGCACCTGCCTTTGTGGAACCACACAACCCAGCAATGGGTCATTCTGGGCTGTGTGGTTCCACAAGTGCAGGCGTGTCAAAGTGCTGACCACTGACACCACTATTCCACTTTGGACCGCCTGCCTTTGTGGAACCACACAACCCAGCAATGGGTCATGCTGGGCTGTGTGGTTCCACAAATGTTCTTGGGAAAGGACTGAACATGACATTAGTGTCTTTACTTAATATGCTCCCCCCCCACAGATATCTACACAAGAAAAGAATGTAAAGAAGAACAAATTATTATTTTTATTACATTTCATTTTTTATTTCAAAAATAAAATACAATTTTTCTTCAATACATTTTTAAAATGAGAAGTTTTGTGTGGTTTTTATTTGAATTGTGTTAGGTCGCCCATGGTACAGCAGGGGAACTGTCGTGTCCCTTTTCATCCATGAGGATTCAAGCCACTTGGGAAGGATACTCCGCAAGACCCGTGGAAGAGAATAGTATGAGGTTCCAGCTATTGGCAATAGTGTCCCCCTGGTATGGAAAAGACAAGGTACAAGCAACACGACACAAGCAGGTAACAGCGGCCCCAAATGCAACCCTCCGGCACTTGCGTAACTACACATCCAAACATTCCCTGACAAGCATTGGTGTATCAGGGAATGATTGGATGTGCAGTTTTGCAAATGCCGGAGGGCTGCACTTAGGACATGCAGGGGTGACTTGGACAGGAGGGAGTTTTGGGCAATACATCTCACCTGAGGGGGGTTGTCTGCTACAAGGCGGAGGGTCAGGTCCACATCACAAGTAAGTCGCCCATGGTACATCAGGAGAAATGTCGTGCCTCTTCACATCCACGCCACTTGGGATGGATACTCCGCAAGACCTGTGGAAGAGAATAGTATGAGGTTCCAGCTATTGGTAATAGTGTCCCCCTGGTATGGAAAAGACAAGGTACAAGCAACACGACACAAGCAGGTTACAGTGGCCCCAAATGCAACCCCCCGGCACTTGCGTAACTACACATCCAAACATTCCCTGACACAGCGTAAGCATTGGTGTATCAGGGCATGATTGGATGTGCAGTTTTGCAAATGCCGGAGGGCTGCACTTTGGACATGCAGGGGTGACTTGGACAGGAGGGAGTTTTGGGCAATACATCTCACCTGAGGGGGGTTGTCTGCTACAAGGTGGAGGGTCAGGTCCACATTACAAGTAGGTCACCCATGGTACATCAGGAGAAATGTCGTGCCTCTTCACATCCACGCCACTTGGGAAGGATACTCTGCAAGACCTGTGGAAGAGAATAGTATGAGGTTCCAGCTATTGGTAATAGTGTCCCCCTGGTATGGAAAAGACAAGGTACAAGCAACACGACACAAGCAGGTTACAGTGGCCCCAAATGCAACCCCCCGGCACTTGCGTAACTACACATCCAAACATTCCCTGACACAGCGTAAGCATTGGTGTGTCAGGGCATGATTGGATGTGCAGTTTTGCAAATGCCGGAGGGCTGCACTTTGGACATGCAGGGGTGACTTGGACAGGAGGGAGTTTTGGGCAATACATCTCACCTGAGGGGGGTTGTCTGCTACATGGCGGAGGGTCAGGTCCACATCACAAGTAGGTCGCCCATGGTAGAGTTGGATAAACGGGTCCAATATTTGCGGCAACCCAACAACAGGAGAAAACAGGGGGTAACAGGTCATCAACAGGACGAAACTTTGAAAACAGGCCTGGGAAGGTGCGTCAACAGGACGTAAAACTCTGAAATACATAAATAAAGATGTTTTTTTAGAATATTACAATCTCAGTATACACGATAATACAAATGTTACAAGTATACTAACAGGCAGTGGAAAAAAAGCTTTGGATCAATGTCCGTCGGGAATCATCTCCTTCGTCCATACCCACCGGTAGAGCAGAAGAACGGTTCCCACGTCGGAAAGCACTGCGACGAAGAGTTACCGGCAAATGGTTTGCGACACATATGTTGTGTAAAATACAACATGCATTTACCATGCCGCAAACCTTTCCCGGTGAATACAAAAGAGCACCGCCGGAAGTGTCTAAACATCGAAACCGGCTTTTAAGGACACCGAAGGCACGTTCAATTATTTGCCTCGATGCTTTGTGTGTCTCTTGGTAACGTTTTTCTGCTCTACCAACAGGATTAGACAATGGGGTCAAGAGCCACGATTTGTTGGGATAACCCGCATCGCCTATAGATAAGAAAAAAAATGGTGGGTAAAATAAAAATAAATAAATAAATAATTTTTTTTAATATAAAATAATAAAAAAATAAAAACAATTAAAAGAAATACCTAACAGCCAGCCACCGGCATGTTTCCTGTTTCGAACTTCTCAAACAGCGATGACTGACTTTGGATGAAGGAGTCGTGAGACGATCCAGGAAATCCCACAAAAATATTCAAAAATTTCATGTTGACATCACAAACCGCCTGTACATTCATGGAATGGAAATGTTTTCGGTTCCGAAAACATTCTTCCGAATTCCGTGGTGGTCTGATCTGCACGTGGGTACAGTCAATCGCGCCAAGAACATTGGGAAATTTGTATTTGGTAAAAAAGCCTAATTTGATCTCACGACATTCGCTGTCTGTCTCTGGAAATGTGATGAACTGGATCGTCAATTTGCGGAAAGCCCTAATGACCTGGGTTATACAGCGCGACAGTGTCGACTGTGAAAAACCGCATGTTTGAGACAGTGTAGGCTGGAATGTGCCTGACGCCAAAAAATGTAACGTAGCCAGCAGTTTCTGGAAACCGCTGACTGCACGATTGGTCCGTGCCCGAGGTTCCAGGTCGGCATCCAACAGAGCGTACAGCGAATATACGTCACGAGTCGATAAGCGATAATTTTGAATCACCTCGAACTCGCTGAGATCCTCCAGCTCACGCCTAGTGCGATACTGGCGTGGACGTGGAAATGAAACCAGCAATACTGACTCACCCAATGCAGACATTTGCTGTCCTTGATCCTGATGTCCACCAACCCTTTCTTCCTCCATGCTTGCAGCCAGCATGAACATCACAATCTGGTCAGAAAAAGGCTCCATTATTGTAGTCAGTACAAAAATAGGATATAAATGAGTTAAAACGCAGGGATTGTCCTAAAAAAACGATTCCACAAGAGAGCTGACTGTAATGGCTCCTTCTCCCTAGAAGTCTCAAAAAAACGGGAGTGAGGAGATAGGAGGGGTTTTGCAGAAGTGTATCCTGGGTAAAACTGTGGAATCATGGGTACATTTCCCTCAGCAGAGTGAAGAAAAAAATATTCTTTTAAAAAAATCAATTAAATAATACTTGTGAGTCAAAAAAAGACAAACTAAGTAGATAATCCCTTCAAATATAAATAGATATGCTATTAGCAATCCAAAAAGCAAAAAAATAATAATTTTTTTAAAAATTTTTTATTAGATCCCGCCAGCAAAGTGAGGTGGACTGAAAATGATGAATTTGCTGTCGAAAAGCACTGTTGTCGAATCATCATTCTTCAATTGAATATACTTTTGTCGAAAAGCCGCATTTTGACCATTGCAGACATGTCGAATTTTGAAAATGTCGATTTGCAAAAAGTCGAGTCTGAAACAGAAGATATTTTGTCGAAAAGTACTGTATTGCATTGACGAATCCAATTCGACATGTTTTTTTTGTCGAAAAATGTCCAGTTTTTCGACTTTCGCGTCAATTCGATCGCAATTGCATATACCCCTAAGACCGCTGCAGCCTACAACTACACTCTTAAGTATTGTGGGAGCATTCACATCACAGGCACACACATACAGTATGAGGCAGCCAGATGTGTTCCTAGAGTAGGGGTGGGCAACGTGCGGCCCGCGGGCCGGATGCGGCCCGCGAACCGATTCTGCCTGGCCCCGCTGTCTCACACCAGTGTGCAATGACAAGCGGCCCGACTGGATGAGCCGCTTGTCATTGCGCTACATAACTCCCAGATGCGGCGCCGCAGAGGAAATCCCGGTCACGTCACAGGGTCTGCTGACCGGGATTTCCACTGTGACGTCAGTCGCTGGGCGGCACGGGGGGCGGGGCCATGGCGGGAGTGGGCAGCATCCATATCTGCAGCGACTCGCTGCGGGCAGCGGGAATCTGGCAGCAGGCAGCGAGCAGCGGATCATCTCGGCAGCGGATCTGCCACTGTGTAAAAAAGGTAAAGGGATCTGTGGCCAAATTTAAAAGACTGCTTTATTGGTTCGGGAGGGGGAGGGGGAGGAGATTAGGGACTGCTATACGGGTTTAGGGGAGGGGGGTGAAGAGGGGACGGACTTCTATATGGGTCGGGGGGGGGGGGGGAGTAGAGACTGCTACATGGGTCTGGGGGGGGGGGGGGAGCTAGTAACTGTGCCCAGGGAGAGACAGAGCTGTGAATACCAGCATTACACAGGATGCTGTTTGTTTTCAGCACTGTTTTTTATTTATTTATTTATTTCTAATATGTGTTTTTTAGACATTTTGTATTTGCCTGTAAAAAACTGGGTGGTCTTCATGTGACCGCCGGTCAGCTGACCGACAGTCACATGACCTCCTCGGTGAGCCCGACGGCTCACTATCCCGATGGTCGGCATGCCGACCAACAGGGACTATTTCCACTCGTGGGTGTCCACGACACCCATAGAGTGGGAATAGAACCTGTGGCGACCACAGGTCGTCACCGAGCCCGCAAAGGGCTTGCTGCACTCGCCCCTCCCCGCCGGGATCCCGGCGTCGGTATGCTGCCGGCGGTCAGGAGACAGTCGGTCCCCCGTACTACACCCTAAAAAACTATGTATGTAATGTATATTGGGGTGTATGTTTTATATATATATATATATATATATACACTATGTTTTTATAGTTATATACATAACTATGGGCCTAATTCAGACCTGATCGCTAGCAGGCAATTTTTGCACTGCTGCGATCAGGTAGTCGCCGCCTACAGGAGGACGGGGTAATCGCTGTGCAGGGGTGCGATCGCATCTGCAGAGAACTGCACAGCCCAGGACTTACTCTTCCAGTGCGATGATCAGGACCGGAGCTGACGTCAGAAACCCTCCCTCCAAACGCTTGGTCCCTCCTTCATTTTTCCGGACACTCCTCTAAAACGGCCAATTGCCACCCACAAATGTCCTCTTCCTGTCAATCACTGTGCGATCGCTTTGTTCGTACCATCCCGTCGCTGCCCGACGCGTCTGCACTTTGCATACCGACGCGCCTGCACAGTACAGACCCGATTTTACAAGATATTTGGTGTGTGGCCCTCGACTATTCACTGGAAGTGTTAAGCGGCACCCCAGCTGAAATAATTGCCCACCCCTGTCCTAGAGCATCAAAGTCCATGAAGTTAGAAAGGCATTTTTAGTCTTGCTTTTATCAGAAGTACGGATTGAAATAAAAATTCAGGGTGAGCCTGAGGGTGTTTGTATTTTGTTAAAGGATTTTGGGCATCGGTTTATCATCCTTCCTCTACCTCTTATCTGTCCGGTCCTCGCATAATACGGAAATGAATGAGAGGATCTAAGAGAAAGAAAAGGGACTTAACAGAGAAAACTGCAAAATTTCCTTTCTGTGCAGCAGTGATAAAAGTCTCCCTGATGGTTATTTGGGGAAATTATGTGCAAATTGTATACAAAATGTGCAACAACAGCAGCCTCCCCAGATGGCAGAGCTATTAAATAGATGAATGTTACATTGGCTGACACATGTAAGACCAAGGAAAATCTTCAGCAATTAAGATCTCAATGTCAAGCATAGATACTGAAAACAACTGAATCTGATGGAATGCAACAAACACAATCTGATCTATTGGAAGCTTTTGGATGCTGAGTCAAAAGAAATTTCAGAAGTGGTATATACCATAAAGCTGGTAGAATATTATATCTGAAAAGGTGAGGTAACAAGCCATTGCCAATGGGGGCGCCCAAAAACACTAATTATATATACGATGTATTAATTCATTTAAAAAAAATCCACCTATGTGGTATTGAGTAGGGTGGCCAATCCCGGGCCACTTTTTCAATACCCGGGATTGGCTTTTTTAATGTGTCCGGCCGTAACCTTCCCCCCCTCCCCCCCGCCTCTCCTCTCCCCACCTGCCCTGCACACATAACTCACCAGTCTAGCGGGGCGGGTGGTAATCTTCCTCCACACTTGGCTTCGGGTGACAGTCGGCTTCCCATCAGGCGGCGCGGCGGCTGACGGGCTGGAGACTGATAGGATCCGGGAGGAGGGAGCCGGGCAGCGTTAAGCGTCCTCAGGACGTATTAAAGGGCCGCCTGATCCCTCAATCCCAGGATTGAATCCTGGCCGTTTTGGGCCTATATCCCGGGATCCCGCCGATATTGAGCACACAGTTGGGGTCATTCAGACCCGATTGCATGCTAGCTTTTTTTTTTTGCAGCAGTGTGATCGGGTCTGAACTGAGCATGCGTATGCACCGCAATGCGCAGGCGCATCGGGCGACAGGGATTGCTGGACAGCGACAGATTTTACGAAGACAGTGATCGCACCGGCGATCGCAAGAAGATTGACAGGAAGAGGCCGTTTGTGGGTGTCAACTGACCGTTTCTAGGGAGTGTCCAGAAAAACGCAGGCGTGCCCAGCCGTTTGGAGGGAGGATTACTGACGTCAGCTCCTGGCCGGATCATTTCAGCGGCTGAGTAAGTCCTGATCTGTGCAGAGACTGCACAAACTTTTGTTTGTGCAGCTCTCTGCACAAGCGTTTGCACCCCTGCACATCAACTACCCCCTCCCCCTGTAGGCAGCAACTACCTGATCGCAGCACTGCAAAAAAATGCCTGCGTGCGATCAGGTCTGAATAACCCCCAATATTAATATAATATACAATAAAAATGATTAAATGAAAACAACTATAGGTTCAATGTACTAAGACTTGAAGAGACACAAAGTGGACAGAGTTAAAGTACCAACCAACCAGCTCCTGTCATTTTTCAAACACAGCCTGTAACATGGCATTTGAGAGCTGATTGGCTGGTACTTTATCTCCGTTCACTTTATCTTTCTCCAAAACTTAGTACATAGACCCCTAAATAGACAGCAACTGCTAGACCAGCGGTGGCCAACCCGCGGCTCTTTCTATCTCCACATGCGGCTCATAAGCTCCCGCGGCGCCTCCCGCTGCCCTAGTCTGCAGTGCCCGGCGCCGGCCTGTGAGCCAATCAGAGCTAGCTGACTGGCAGCCAATCAGGAGTCTTAGCCGCTGGTCTGCAAACTCTGATTGGCTCACGGACCGGCGCCTAATTAGAGAGAATCAACGCCACCGGAGAGTGGAGACTGAGGGGCAGGAGAGGCGCACGCTGCACTCTCCTCCCCTCACAAACAGCAGACTGAGCAGAGCAGCAGCGCGGCGGTGAGCAGCACTTGGAGGGGCGCAGTGTGGGGACATGTGTATCTTACACTGGGGGCATATCTGGCACTGGGTGGATGTGTATTTTGCACTGGGGGCATATCTGGCACTGGGGGGACATGTGTTTCTGGCACTGGGGGCATATCTGGTACTGGGGAGACGTGTAGCTGGCAGTGGGGGCATATCTGGCACTGGGGAGATGTGTAGCTGGCAGTGGGGGCATATCTGGCAGAGGGGGCATATCTGGCACTGGGGGGACATGTGTATCTGGCACTGTGGGCATATCTGGCACTGGGGGGACATGTGTATCTGGCAGTAAGGGCATATCTGGCACTGGGGGCATATCTGGCACTGTGGAGGAATATATGTATCTGGCACTGTGGGGACATATATGTATCTGGCACTGTGGGGGCATATATGTATCTGGCACTGTGGAGGAATATATGTATCTGGCACTGTGGAGTTATATATATATGTATATATATATATATATATATATATATATATACAGGTACAGCAGCAGCCGGCACTCCTCCAAAAAAATCAACTTGCTCAGGTGCCAGAACAGTCAAAATGTAGAAATCCAATAAATGAACGGCACTCAGAGACAGCAGCAGGTCAAATCGTGTATTAATGTCTACGATCGTTTCGGAGCACAAAGCTCCGTCGTCAGGACAAGTATCAAGACAGTGTATCAACCAACATACAATCCTTTACCCCCTTAAATACCTTAAAATCACCTAGTGCCGCTGCCCGCCGCGTCCACGCTCGCGTCTCGCTCCCGGGTCTGAAGCCACTACCGCACTTCCGCTCCTGACGTCAGCCGTTGTCTAGGGAACAAGTCAATGCGTTCCACCTAGGCTCCATTTGCGTTCCAGGACCAGGAAGGGACAGACCTTCGCCACACGGGGGGAGGAAGAGCTGAAAAACATCACAGAGCAGCAGACACATCAGCACATTAAAACAAAAACAATGACAAAAAACATAACTGCATAGAATGAATAAGAAACGAACACAAATACAAACATAGATATTATACAGACTTATTCAAGATAGGATATACTACTGGATGCCCCTCTGCAGTACCTCCTACACTAGCGAATTCCAATTATTTTTTTCATTCAAGCCTCCTGGGGCACTAGTGCCCAATCTAATGATCCACCTAGCCTCCTTAAGCAAGAGCTGTTTGGCTCTGTCACTACCCCTAAGGGTTAGTGGTACATGATCGATCATGTAATACCGAAGCGAATCGAGGGTATGGCCTACACCTTTAAAATGTTTCGCCACCGGTTGATCTATAGGTTTACCCTCCAGGATGAGCTTAATCGCTGATCTATGTGCCGCCATGCGTTCAGAGAATTTGCGAATAGTTTGACCCACATAGAATAAACCACAGGGGCACACGATGACATAAACCACAAAGGAAGTGGAACAGGTTAACACAAATCTAATCTCATAGTTCTTATAGACATGGGGGTGTTTGAATGTTTTACAATTAAGCATGTATTTACAAGTAGCGCAGCCGCTACATTTGTAGCAGCCAGGTGACTTGTAATACACATTAGGATTTCTAGGAACACCCATGCCAGTGATGTCTGTTCTTACAACTCTATCTCTGATGTTTCTTCCACGGCGGAAGGACATCAGCGGAGTGGCTTTGTGAAAAACTTTAAGGTCGGGGTCGGATGCCACAATCGGCCACAGGGCCTTGGTGGCCCTACTGACACCTGTACTGGAGGATGTAAAATCACTTGGAAATGGTACCGTTTTATTTAAATGTTTAATGGTGGGATTAAGTAAGGTATCACGAGACATCCCCATCACTTCTTCTTTCTGTGCTGCCAACATTTTAGGGTCATACCCACGGGCAACAAAGTTAGAAACTAATATATCCAATTCATCTGGTATCTTAGATGGATCAGAGGCAATGCGTGCTACTCTCATCATCTGTGAGCGCGGGAGGCCCTTCTTGAGAGGTTCACGATGATGGCTAGATGCCAGCAATAGGGTGTTGCGATCCGTGGGTTTATGAAAAACCTCAGTGGACACCTGTCCATTCACCAGCCGGATATTAACATCCAAAAAATTTATTTCTGAGGCACTACACGTATACGTGAATTTGATAGAAGACTCAGAGCCATTAACTTCATTGATGATGTTAACCAAAGCATCCTGACCCCCACTCCACAAAACGAAAATATCATCAATATAGCGACAAAACATCAAGATATTATCACTTATATCAGAATTATCAAAAAAAAAATTACGTTCTTGCTCAAACATGAAGATGTTAGCGTATGACGGGGCCACAGGGGACCCCATCGCACATCCTCTGCGCTGCAAAAAAAAGGAACCATCAAATAAAAAATAATTCCGATTCAAAGTCAAATCAAGTAAAGCAAGAAATAAATCATGATCAAACACACTAGATGGAAGCTCAGCCTCCAAGAATTTCCTCATAGCCAAAAGACCATCACCATGAGGGATGGACGTATATAGGCTGCAGACGTCCAAACAACAAAGTAAAGTTTCGTCAGGAATATTGGACAACGCTTGCAGCTTCTTGAGAAAGGAGGTGGTGTCTTTCAAATAAGTGTCCCGGTGAGGAAGCAAGGGTTACAGGATAGAGTCCAGTAAACAGGCCACTGATCGATACAAAGACTCTGGAGCCGAGATGATTGGGCGTCCGGGGGGGCCTTTCAGGGTTCTTGTGTAATTTGGGGAGCGTATACAGAAGAGGGACCTTAGGATATTTGATGTTTAACGCTCTACAGATTTTCTCAGGAAGTTTACCTGACATTTTAGCTGTATTCAAAATCCCCTCAAGCTCCTTCTGAAATTGAAAGGTAGGGTCAACAAGCAACTTCTGGTAAACTTCCGTGTCTGATAACTGGGAATAGATCTCATCCCTATAGTATTGTATGTCCAAAACAACAATGGCACCACCTTTATCGGCGGGCCTAATCACAATGTCCTCATAGGTAGCAAGGGACTTAAGAGCCTTGGTTTCTCTTTTCGAAAAGTTAAACTTCATCTTGGCTGGAGCAGCTGTAAATTTTGTAATAGACTCATCTAGTAGTCTATGAAATGACTTAAGTGATGCGTTCGAGGACACAGGATCAAATGAGGATCTTGATGAACGTTTCAAAAAATTGGAGAAAATAGGGGAATCACAGGAATCCGGAGAGTTCTGGAAAATTGGCTGTAGATGCCGACTATGAGGACTATCAGGTATACCGATGGTTGTCGGGGGGAGAGGAAACAGCCTAGAGCCCGAAGACCATGGCATAAAAGATCTTCTGCAAGAGATAAAGATGTGCCTCACTCAAGTTCGGATAGTGAATTTGCAGCATCTGAAGGCGACGATGGTTTTGGCAATAGGGGGACCCCTTTAGGGGAGCGCACCCGGGCAATGGCAAACCCTACAGCCTCTCTGCCACCCGCCGGGGTGGCCAGAAACAAAGGGGTAAGAGCCGTAACACTGAAACAGCAGCCTGATCTTCAATTTGTCACAACGAAAGCTGGAGGAGGCGTAAGGGACTGAGTTTTGTCCCCACCAATTTACATGATGCCTTTAATTGGTCCAAGGACCTTCATACTTTTTCACGGAGACTCAGGCTCAAAGAGTTTTTCCAGAACTCTCCGGATTCCTGTGATTCCTCTATTTTCTCCAATTTTTTGAAACGTTCATCAAGATCCTCATTTGATCCTGTGTCCTCGAACGCATCACTTAAGTCATTTCATAGACTACTAGATGAGTCTATTACAAAATTTACAGCTGCTCCAGCCAAGATGAAGTTTAACTTGTCGAAAAGAGAAACCAAGGCTCTTAAGTCCCTTGCTACCTATGAGGACATTGTGATTAGGCCCGCCGATAAAGGTGGTGCCATTGTTGTTTTGGACATACAATACTATAGGGATGAGATCTATTCCCAGTTATCAGACAGGGAAGTTTACCAGAAGTTGCTTGTTGACCCTACCTTTCAATTTCAGAAGGAGCTTGAGGGGATTTTGAATACAGCTAAAATGTCAGGTAAACTTCCTGAGAAAATCTGTAGAGCGTTAAACATCAAATATCCTAAGGTCCCTCTTCTGTATACGCTCCCCAAATTACACAAGAACCCTGAAAGGCCCCCCGGACGCCCAATCATCTCCGCTCCAGAGTCTTTGTATCGATCAGTGGCCTGTTTACTGGACTCTATCCTGCAACCCTTGCTTCCTCACCGGGACACTTATTTGAAAGACACCACCTCCTTTCTCAAGAAGCTGCAAGCGTTGTCCAATATTCCTGATGGAACTTTACTTTGTTGTTTGGACGTCTGCAGCCTATATACGTCCATCCCTCATGGTGATAGTCTTTTGGCTATGAGGAAATTCTTGGAGGCTGAGCTTCCATCTAGTGTGTTTGATCATGATTTATTTCTTGCTTTACTTGATTTGACTTTGAATCGGAATTATTTTTTATTTGATGGTTCCTTTTTTTTGCAGCGCAGAGGATGTGCGATGGGGTCCCCTGTGGCCCCGTCATACGCTAACATCTTCATGTTTGAGCAAGAACGTAATTTTTTTTTTTATAATTCTGATATAAGTGATAATATCTTGATGTTTTGTCGCTATATTGATGATATTTTCGTTTTGTGGAGTGGGGGTCAGGATGCTTTGGTTAACATCATCAATGAAGTTAATGGCTCTGAGTCTTCTATCAAATTCACATATATGTGTAGTGCCTCAGAAATAAATTTTTTGGATGTTAATATCCGGCTGGTGAATGGACAGGTGTCCACTGAGGTTTTTCTTAAACCCACGGATCGCAACACCCTATTGCTGGCGTCTAGCCATCATCCTGAACCTCTCAAGAAGGGCCTCCCGCGCTCACAGATGATGAGAGTAGCACGCATTGCCTCTGATCCATCTAAGATACCAGATGAATTGGATATATTAGTTTCTAACTTTGTTGCCCGTGGGTATGACCCTAAAATGTTGGCAGCACAGAAAGAAGAAGTGTTGGGGATGTCTCGTGATACCTTACTTAATCCCACCATTAAACATTTAAATAAAACTGTACCATTTCCTAGTGATTTTACATCCTCCAGTACAGGTGTCAGTAGGGCCACCAAGGCCCTGTGGCCGATTGTGGCATCCGACCCCGACCTTAAAGTTTTTCACAAATCCACTCCGCTGATGTCCTTCCGCCGTGGAAGAAACATCAGAGATAGAGTTGTAAGAACAGACATCACTGGCATGGGTGTTCCTAGAAATCCTAATGTGTATTACAAGTCACCTGGCTGCTACAAATGTAGCGGCTGCGCTACTTGTAAATACATGCTTAATTGTAAAACATTCAAACACCCCCATGTCAATAAGAACTATGAGATTAGATTTGTGTTAACCTGTTCCACTTCCTTTGTGGTTTATGTCATCGTGTGCCCCTGTGGTTTATTCTATGTGGGTCAAACTATTCGCAAATTCTCTGAACGCATGGCGGCACATAGATCAGCGATTAAGCTCATCCTGGAGGGTAAACCTATAGATCAACCGGTGGCGAAACATTTTAAAGGTGTAGGCCATACCCTCGATTCGCTTCGGTATTACATGATCGATCATGTACCACTAACCCTTAGGGGTGGTGACAGAGCCAAACAGCTCTTGCTTAAGGAGGCTAGGTGGATCACTAGATTGGGCACTAGTGCCCCAGGAGGCTTGAATGAAATAATTAATTGGAATTCGCTAGTGTAGGAGGTACTGCAGAGGGGCATCCAGTAGTATATCCTATCTTGAATAAGTCTGTATAATATCTATGTTTGTATTTGTGTTCGTTTCTTATTCATTCTATGCAGTTATGTTTTTTGTCATTGTTTTTGTTTTAATGTGCTGATGTGTCTGCTGCTCTGTGGTGTTTTTCAGCTCTTCCTCCCCCCGTGTGGTGAAGGTCTGTCCCTTCCTGGTCCTGGAACGCAAATGGAGCCTAGGTGGAACGCATTGACTGGTTCCCTAGACAACGGCTGACGTCAGGAGCGGAAGTGCGGTAGTGGCTTCAGACCCGGGAGCGAGACGCGAGCGTGGACGCGGCGGGCAGCAGCACTAAGTGATTTTAAGGTATTTAAGGGGGTAAATGATTGTATGTTGGTTGATACACTGTCTTGATACTTGTCCTGACGACGGAGCTTTGTGCTCCGAAACGATCGTAGACATTAATACACGATTTGACCTGCTGCTGTCTCTGAGTGCCGTTCATTTATTGGATTTCTATATATATATATATATATATATATATATATATATATGTGTGTGTGTATTTGGCACTGGGGGGACATATATGTGTCTGGCACTGTGGAGGCATCCATTTTTTGGTGTTTTTATATGTATATGGCACTGTACAGGGGCTTTATTTGTATGTGGCACTGTACAACATGACTAAAAGTGGGGTTATGACACATAGTCATACTCCTACAAACGTCAAACCGAAAGGTGTGCGCATAAAAATGGAGTGTGGCTTTGTGACAACTATGCCACGCTCCCATGTTTGCTTGCGCTCCTTCGGCGCACGCATGATATGGCTCTTACCCTTGACTACAGATCTTTTCTGGCTCATTGCCACTGACTGGTTGGCCACCCATGTGCTAGACAAACCAATGTCCCTCTGGAATTGTATACAGTCACCTTGTAGGATAAGGGTTAACCAGAGAGTTAAAAAGTCCTCCAATCCAGTAATGATATTGTTGTCTGCGCTCACACATATTGCCTAGGGGCAGATGTAATAAGCCCTGGAGAGTGATAAAGTAGACATAGGTAAACTACTAACCTATAAGCTCCAAACTCTTTTTTTTTTTAAGTTTTATTAGTCGATTTACAGTAATGCACAAAATCGGTATGTTGTACAAAAACAGTAAAAATTATGGTATACATATATACCCAAAAAAGAGATAATATAGCAAACAAGTGAGTAAATTCTTTTTTTTTATTTGTTAAGTAAGATGATAGAAATAGTGCGAGAGAAGACAGAGTCCACTAGGCCTATGGTGTGGCCAACCAGCCTAGGGGAGTAAGAGCACAGGAAGAAAAGAGACAGGAAGAGAAAAGAACGAGATTGAGAACAAAAAGAAAGATAGAGAGAAGAGGAGGGGGGGCGGGGGGGTCTGAGTGGCGGGATCCGGGCAGTCAACACAAAAAGAAGGGTAGATAACTTAATTAGCTACAGAATGGGGAGGGGGCATTTTAAGAAGCTAGCCAAGGTGTCCAGACTTTATCAAATGCCCCGGGAGATTGCCTAATGATCCTGGTCATATATTTCATCTTATAAACGTACCAAATGTAAGTGATGACGGATTGCAGGGATGGTGGAGAGGGCAATCTCCAGGCTTTTGCTATTTGGCATGTCGTAGCAGTAGCCACATGACGCAATAGCTTGTTCTGATGTTTAGTTAGGGTCGGGAGGTCTACAGGCAGTAGGAAGTATTTAGGGTCCCGGGGGATCGGGATAGCGAATAGGTGCGAAAGAAGTCGAGCAACGTCTTTCCATAAAGATACTAATTTCGGACAAGTCCACCAAATATGCATGTATGTCCCTTCAGCATCGCAACCCCTCCAACAGCCATCTGTAACATTAGGGTACATCGCCTTTAAACGAGAAGGTACATAAAACCAACGGTATAACAGTTTATACACATTTTCATTTATTCGAACACAGATAGAACTGGAGGACGCATTACTCCATATTTCTCCCCATTCCTCCTCATCCAAAGTGACACCCAGATCTCTCTCCCAGGCCAACTCTTTGTTGTCTCTTGGAGCAGCAGAGCCCTGCAATAGCAAAGAATAGAGGTCAGAGATAAGACCTTTCGTAGAAGAGCGTCTCATACATATATTTTCAAGAGTGGTGAGAGGCCTAGAAGAGAGAGGTATGAATCCTGGAGTGAAAGTGTCTAAGTTGGAGGTATCGAAAAAAATTCACTATGCGGGAGAGAGTATTGTGTCTGAATCTGGGTAAACAAAGGAAAAGGCGTACTAGAGGTGATGTCATTGAGAAAGTAAATGTTCCCCTGTTTCCAGAGTGAGAAAGTAGATTTAACCATTCCCGGAGGGAAGGCAGGGTTATGGAACAGAGGTATAAGGGGGGATGTATTAGGGGCCAATTGTAGTTTCCTCACCACAAGATCCCAAATACATAGAGAGCGGGCCACCACTGGGTGAAGTGAGGTGGCACGAGGACGAGCGGATCTCGGAAGCCATAAGAGGGAAGAAAGTGTGAAGAGTCCTAGCTCACCGGCTTCGATAGTTATCCAAACCTTGTCCGTCCCAGAACCACACCACTAAACACAGGAAGCCATCTGAGCTGCGTAGTAATAGTTTTTAAAATTGGGTATGTCTAAGCCTCCGCACCAAGAAGGCTGTTGTAACAACAAGAGTTTAATTCTAGGGTGTTTATTGGCCCAAACGAAACGGGAAGTTTGATGCTGCAAGAATCTAAAATCATAGGAGGGACTATAGATCGGGAGCGTTTGGAAAAGGTATATAATCCTAGGGAGAATATTCATCTTTACAGAATTGGCACCTCCAATCCATGAAATGAAATAGGAGGACCAGGTTTGGAGATCCAAGCGAATTTGGTCCAAAAGTCGTGGGAAGTTCGCTTGAAAAAGTTGATGGTGTCTGTGGGTTAGGTAAATTCCTAGGTATTTGAGTTAACGGTTATGCCAGGAAAATGGGAATGTTGATTCAAGTTGTGTCCTAGACGCAGGGGTAATGTAAAAAGCGAGTACTTCCGTTTTAGTAGCATTAATCTTATAACCCTAGAATTGCGAACAGAGGTCTATCTCAGAGAGGAGAGGAGAGAGTGACGATGTTGGGTCTGTAAGAGAAACTAATACATCGTCAGCATAAAGTGCAATTTTGTGTTCCGCATGGCCTATTTGAACTCTTTTGATATTCGGGTTGAGATGAATCCTAGCCGCTAAAGGCTCCATGACGAGGACAAAAATCAAGGGCGAGAGCGGGCAGCCTTGCCTGGTTCCATTAGATATCTCAAAACATAAAGAAGTGACCCCATTGACAGAGACCCACGCTGAGGAGTTGCGATACAATGCCGAGACACCATCATAAAACTTACCGGAAAAGCCCATGCGTTGAAGAACAGAGAAGGCGAAAGGACACGAAATGCGATCAAACGCCTTCTCTGCGTCCAGGGCTAGTAACAGGGAGGGGGACTTTAGCCGATGAATAGAGTGGATAATATCAATGGCCCTTCTGGTGTTATCAGAGGCCTGTCGGCCTGGGATAAATCCAACCTGATCGGGATGTACCAATACAGAAAGAAGGGGGGCCAGTCTCAAAGCTAGGATTTTTGCATAAATTTTCAGATCGACATTGAGCAATGAGATAGGCCTATAATTGCCGCACTGGGTGGGGTCTCTGTCAGGTTTAGGGATCACAACAATATCAGCTTGAGTAGTTGCCGGAGATCTGGTTGAAGAGGGCGGTAAGGTGAGGGGCTAATACTTTAGAAAAGTGTTTGTAGTAGTGTGCCGTGAAACCGTCAGGGCCGGGGGTAGCTGAGGGCCGCATGGATTTCATGGCTGTTAATGTCTCATCTACTGAGATATCCTGATTCAGTGTGTCTAATTGGGCTGTGGAAATGCTTGGCAGAGGGGTCGAGGACATGTAGGAGCATAGTCTCCCTGGGTCGAGGAAGGGGAGTACGTTGGGGTCGGCAAGTTATAAAGACAACTATAGTAGTCTTTAAATTCTTCGACCATTTGTTTAGGGTCATAAGTGAGTTCACCCAGAATTCGGGAATACAGTTTGTCAACTGCGCCACTCGCTTGCTTACGTCGCAGTTTATTCGCCAGTAGGGAATCTAATTTGTACGCTTTGTCATAGAACTTCTGGTTTAATTTTCGAAGAATGAGAGCCGCACGATGAAACAAAAGCGCGTTCAATTCGCCTTGTAAGTTATTCAGTTGCGCGAGTAAAGCAGGGCAGGAATTTAGTTTATGCTGGGTGGCTAGGTTAGCAATTTGCGATTCTCCTGCGTCGGTTTTTTGTGAAGCGAGGAGGTCCGTGCCATAAGAAGACCCCTCAAGGTGGCCTTATGAGCCTCCCAAATAACTCCAGAAGAGACGCCAGGTGCGATATTCTCAGTAAAATAATGTTCTATCGCCAGTTGTATTTCTGCGAAAACTGATGGGTTAAGCAACAGGGATTCATCGAATCGCCATTTTGCGACCAGTGTGTGCGGAATGATACAGATCTATGAAAATATAAACACCGGAATGGTCAGTCTAAGTGAAAGGGTTTATTCCTGCATCAGTAATTCTAGAGGCAATGGAGGGCAAGAAGTGTAACATATCAATCCGGGTGTAGTGCTGATGCGGGGCTGAATAGTGGGTATAGTCTCTGGCGACAAAGTGGCAGAGACGAAACAGTCCCAAAGGTCGTGAAATTTAAGGGAGGCTGTGAGGGTGCGTGAATCTCTAGAGTCAAAGGGGGGACCAGTCCTATCTAATAGGGGGTCAAGAATGGTGTTAAAATCCCCACCCAATACAATGTGGCCCTGTGCAACTTTGCCAATGTGACGGAAAAGGGAGTGGAAAAACTGAGGTTGATCCTGGTTAGGGGCATATACAGAGCTAAGAGTCAGGATTTCAGAATGGAGTGTACCAATAACCATCAAGTATCGACCGTCTGGATCCGCCACAGTTTTGCTATGTGTAAATGGAATGTGACGATTAATTAAAAATGCATCCGCACATTTTTTACAATCCGCTGAAGCGAAGACAGTTTGTGGATATTGCCTACCACGGAGTTAAGTATGGGAGCCCGTAAGGTGAGTTCCTTGGAGAAAAACTATGTCAGCTTTCTCACGTCTACAGGCACCCAGGAGCACCGTCCGTTTTTGGGGGGAATTGAGGCCGTTTACATTAACGGATAATATCTTAAGGGGCATGGTGGCCTGAGTAACAACATCTCATTTAAAATCATAAAAAAGGGGGTACAAAAACAAAGGCCTCCCGGGACCAAACTACCCATAAAAGAGCAAGGGCAAGTAAAATGGATACCCAGAACCCACCACAGGGGCAATGGAAGAGAAAATAATTGAGGGAAGAGAAAGCCACAGAAGGAAAGCAAGGAAGAACAAGAAGAGAGGAGGAAAAGCCCAATTGGGCAGAAACCCTGTAACAATGGGGCCTATAACAGGGCCGCCAAACAAAGGAAAAATACAATCAATATAGTATTTAAATAAGGGAGCATGGGGGTAGTGGCACGCACCAACATATCAGGTTGGCGGCCTGACCGAGAACACAATGGCCGAGGCCAAAAAAGTATACAACACGTAAACAAAACCTGTGTCAGGAAGGGAGGGAAGGGGGAGTGAGAGGGAAGAAGAGCAAAAAAAAAGGAGGGCGGTGAGAGTTGGGAAGGAAGAGAAGGGAAGGGGATATCAAAGGGCATCGTTTGATCAGAAACATAAAGGCAAGGTGTACAATGACAAACGTAACGGGTGGAGCATCTGAAGAACTATCATACAGAGTGCCTGATATAAACCAAGGGGGTCCACGGAGCAGGGACCAGGTCAACCCACTTCGTGGAGGGCCCTCAGCCTTCAAAAATCTATTGTCATAAGATATATAACATTAACAGCATTATATCAAATCAACATATAAAAAAGAAACAAAGGAGGTCCGGAGAACAAAGGATGAACAGTCTAGTCCAGGGGGAACCTCCAGCAAATAGATGCAATGGCACAATGAAAACGATGGGAGAGGAGAGGGCAGGAGATCAGGGGGGAGCACCATCTTCGTCCCCAATGTGAGATACTCTCGTCCAGTCCGGCTGGGGCGGACGGGGTCGTTGTGATTTCGATGAAGCAGATGGATCGACAGAAGAGGACGCTGATTCCGGGAGAAGATCGAGCTTGTGAAGCAGTTCCTGCCCTTGTGTCAGGCTTTTAATTGCATAATTGGTGCCTTTAATAGAGAGCAGCAACTGGAAGGGGAATCCCCAGCGATATCGGATTTGGTGTTGGCGTAGAAGCCTAGTAATCGGTTGGAGGTCCCGCCTTTTCTGAATGGTCGAGGGCACCAAGTCCTGGTAAATCTGCAATTGTATGCCTCGAAAGGCTATGTCAGAGGAATCCTGGATGGAAGCAATTATTTTTTCCTTCGAGCTGTAATAATGGAGATGGGCTATAATGTCCCGTAAAGGCTGTGATGTTGATGGTTTGGCTCGCAGGGCCCTGTGTGCCCTGTCAAAGAGGCAATCTTCATCAGACAAATCCGGGACCAAATGCTGGAAAAGATCTTTCAAGAAGGAGGGCAGCGTAGAACTCTGGACTGACTCCGCCACATTACGTATTCGCAAGTTATTGCGATTGGATCGGTTTTCTTGGTCTTCTTGGCGCTCCTTCAGGGTCTCAACTTCAGCATGGAGCCTTGAGAGCTCATGGTCTAGACGCAGTTGCGAGCAACATAAGTCATCGGTCTTAGTCTCCAAAGCATCTGTACGATTTCCAAGCGAGGCAATCTCTGATTTGAAATCCAGGACCGCTTTGGACAGTTCCTGTTTGAAGGCTGTTTGCACGCCCTCTAAGAGGCCAGACATCACTGCCTGTATCTGAGGGTCAATACCCATCTCCGAAGATCGCGGGGACAAAGGAGACTCCGGAGAGTGCGCCAGGCTCTGGGAACGCTTAGCCTTGCCGCCAAAAAAGTTTGTGGGAGCCTGGAGAGCCTTCTTGTTCCTTTGTGACATAATGAAAGCATGCAGGGGAGAGGTCTATCTTCTCTGGTAAAGATGCAATATAAAGGGGAAAGGAATAGGGAGGTAGAGAGCGGTAACTGACACAGGTGAGTTATGAGGCGGTCAGGCTGACCATGGGGTGTTATTCATCCAAATACCATCGCGGCCACAAGGAGCATCAGGGCCAGACCGCGGAGGCGGCGAAGACGAAGAGAATATATCGCAGCTGTGGAAACAAGTATCACCGCCAATCAGAGGAGCAGCCACAACAACGTATTCAAACAACAGCCCCCAAGGGATCTTCCCAGGGTTCGGTCACTGGAACTCAAAGTGGTGGGTTGTCCAACAGTGGCAAGAGGGAGTGGGAATTTACAGGCAGCTATAATACGGAGTTGGCGCTGTGGCGTTTGCTTTCCGACACCCCACCCCGTCACACAGTGTATCAGGGACCCCTAGGAATCGCCCAGTAGGGGCCAGGAGGCGGTGGGCCCCGGTCACGGACCAGCCAGTGACAAGGGCACCCCACAGTTACCATCAGAAGCGAGCAGTATGAGCAGGGGATCAGGCAGGGTTATAATGTGAGCCAGGTCAGAGGATATTGTAATAGGACACGTGTATGGGGTGCGTACCACAGGTTAAATATAATAAGAATCCCTGACAGTGATTGCAGGCAGTCCAGTATAACTAAACAAAGCACTGGAGCACCCGTGACACCTGCAGCCAGGGACAGAGATAATATGGGCTGTCACTGCCCTGCTGACTCAGGCAGCTCCACAAGCCAATGCACCCCCTGCAGCAGATATAGAGAGCCCCAGATCAGGTGCTAGTGCGAGGCGCTGCGGAGACCCACAAGCCGCACTGACAGGCACGTCCCGGCGCGCAGGAAGAAGCTGCAGAGGGATCTCCCGCCCGGGTGCCGGTCAGCGGCGGAGGCTGTCAGCGGATCTTTCCTCCAAGGGGCACGGCCGCGGGACTCGCGATCAGTGGCAGGAGCCTCACAGAGGGACGGGATTGTGAGCTGCTCTCACCTCCACCAGCAGCGGCAGGGTTCCCGCAATGGTGGCAATGTGGGGAAGGAGGGAGGGATGTCTGCGGGTCCGGGTCTCTGTCAGTGAAGGCCGTATCCAGCAGGAAATCGAGGTCCCGGCTTCTCCTGGGCTAGCAGGCCGTAACCCGCACAGATGCAGGAGGCATCTGCCGGCACCGCGAACCTCACCACCCAATGCAGAGAGACCCCAATAGGTAGTGTCAAAGTCGAAAAATATCATAATGCATATGCCTTGTACTAACCCGATGCACATGCCCGCTGCTCGTGCACTCAGTCCGCCGTGCGTGCACATATCCGCAATTTGCGTAAGATCGCTCCGGCGATCATGCGCATGATATGGGTATTTACGGCGGAGTTTGTGAGCGTGTAGCGTGTTAATAGAACATTACATATTTAACCCAAATAGTGCATTTTGTAGATATAGTTCCCCTAGACCATGTCAGCGAGTATTATTAGTTTAAACAGTTCCTGGACAGAGAGATTCGCCTTTGCATGATAGGAAGGGTCAGATAAAGGTTGGAAGGTGATGTCTAGTATCCAGCTGTAGGGTATTTTGAGGTTAACTTTCCGGTGTTAGAGAAAGATCGCTTGTTTCTGCGTATAGTTATGTGCAAAAGTAGGTTATGAACATTAACTTTATTTACTTTAAATTACACATGCGGCGGGAATCCAGAGGATACCACCCACAAGAGCAGTTGGAAGAGACATCGCCCACCTTTTCAAATCCACCTATGACCTTTGCTGTAATGTGGAGACATATCTCTGTGTCCAATGAACAATGAGATTACAGTGACCATTGTATTGTGTATGCATGTTGTGTATAAAAGGACCATTGTTGCCTGGCCGGTCAGAAGACTCTAAACGCTATCTGTATGACCAATTGTATTGTTTTATCTTTTGGAATCAATCCACGGAGGCCTTAGAACCCTGTGGTTTCAACTACAAACCAGTGTTGTGTTTTCACTTTCCTGCATGGGCTTTAAAGTGGTTTAACCTGTTTAAGGTGTATAAGCATTGTTAAGGTGTACGCACTGCGGGTACTTTGTATCGCCGGTGCTACTTAAGGTTTAAAGGTATAACATCATTACAGTACTTTACTACTAAGGGTTTAAAGTGTAAGCATATCATCACATTATACCGTTAACAAGGTTTAAAGGTTATCAATTGTGTGTGCCCTCGCTGTGTGTTCTCTGTACACTCAGCGCAGCCCGTGTACGTCAAGTACGTACCACGTGCGGGGCTCTGTACGCAAATAGCGTACGAAGTACGTAGCGTGAGCTAGCGACCGCAGCAGCTCCATGGTAAAGGTGTGTTTAAAGGTATAGCTTTATGGTTTAAGATAATATCGACATTATCAGTAGGGATGGCACCCCAAAATCAAACAGAGACAGCAGGAGAGGGATATTGAGGCATCCAAGACAGGAGCCCCAGCTCCACACGTCCATTTAGATCAGTTGCCAAGCCACGCCCCCCAAACTGTCATTTTTCAAACACAGCTTGTAACATGGCAGTTAGGAGCTGATTGTCTGGAACTTTAGCTCTCCCCACCATATCACTCTCCAGTCTCCAAGTAGTAGTACATCTCACACCTATGGATATGGTGATAAATAGATGACAAACTTTTGCTCACTGAATGATTTCAGTAGACTGACCATATTATCCCTTTAACCTGGGACACTCTGGCTGCTTATAACCAGGTGAAATGCAGGCTTGTAGTCAGCCAGCCACAGAACCTGTGTAATTCATGAGTGTCCCAGGTTAAAGGGATAATATGGTCAGCCCAATTTTAGCATGCTGCTATATGTTTTAAAGAATGGAGTCCAATCAGCATTGCTTCTAGGTTTTGAGGTGACAGAGTTGTAATCACCATAGGAATGTTCGTAGTCATTGCTGCTAGCCAGCGCAGGTATACTGGTTCAGCTGCAAAAACCGTCCCGGGAAATTTATGGAAGCAGCCCTAATGTGGGCGGGGTCTGTTAGGCTGGATCCCTCTTCTTCATAGGGCCTGATTCTGAGTTGGACACATCTGCAGCTGGTCTTCATACTAGTGCACTTTCCTGGTATAAATCCATGCTTCTGAATATTCAAGGACTGAGACTCCCACTTTCAGTGTCTACAGAAGCTGCATGCTTCATGCTGTGTGTGTCTTTAGATGCCACCACCATCTGTTGCACTATTGAATCTTTCACAAGCCCTACCCTAGGTGCAGATCATCCATCTGAGTATGATCTCCAATGTGAGCAATTTAGTGTCTCTATATCAACTACTTTGAACAACACGCCCTTTCTATGGTACATTTTTGACTGATTAGCCAAAACCCAGTAACTGCCTAGAAAATCCTAACACATTTCTAATACACTTCTTGGTGCGTGTGTCTGAATCTGTATTAAATCTGTACAAATAACATCAGGAAACATGCACAGACAAAGAAAAAAACATAAACACATAAGTCAAACCCAGCAAAAAAAAACAAGCAAAATGGCTCAATAGAAAAAAAAGCATTGGCCCCCACAGGTAAAAACAAACAAACACATTAGCCCTGTCAGGAAAAAACAAATACATTAGTCCCCACAGGGAAAAAAATTGTCCCCCACAGGAAAAAAATAGCCTTCACAAGAAAAAAAAATGGGGTGGATAGTGTATGTTCATGGGTTGAATGGTACTGTGTCTGGGGGCCTTTGGGGTAGGGTGGACAATGTATGTCCCTTGGGTCAGGAGAGCATGGTGGATAGCTTATGTCCATGGGGCCAGGGGTGGTGTTAGGGCAGGTAGTGTATGTCTCTGGCCTGGGGGGATGGTGGGGGGTACTGTATGTCTAGGGGACCAGAGGGGTAGGGTATGTTCCAGATGCAGGGGGGTAGGGCACATTACTGCTGTGTTCCGGAGGCAGGGGTGGTGGTTAGAATGGGTACTGTTTGGTGAGTCCTGGAGCATGAATTTCACACACTCCGCCACCACTGAGTGCAGGATCGGAGTACTAGTAGTGGGAAGTAAGGGGTAGGGTGGGAGTGTTAATGCAGATCAGGGTGGCAGCATGGGAGTAGTAGTGGCTGGGAGCAGGGAGGCAGGCTAAGAGTAGTAGTGATGGGGAGTATGGGGGCAGATTGGGAATAGTAGTGATGGGAAGCAGGGGGTAGGATGGAATTAGTAGTGGAAAGTGGGGCAGGATGGGAGTAGTAGTAGTAGTAGTATGTATCATGTTAGCAGGATGGGAGTAGCAGTAACATAGAAACAATTTGATGGCAGATAGGAACCACTTGGCCCATCTAGTCTGCCCCTTTTTTACTATATTTTTACTTCAAACGTTATTTAATCCTTATTTCTTTGTAAGGATATCTTTATGTCTATCCCATGCATGTTTAAATTAGAGATGAGCGCCTGAAATTTTTCGGGTTTTGTGTTTTGGTTTTGGGTTCGGTTCCGCGGCCGTGTTTTGGGTTCGAACGCGTTTTGGCAAAACCTCACCGAATTATTTTTGTCGGATTCGGGTGTGTTTTGGATTCGGGTGTTTTTTTCCAAAAACACTAAAAAACAGCTTAAATCATAGAATTTGGGGGTCATTTTGATCCCAAAGTATTATTAACCTCAAAAACCATAATTTACACTCATTTTCAGTCTATTCTGAATACCTCACACCTCACAATATTATTTTTAGTCCTAAAATTTGCACCGAGGTCGCTGTGTGAGTAAGATAAGCGACCCTAGTGGCCGACACAAACACCGGGCCCATCTAGGAGTGGCACTGCAGTGTCACGCAGGATGGCCCTTCCAAAAAACCCTCCCCAAACAGCACATGACGCAAAGAAAAAAAGAGGCGCAATGAGGTAGCTGACTGTGTGAGTAAGATTAGCGACCCTAGTGGCCGACACAAACACCGGGCACATCTAGGAGTGGCACTGCAGTGTCACGCAGGATGTCCCTTCCAAAAAACCCTCCCCAAACAGCACATGACGCAAAGAAAAAAAGAGGCGCAATGAGGTAGCTGTGTGAGTAAGATTAGCGACCCTAGTGGCCGACACAAACACCGGGCCCATCTAGGAGTGGCACTGCAGTGTCACGCAGGATGTCCCTTCCAAAAAACCCTCCCCAATCAGCACATGATGCAAAGAAAAAGAAAAGAAAAAAGAGGTGCAAGATGGAATTATCCTTGGGCCCTCCCACCCACCCTTATGTTGTATAAACAAAACAGGACATGCACACTTTAACCAACCCATCATTTCAGTGACAGGGTCTGCCACACGACTGTGACTGATATGACGGGTTGGTTTGGACCCCCCCCAAAAAAGAAGCAATTAATCTCTCCTTGCACAAACTGGCTCTACAGAGGCAAGATGTCCACCTCATCTTCACCCTCCGATATATCACCGTGTACATCCCCCTCCTCACAGATTATCAATTCGTCCCCACTGGAATCCACCATCTCAGCTCCCTGTGTACTTTGTGGAGGCAATTGCTGCTGGTCAATGTCTCCGCGGAGGAATTGATTATAATTCATTTTAATGAACATCATCTTCTCCACATTTTCTGGATGTAACCTCGTACGCCGATTGCTGACAAGGTGAGCGGCGGCACTAAACACTCTTTCGGAGTACACACTTGTGGGAGGGCAACTTAGGTAGAATAAAGCCAGTTTGTGCAAGGGCCTCCAAATTGCCTCTTTTTCCTGCCAGTATAAGTACGGACTGTGTGACGTGCCTACTTGGATGCGGTCACTCATATAATCCTCCACCATTCTATCAATGTTGAGAGAATCATATGCAGTGACAGTAGACGACATGTCCGTAATCGTTGTCAGGTCCTTCAGTCCGGACCAGATGTCAGCATCAGCAGTCGCTCCAGACTGCCCTGCATCACCGCCAGCGGGTGGGCTCGGAATTCTGAGCCTTTTCCTCGCACCCCCAGTTGCGGGAGAATGTGAAGGAGGAGATGTTGACAGGTCGCGTTCCGCTTGACTTGACAATTTTGTCACCAGCAGGTCTTTCAACCCCAGCAGACCTGTGTCTGCCGGAAAGAGAGATCCAAGGTAGGCTTTAAATCTAGGATCGAGCACGGTGGCCAAAATGTAGTGCTCTGATTTCAACAGATTGACCACCCGTGAATCCTTGTTAAGCGAATTAAGGGCTGCATCCACAAGTCCCACATGCCTAGCGGAATCGCTCCGTGTTAGCTCCTTCTTCAATGCCTCCAGCTTCTTCTGCAAAAGCCTGATGAGGGGAATGACCTGACTCAGGCTGGCAGTGTCTGAACTGACTTCACGTGTGGCAAGTTCAAAGGGCATCAGAACCTTGCACAACGTTGAAATCATTCTCCACTGCACTTGAGACAGGTGCATTCCATCTCCTATATCGTGCTCAATTGTATAGGCTTGAATGGCCTTTTGCTGCTCCTCCAACCTCTGAAGCATATAGAGGGTTGAATTCCACCTCGTTACCACTTCTTGCTTCAGATGATGGCAGGGCAGGTTCAGTAGTTTTTGGTGGTGCTCCAGTCTTCTGTACGTGGTGCCTGTACGCCGAAAGTGTCCCGCAATTCTTCTGGCCACCGACAGCATCTCTTGCACACCCCTGTCGTTTTTTAAAAAATTCTGCACCACCAAATTCAAGGTATGTGCAAAACATGGGACGTGCTGGAATTTGCCCATATTTAATGCACACACAATATTGCTGGCGTTGTCCGATGCCACAAATCCACAGGAGAGTCCAATTGGGGTAAGCCATTCCGCGATGATCTTCCTCAGTTGCCGTAAGAGGTTTTCAGCTGTGTGCGTATTCTGGAAAGCGGTGATACAAAGCGTAGCCTGCCTAGGAAAGAGTTGGCGTTTGCGAGATGCTGCTACTGGTGCCGCCGCTGCTGTTCTTGCGGCGGGAGTCCATACATCTACCCAGTGGGCTGTCACAGTCATATAGTCCTGACCCTGCCCTGCTCCACTTGTCCACATGTCCGTGGTTAAGTGGACATTGGGTACAACTGCATTTTTTAGGACACTGGTGAGTCTTTTTCTGACGTCCGTGTACATTCTCGGTATCGCCTGCCTAGAGAAGTGGAACCTAGATGGTATTTGGTAACGGGGGCACACTGCCTCAATAAATTGTCTAGTTCCCTGTGAACTAACGGCGGATACCGGACGCACGTCTAACACCAACATAGTTGTCAAGGACTCAGTTATCCGCTTTGCAGTAGGATGACTGCTGTGATATTTCATCTTCCTCGCAAAGGACTGTTGAACAGTCAATTGCTTACTGGAAGTAGTACAAGTGGGCTTACGACTTCCCCTCTGGGATGACCATCGACTCCCAGCGGCAACAACAGCAGCGCCAGCAGCAGTAGGCGTTACACGCAAGGATGCATCGGAGGAATCCCAGGCAGGAGAGGACTCGTCAGACTTGCCAGTGACATGGCCTGCAGGACTATTGGCATTCCTGGGGAAGGAGGAAATTGACACTGAGGGAGTTGGTGGGGTGGTTTGCGTGAGCTTGGTTACAAGAGGAAGGGATTTACTGGTCAGTGGACTGCTTCCGCTGTCACCCAAAGTTTTTGAACTTGTCACTGACTTATTATGAATGCGCTGCAGGTGACGTATAAGGGAGGATGTTCCGAGGTGGTTAACGTCCTTACCCCTACTTATTACAGCTTGACAAAGGGAACACACGGCTTGACACCTGTTGTCCGCATTTCTGGTGAAATACCTCCACACCGAAGAGCTGATTTTTTTGGTATTTTCACCTGGCATGTCAACGGCCATATTCCTCCCACGGACAACAGGTGTCTCCCCGGGTGCCTGACTTAAACAAACCACCTCACCATCAGAATCCTTCTGGTCAATTTCCTCCCCAGCGCCAGCAACACCCATATCCTCCTCATCCTGGTGTACTTCAACACTGACATCTTCAATCTGACTATCAGGAACTGGACTGCGGGTGCTCCTTCCAGCACTTGCAGGGGGCATGCAAATAGTGGAAGGCGCATGCTCTTCACGTCCAGTGTTGGGAAGGTCAGGCATCGCAAACGACACAATTGGACTCTCCTTGTGGATTTGGGATTTCAAAGAACGCACAGTTCTTTGCGGTGCTTTTGCCAGCTTGAGTCTTTTCAGTTTTCTAGCGAGAGGCTGAGTGCTTCCATCCTCATGTGAAGCTGAACCACTAGCCATGAACATAGGCCAGGGCCTCAGCCGTTCCTTGCCACTCCGTGTGGTAAATGGCATATTGGCAAGTTTACGCTTCTCCTCCGACAATTTTATTTTAGGTTTTGGAGTCCTTTTTTTTCTGATATTTGGTGTTTTGGATTTGACATGCTCTGTACTATGACATTGGGCATCGGCCTTGGCAGACGACGTTGCTGGCATTTCATCGTCTCGGCCATGACTAGTGGCAGCAGCTTCAGCACGAGGTGGAAGTGGATCTTGATCTTTCCCTAATTTTGGAACCTCAACTTTTTTGTTCTCCATATTTTATAGGCAGAACTAAAAGGCACCTCAGGTAAACAATGGAGATGGATGGATTGGATACTAGTATACAATTATGGACGGACTGCCACGGTTAGGTGGTATAAAAAAACCACGGTTAGGTGGTATATATTGTAATACAATTATGGATGGACGGACTGCCTGCCGAGTGCCGACACAGAGGTAGCCACAGCCGTGAACTACCGCACTGTACACTGGTTGATAAAGAGATAGTAGTATACTCGTAACAACTAGTATGACACTATGACGGTATAAAGAATGAAAAAAAAACCACGGTTAGGTGGTATATATTATAATAATACAATTATGGATGGACGGACTGCCTGCCGAGTTCCGACACAGAGGTAGCCACAGCCGTGAACTACCGCACTGTACACTGGTTGATAAAGAGATAGTAGTATACTCGTAACAACTAGTATGACTGACTATGACGGTATAAAGAATGAAAAAAAAACCACGGTTAGGTGGTATATATTGTAATACAATTATGGATGGACGGACTGCCTGCCGAGTTCCGACACAGAGGTAGCCACAGCCGTGAACTACCGCACTGTACACTGGTTGATAAAGAGATAGTAGTATACTCGTAACAACTAGTATGACTGACTATGACGGTATAAAGAATGAAAAAAAAACCACGGTTAGGTGGTATATATTGTAATACAATTATGGATGGACGGACTGCCTGCCGAGTTCCGACACAGAGGTAGCCACAGCCGTGAACTACCGCACTGTACACTGGTTGATAAAGAGATAGTAGTATACTCGTAACAACTAGTATGACTGACTATGACGGTATAAAGAATGAAAAAAAAACCACGGTTAGGTGGTATATATTATAATACAATTATGGATGGACGGACTGCCTGCCGACTGCCGACACAGAGGTAGCCACAGCCGTGAACTACCGCACTGTACACTGGTTGATAAAGAGATAGTAGTATACTCGTAACAACTAGTATGACACTATGACGGTATAAAGAATGAAAAAAAAACCACGGTTAGGTGGTATATATTATAATACAATTATGGATGGACGGACTGCCTGCCGACTGCCGACACAGAGGTAGCCACAGCCGTGAACTACCGCACTGTACACTGGTTGATAAAGAGATAGTAGTATACTCGTAACAACTAGTATGACACTATGACGGTATAAAGAATGAAAAAAAAACCACGGTTAGGTGGTATATATTATAATACAATTATGGATGGACGGACTGCCTGCCGAGTGCCGACACAGAGGTAGCCACAGCCGTGAACTACCGCACTGTACACTGGTTGATAAAGAGATAGTAGTATACTCGTAACAACTAGTATGACTGACTATGACGGTATAAAGAATGAAAAAAAAACCACGGTTAGGTGGTATATATTATAATACAATTATGGATGGACGGACTGCCTGCGGACTGCCGACACAGAGGTAGCCACAGCCGTGAACTACCGCACTGTACACTGGTTGATAAAGAGATAGTAGTATACTCGTAACAACTAGTATGACACTATGACGGTATAAAGAATGAAAAAAAAACCACGGTTAGGTGGTATATATTATAATACAATTATGGATGGACGGACTGCCTGCCGACTGCCGACACAGAGGTAGCCACAGCCGTGAACTACCGCACTGTACACTGGTTGATAAAGAGATAGTAGTATACTCGTAACAACTAGTATGACACTATGACGGTATAAAGAATGAAAAAAAAACCACGGTTAGGTGGTATATATTATAATACAATTATGGATGGACGGACTGCCTGCCGAGTGCCGACACAGAGGTAGCCACAGCCGTGAACTACCGCACTGTACACTGGTTGATAAAGAGATAGTAGTATACTCGTAACAACTAGTATGACTGACTATGACGGTATAAAGAATGAAAAAAAAACCACGGTTAGGTGGTATATATTATAATACAATTATGGATGGACGGACTGCCTGCCGACTGCCGACACAGAGGTAGCCACAGCCGTGAACTACCGCACTGTACACTGGTTGATAAAGAGATAGTAGTATACTCGTAACAACTAGTATGACACTATGACGGTATAAAGAATGAAAAAAAAACCACGGTTAGGTGGTATATATTATAATACAATTATGGATGGACGGACTGCCTGCCGACTGCCGACACAGAGGTAGCCACAGCCGTGAACTACCGCACTGTACACTGGTTGATAAAGAGATAGTAGTATACTCGTAACAACTAGTATGACACTATGACGGTATAAAGAATGAAAAAAAAAACCACGGTAGGTGGTATATATTATAATAATACAATTATGGATGGACGGACTGCCTGCCGACTGCCGACACAGAGGTAGCCACAGCCGTGAACTACCGCACTGTACACTGGTTGATAAAGAGATAGTAGTATACTCGTAACAACTAGTATGACTATGACGACGGTATAAAGAAAGAAAAAAAAAATACCACGGTTAGGTGGTATATAATTATACAATTATGGATGGACGGACTGCCTGCCGAGTGCCGACTGCCGACACAGAGGTAGCCACAGCCGTGAACTACCGCACTGTACTGTGTCTGCTGCTAATATAGACTGGTTGATAAAGAGATAGTATACAACAATATACTACTATACTGGTGGTCAGGCACTGGTCACCACTAGTCACACTGGCAGTGGCACTCCTGCAGCAAAAGTGTGCACTGTTTAATTTTAAATTAATATAATATTATGTACTCCTGGCTCCTGCTATAACAACCTGCAGTGCTCCCCAGTCTCCCCCACAATTATTATAAGCTTTTATACATTGATGTGCAGCACACTGGGCTGAGCTGAGTGCACACAGACTGAGTCACACTGTGTGACTGCTGTGTATCGTTTTTTTCAGGCAGAGAACGGATATAGCAGAGAACGGATATATTAAATAAAAGTTAACTTAACAACAACTGCACTGGTCACTGTGGTAAACTCTGTCTGCACAATCTCTCTCTCTCTCTCTCTCTTCTAATCTATTCTAATGGAGAGGACGCCAGCCACGTCCTCTCCCTATCAATCTCAATGCACGTGTGAAAATGGCGGCGACGCGCGGCTCCTTATATAGAATCCGAGTCTCGCGAGAATCCGACAGCGTCATGATGACGTTCGGGCGCGCTCGGGTTAACCGAGCAAGGCGGGAAGATCCGAGTCGCTCGGACTCGTGAAAAAAAAAGTGAAGTTCGTGCGGGTTCGGATTCAAAGAAACCGAACCCGCTCATCTCTAGTTTAAATTGCTCTACTGGCTTAGCCTCTACCACCTCTGATGGGAGGCTATTCCACTTGTCCACTACCCTTTCTCTGAAGTAATTTTTCCTAAAATTTTCCCTGAACCTACCTCCCTCCAGTTTCAGTGCATATCCTTGTATTCTAATACTTCTCTTCATTTGAACAATGTTTCCCTCCTGTACCTAGTTAAAATCCCTGGTATATTTTAAAGTTTCTATCATATCCCCCTTTCCCTTCTCTGCTCCAAGCTATACATATTGAGATCTGTAGTCTTTCCGGCTATGCTTTGTGATGTAGGCCATGCACCATTTCAGTTGCCCTTCTTTGTACAGTCTCTAATGTAGTAGTACAGAGCAGGGGGTTAGACTGGGAGTAGTAGTGGTGGGGAGCAGGTAGCAGGCTGGAGGAAAATGTAAGAAATAATAGTGAGAAGCAGGGAGCAGTATGGGAGTAGTTGTGGGAAGCAGGGAGCAGGCTGGGAGTAGTGGTATTGCTGATCAAGAGGGCCTGCCAGGCGGAGATTAGTGGTAGTACAGAGTAGGGGGGCAGGCTGGGAGTAGTGGTAATGCAGAGCAGGGGAGTGAAAGCTGGAAGTAGTGGTAATGTAGAGTGGGGCTTGGAGTAGGGGGGCAGGATGGGAGTAATAGTGTGAACCAGGTTGGCAGGCTGGGAGTAGTAGTGGTGGAGAGCAGAGGGCAGGTTGTGAGTAGTGGTGGGAAGAAGCAGGCATGATGGGAGTGGAAGGAACTGAACAAGAAATTCTCTTAATCTCCACAGCTCCTGGATCCCGGCTGCCGACGCTCCCTATGTGGACAGCGATGACAGCAGCTTCACACAGGACAGGCAGTCTGTGTCTGGATCCTAGTTAGCAGCAGACACCCATCTTCCTCTTGCGTGGTGCAGCTCACCTCCTCCAGCAGCGCAGCCCCAGGGGACGGCCGGATCCATCCCATAGGCATAGGGCGTTGAACAGGTAGCAGAGAATGTGGAAGGACCCGGGGGCACAGCACATGTGAGAGAGATGATTGCTGTAGAGTCGGGAGCTTCCAATTTGCATTTTACAGTGGAACACAAATCCCAGAATTGCTGCAGCAGGCACTGGCAGCATTGGCCGGGCCAGCAGTCATTGTCTGTCGGCCCAGCGGGCACTTTCCCACTTTTCTGGTGGCCCGATCTGCCCCTGTCTTCATTAACACTAGGACAAGCTGGGTGGACATCATCATTACCCTCAGAGGAACTATCAAATATACAGAAATCGAGAAACTGTTCAGGACAATAAAATGACTTGTTACCCAGTCACCTCACTTCATTTACCAGCTATACCACAGCATTTGAAAGTAACCTTGATCAACCTTATTAGGTCCATTCAGCGTGTCCTAGTGTTAACGGAGACCTGATTGTGGTGAACGGGAAGCATTCGATATCCCACCTGTCGGGATCCCAGTGCTCAGTATACTGGCGCTGGGATCCCGACTGCCGGGATACCGACAACTAGTCTCCCTCTTGGGGTGCCCACGACACCCAAGGAAGGAGAATAAATAGCGACCACGTCCGCAGCGTGGTGAGCGCAGCAAGCCCGCAAGGGGCTCTTTCGGTATGCTTGGCGCCAGGATCCCGACAGCCGGGATATCGTAGTAGACCCATGGTAAACTACAGCTGGTCACTAACTGGTCTATTCATGAAGCAGTGAAAAGAGTGGAGAAGTGATCCAGTGGAGAAGTTGCCCATGGCAACCAATCAGCTGCTATAATTTTATAGAAAATACTTGATAAATGTTACTTCAAAGCTCAAAAAAGGCTTATTATAAACAGCTGCTAAAGCTTTGATTTAATCATTGTTTTAGGAATGATTTAGGTGCATATTTATGAACATTATTTTTACAAAAAAGAATGTGAAAAAGAGTGTTTTCACACCCTTTTCACATTATTTTAGTATCACTTAAATGTATTAAAGGGCTTTTGGAGCCGTTTTCATGTAAACTGCTCCAACCCCTTTAATTAACTTTTTTTGCGTAATCAGATCCCATATCCCATACTGACAACGGGAAATGTGATCTGGGACGAATTTACAAAAAAAAAACCCCTGCAAACAGCTCCTGCTGGTGTTATCACAGAAACCGGGCTCCGGTGATCAGCTATGCGTGTCACTTGTAAAAATTTTTTTATATATATACTTACCAGGAGTCAGTGATTGGTGCTCCAGTGCGGGCTGCCGGTCGTCGGGACCTCCTGTGACCACTGGTGCAGTAAAGTGATGCTGCAAAATGGCAGCTCACTTCACAGCAGTGGGGGTCACAGTAGTGCACAGGATCCGATGCCAGTCAGCCCTGCAAGAGCAGTGATCACCGGCTCCCTGGACTGGTAAGTATATTCACTGTGGGCATGGGGGGGTCCGCAGCGCGGGGGTAGTCGAGATGGGGGTTTGACCCAGCAGCAGCAGCAGCGCATGTCCGCGGCGCATGCGCAGCAGGAAAAATACCCCAATACTGTTGTGGATTGTCATCGCAGGGACAGAGCTTGCTCGCAATCTGTCCATGCATGCGATAATTGATACATCTGTGCAATGTAATCAGTTATCGCAGTGCAGATTAGGTCGATTTTATCACATGCCATCTGCATCCTTGGATGCGGATGGTGATAAATCGGCCCCTTTGTGCTTTGGAGCTAGGTTTTTTTTTAGAGCCGTTTAAGGTGGCAAGGGGGGGACCCCTTGATTTAAGGGGTTCCCACTCCTCCAGGGTACCCCGGCCAGGGGTGACTAGTTGGGTATGTAATGCCAGGGCCGCAGGGACCAGTATAAAAGTGTCCCCCGGCTGTGGCATTATGTACCTGGCTAGTGGAGCCCGGTGCTGGTTTCAAAAATGCGGGGGACCCCTACGCTTTTTGTCCCCCGTATTTTTGGAACCAGGACCAGGCGCAGAGCCCGGTGCTGGTTGATGAAATATGGGGAACCCTTGTCATTTTCCCCCCCATATTTTGACAACCAGGACCGGCTCAAAGAGCCCGAGGCTGGTTATGCTTAGGAGGAGGGACCCCACGCAATTTTTTTCTGATTTTTAACGACTTTAAACACCTTTTTAAGGTACACAATGAAGCCCTGCACGGATCTCACAGATCCGGCCGGGATTACTTGTGTTTTGTCAGGCAGTGTTTTACTCATCACTCCCGTAAAACACTGCCTAACATTACGAATCACATCGACATCGGAAAAAACGAATTGGGAAAAGTCGGCAGCTTAGTGAATGATTGTATCAGGATTCAAAAAGTTGCAGTAAAATGCACCCGATACCATTCGAGTTCAAAGTTCAAACACCCTTCAAAACGGCAAAAACACGAATCTTTGTAAATATACTCCCTTGGCTTCTCTCTACAGATTCAACACTACTTATCCTGCAGGTACCAGATTATCGTTAGGAGACTTCAACTTATTGGACAGCACCATCACCTGGTAAGAGAGAACCTGTGCAAGCTCTGTTGTATGGCCAACGTTCCAGGATTTCCAAAGTCTTCTTTCCACATCTTCACCTGGGGGGCTCATGGCCTGTGTAAGCTCTTTTGTGTGGTTGCCGCCCCCTAGGACTTCCGCATCTTCACCTGGTGGACGAGTGCCTGTGTATACTATTTTGCATGGTTGCAACCTCTCCCCCCCTCATCCATCCAGGACTTCAAGAGCTCTTGTTAGCTCCTTACCCACCGCCAGTTCACACGGAGGGCAGTGATTGAAGCCCATCACCGCTGCTGAATTCTGCAGTAATGGATGTCATGGACAGGATCTTTTGTATCTGGCTCCGTGGCCACAGCAGGGCTACAGGGGCTGCTGGGCAGTGCTGCTAATGCCGGGTAACTACTGCTGCAGATCTATAACACCTGCCTCACTGAGAGAAGCATGCTTTGGTGTGAACTTATGTGTGAATTGTGTATGTCTGGCGACAGAGCATGCCCAGTGATGATGCTAAGGCTACGAAGCATGCACAGTGATGCGGCTTTGGCTCCGGAGCATGCACAGTGATGCTGCTGAGGCTATGGTGCATGCACAGTGATGTGGCTGAGGTGCGTATGTTCAGCTATGGAGCATGCACAGTGATGCGGCTGAGGCTATGGAGTGTGCACAGTGATGAGGCTGAGGTGCGTATGTTCAGCTATGGAGTGTACACATTGTGTGGCTGAGGCTATGGAGCATGCGCAGTGATGCGACTGAGGTGTGTATGTACGGCTATGCAGCATGTGCAGTGATGTGGATGTGGCTATGGAGCATTCACAGTGATGCGGCTGAGGCTATGGAGCGTGCACAGTGATGCGGCTGAGGCTATGGAGCGTGCACAGTGATGCGGCTGAGGCTATGGAGCGTGCACAGTGATGCGACTGAGGCTATGGAGCGTGCACAGTGATGCAGCTGAGGCTATGGAGCGTGCACAGTGATGCGACTGAGGCTATGGAGCGTGCACAGTGATGCAGCTGAGGCTATGGAGCGTGCACAGTGATGCGACTGAGGCTATGGAGCGTGCACAGTGATGTGGCTGAGGCTATGGAGCGTGCACAGTGATGTGGCTGAGGCTATGGAGCGTGCACAGTGATGTGGCTGAGGCTATGGAGCGTGCACAGTGATGTGGCTGAGGCTATGGAGCGTGCACAGTGATGTGGCTGAGGCTATGGAGCGTGCACAGTGATGTGGCTGAGGCTATGGAGCGTGCACAGTGATGTGGCTGAGGCTATGGAGCGTGCACAGTGATGTGGCTGAGGCTATGGAGCGTGCACAGTGATGTGGCTGAGGCTATGGAGCGTGCACAGTGATGTGGCTGAGGCTATGGAGCGTGCACAGTGATGCAGCTGAGGCTATGGAGCGTGCACAGTGATGTGGCTGAGGCTATGGAGCGTGCACAGTGATGTGGCTGAGGCTATGGAGCGTGCACAGTGATGTGGCTGAGGCTATGGAGCGTGCACAGTGATGTGGCTGAGGCTATGGAGCATGCACAGTGATGTGGCTGAGGCTATGGAGCGTGCACAGTGATGCAGCTGAGGCTATGGAGCGTGCACAGTGATGTGGCTGAGGCTATGGAGCGTGCACAGTGATGTGGCTGAGGCTATGGAGCGTGCACAGTGATGTGGCTGAGGCTATGGAGCGTGCACAGTGATGTGGCTGAGGCTATGGAGCGTGCACAGTGATGTGGCTGAGGCTATGGAGCGTGCACAGTGATGCGACTGAGGCTATGGAGCGTGCACAGTGATGCAGCTGAGGCTATGGAGCATGCACAGTGATGCGGCTGAGGCTATGGAGCGTGCACAGTGATGCGGCTGAGGCTATGGAGCGTGCACAGTGATGTGGCTGAGGCTATGGAGCGTGCACAGTGATGTGGCTGAGGCTATGGAGCGTGCACAGTGATGTGGCTGAGGCTATGGAGCGTGCACAGTGATGTGGCTGAGGCTATGGAGCGTGCACAGTGATGCAGCTGAGGCTATGGAGCGTGCACAGTGATGCAGCTGAGGCTATGGAGCGTGCACAGTGATGCGGCTGAGGCTATGGAGCGTGCACAGTGATGCAGCTGAGGCTATGGAGCGTGCACAGTGATGCGGCTGAGGCTATGGAGCGTGCACAGTGATGTGGCTGAGGCTATGGAGCGTGCACAGTGATGTGGCTGAGGCTATGGAGCGTGCACAGTGATGTGGCTGAGGCTATGGAGCATGCACAGTGATGCAGCTGAGGCGCGGATGTTTGGCTTTGGAGCGTACATACAGGGCCGGTTCCAGGGCTTGTGGCGCCCCGGGCGGCATTAGGGGGCGTGGCATCGCGCAGGGGGCGTGGTCATTTACGCCCCCTGTACAGACTGAAATGATGTGTGGTGCGCGATGACGTCATCGGGCACCGCACAGTAAAGGACGCGTACGCGTACGCGTCTAGTTTCCCTTCCCAGCGGCAGCGGGGGGAGGGGGGGCAGCTGCCAGCGGCAGCAGGGGGGCAGCGGGCAGCGGGGGGCACACAGCAGCAGCGGATCTTGCCCTGGTGCGGCGCCCCGGGCAAAAGTCCTGCTTGCCCGTGGCAAGATCCGCTACTGCGTACATAGTGATGAGGATAAGGCACGTATGTTTGGCTGAGGCTATGGAGCATGCACAGTGATGTGACTGAAGCTATGGAGTGTGCACAGTGATAAGGCTGAGGCTACGGAGCATGCAAAATGATCCAGTTGAGGTACGTATGTTCGGCTATGGAGCAAGCACACTGATGAGGCTAAGGTTATGGAGCATGCACAGTGATGCAGCTGAGGCTACGGAGCATGCACAATGATGCGGCTGAGGCTATGGAACATGCTCAATGCATACCTCCAAGCTTATGTAACAGAAGTGTTGGGACTTCTGCATGCCCGAGTCCAAAAAGAGGGCATGGCCTGGGGTAAAGGGTGCATGCGCCCAGTGCCTATTCACCGCTGCTCTGCTAACAGAGCAGTGAGTGATAGGGAGCCTCCCAACTGCCCCTCCCCCATTGCAGGACACTGCTGTCAGCAGGTGGGACAGTCCAAAAAAATGGGACTGTCTCGCGAAAATCGGGACAGTTGGGAGGTATGACAGTGATGCTGCTCAGGAATATTGATAACTGCCATCTCTCACTATTAGAAAATCTGGACAATTTAGGGCAATGATCTACCAAAACTTTAGCTCAATTTACCAAAACATTTTGAAGGGAGGCTACACTTCTTTCAACCAATGAAAATAGGGACTGTCCTGAGATGTTCGGTTTGTCTGCATACTCATAGCTGAGTTTAGGAGAGCACACAATGGCTGCTTCTACCGTGTGTACTTGACAGAACAAGTAGTGGAGTACAGCTAGGGGCCTGAGGAGATGTATCACTGCGGAGACTACAAATAAATGGGGTGTATGTACAGACAGGAGTGTTTTCATGTAGCTGTCAGTAGATATCTCTTCATTTAAACCTCCAGGCAACTCCACTTTTCTCACTACCAGCTAAAAGAAAACGGATCTGACATCCAATTATTACCCTGGGTGTTTTGTACTTGAAAAATCTGCTGGAATCCCTGGAGGCAGCAGAATCATACTGTGATCCTAGATTATTGTTCCAAACTGCAAAACATTTGCCTTCTCAGAACCTGCTGTGAGTGATGGAAGGGAAGAGGACAAAGAAGAACGTGTTTTGATAGATAAATTATTTGTTGAAGCTCTTTTGTTTCTAAAAGAAAAATATTTCTTATTCAGAGTCAGCTTTATTTTGCCTTATTTATTTTAAATATTAAAAAAATGCAAGCATTTTTTAACTTAGTCAAAGAGATCCTGGAGGTCATTCATTTGAACCAAAATCCATATGACGTAGATTTACCCCAAGGATCTTGACAAAGCGATGGATCATCGGTAGCTTTGGCCAGTAGTTTTAAAATGGCAAGGAATAAATGCTATATACATGCAAGCCTGGTTTAGCCAAATGAAATCTGCATTTAGAATAGAGTAATATCGTCTTATCGGAAATATTGATATTTAAGGTCCAATTTCAATCTCAATCCCTCACTCTCTCTCTCTCTCTATATATGCACCACGCAATTTTAATACTGGTACATCATCTGCATCCATCCTACTTGTCGTTGGCCACCAGATGAAGTGCACCCCACTTGACTCCATCTGGCAAATGCAGCACTATCTGCTGTATACATAAAGACAGGCAGCGCTGTGTAGTGGGAGTGTTAGTGCATGCTCCCTGTGAGGTCCACCCCTCCTTGTAAAAGCCTGTTGTGTGAGGTGGGAGTTCGGGGTGTAGGAGCCTGCAGGTGGAATCTGCTGCTTTGGGGAAGGCACCATTAATGTGTTATATAGAGCTGCCAGGGATGGGGTGCGGGACATACACACTATAAGGGGCTCTACGTGGCTTCATGTGCAAAAGGAGCTCTACTTGGCGTCATGTGTATAAGGTGCTCTACCTGGCATGTGTATAAGGGGTTCTACCTGGCTTCATGTGCAAAAGGGACTGTACTTGGCATAATGTGTATAAGGGGCTCTACCTAGCATCATATGTATAATGGGCTCTACCTGGCATCATGTGTATAAGGGTCTCTACCTTGCATAATTTGTATAAGGGGCACTACCATGTTGCTTGTTGAAGTCGAAAAATATTGCAGTACACACATCACGTACAAACTACACACAGATGGCCTCCGTGCGTGTACTTGTTCTGCCGTGCGTGCGCATATTCGCAATTTGCGTATGGTCGCTCCCGCGGTCCTGTGCATTAGCGTGTGTTATGAGTATTTATGGTAGAGTTTGTGAACGCATGGAAAAGCCATCAAAACACATTACATATTTAATCCAAATAGTGCACAATGTACACATAGTCTCCTCGCATCACACCAGCAAGTTACAATAGTTTAAATGGTATCAGAACAAAGGGATTCACCTTTACAGGATAGGAGGGTACAGAACAAGGTTATAAGGTGGTGTTTGGTATCCAGCTGTAGGGTATTTTAAGGGTAATATTCCGGTGTTGGTTTGCAGAAGATCGCACTTTCCTGCGAATAGTTATGTGCAGGAGCAGAATATAGATATAAACTGTATTTACTGTACATTAGGTTTGCGGCGGGAACCCAGAGGAGACCACCCACAAGTGCATCTTAAACAGACCGCCCACCTATTCAAACCAACCTATGACCTCTCCTGTACTGTAAATGACAATCCCTGTGTCCAATGGACAAAGAGATTACAGTATCCATTGTGTTAAGTTTTGGAAGATTGTATAAAAGGAGCCAGCTGCAGGCCTGGTCTCTCTCTCTCTCTCTCTCTCTCGACTCACAAAGTTATCTATCTAGATGACCGAGGACCAGACTGGGTAGCGCGGCGAAATTCAAACAAGTATGTACCATTGACTGTAGCCATTATTCTTTTGTATTGTATTGCTTTGTGATTATAACCCCCTTTCAGTAATAATATACTGTGGTGTCGGAACCCAGCAATTTAAATACAAATCTGGTGTCGTGTTTTCCTTTCCCTGCTAAGGTTTAACGTGTATTACTATCGCATGCATATCTGTTAAGGGTTCACTGTATAACTTTGGGTGTGTCCGCGCTGTGTGTACTTTGTACAGCCAGCGCGGCGTGTGTACGCAAAGTCCGTACACGGTACGGGACTCTATACGCTAATGGTGTAATAAGTACGTAGGTTGTGGATTAAGTATAGCGGCCGCAGCGGCTTCATTTAAAGTGTATGAAATGTCTTTTTAAAGTGTTGCTTTTAGTCCTGTATGTAAATCAGCGTTTACAGGCTTCATTTAAATAATGGACATTACTGTGCTATGTAATATGAATTGGTACTATTCTGTGGCCAAGCCCCTTCCCCATTATTTTTAGCACACACTGGGGTATATTTACTAAGCTCCCGATTTTGACCGAGATGCCGTTTTTTCATCAAAGTGTCATCTCGGTAATTTACTAAGCACTAATCACGGCAGTGATGAGGGCATTCGTAATTTTTTGCAAGTTCAGGTAAAAAATTACGAATGAATACACCATCGGTCAAAACGCGGCTGTTTAAGTATGAATCTCGGTCATTTACTAAGAAGTGCAAAGCAAAAAAAGAACAAACACTGCCGTGAAAAATTACAACTCGTAAAAAAGTGCTAAAAAAAAACAGACCTGCTTTTTTTATTCGTGATTGGATAGGCATGCACGGATCCATGAGATCCGTGCATGTATATCAGTGGGAGGGGGTGGGAAAGTGATTATTTTTTCAAAAAAAATTGCGTGGGGTCCCCCCTCCTAAGCATAACCAGCCTCGGGCTCTTTGAGCCGATCCTGGTTGCAGAAATATGGGGAAAAAAATGACAGGGGTTCCCCCATATTTAAGCAACCAGCATCGGGCTCTGCGCCTGGTCCTGGTCCCAAAAATACGGGGGACAAAAAGAGTAGGGGTCCCCCGTATTTTTAAAACCAGCACCGGGCTCCACTAGCTGGACAGATAATGCCACAGCCGGGGGTCACTTTTATATAGTGCCCTGCGGCCGTGGCATCAAAAATCCAACTAGTCACCCCTGGCCGGGGTACCCTGGGGGAGTGGGGACCCCTTCAATCAAGGGGTCCCCCCCCCCCAGCCACCCAAGGGCCAGGGGTGAAGCCCGAGGCTGTCCCCCCCCATCCAATGGGCTGCGGATGGGGAGGCTGATAGCCTTTGTTGTAAAAGAAAAGATATTGTTTTTAGTAGCAGTACTACAAGTCCCAGCAAGCCTCCCCCGCATGCTGGTACTTGGAGAACCACAAGTACCAGCATGCGGCGGAAAAACGGGCCCGCTGGTACCTGTAGTACTACCACTAAAAAAATACCCAAAAAAAGACAAGACACACACACCGTGAAAGTATAATTTTATTACTTACATACACACATACATACATACTTACCTATGGCCCCACGCAGGTCGGTCCTCTTGTCCAGTAGAATCCAAGGGTACCTGTTGAATAAATTATACTCACGAGATCCAGGGGTCCAGGCTCCTCGGCAAATCCAGGGTTAATCCACGTACTTGCCAAAAATAAAAAAACGGTGTCCCGACCACGAACTGAAAGGGGACCCATGTTTGCACATGGGTCACCTTTCCCCGAATGCAAGAAACCCACTTTGCCTTCTGGCTAAGTGGGTTTCTTCAGCCAATCAGGGAGCGCCACGTTGTAGCACTCTCCTGATCAGCTGTGTGCTCCTGTCTTCACTGACAGGCAGCACACGGCAGTGTTACAATGTAGCGCCTATGCGCTACATTGTAACCAATGATGGGAACTTTCTGCTCAGCGGTGACGTCACTTTAGGTCAACCGCAGGGCAGAAAGTTCCCATCATTGGTTACAATGTAGCGCATAGGCGCTACATTGTAACACTGCCGTGTGCTGCCTGTCAGTGAGGACAAGAGCACACAGCCGATCAGGAGAGTGCTACAACGTGGCACTCCCTGATTGGCTGAAGAAACCCACTTAGACAGAAGTCAGAGTGGCTTTCTGGCATTCATGGAAAGGAGTCCCATGTGAAAACATGGGGCCCCTTTCAGTTCGTGGCTCGGCTTTCCGTTTTCTTATTTTATGCAAGTACGTGGATTACCCCTGGATTTCCCGAGGAGCCTGGACCCCTGGATCTCGTGAGTATAATTTCTTCAACAGGTACCCCTTGGATTCTACTGGAGAAGAGGACCGACCTGCGTGTGAACATAAGGTAAGTATGTATGTATGTTTGTGTGGATGTATGTAATAAATCTTTACTTTCACGGTGTGTGTGTCTTGTCTTTTTTTGGGTATTTTTTTAGTAGTAGTACTACAGGTACCAGCGGGCCCGTTTTTCCGTCGCATGCTGGTACTTGTGGTTCTCCAAGTACCAGCATGCGGGGGAGGCTTGCTGGGCCTTGTAGTACTGCTACTAAAAACAATATCTTTTCTTTTACAACAAAGGCTATCAGCCTCCCCATCCGCAGCCCATTGGATGGGGGGGGACAGCCTCGGGCTTCACCCCTGGCCCTTGGGTGGCTGGGGGGGGGACCCCTTGATTGAAGGGGTCCCCACTCCCCCAGGGTACCCCGGCCAGGGGTGACTAGTTGGATTTTTGATGCCACGGCCGCAGGGCACTATATAAAAGTGACCCCCGGCTGTGGCATTATCTGTCCAGCTAGTGGAGCCCGGTGCTGGTTTTAAAAATACGGGGGACCCCTACTCTTTTTGTCCCCCGTATTTTTGGGACCAGGACCAGGCGCAGAGCCCGATGCTGGTTGCTTAAATATGGGGGAACCCCTGTCATTTTTCCCCCCATATTTTTGCAACCAGGATCGGCTCAAAGAGCCCGAGGCTGGTTATGCTTAGGAGGGGGGACCCCACGCATTTTTTTTTATTATTTTACAGTGTTTAATTTAAAAAAAAAAAAAAAAAACCCAGCACGGATCACACAGATCCGGCCGAGATTGATTGTAAAAAAAAGTCGGCAGTGTTTTGCTAATCACTGCCGTAAAAATAGGTAAAAAACCACGAATGACATCGACATCGGAAGAAAAGAAAAACCCGAATACGACAGCTTAGTAAATCCATCGTAATCAATTCAAAAAGTTGCAGTTTTACACTGTCGATGTCAGTCGTGATTGAACTTTGACCTTTTTACGGAAATTACGAATCTTAGTAAATAAACCCCACTGTTCCTATTTTAAATATGGGGGGATGGGGCACCAATTCTTTTGCTGGCACAGGGCACCAAAATGTCTAGTTACAGCTCTGATACACACACACAGACACACACAGACACACACACACACACACACACACACACACACACACACTGGAAACCCACTCCCCCCTCCCCTCCCTGACCACACACACACACACACACACACACACACACACACACACACACACACACACACACACACACACACACACACACACACATATCCTGCATTTGCCCTTGCAGGATCAAAAATTGCAATGTTTGCACTGTTAGAAAAGTGTACTGCTACCTTCTGTGAACAAAGCAGACCTCCGCTCATGTCAATTTTCAAACACAGCCTGCAACATGGCAGTTAGGAGCTGACTGGCTTGCACTGTATCTCTCACCATTTTTTTTTTATTATTATTATTTTTTATTTGCTTTCTCTTTCTCTCTCTCCTTCATTTACCTCTTCCTCCTGTCCTGTTTCTCACTTTGCCCCCTTCATCTGTTTCCTAAACTCCCCTCCTGTTTCACAAATTCCCTCTACTGACTCTCCCATCCTGCTCTCTGGGTACCAGGCTGAGCCTTCCCAGGAGTTAGCATCACCGGAGAAATGCCCAGCCAGAGGCTTGCCAGAGTGGGACTCCAGCCTTGCTGTCCCAGTGGGAGACTTCGGCCTTCCCATGCCAGTGGGGGAATTCAGCCTTGCCATGCTAGTGGGTGAATCCAGCATTGCTATCTAAGTGGGGGACTCCAGACTAGCCCTTCCAGTGGGTGGCTCCAGCCTGGCAACCCAAAGGGGGACTCCAGCCTCGCCGTGCCAGTGTGTGGCTCCAGTCTTCCCGTTCAGAGGGGGGTATCCAGACTGCCATGCCAGAAGGGGTCTCCAGCCTTGCCATGCCAGTGGGTGGCGCCAGCCTTGCCGTGCCAGTGGGTGACTCCAGCCTTGCTGTCCCAGTGGGGGTCTTCAGCCTAGCTTTCCTGTGGGTGGCTTCAGCCGTGCAGTCCCAGAAGGGGACCCTAGTCTTGCTTTCCCATCAGGCATTATGTTATGACTAGGCCTGCACATGTTGCTGGTCACTGAAGTTCCCTGTGTCTGTTTCTGCCAATGGTTCTATTACTATTGTTTACTATTCAGGTTCTGACTCTTGGTTTTGTCCTTCTGTATTATGTTTTCTGCTGCCTTCCACTGATCTATGCCTGGAATTTGGGCTATGTTTATCTGCTACCTGCTTCTGGCCCATGTCATAGACTGCATGTCATTGACTGTATCCGGAGTGTTTGTGCTCTCCAGTCTTAGGGCTCTGTATTTACATGTATTCTTGTGTGATGTATATAAATACACCTATATTGTGCACCCTCATCTGTTTAAGGATCCAGTGTTTGTTTTGTGCACATGCTGAATCCTAACACCAATATTGGCCAAACGCTGCAGTGCGCTGCCTGGCTAAATTAAGTGACAGAGCAACAACCAGGGCCGGACTGGCCATCTGGCACTTCTGGTAAATGCCAGAAGGGCCGATGGCCACGTGGGCCGGTCCAGTGCTGACTGAGACACGCTGCCGCTCAGTCCAGCGGCAGCATGTCTCAGCTGTCAGGAGAGGAGAGCGCCCGCCAGCACGGCTGTGTCTGGCGCGGCGGCGTATAGCGGACTTCAAACCAGCCGCCGGTTCGCGAGCCAATCAGAGCTCGCGGACCGGCAGAGAATCAGAAGCCGCCGGTCCGCGAGCTCTGATTGGCTCACGAACTGGCGGCTGGTTTGAACGAAGTCCGCTATACGCCGCCGCGCCAGACATAGCCGCGCTGGCGGGCGCTACCTCTCCTGACTCACCCGTCCCTCACAGCCGGAGCCCGGAGGAGGAGCAGCAGCAGCAGTGCAGCAGCGGTAAGCAGCTGCAGCACTGGCTGCTGTGGGGGCAATTGTATACCTGGCTGGCACTGTGGGGGCAATTGGCTGGCACTGTGGGGCATTTGTATACCTGGCACTGTGGGGGCAATTGTTTACCTGGCACTGTGGGGGCATTTGTATACCTGGCACTGTAAGGGCATTTGTGGATCTGGCACTGTGGGGGCATTTGTATACCTGGCACTGTGGGGCATTTGTATACCTGGCACTATGGGGGCAATTGTTTACCTGGCACTGTGGGGGCATTTGTATACCTGGCACTGTGGGGGCATTTGTGGATCTGGCACTGTGGAGGCATTTGTGGATCTGGCACTGTGGGGGCATTTGTATACCAGGCACTGTGGGGGCATTTGTGGATCTGGCACTGTGGGGGCATTTGTGGATCTGGCACTGTGGGGGCATTTGTATACCTGGCACTGTAGGGGCATTTGTGGATCTGGCACTGTGGGGGCATTTGTGGATCTGGCACTGTGGGGGCATTTGTATACCTGGTACTGTGGGGCATTTCTATACCTGCCACTGTGGGGGCAATTGTGGATCTGGCACTGCACTATTGGGGGCATATAATGTAAATTTCGGCTCATACCGGGTGCTATAATGTGAATTTTGGCTCATACTGTGTGGTATAATGTGAAAGAGGCACCAGTACTAGATAGTATAAGCGGTCCTACTATTGTGGTGCATAATGTGTATAAGGGGTGTATGGTGTGGTAAACGGCACTGAAGACCACGCCCCCTTTTGAGTGACCACGCCCCCTTTTCCGGAGCATAATTACAAACTTCACATTTCCATAACCCCACTTAAAAATGTCCTCTTCAACCACTGGTTGTGTGTATTTTAATAGAGACTGATGTACGCTTGTATGTTGTTAGAATATTAATTATATTTGTAAGAGCATAGACTAATAAGTGGGAGGAGTCAGGAATAGTAAGGGGAGGAGTCACAGAGGTGGGCCTGTGTGCTTCGAAAATGCCAGGGCCTATTTTTAGTCCCAGTCCGGCCCTGGCAACAACACAAACACATGGGAGTCTAAAAGAATATAGAACATCAGTGGCACAGCAGTGGCAGATAGGATGGTGGCATAATACTATGAGACCCTATACAAAGTTTTCATCAATAACTAATAGCCTAAAAGTAAAAGCCTAGTAGAAAATATAATATATTACCAACACATTTATCCAAACAGTAAATCACAGGGCTCAGGCCAATACAGGTAATTGCTGCCAGAGTAAAGTCTAGTAGAAAACCAGATCCCCATCAAACATACTCCAAATAGTAAACAACATACCTCAGGCCAGTAAAGGAAGGAGTAACAGGCTAGTAGTCTTTACACTAGTACAGCAAGGTGGGCAAAGCCCATAATGTAAAATGGTACATCATGGAATTGTTCTTATGTTGTATATAGAAAGGGCATGCACAGTTTAACAAACCAAGCACTTCACCAAGAGGGACTGACACTTTTGTAGCTGAAGTACATGGTTTGTTTGGGCCCTCACAAAAGAAAACATTCTGGTGGTTTGGTTTACCTTTTCATGCACAGAGGCCATTCCAATGGACAGTTGTTTTTAAGTAATTCTCGTCAGTGGCGTAACTAGAAATTTTTCTCCTCCAAGCCAAAAAATTCTCTGGCGCCCCCTTCCCCCCATAATTGCCACTAAAAAAGCGATGAATATGCGTGTGCAGCAAAAAGGGGTGAATGTAGCTTCACCGAAGGGGCATCACATTGCACCAAAAGACTACCTTATACCCCAGTTTTGCAACCTGCACGCGGAGACATTGGCCACCACAAGAAAAAATAATAATCATGATTCATGCCCCTAACATTATTTGTCATTTTAACTCCTTATAGTAATGCCCCTTACACATTATGCCACACACTCTAATGGCCCTTAAACATTATGCCACACACCATTATGCCCCTGAAACATTATGCCACACCATAATGCCTATGACACATTATGCCACACACCGCAATGCCAGTTATAACTTAAGCCACACACTGCAAAGCCCCTAAGACATTATACTACACACCATAATGCCTGTGATACATTATGATACACACTGTAATGCCAGTGACACATTATGCCACGCATCGCAATGCCCACTATACATTATGCTACACACTGCAATGCCCTTGAGACATTATATCACATTCAATGCCCATGATACAGTTTTCCACACACCGTCATGCTTGTGACACATTATGACACACACCACAATGCCCGTTATACATTATGCCACACACTGTAATGCCCCTGAGACATTATACCACATACCACAATGTCCGTGATACATTATGCCACTTAACACAATGCCCATTATACATTATGCCACACACCGCAATGCCCGTTACACATTAAGCCCTACAGTAAGGCTTCTAATTACTTTTAAATTACTTGATCATTGCCAAGGGTTTCATGATCTTGGTTCCATGCACGGTGCCAGGGGTTTTCATGCTCAGGGTGTCATGCTCGTTGCCAGGGGTTTCCTGCACTGGGTGTTATGCTCGTTGCTAGAGGTTTCATGCGCTGGGTGTCAAACTCGTTGCCAGGGGTTTCATGCACTTGGTGTCATGCTTGTTGCTAGGGAGTAATGCCTGTTGCCAGGGATTTCATGAGCTGGATGTCATGCATGTTTCCAGGGGGCAATGCTCGTTGCCAAGGGGTTTTCATGCTGCTACCAGGGATGCCAGGGTGGCAGAGGTGGATTGGGTTGGAAAACCAGCCCGGGAAATTTCTAGAAGCAGCCTAATGGGGGTGGCTTCTGTAGATGGGGTAGGGCTCTGGTGATGGACTGGGCATACATTTTAGGGGATTAAATTATTTAGGTGGGGTGTGGCTTGGACACCATTCTGATGGCCCATGCATTTTTATAATACCAAGGCTACGGAGAGTGAAGTCTGCTCCACCATTCGACCACCAAGCAGATTTTCTATCGATCGATCTCATGGTGAGAGGTACAAAAAAAAAAACAAGACCAAGCCGGAAAGGACTCCGAGATCTGCTGTCCGCCATTCGTCTGATCTACGTCAGTTCTTAACAACACCCGGTGCAGACCTGTCTTTTGCTACGGTGGTTCCTGCCTCCCCGACTTCATCTGCGCTGGCCGACGATATGTCTTCACCTGGAGACACACAGCCTCAGGCAGCCTCTTCTTTGACCGCAGAAATCAGCAAGATTTTATCCCACGTTAAATCACTACCTACAAAACAGGACTTTTTGGCTTTAGAGGCTCACTTGTTATCCACTATCAAGCAAGAAGTGACCATTATCCAAAAAGACATGTCTCAAATTGCGACTCGAGTCGACACACTGGAACGGCATGAAACGTCTAATGTGGAAACTCTAGTTAAATTCAGGGAGGTGATTTCACATCAGATGAGCGATATCTTCTTCCTTAAATCCTGCATTGAAGAAATGGATAATCTTGGGAGACGAAATAATATTAGGGTTAGAGGCCTGCCTGAAAGCGTCCAACAGACTGACCTACAGAGCGCTCTCACAAAAATATTTGCAGAACTTATAGATCTAGATCCCAACAGTGATATTGTATTTGATAGGGCACATCGAGCCCTCAGACCCAGAGGCTTGCCATCAGACAGACCGCGAGATGTGATCTGCAGACTACATTATTATATCCAAAAAGAGGAAATAATGCAGAAGGCCCGCCAACTAGACGGAATCAAGTTCCAAGGAGACAGGATACAGCTATTTCCAGATTTGGCCTGGTCGACTCTACAACAACGTAGAGCTCTAAATCCCCTGACCGATACCCTCCGGAAACATGAACTGAAATATCGCTGGGGATTCCCTTTCTCTCTTCAGGTTTCTCATACCGGCAAATTAGCTACTCTTTCCAAACCATCAGATTTACAAACTTTTTGTACCGTCCTTGGCATACATCCTATACTGCTACCAGATTAGGACTTCTTCCACCATCAACCTGAACTTCCTTCTGTTGCTCTCCTCGATGATATGTGGTAACAAGCACGATCCCCGCAGCCGCGAGGGAAACATCCTACAACCCCACAATCTTCTGAGCCACCTTGATTAAAATGTTTTGCTTCCTGTTGGTGAGATAATTCCTGTAATTGTTGACATATACTTAGTTTTTCTTTGTTACTGAACGCATGTCTGTTTACTAGAGATGAGCGGGTTCGGTTCCTCGGAATCCGAACCCCCCCGAACTTCAGCCTTTTTACACGGGTCCGAGGCAGACTCGGATCTTCCCGCCTTGCTCGGTTAACCCGAGCGCGCCCGAACGTCATCATCCCACTGTCGGATTCTCGCGAGGCTCGGATTCTATCGCGAGACTCGGATTCTATATAAGGAGCCGCGCGTCGCCGCCATTTTCACACGTGCATTGAGATTGATAGGGAGAGGACGTGGCTGGCGTCCTCTCCGTTAGAATAGATAGAGACACTTGAGTTGATTTACTACTAACTTAGTAATTTTGGGGAGCATTAGGAGTACTCAGAGTGCAGAGTTTTGCTGATAGTTACTAGTGACCACCACCAGTTTTATTTATTATTTAATATAATCCGTTCTCTGCCTGAAAAAAAAACGATACACAGTCACATACCATATCTGTGCTCAGCCTCAGTGTGCTGCATGATAATATCATCTATGTATATCTGACTGTGCTGAGTGCTCACTGCTCACACAGCTGAATTGTGGGGGAGACTGGGGTGCAGTTATAGCAGGAGTACAGTGCACACTTTTGCTGCCAGTGTGACTGACCAGTGACCACCAGTATATTGTCTGCCTGAAAAAGTTAAACACTCCTGTGGTGTTTTTTTTTTTTATTCTATAAACGCATTCTGCTGACAGTGTCCAGCAGGTCCGTCATTCATTATATTATATAAATATTTACCTGCAGTAGTGTTATATTTTTTTTGTTCATCTCTATCATCTTTATCATCTCTATATTAGCAGACGCAGTACGGTAGTCCACGGCTGTGGCTACCTCTGTGTCGTCAGTGCTCGTCCATAATTGTATACCTACCTGTGGTGGGGTTTTTTTTTCTATCTTCTTCATACTAGTAGTTTAGGAGTCTGCTGACAGTGTCCAGCAGGTCCGTCATTATTAGAGATGAGCGCCTGAAATTTTTCGGGTTTTGTGTTTTGGTTTTGGGTTCGGTTCCGCGGCCGTGTTTTGGGTTCGAACGCGTTTTGGCAAAACCTCACCGAATTTTTTTTGTCGGATTCGGATGTGTTTTGGATTCGGGTGTTTTTTTCAAAAAACACTAAAAAACAGCTTAAATCATAGAATTTGGGGGTCATTTTGATCCCAAAGTATTATTAACCTCAAAAACCATAATTTACACTCATTTTCAGTCTATTCTGAATACCTCACACCTCACAATATTATTTTTAGTCCTAAAATTTGCACCGAGGTCGCTGTGTGAGTAAGATAAGCGACCCTAGTGGCCGACACAAACACCGGGCCCATCTAGGAGTGGCACTGCAGTGTCACGCAGGATGTCCCTTCCAAAAAACCCTCCCCAAACAGCACATGACGCAAAGAAAAAAAGAGGCGCAATGAGGTAGCTGTGTGAGTAAGATTAGCGACCCTAGTGGCCGACACAAACACCGGGCCCATCTAGGAGTGGCACTGCAGTGTCACGCAGGATGGCCCTTCCAAAAAACCCTCCCCAAACAGCACATGACGCAAAGAAAAAAAGAGGCGCAATGAGGTAGCTGTGTGAGTAAGATTAGCGACCCTAGTGGCCGACACAAACACCGGGCCCATCTAGGAGTGGCACTGCAGTGTCACGCAGGATGTCCCTTCCAAAAAACCCTCCCCAAACAGCACATGACGCAAAGAAAAAAAGAGGCGCAATGAGGTAGCTGACTGTGTGAGTAAGATTAGCGACCCTAGTGGCCGACACAAACACCGGGCCCATTTAGGAGTGGCACTGCAGTGTCACGCAGGATGTCCCTTCCAAAAAACCCTCCCCAATCAGCACATGATGCAAAGAAAAAGAAAAGAAAAAAGAGGTGCAAGATGGAATTGTCCTTGGGCCCTCCCACCCACCCTTATGTTGTATAAACAAAACAGGACATGCACACTTTAACCAACCCATCATTTCAGTGACAGGGTCTGCCACATGACTGTGACTGATATGACGGGTTGGTTTGGACCCCCCCCCCAAAAAAGAAGCAATTAATCTCTCCTTGCACAAACTGGCTCTACAGAGGCAAGATGTCCACCTCATCATCACCCTCCGATATATCACCGTGTACATCCCCCTCCTCACAGATTATCAATTCGTCCCCACTGGAATCCACCATCTCAGCTCCCTGTGTACTTTGTGGAGGCAATTGCTGCTGGTCAATGTCTCCGCGGAGGAATTGATTATAATTCATTTTAATGAACATCATCTTCTCCACATTTTCTGGATGTAACCTCGTACGCCGATTGCTGACAAGGTGAGCGGCGGCACTAAACACTCTTTCGGAGTACACACTTGTGGGAGGGCAACTTAGGTAGAATAAAGCCAGTTTGTGCAAGGGCCTCCAAATTGCCTCTTTTTCCTGCCAGTATAAGTACGGACTGTGTGACGTGCCTACTTGGATGCGGTCACTCATATAATCCTCCACCATTCTATCAATGTTGAGAGAATCATATGCAGTGACAGTAGACGACATGTCCGTAATCGTTGTCAGGTCCTTCAGTCCGGACCAGATGTCAGCATCAGCAGTCGCTCCAGACTGCCCTGCATCACCGCCAGTGGGTGGGCTCGGAATTCTGAGCCTTTTCCTCGCACCCCCAGTTGCGGGAGAATGTGAAGGAGGAGATGTTGACAGGTCGCGTTCCGCTTGACTTGACAATTTTGTCACCAGCAGGTCTTTCAACCCCAGCAGACTTGTGTCTGCCGGAAAGAGAGATCCAAGGTAGGCTTTAAATCTAGGATCGAGCACGGTGGCCAAAATGTAGTGCTCTGATTTCAACAGATTGACCACCCGTGAATCCTTGTTAAGCGAATTAAGGGCTCCATCCACAAGTCCCACATGCCTAGCGGAATCGCTCCGTGTTAGCTCCTCCTTCAATGTCTCCAGCTTCTTCTGCAAAAGCCTGATGAGGGGAATGACCTGACTCAGGCTGGCAGTGTCTGAACTGACTTCACGTGTGGCAAGTTCAAAGGGCATCAGAACCTTGCACAACGTTGAAATCATTCTCCACTGCGCCTGAGACAGGTGCATTCCACCTACTATATCGTGCTCAATTGTATAGGCTTGAATGGCCTTTTGCTGCTCCTCCAACCTCTGAAGCATATAGAGGGTTGAATTCCACCTCGTTACCACTTCTTGCTTCAGATGATGGCAGGGCAGGTTCAGTAGTTTTTGGTGGTGCTCCAGTCTTCTGTACGTGGTGCCTGTACGCCGAAAGTGTCCCGCAATTCTTCTGGCCACCGACAGCATCTCTTGCACGCCCCTGTCGTTTTTTAAAAAATTCTGCACCACCAAATTCAAGGTATGTGCAAAACATGGGACGTGCTGGAATTTGCCCATATTTAATGCACACACAATATTGCTGGCGTTGTCCGATGCCACAAATCCACAGGAGAGTCCAATTGGGGTAAGCCATTCCGCGATGATCTTCCTCAGTTGCCGTAAGAGGTTTTCAGCTGTGTGCGTATTCTGGAAAGCGGTGATACAAAGCGTAGCCTGCCTAGGAAAGAGTTGGCGTTTGCGAGATGCTGCTACTGGTGCCGCCACTGCTGTTCTTGCGGCGGGAGTCCATACATCTACCCAGTGGGCTGTCACAGTCATATAGTCCTGACCCTGCCCTGCTCCACTTGTCCACATGTCCGTGGTTAAGTGGACATTGGGTACAACTGCATTTTTTAGGACACTGGTGAGTCTTTTTCTGACGTCCGTGTACATTCTCGGTATCGCCTGCCTAGAGAAGTGGAACCTAGATGGTATTTGGTAACGGGGGCACACTGCCTCAATAAATTGTCTAGTTCCCTGTGAACTAACGGCGGATACCGGACGCACGTCTAACACCAACATAGTTGTCAAGGCCTCAGTTATCCGCTTTGCAGCAGGATGACTGCTGTGATATTTCATCTTCCTCGCAAAGGACTGTTGAACAGTCAATTGCTTACTGGAAGTAGTACAAGTGGGCTTACGACTTCCCCTCTGGGATAACCATCGACTCCCAGCAGCAACAACAGCAGCGCCAGCAGCAGTAGGCGTTACACGCAAGGATGCATCGGAGGAATCCCAGGCAGGAGAGGAATCGTCAGAATTGCCAGTGACATGGCCTGCAGGACTATTGGCATTCCTGGGGAAGGAGGAAATTGACACTGAGGGAGTTGGTGGGGTGGTTTGCGTGAGCTTGGTTACAAGAGGAAGGGATTTACTGGTCAGTGGACTGCTTCCGCTGTCACCCAAAGTTTTTGAACTTGTCACTGACTTATTATGAATGCGCTGCAGGTGACGTATAAGGGAGGATGTTCCGAGGTGGTTAACGTCCTTACCCCTACTTATTACAGCTTGACAAAGGGAACACACGGCTTGACACCTGTTGTCCGCATTTCTGGTGAAATACCTCCACACCGAAGAGCTGATTTTTTTGGTATTTTCACCTGGCATGTCAACGGCCATATTCCTCCCACGGACAACAGGTGTCTCCCCGGGTGCCTGACTTAAACAAACCACCTCACCATCAGAATCCTCCTGGTCAATTTCCTCCCCAGCGCCAGCAACACCCATATCCTCCTCATCCTGGTGTACTTCAACACTGACATCTTCAATCTGACTATCAGGAACTGGACTGCGGGTGCTCCTTCCAGCACTTGCAGGGGGCGTGCAAATGGTGGAAGGCGCATGCTCTTCACGTCCAGTGTTGGGAAGGTCAGGCATCGCAACCGACACAATTGGACTCTCCTTGTGGATTTGGGATTTCGAAGAATGCACAGTTCTTTGCTGTGCTGCTTTTGCCAGCTTGAGTCTTTTCATTTTTCTAGCGAGAGGCTGAGTGCTTCCATCCTCATGTGAAGCTGAACCACTAGCCATGAACATAGGCCAGGGCCTCAGCCGTTCCTTGCCACTCCGTGTCGTAAATGGCATATTGGCAAGTTTACGCTTCTCCTCCGACAATTTTATTTTAGGTTTTGGAGTCCTTTTTTTTCTGATATTTGGTGTTTTGGATTTGACATGCTCTGTACTATGACATTGGGCATCGGCCTTGGCAGACGACGTTGCTGGCATTTCATCGTCTCGGCCATGACTAGTGGCAGCAGCTTCAGCACGAGGTGGAAGTGGATCTTGATCTTTCCCTAATTTTGGAACCTCAACATTTTTGTTCTCCATATTTTAATAGGCACAACTAAAAGGCACCTCAGGTAAACAATGGAGATGGATACTAGTATACAATTATGGACTGCCTGCAGAGTGCAGACACAGAGGTAGCCACAGCCGTGAACTACCGTACTGTACTGTGTCTGCTGCTAATATAGACTGGTTGATAAAGAGATGTCTATGTAACTATGTATGTATAAAGAAGAAAGAAAAAAAAAACACGGTTAGGTGGTATACAATTATGGACGGACTGCCTGCCGAGTGCAGACACAGAGGTAGCCACAGCCGTGAACTACCGTACTGTACTGTGTCTGCTGCTAATATAGACTGGTTGATAAAGAGATGTCTATGTAACTATGTATGTATAAAGAAGAAAGAAAAAAAAACCACGGTTAGGTGGTATACAATTATGGACGGACTGCCTGCCGAGTGCAGACACAGAGGTAGCCACAGCCGTGAACTACCGTACTGTACTGTGTCTGCTGCTAATATAGACTGGTTGATAAAGAGATGTCGTAGTAGTATGTATGTATAAAGAAGAAAAAAAAACCACGGTTAGGTGGTATATACAATTATGGACGGGCTGCCGAGTGCCGACACAGAGGTAGCCACAGCCGTGAACTACCGCACTGTACTGTGTCTGCTGCTAATATATAGACTGGTTGATAAAGAGATAGTATACTCGTAACTAGTATGTATGTATAAAGAAAGAAAAAAAAACCACGGTTAGGTGGTATATACAATTATGGACGGGCTGCCGAGTGCCGACACAGAGGTAGCCACAGCCGTGAACTACCGCACTGTACTGTGTCTGCTGCTAATATAGACTGGTTGATAAAGAGATAGTATACTCGTAACTAGTATGTATGTATAAAGAAAGAAAAAAAAAAACACGGTTAGGTGGTATATACAATTATGGACGGGCTGCCGAGTGCCGACACAGAGGTAGCCACAGCCGTGAACTACCGCACTGTACTGTGTCTGCTGCTAATATATAGACTGGTTGATAAAGAGATAGTATACTCGTAACTAGTATGTATGTATAAAGAAAGAAAAAAAAACCACGGTTAGGTGGTATATACAATTATGGACGGGCTGCCGAGTGCCGACACAGAGGTAGCCACAGCCGTGAACTACCGCACTGTACTGTGTCTGCTGCTAATATAGACTGGTTGATAAAGAGATAGTATACTCGTAACTAGTATGTATGTATAAAGAAAGAAAAAAAAACCACGGTTAGGTGGTATATACAATTATGGACGGGCTGCCGAGTGCCGACACAGAGGTAGCCACAGCCGTGAACTACCGCACTGTACTGTGTCTGCTGCTAATATATAGACTGGTTGATAAAGAGATAGTATACTCGTAACTAGTATGTATGTATAAAGAAAGAAAAAAAAACCACGGTTAGGTGGTATATACAATTATGGACGGGCTGCCGAGTGCCGACACAGAGGTAGCCACAGCCGTGAACTACCGCACTGTACTGTGTCTGCTGCTAATATATAGACTGGTTGATAAAGAGATAGTATACTCGTAACTAGTATGTATGTATAAAGAAAGAAAAAAAAACCACGGTTAGGTGGTATATACAATTATGGACGGGCTGCCGAGTGCCGACACAGAGGTAGCCACAGCCGTGAACTACCGCACTGTACTGTGTCTGCTGCTAATATAGACTGGTTGATAAAGAGATAGTATACTCGTAACTAGTATGTATGTATAAAGAAAGAAAAAAAAACCACGGTTAGGTGGTATATACAATTATGGACGGGCTGCCGAGTGCCGACACAGAGGTAGCCACAGCCGTGAACTACCGCACTGTACTGTGTCTGCTGCTAATATATAGACTGGTTGATAAAGAGATAGTATACTCGTAACTAGTATGTATGTATAAAGAAAGAAAAAAAAACCACGGTTAGGTGGTATATACAATTATGGACGAGCTGCCGAGTGCCGACACAGAGGTAGCCACAGCCGTGAACTACCGCACTGTACTGTGTCTGCTGCTAATATATAGACTGGTTGATAAAGAGATAGTATACTCGTAACTAGTATGTATGTATAAAGAAAGAAAAAAAAAACCACGGTTAGGTGGTATATACAATTATGGACGGGCTGCCGAGTGCCGACACAGAGGTAGCCACAGCCGTGAACTACCGCACTGTACTGTGTCTGCTGCTAATATAGACTGGTTGATAAAGAGATAGTATACTCGTAACTAGTATGTATGTATAAAGAAAGAAAAAAAAACCACGGTTAGGTGGTATATACAATTATGGACGGGCTGCCGAGTGCCGACACAGAGGTAGCCACAGCCGTGAACTACCGCACTGTACTGTGTCTGCTGCTAATATAGACTGGTTGATAAAGAGATAGTATACTCGTAACTAGTATGACTATAAAGAAAGAAAAAAAAAACACGGTTAGGTGGTATATACAATTATGGACGGGCTGCCGAGTGCCGACACAGAGGTAGCCACAGCCGTGAACTACCGCACTGTACTGTGTCTGCTGCTAATATAGACTGGTTGATAAAGAGATAGTATACTACTAATATTATATATACTGGTGGTCAGGTCACTGGTCACTAGTCACACTGGCAGTGGCACTCCTGCAGCAAAAGTGTGCACTGTTTAATTTTAATATAATATTATGTACTCCTGGCTCCTGCTATAACCTATAACTGGCACTGCAGTGCTCCCCAGTCTCCCCCACAATTATAAGCTGTGTGAGCTGAGCACAGTCAGATATATATATACATTGATGCAGCACACTGGGCTGAGCAGTGCACACAGATATGGTATGTGACTGAGTCACTGTGTGTATCGTTTTTTTCAGGCAGAGAACGGATATATTAAATAAAACAAACAACTGCACTGTCTGGTGGTCACTGTGGTCGTCAGTCACTAAACTCTGCACTCTCTTCTACAGTATCACAGCCTCAGGTCAATCTCTCTCTCTCTCTCTCAACCCTAATCTAAATGGAGAGGACGCCAGCCACGTCCTCTCCCTATCAATCTCAATGCACGTGTGAAAATGGCGGCGACGCGCGGCTCCTTATATAGAATCCGAGTCTCGCGAGAATCCGACAGCGTCATGATGACGTTCAGGCGCGCTCGGGTTAACCGAGCAAGGCGGGAGGATCCGAGTCTGCTCGGACCCGTGAAAAAAACATGAAGTTCGTGCGGGTTCGGATTCAGAGAAACCGAACCCGCTCATCTCTAGTCATTATATTATATATACCTGCAGTAGTGATATATATATATATTTTTTATATCATTATCATCTCTATACTAGCAGACGCAGTACGGTAGTCCACGGCTGTAGCTACCTCTGTGTCGTCAGTGCTCGTCCATAATTGTATACCTACCTGTGGTGGGGTTTTTTTTTCTATCTTCTTCATACTAGTAGTTTAGGAGTCTGCTGACAGTGTCCAGCAGGTCCGTCATTATATTATATATACCTGCAGTAGTGATATATATATATTTTTTATATCATTATCATCTCTATACTAGCAGACGCAGTACGGTAGTCCACGGCTGTAGCTACCTCTGTGTCGTCAGTGCTCGTCCATAATTGTATACCTACCTGTGGTGGGTTTTTTTTTTCTATCTTCTTCATACTAGTAGTAGGAGTCTGCTGACAGTGTCCAGCAGGTCCGTCATTATATTATATATACCTGCAGTAGTGATATATATATATTTTTTATATCATTATCATCTCTATACTAGCAGACGCAGTACGGTAGTCCACGGCTGTAGCTACCTCTCGCAGTACGGTAGTCCACGGCTGTAGCTACCTCTGTGTCGTCAGTGCTCGTCCATAATTGTATACCTACCTGTGGTGGGGTTTTTTTTTCTATCTTCTTCATACTAGTAGTTTAGGAGTCTGCTGACAGTGTCCAGCAGGTCCGTCATTATATTATATATACCTGCAGTAGTGATATATATATATTTTTTATATCATTATCATCTCTATACTAGCAGACGCAGTACGGTAGTCCACGGCTGTAGCTACCTCTGTGTCGTCAGTGCTCGTCCATAATTGTATACCTACCTGTGGTGGTTTTATTTTTCTATCTTCTTCATACTAGTAGTTTAGGAGTCTGCTGACAGTGTCCAGCAGGTCCGTCATTATATTATATATACCTGCAGTAGTGATATATATATATTTTTTATATCATTATCATCTCTATACTAGCAGACGCAGTACAGTAGTCCACGGCTGTAGCTACCTCTGTGTCGTCAGTGCTCGTCCATAATTGTATACCTACCTATGGTGGTTTTTTTTTTCTATCTTCTTCATACTAGTAGTTTAGGAGTCTGCTGACAGTGTCCAGCAGGTCCGTCATTATATTATATATACCTGCAGTAGTGATATATATATATTTTTTATATCATTATCATCTCTATACTAGCAGACGCAGTACGGTAGTCCACGACTGTAGCTACCTCTGTGTCGTCAGTGCTCATCCATAATTGTATACCTACCTGTGGTGGGGTTTTTTTTTCTATCTTCTTCATACTAGTAGTAGGAGTCTGCTGACAGTGTCCAGCAGGTCTGTCATTATATTATATATACCTGCAGTAGTGATATATATATATTTTTTATATCATTATCATCTCTATACTAGCAGACGCAGTACGGTAGTCCACGGCTGTAGCTACCTCTGTGTCGTCAGTCACTCGTCATCCATAAGTATACTAGTATCCATCCATCTCCATTGTTTACCTGAGGTGCTTTTTAGTTGTGCCTATTAAAATATGGAGAACAAAAATGTTGAGGTTCCAAAAATAGGGAAAGATCAAGATCCACTTCCACCTCGTGCTGAAGCTGCTGCCACTAGTCATGGCCGAGATGATGAAATTCCATCAACGTCGTCTGCCAAGGCCGATGCCCAATGTCATAGTACAGAGCATGTAAAATCCAAAACACAAAATATCAGTAAAAAAAGGACTCAAAAATCTTAAATAAAATCGTCGGAGGAGAAGCGTAAACTTGCCAATATCCCATTTACCACACGGAGTGGCAAGGAACGGCTGAGGCCCTGGCCTATGTTCATGGCTAGTGGTTCAGCTTCACATGAGGATGGAAGCATTCAGCCTCTCGCTAGAAAAATGAAAAGACTTAAGCTGGCAAAAGCACAGCAAAGAACTGTGCGTTCTTCTAAATCACAAATCCACAAGGAGAGTCCAATTGTGTCGGTTGCGATGCCTGACCTTCCCAACACTGGACGTGAAGAGCATGCGCCTTCCACCATTTGCACGCCTCCTGCAAGTGCTGGAAGGAGCACCCGCAGTCCAGTTCCTGATAGTCAGATTGAAGATGTCAGTGTTGAAGTACACCAGGATGAGGAGGATATGGGTGTTGCTGGCGCTGGGGAGGAAATTGACAAGGAGGATTCTGATGGTGAGGTGGTTTGTTTAAGTCAGGCACCCGGGGAGACACCTGTTGTCCGTGGGAGGAATATGGCCATTGACATGCCTGGTGAAAATACCAAAAAAATCAGCTCTTCGGTGTGGAAGTATTTCAACAGAAATGCGGACAACAGGTGTCAAGCCGTGTGTTGCCTTTGTCAAGCTGTAATAAGTAGGGGTAAGGACGTTAACCACCTCATAACATCCTCCCTTATACGTCACCTGCAGCGCATTCATCATAACTCAGTGACAAGTTCAAAAACTTTGGGCGACAGCGGAAGCAGTCCACTTACCAGTAAATCCCTTCCTCTTGTAACCAAGCTCACGCAAACCACCCCACCAACTCCCTCAGTGTCAATTTCCTCCTTCCCCAGGAATGCCAATAGTCCTGAAGGCCATGTCACTGGCAATTCTGACGAGTCCTCTCCTGCCTGGGATTCCTCCGATGCATCCTTGAGTGTAACGCCTACTGCTGCTGGCGCTGCTGTTGTTGCTGCTGGGAGTCGATGGTCATCCCAGAGGGGAAGTCGTAAGACCACTTTTACTACTTCCACCAAGCAATTGACTGTCCAACAGTCCTTTGCGAGGAAGATGAAATATCACAGCAGTCATCCTGCTGCAAAGCGGATAACTGAGGCCTTGGCATCCTGGGCGGTGAGAAACGTGGTTCCGGTATCCATCATTACTGCAGAGCCAACTATAGACTTGTTTGAGGTACTGTGTCCCCGGTACCAAATACCATCTAGGTTCCATTTCTCTAGGCAGGCGATACCGAAAATGTACACAGACCTCAGAAAAAGACTCACCAGTGTCCTAAAAAATGCAGTTGTACCCAATGTCCACTTAACCATGTGGACATGTGGACAAGTGGAGCAGGGCAGACTCAGGACTATATGACTGTGACAGCCCACTGGGTAGATGTATTGACTCCCGCCGCAAGAACAGCAGCGGCGGCACCAGTAGCAGCATCTCGCAAATGCCAACTCTTTCCTAGGCAGGCTACGCTTTGTATCACCGCTTTCCAGAATACACACACAGCTGAAAACCTCTTACGGCAACTGAGGAAGATCATCGCAGAATGGCTTACCCCAATTGGACTCTCCTGTGGATTTGTGGCATCGGACAACGCCAGCAATATTGTGTGTGCATTAAATCTTGGCAAATTCCAGCACGTCCCATGTTTTGCACATACCTTGAATTTGGTGGTGCAGAATTATTTAAAAAACGACAGGGGCGTGCAAGAGATGCTGTCGGTGGCCAGAAGAATTGCGGGACACTTTCGGCGTACAGGCACCACGTACAGAAGACTGGAGCAACACCAAAAATGCCTGAACCTGCCCTGCCATCATCTGAAGCAAGAAGTGGTAACGAGGTGGAATTCAACCCTCTATATGCTTCAGAGGTTGGAGGAGCAGCAAAAGGCCATTCAAGCCTATACAACTGACCACGATATAGGAGGTGGAATGCACCTGTCTCAAGCGCAGTGGAGAATGATTTCAACGTTGTGCAAGGTTCTGCAACCTTTTGAACTTGCCACACGTGAAGTCAGTTCAGACACTGCCAGCCTGAGTCTGGTCATTCCCCTCATCAGGCTTTTGCAGAAGAAGCTGGAGACATTGAAGGAGGAGCTAACACAGAGCGATTCCGCTAGGCATGTGGGACTTGTGGATGGAGCCCTTAATTCGCTTAACAAGGATTCACGGGTGGTCAATCTGTTGAAATCAGAGCACTACATTTTAGCCACCGTGCTCGATCCTAGATTTAAAACCTACGTTGTATCTCTCTTTCCGGCAGACACAAGTCTGCAGGGGTTCAAAGAACTGCTGGTGAGAAAATTGTCAAGTCAAGCGGAACGCGACCTGTCAACATCTCCTCCTTCACATTCTCCCGCAACTGGGGGTGCGAGGAAAAGGCTCAGAATTCCGAGCCCACCCGCTGGCGGTGATGCAGGGCATTCTGGAGCGATTGCTGATGCTGACATCTGGTCCGGACTGAAGGACCTGCCAACGATTACGGACATGTCGTCTACTGTCACTGCATATGATTCTCTCACCATTGAAAGAATGGTGGAGGATTATATGAGTGACCGCATCCAAGTAGGCACATCAGACAGTCCGTACGTATACAGGCAGGAAAAAGAGGCAATTTGGAGGCCCTTGCACAAACTGGCTTTATTCTACCTAAGTTGCCCTCCCACAAGTGTGTACTCCGAAAGAGTGTTTAGTGTCGCCGCTCACCTTGTCAGCAATCGGCGTATGAGGTTACTTCCAGAAAATGTGGAGAAGATGATGTTCATTAAAATGAATTATAATCAATTCCTCCGTGGAGACATTCACCAGCAGCAATTGCCTCCACAAAGTACACAGGGAGCTGTGATGGTGGATTCCAGTGGGGACGAATTGATAATCTGTGAGGAGGGGGATGTACACGGTGATGAATCGGAGGATGATGATGAGGTGGACATCTTGCCTCTGTAGAGCCAGTTTGTGCAAGGAGAGATTAATTGCTTCTTTTTTGGTGGGGGTCCAAACCAACCCGTCATTTCAGTCACAGTCGTGTGGCAGACCCTGTCACTGAAATGATGGGTTGGTTAAAGTGTGCATGTCCTGTTTATACAACATAAGGGTGGGTGGGAGGGCCCAAGGACAATTCCATCTTGCACCTCTTTTTTCTTTCATTTTTCTTTGCGTCATGTGCTGTTTGGGGAGTGTTTTTTGGAAGGGCCATCCTGCGTGACACTGCAGTGCCACTCCTAGATGGGCCAGGTGTTTGTGTCGGCCACTAGGGTCGCTTATCTTAGTCACACAGCTACCTCATTGCGCCTCTTTTTTTTCTTCTTTGCGTCATGTGCTGTTTGGGGAGTATTTTTTGGAAGGGCCATCCTGCGTGACACTGCAGTGCCACTCCTAGATGGGCCAGGTGTTTGTGTCGGCCACTAGGGTCACTTATCTTAGTCACACAGCTACCTCATTGCACCTCCTTTTTTTCTTCTTTGCGTCATGTGCTGTTTGGGGAGTATATTTTGGAAGGGCCATCCGGCCTGACACTGCAGTGCCACTCCTAGATGGGCCAGGTGTTTGTGTCGGCCACTAGGGTCGCTTAGCTTACTCACACAGCTACCTCATTGCGCCTTTTTTCTTTGCGTCATGTGCTGTTTGGGGGGTGTTTTTTGGAAGGGCCATCCTGCGTGACACTGCAGTGCCACTCCTAGATGGGCCAGGTGTTTGTGTCGGCCACTAGGGTCGCTTAGCTTAGTCATCCAGCGACCTCGGTGCAAATTTTAGGACTAAAAATAATATTGTGAGGTGTGAGGTGTTCAGAATAGACTGAAAATGAGTGGAAATTATGGTTATTGAGGTTAATAATACTTTGGGATCAAAATGACCCCCAAATTCTATGATTTAAGCTGTTTTTTAGGGTTTTTTGAAAAAAACACCCGAATCCAAAACACACCCGAATCCGACAAAAAAAATTCGGTGAGGTTTTGCCAAAACGCGTTCGAACCCAAAACACGGCCACGGAACCGAACCCAAAACCAAAACACAAAACCCGAAAAATTTCCGGTGCACATCTCTACTGTTTACATTACTCATATTACGTGTAGCTTGCTATTATTAGAAGGTTTGTCACATTCATTCACATTGAAGCCCCCTTGCCGGTTGGAACCGCTTTTCTTCGTATCTAGATTTCTTAATTTCATAGTTTGCTAGTTCCTGCTCCTTTGTAATTTTTGGTGTTTTCAATTTCATAACCTGGGTGGTCACTGTTCTTAACCCCCCGTAGGATCCCCTGTTGTGCTGCATCCACTGTTTTTCTGGGATGTGAGTTGGCTGGTTTCCACTCCTGACTCTTTTGCAGCAGTCCTTTCTTCCATGTTGCTGTCTGTCTTATTCTACACTTATATACTCTGTTTTACATCTCTTTGCACGACAGTCTTTTTTCCTACTTTTCTTTCTTTTCTTTCACTTCCACTGCTTATTCCTAGCACCTCTTCTGCCCTCCCTTCCTCAGCTTTTTATATGACGATAAATAAGGATCCTCTCTGGTTAGATTTATAATGGGATCTGACGATATACATGTAACTACCCTTAATGTAAAAGGCCTAAATATTCCCGAGAAAAGATCCAAACTTCTTAAATGGCTTAGAGATGAAAAAGTGGACGTTGCCTTCATTCAAGAAACACACTTTAAGATAGGTAATGTGCCGTCGCTTAAATGTCACTATTATCCTCATGTATTTGCAGCCAATAACCCTTCTGGCAAAACATTAGGAGTGGCAATCTTACTTGCACAACACATACCTGTCCTTAATGTCACTTCTCATAGAATATTAGAGGGCAGGGGCTTATTAGTTAAATGTGATATTAATAACCAATGTTTTCCTTTTTAAATGTTTATTCTCCCAACACGAAACAGCCTTCCTTCTTATCTTCTGTCTTAGAAAAATTTGAACCTTTTCTGGAGGGGGTACTGGTGATGGGTGGCGATTTAAATTGGACTCTTGATCCTCTCCGTGATACCTCAAAAAAAGTCTCCTATAGACCAGGGAAAGAGTATAGGAGGGTGAGACGCACCCTGCTTGACCACCATCTGATCGACACTTGGAGATTAACCCACCCCTCTGATGTAGATTATTCTTAATCCTCATCAGACATACTCTAGAATAGATTATTTATTTCTGAGTCACCGGCACCTCCATTTGCTATCTGATGCTTTGATAGGGCAAATTACATGGTCTGACCACGCCCCTGTTAACCTTACAATACACCTTCCTGAACAGACCCGAGGGCCATGGTCGTGGCGTTTCAATGATACCCTCTTACAAGCAGTGCCGTAACTAGGCATTTTAGCGCTGTGTGCAAGAAACAGCATTGGCGCCCTCCCCACCATGCAAGATAGGGGCAGTGCACGCCATAGGCGCGTGAAAAATATATAGGGGCGTGGCTTCATGGGGAAGGGGCGTGGCCACAAAATAATACCAATTCATACTACAGTGCATAGTAGTCTCCTTTATTCAAATTACGCTGCACAGTAGCGCCACTACACCAGGTAGAGCCCCTTTTTACACATTACGGCAGACAGCGTCCCCCTTTTTACACATTACAGCAGACAGCATCCCCTTTTTTACACATTACGGCAGACAGCGTCCCCTTTTTACACATTACGGCAGACAGCGTCCCCCTTTTTACACATTACAGCAGACAGCGCCCCCTTTTTTACACATTATTGCAGACAGCGTCCCCTTTTTACACATTGCAGCAGACAGCGTCCCCCTTTTTTACACATTACGGCAGACAGCATCCCCTTTTTACACATTACGGCAGACAGCGTCCCCTTTTTACACATTATGGCAGACAGCGTCCCCTTTTTTACACATTACGGCAGACAGTGTCCCCCTTTTTACATATTACGGCAGCCAGTGTCCCCTTTTTTACACATTACGGCAGACAGTGTCTCCCTTTTTACACATTACGGCAGACAGTGTCCCCTTTTTTACACATTACGGCAGACAGCGTTTCCCTTTTTACACATTACGGCAGCCAGTCCCCCTTTTAACACATTGCGGCAGTCAGAATAGATAAATAGAGAGAGAGAGAGATACTTACCATCTCTCCCCGCTGGCAGTGAAGCTCCTCGTGCTGGCAGATGATCAGATCCCTCGGTGCAGGCAGCTGAGAAGGAGGAGGAGGGAGGGCGACTGGAGCCGCAGCAGCACTATGTAATTGGTAGTGGTGCTGCTGCAGCTGTCCCCTCTCCTTCCATATTGGCTGCCCGCCGCCGCTGTGAATGCTGGGATGAAGGAACCGCATCCCAGCATTCAGAGCAGCGCCGGGCAGCCAATACGGAAGGAGAGGGAACAGCGGCAGCGGCGTTACTGCCAATTACATAGCGCTGCTGCGGCTCCAGTCCCCCTCCCTCCTCCTCTTTCTCTGCTGCCTCCGGCGCTGCTCTCTCACACAGCAGAGGCGGCATGTAATGAGTCAATTTGACTCATTACATGCCGCTGGCCTTTGCTCCCTCAGGGCAACTGCGCTGTGTGCCAGGCACACACGTAGTTACGGCCCTGCTTACAAGACACATCTTGTAGTGCCCAAATTGATTCTGCCATAGACGCCTATATTAGTAATAATGACCACGGTGACATCTCTAAAGTTTCAATATGGGAAGCGCATAAATGTGTATTGAGGGGTGATTACATCCAGATAGGCTCTTGCCGTAAGAAACAAAGGATGAAGCATAGGGATGATCTATTAGCCAAGATACAAATCCTTGAAACTATGCATAGGAAAGCTCAATCCCCTCAACATTATTCTGACCATGAAAAAGGCCCGAGCCGCTTTAAACAAACTCCTCTCTGATAATGTTACATTTTCATATCATAAGTGCCATAGCAGATACTACTAATGGGGCAATAAACCGGGTAAGTTGCTGACTAAGGCCCTTAGGGAACAACGAGCACTCACCTTTATTCAAACTATAAAGGATGATCATGGCTGAACGCATCACGAAACACTAAATATTGCCAAAATTTTCCGGACCTATTATTCTAATTTATATAACCTTTCTGAGATGCACGGGAGGGTAGATGAGATGTGGCATCAAGCCGCTGTCTCCGAATATCTCATATCCTTAAATTTCCCTACCGGGTCAAGGGAAGATGCAGATTGTTTGGATGCCCCCTTCTCTACTGAGGAGGTTATGAAAGTTATTGACTCTTCACCCAACGGTAAAAGCCTAGGCCCCGATGGGTTCTCTATTGCTTATTATAAAGCCTTTAAGGGGAAGCTGGCTCCTCTTCTCACTAGGGCACTTAATGCCATTTCGGAAGAGTCCTATTTTTCTGCTCAATCTCTTGAGGCTCATATTACAGTAATATCTAAAAAGGGTAAGACCTCAGTCTATGTTCAAGCTACCGGCCAATTTCGCTCTTGAACATAGACATAAAACATTTTGCAAAATTAATTGCGAATCGCCTTAAATTATTGTTACCAGATTTGATTCACGTCCTAGGTTGAGAGGCCAGGAATAACACCTCCAAAGTGATCAATATGATCCACTATGCAAACCTATCCTCATCACCCTCTTATCGTGCTTTCGACTGATGCTGAAAAGCATTTGATAGGGTGGACTGGGGTTTTATGTCTGGCATTCTGCGTCATTTGGGACTGGGTAACGCCTGTTTCCATAAAATCCTATCTCTTTATACTTCGCCATTCGCTAGATATCAAATCAACGGCTCCCTATCTGATTCCCTTGTTCTTTGTTCTATGTATGGAAGCTTTGGTCGGGAGCATTAGAACCAATCACAATATCTCAGGCATGTTTGTTAAAGGGAAAGAATATAAATCGGCTCTCTATGCTGATGATCTGCTTACCCTAATCACGAATCCGACGATCTCACTTCCAAATTTGGTATCGGAAATGTAATAGATTTGGATCTCTCTCCAACTTTAAGATAAATTATTCCAAATCCATCGCTATGAATTTAAATGCCACTTCCAGTGTAATTGCTAGTTTGAAATATTCATTCCCCTTTACATGGCATGATTATAAACTGAAATATTTAGGAGTTCAGAACTCCAATGATTTATCCAAACTGTTTTCCTTCAATTTTACCCCTTTATTAAAAACGCTCCGCTTGGACTTTCAGAGATGGAGGCAATTACGTTTATCCTGGTTTGGTAGAATAAATGTGTTCAAAATGAACTCCCTGCCCAGAATATTGTTTTTTCTACAGACTCTCCCCATACATATCCCGCTCATGTGGTTCCGTGCCATTCAGAATCTCATTCAGTTGTTTGTTTGGGGTCGTACCATACCTCATTTTAAACACAAGATTTTATTTAGAAGAAAACATCAAGGAGGTCAACAGCTCCCGCACATTCCTAGCTATTACAATGCAGTGCTACTAAATAGAATTCTGGAATGGATGTGTGCTAAAGACTGCAAACAATGGGTATTGTTGGAAGAGGGCTGTCTTCCGCGTTATATTTAAATTGCCCCCTGGCTGCCTGCTCTTCTGAAGGTTAACCACCCCACGGTCTCTCCTACTCTTAAGTTATGGAGTAAGCTTCGATTACATGGCCACATATCTTCTAAATTATCCCCTCTAACTTCCTTTATTTTTAACCCCGAATTTATTCCAGGTTTCCGGAATACTGCTTTTACACAGTGGGCAGAGACTGGGTTTTTTAGGATTGGTCAGCTGGTGAGCTCGTCAGGGTGCAGCCATTTTCTAATATTCACTCTCTCTGGAATATACCGAGCCCTGACTTTTGGAAATACCTTCAGGTACGTCACTTCCTAACATCATCCAAGAATATCTCTGATATAACAAAAGATCTCCCCGCTTTTGAAAAATTGTGCGTCTCCCCTCAATCCCTGACCCAGATTTATACAGTTATCATTGAAAATCTTTTTACTCAACCCCCTTCATTTATAAACTCCTGGAAAAGGGATCTGCAAGGCATGACCACACTTTATTGGGACTCAATATTTCGCAACACTCAGACAAGTTCTCTATGCTTATGAACGATGAAAAATCATTATAAAATTTTATACAGATGGTATAGAATCCCCCTTATTCTTAATAAGATGTATCCCACAGTTTCCAACCTTTTAAATTATTTAGGAGATTAAACTATTAATGTAGCAGGAGGTGACCAATAAACATAATGACTTCTTGTTTACCATCATCTTATTTAAATAAAGACACAGGATAAATCATTTATTGTAATTTATCAACACAATATATTACAATCATTTTTTCATCCTGTGTCTTCATTTAAATAAGATGATGGCAAACAAAAATACTTTGTTTATTGGTCACCTACAGATACATTAATAATACCCATTGGTATTATAAGGATAATTTCACTTTTTTTGCCCCCACGCCCCCCTAGCACTTACCCAGCAGTTTCTTACTACCCACTCCCGTACACACTCACACAGCCGTTGTCCCACATTTCAAGTGCTCACCCAGAAGCTGCTGCCATTCCCCCCACCCCCGCTGCCTCCCCCCACACATTAAACTCACCATCCGGGCTCCTCACTGGAAGCCCAGCACTCAGCAGCAGCACTGACACGGTGAGGAGGACATCGCAGAAGCTGGGGTGAGGGAGGAAGAGCTAAGAGGACTGAAATTAACTCCTTGTGTGGGCAGTGTACACAGAACATTACCGCAGGTCCTGCTCCCAATCTGCCACTGCAGGGTGGCGTGGCTGCAGCCAGTGCTATGCGCTCCTGCGGGTCCCAGCACTTCCTACATGCTAGAGGTCAAGTATGTCCTCTAGCATGTCTCCTTCATGATGGTGGACATTTTGGGAGGGACATTTAACAGATTGAAATGCGGACGACTAGTCCACAAGTCAATCTGATCTGAATCAGTGGCTGACTTAGTGGCTGCGGTGGTGGTAGTTACACCACTGATTCTTGCCTATAGAAACTATCTTTTGACATGCACTGTGTCCTCTACTCAGACCTCTACTAAAATTAGAATATATGCCACTTAGTGGCAACTTTTAATTCCTACAAAAGCATTCAGGTCAAAATAAAATGGCGGAGAAAAGTTCACCAGCACCGAGCACTTCAGGGATTTATATAAAATCTGTATACTCAAATATAGCTAGATGTAAAATCATATGTCCACTTCAGTGGACGTCATGCAATACAAAGATCCATACTTCATGCTAAGCTTATCCTGGCATATAGTCCTAACATAAATATTTTGTTCACATAAAGCCATACAGTATATGTCAGTTTTGACAACTGATAGCTTTCAGTAACTTTCACTCTAAATTCAAATTCAGTTCACAAAAGTGTAAAAATGGTAATATTGTAGATATGAAGCAAGCTCAGACGTAAATGTCAATATTTGTGTTATAAACACTGAGGACAGTTTTGTGTCTGCATGAATATATGTATAAAAGGGCATAACAAAAAGTATTGCTTTAAACATTTTTGTTTGTGGAGAGAAATAAGCAACATGAGAAAAACACATCCGAACCATATTAGACATGTGTTTTTTGTCGTCGTCCCCCCCTTATTTTGTGTCCAAAAAAAACCTAAAAACATTCACGGTAAAAAATACTGTTCCACAATAATAGGGCAATTTTTTATGTTGCAGTTGGATGTTGTCCACTTAAGTAAACATGTATATAACTTCTTCAGTTTTATAGTATTTTTAAGGTTTTTATTTGTGTTTTATAACCCCTTTGGACTAATAAAAATCATTTTAAAAAACTTGCATTAGGCTATCATAATTCATGCATGATATGGTTAAATCAAGCTACCAGTGGAATTAAGGCAAACAGTTTTAATTATCCTCAAAGTTGAAGATGTCATCAACCTTGTTATCATCATCCTCGTCACTGTTGTTAATATCATCACACAATATTAGCTTATCTCCACTAGAATCCACTGTTACAGTCTCCATTTGTAATTGGTGTCAAAGGTTTTTTTACATTTTTAGTTCATTTTCATAATCATCAAGTTTTCCACATTTTTTTGCCACGCTGCGATTAGCAGAGAGCTGGCTTCCTGTAGGAAGCCACTCCCTGCCTGATTGTCAACCCAATCTGGTTTTTATGGACTGCAGCTGATGCAGTCTGTAGAATCCCGGGAATTGCGCATGAGCACTGAAGCCGACAGTTGTGCACATGCACCTTCCTGGCGTCTGTCAGCTCCATTGCGCAGGCTCCGGGACCTGGCTGGTCAGGGCTGGCTCTCTCCTTTCTGTCATAGGTAGCGGCAGCTGGGAGGGAAATCATCACCACTTTGCCTATGTGTTGCACTAGAATAGAAATGAAAGAATGAATTACCACCCGCTGGCTAATTCATCCAAAACAATTTCCTTAGACTAAAATTGCACTTTGCTGGCCAGGAAAGGACTTTAAGAGGATTAGTAAATAGAATCAGTATGTATTACCGACGTTCGGGATGCCGGCCATCAGTATACGGACAACGGCATCCCGGCTATCAGTATGCCGGCACTGGGGCGAGTGCAGTGAGTCCCCTTGCGGGCTCGCTGCACTTGCCACGCTGTGGGCTTGGTGACTCAGGTTCTATTCGCACTCTTTGTGTGTCGCGGACACCCACGAGTGTGAATAGCCCCTGTGAGCTGGGATTCCGGCTGGCAGCATTGTCAGCAGTCGGGATTCCGGCGTTTGTATTCTGACCACTGGGATCCGGACTGCCGGCAATTTAACTACATCCCTGTAAGTTCTATCATATTCTTAAACCGGCTAATATCAAGAGCATTGTAAAAAGATACTTAACTGCTAACTTTGGGAGCATTGCAGAATGATGATTACCTTACTAACCAATTTAGCCTTACTATACTACTGATGTAACTTTTTCTTTTAACACTTTCCCATGTATGGACAATTAATTTTAATGACATCATTTATTTGGATATTTTTAGCTTATACACTGTTATCACATTTTCTTCGGCAGGGTCCACAGGTTAACCACAGGATAACAATGGGATATGATGGAGCGACAGCGGATTGGCACCAAATGATCACAAGCTTTCAGTCCTCCCAGGATGCAACGGGCTCGTCCATATATCCCCGCCCACTGGCTCAGTCAAATCAGTTTTTTGTTTGGTGAGGCAGGAGCCGGACCATAGTCACAGGGCTGCTGTGTTTGGCAGCCCTAAGCTTTCTTATTTTATTTTTATAGCCTCACTACATTGTTTTTGAGTGATCTTCCCTAACAGCGTCTTACACGCATATCAGAAAGAGTCCCTCCCGCAACTCTCCGCTGGGTCGCAACAACGCTTACTCACGGTACAAGTGCTGTCTCGACGGGCGTCTGTGTCGGATATAACTAGCAGGTCAAGCAGACATTACCAGGCTGTGGCCGGAGCACGGGGAGAAGGTAAGGCATCGGTTCAGCTTAGAAGGGGAATACGGACACAGCCGCACTGTTTTGGGAGGAGACTACCAAACAGTAGCTGGCGCGCCACCACCACGGGTGCTCCAGCGCTAGGCCTTAGGGATCATAAGGCACCAGGATTAGTATGAGGCTGTGATCCCTAGGGTTGATGTCAGTGGTGGGGAGTCAGACGCTCTCCTGGTCGCCCCTCCCCCCAGTTCATGACCAGTTTCCGCAAGTCTCCCGCCATGAACTGTTGCCTCACTTCCATCTCAGACACTACCACGAGGGGTCTCGATCGCAGCATAGGCTGCTGCGTCTGTGTACACTAAGTGTTACCGCGTGGAGACCGGGTCGCAGACCGGTGCGTCTGCATGTACTAGCGTTCACTGAGCGTCTGTGTCCACTGAAAGTTCCCGGAGCGGCAGTGTACACTAGTAGCGCCTGGATCCACTCAGCATTCGCAAACGTATTGATCGATCCTGGAAGTGGGGTGAGTCTCCCTGTATCCCACTCTACTGGAGTACAGGTTATACAGCACTAAAATTCTATCTACTTTTGTCATTATGAATAGTTTACTTTAGTGCCTATTGCATATGAGTCTGTGTACATTACTGTGGTTTTCTTCGCAATGCGTCTGAATACGTTAAATAACTGTATAGAACAGAATTCAGTAAATGTAGTTCTACATACTTTGAAATGTGTTCGTAGTTGATAATATGCTCATATGACTAATATATAACATGACTGACTGCTAGTGTGATTGCTGACTTTATATATGTTTGTCAGTGGTTTCTTCTGAGCCTCAATGCTAGTGCTTGGGTTGGGGTCAGATTTATATCACTTTAAATACAGTAAAGTGATTACAGTCACAGATTGTGTAGTATACTGTGAAATGCTGATTATTTATCATGTCTAAGAGCAGCAAAGGTGACGAGGTTACATTAACAGTAACACCAACACTCATAACATGTTTATCCTGCAAGGTGGGATTATCCTCTCAGCAGCTGGCACATGATGTGCAAATTGGTATTCATTTCAGCAGATTGCAAGGCAGATCCCTGTTCAACGGCAGTTAGATCCACCTTGGGTAATGTTTGCACAAACCTTATCCAGTATAGCTGAAAGGTTAGTCCCTACAGCTTCAACCTCAGGAATAGGATACACTATTAACCCATACATGCAGCTCCCTTCTTATGGTATAGCCCCAACAGCTTCTACAAATCAACAAGCTGATAAACCAAGGGTAAATATATCATCAAATTCAAGGGCTACACAGGATGATACATCAGATGAGGATAGCTCTATATACGCTACTTCACCATATGAAAAACAGGTAGAAGATATCAGCTCAGAGGATATAGCTGAGTTAATTGGAGCACTGAAGGCTATTCTGTCCCTAGAGGATTCAGCAGAGCCGATAATAAAAACTAAAGCACCGGTGTTTAAACGTCCCAAAACAGTTAGGGTTGAGTTTCCAGGGTCAGAGGAGCTGACGGAAATTATGGAGGAAGCCTGGGCTACACCCAATAGGAAATATAACATTTCAAAAAATGGGATTCCTATTACCCTTTTCCAACTGCCTCCTAAGGTAGAAACGCACGTCATTCCTTTAGTGCGAAAATCTATTTTGCCTTTACAATCAACATCATTAAATGATGTCACAGACAGAAGAGTGAATGGGTTTTTGAAAAACATTTTCTCTGTCAGGGGCAGTCATAAGGCCAGCTATGACCTCAGCCTGGATGGCAAAGGTGGTAGCTGAATGGGCTGACGAACTGTAAAATAGGATTTCAGCACCTACTAGGAAGCAGGAATCCCATATAGCTCACATGAAGCAGGCTGCGGTATTCTTATAAGAAGCAGCAATGGATATGGGTACTATTGCATCCAAAGCGTCAGCCTTAATGGTAGCTGCTCGCAGAGCAATTTGGCTACGTACATGGAAAGCTGATTCAGAATCCAAGAAGGTTCTGGAATCTTTGCCTTTTGTTGGGAATATTCTCTTTGGTAAGGAATTGACAGATATTCTGGAGTCAGAAGCAGAATCTAAGAAGGTCAGGTTTCTTGCCAGTTATAACCCTAGGCCTAGGGGTTCGGGGTTTCGGCCATTTCGGTGGCAAGGTAAAACAAAAGGCAAAAATCATTCTAAGCAGCCCCAATACAATAAGTTTGGTAAAGCAAAGAAGCAATGGGCCACCAGAGGGCCAGCTTCTAAACCAGAACAGAAACCATCAGCCCGATGGTGCGGGCCTCCGCCTGGGGTACTCCTGGGTAGGGTGCCGACTTCTTCAGTTTGCACACATATGGCAGCAGTCGACAACAGATGCTTGGGTGCAAGAAGCGGTATCTCTGGGTTGTTTTCCCTTTCAAGAAGCAGCCTCCTCGAAGGTTTTTCTGCACCAGTCCGTCTCATATAGAGGCAAAGGCCAGGGCCCTGCAAGAAGCAGTTCAGAAATTGCTTCAGTCCGAGTAATTATTCCAGTGCCCCTGGAACAAAGGGGACAGTGTTTTTACTCCAACCTATTTTTGGTTCAGAAGCCAAATGGGTCATTCTGGCCAATTCTCAATCTTAAAATGTTAAACAAATACATTTGGGTACCACGGTTCCACATGGAGATGTTGTGCTCCATAGTTTTGGCCACGGAACCAGGGGATTACATGGTATCTCTGGATATACAGAATGCTTACCTGCATGTTCCTATAGCATTGTCCCATCAGTGTTATCTCAGGTTCACCATCCTTCAGCAACATTTTCAGTTCCAGCCCCCAGAGTATTTACCAAGATTATGATGGTTATGGCAGTTTATCTCCGCAAGCAGGGGATAAGGATTTTTCCATACCTCGACGATCTTTAATCCTGGAACAATCCCAGGAATTGCTCTTGAGCCATCTCCAACAGACAATAACTTGTCTACAGAAACACGGATGGCTCATAAATTGAGCAAAGTCGTCTCTGATTCCGTCACAACGGATGATCCACTTGGGGGCTGTATTGGATTCAAGTCTGCAGAAAATATTTTTACATCGGGAAAAGATATCCAAGGTGCAGTTAATGACTCAGGAATTGTTACACAGTCAGACAATATCAAATCACGCAGCAATGCAAGTGATGGGTTTGATGGTGTCAACATTCGACATGGTGGAATATGCACATTTCCACTCAAGACCTCAGCAGCATCTGATTCTGACCAAATGGAATGGAGTACATCAGACAATAAAGAAACAAATGATGGTACTTCCAGTAAAGGTAAAAAGATCATTAGCCTGGTGGCTACAGACATTCACCTCTCACATCAATGCCACATGGTGCACCACAGTTTCCACGTCAGTTATTCACAATGGTGCCAGTCACGATACACCGTCACCACAGCAGCATGCGAACATGTCACAAACTGCGCTGTTTCAGAAATACTGCCACCCTTGGCCCTTAAGCAGATAATCATCGCTTTTTGCAACTCGGATAAATCCCTCTCATTTACCCATGACATCAACGAATGAAATGCACGGCGATGGCCTAACCCACACCTTATATACCCACCAAACCAGTGCACCACATGTGACATACTTCATGGGCTACGCGCTGCCAGCGTCAAATGTAGGAGATAGTCATAATAATGTCACTCAACCGTGTATAAGTATATACTGTACTTCCTATACTTTGCAAAAAAAGGCCCACTGTATTTAGATGACTTGCGCACTTTAAACTCTGTATTCAAGTCACTAATTACACAGTTAACATAACAAGTAATGAGTAGAGGAGGATTTCAATATGTTATTTCTCTGGAATAAAATCCAAGAAAATGCTGGCACTCATCCAGGGTCTGTCATGGTAGTTAAAACTTTTCTTAAAGGCTTACTTTGTTAGTGCATTGTGACATTTCACCATCTGTCATCGGTGCTCTTGCTTAATTATATCTGTCCTAATTTCTCTTCTCATGCTATTTATTTGCACCATCTACAATGCAAATAACCTATTACTGTTAGTTAATGATGCATAAAATGGGACAAGCCTCTAACCTTCACATATCTAGACAGAATACCAACATCCAGGGTTATTTAAAAAACATGGAGTTTGTTTTATAAAAAATAATATTTTACCATTGCGTCTCCATGGGGTGTTTACTTTCAGTGTCAGACTGAGGCATGAAGGGCCCACCGGCGGAATGCAGTTGTAGGAGCCCATTCTTAAGGGTGTGGTCAGGCTCCAGTGGGGGCGTGGCCTGCCGTCACAGAGGTTTGGCTAACCATTAGAGAGTACATGGTTAATATATAAGAAACCATAGTCCTGTGAAGTATAATCTAACATATGTATAATGCATAATTCAATTCAAGTGCAGTAGGATAGAGTCTGGAACCTGATCCCTAGAGGAGGAGGAGGGCCCACAGGCAGTGGGGCCCACAGGGGGTTTCCTTGTTCCTCTTTGGGCCGTCCGACCCTGTTTACTTCTAACTATGGTGGTCATTCCGAGTTGTTCGCTCGCAAGCTGCTTTTAGCAGCTTTGCACACGCTAAGCCGCCGCCTACTGGGAGTGAATCTTAGCTTATCAAAATTGCAAACGAAAGATTCGCAATATTGCGAAAAGACTTCTTTGTGCAGTTTCTGAGTAGCTCGAGACTTACTCTTCCAGTGCGATCAGTTCAGTGCTTGTCGTTCCTGGTTTGTCGTCACAAACACACCCAGCGTTCGCCCAGACACTCCTCCGTTTCTCCAGCCACTCCCGCGTTTTTCCCAGAAACGGTAGCGTTTTTTCACACACTCCCATAAAACGGCCAGTTTCCGCCCAGAAACACCCACTTCCTGTCAATCACACTCCGATCTCCAGAACGAAGAAAAAACCTCGCAATGCCGTGAGTAAAATACCAATCTTCATAGCAAATTTACTTGGCGCAGTCGCAGTGCGAACATTGCGCATGCGCAAATAGCGGAAAATCGCTGCGATGCGAGGAAAATTACCGAGCGAACAACTCGGAATGACCACCTATCTGCATTGTTATATGTTACCTCTATACGCATTCCGTTAAGCTATAGTATTTATGGTCTGAGCACGGCTAAATTATTCTTTGATGTTTTTAACCATTTTGTTTGTTCTTTATATGACGTGTCCTTTATTGTATTGCCTGGATTTTCAAATAAATACAAAATAAAAAATACATTAATTTTTTTCAATGTTGTTATGTCTTCCAGCTGTAAAGGGATCAGTGCAATTTAACTCCTTGTCTCCAATGCTCACAAATCAATTTCCTCATTGCGTCCTGGAGAAAGGGGGACATTTCTATCACCACGTCGGTAACTGTGGTAGAAAAGAACCATAAATTAGTAAAGGGGTAGGCAACTTGTGCCACTCGCGCTACTTTGTAACTACACATTCCAGCATGCCCTGCCAGAGTTACAGTATGCTAGTAGGACATTTTAAAACTGTGGAAAAGCATGCTGGGATATATAGTTCTACAGCAGCTGGCGTGCCACAGATTACCTATCTTCGAATTAGTACATACCTCTTTTTTAACATTGTCTCTGGGATGGTTACGTCAAAGGGGACAGAGGGCCTAATTCAAGGTTGATCACAAAAGCAAAATCTTTCTCTAATGGGCAAAACCATGGGGGTCATTCCGAGTTGTTCGCTCGTTGCCGATTTTCGCTATATTGCGATTAGTCGCTTACTGCGCATGTGCAAGGTTCGCAGAGCGCATGCAGTTAGTTATTTTACACAAAATTTAGGTATGTTACTCACGGCATAACGAGGATTTTTCATCGTTCTGGTGATCGTAGTGTGATTGACAGGAAGTGGGTGTTTCTGGGCAGAAACTGCCCGTTTTCTGGCCGTGTGTGAAAAAACGCTGGCGTTTCTGGGAAAAACGCGGGAGTGTCTGAAGAAACGGGGGAGTGTCTGGGCGAACGCTGGGTGTGTTTGTGACGTCAAACCAGGAACGAAACTGACTGAACTGATCGCAATGGCTGAGAAAGTCTGGAGCTACTCAGAAACTGCTAAGAAATTTCTATTCGCAATTCTGCGAATCTTTCGTTCGCAATTCTGCTAAGCTGAGATACACTCCCAGAGGGCGGCGGTTTAGCGTGTGCAATGCTGCTAAAAGCAGCTAGCGAGCGAACAACTCGGAATGAGGGCCCATGTGCAATGCAGGTGGGGCAGATATAACATGTAGGGCAGATATAATACATGGCGTAAATATAATGGGTGCAGTGTGTAGGTGCACATGGGCCCCCGGGGGGTCCACACCCTGCACCCATTTTTTCAATACTTACTCTCCGGAGTCTCACATCAGGAGCAGTAGTGCTTCAGAAATCACCAGGAAAATGGGGCCGTGGCCATTTTTCCAGTGTTTCGTGCATGTACAGTAAGGAAATCACTGGGAAAATGGCCGCTGCACTATTTTCCCAGAGATGCGGGCTAGACTTTGGAACAGTGCTAGGGTACCCTAGTGACTACAATGCAGCCAGCTAGAGAGGAGGGGGCCCAGACGGAGCCTGCACATGGGCCTCATCCTCTCTAGATTATGCAATAGTTAGCATCAATCCTTGTGTATCTATGCCTATTTCCCTATAGATTGTAAGCTTGCGAGCAGGGCCTTCCTACCTCTGTCTGTCTGTTTTTACCCATTTTTGTTCTATTACTGTTGTTCTAATTGTAAAGCGCAACGGAATATGCTGCGCTATATAAGAAACTGTTAATAAATAAATAATAATAAATAGATGCGCCCCTGACAGGATGTATGTTACACCTGCGCTTTTGATGTATATATGCACAGCTCTAGGTGAGAACATTAGTATGCCTCACCACCAGTGTCTGACTGGGGCATGAAGGGCCCAATGGGGGATGCAGTGGTAGAGTCCCATGCTTAGGGGTGTGGCCAGTCCCCATAGAGGCTTGACTAACTATTAGACAGTGCATTGTATATCCATGATAATGTACCAGATTAATCAAAGCAATGTACTGTAGTATAATGTAGTATAATGTAGTATATATATAATGTATGACTTAACTACACAGTCTGGAACATGATCCATAGAGGAAGGAATGGACCCTCTGGTAGTGGGGTCCACAAGGGGTCTCCCAAGTATCCTTGAGGGCCAGTCTAACTCTGCTCACCACTCACTTACAGTAATAGTCATTTTCTTAAGCTGACTATAAATTACATCTAATGGGACATGACAAGGGATTTCAGATGACACAGCCCATATGTTAATTCAGTGCTACAAATCTATCTACTACCGTAGCAACACATTTAGTGAACATTTTAGCAAGTACAGTTGACTGCTCATTAATGTTCTTTGAGATGACAGCAGACGTCTGTGTGATAGATACTTCATGCATGTCAGCTACCACTTTACGGCAAAGCTTCAAATTCTATTAATAATGTATGAAACTGCCGTGACGCCTAAAGTTTTCCTAATTTGAATAACATAATTGCTTGATGCACTTAGTGACACCATCAACAATCAAACAGTATTGTGTTTGCAGGCAGAGGATGTACAGCTTGTCAGCAGATAGCTGATACATCTATTTTAACAGAGATTGCCTTCTGATGCTTCTCTCTGAAAGTGCTCCATAATGTCTACAGGAAAGCACAGATGATATAAATAAATGTAATAATAATAATAATAATAATAATAATAATAATAATAATAATAATAATAACAACAACAACAACAACATATGGCCACGCTTCCTGTTAAATCATGGATAAGAAGCCATGGATAAGTCTTTGATCCTTTCAAAATGGTTTGGAGCTAGAAGCCAGGGACATAGGAAAGATAACTCAAATTCTATTTGAGAGGCTGTTGAAGGATTCCTAACAAAACCACTTAATTGCTGGGCAGCCTTTCTTATCATAAAAAAGTTAATCTTTGAAATAGGCAGTATCTCCAGAATGAATTGAACAGGATTGGAAATGCTGGCTTAGTCACATAGAAACAAGCTGATCCATGGCTAAGCCTCTGGCCTTTGCAGCACTTTTCCATCCATATTCACATACTGTAGTAAAGTTGTGGAAGTATTAGGTTTATGTGAGCTGAGTAAGCTATACTTACCCACTAATGTGTTTTAGGCGTAATGTGGGGCTCAAGTGCAGCGAATGATACACGTAAAAAACACAGACATAAAATTCAACTGAAAATAGCCATTTTTTATATTTGGATTTGCGTGGCGAATTGAATACAATGAAAAACGATGGTAGTACCCAGTGCTATTTTTGTAGGAAAATAGGTTCAGGAACTATGGGCGTGACAGAAGTGGGTGGTGATGTGGGTGGAGCTACCAAAGCGGCAGGGCATCAATTGTTGCATAGACTTTTTTAAACACATAATGCCCCCAGCAAGTGCAGAATATACACATAATGCCCTCAGCGGTGCCATATATACACATAATGCCCTCAGCAGTGCCATACACATAGGTGGTCATTCCGAGTTGATCGCAGCAGCAATTTTGTTAGCAGTTGGGCAAAACCATGTGCACTGCAGGGGGGCAGATATAACATGTGCAGAGAGAGTTAGATTTGGGTGGGGTGTGTTCAAACTGGAATCTAGATTGCAGTGTAAGAATAAAGCAGCCAGTATTTACCCTGCACAGAAACAAAATAACCCACCCAAATCTAACTCTCTCTGCAAATGTTATATCTGCCCCCCCTGCAGTGCACATGGTTTTGCCCAATTGCTAACAAACTTGCTGCTGCGATCAACTCAGAATTACCTCCTTAATGCCCTCAGCAGTGCCATATATACACATAATGCCCCCTGCAGTGCCATATATACACATAATGCCCCCAGCAAGTGCCATATGTACACATAATGCCCCCTGCAGTGCCATATATACACATAATGCCCTCAGCAGTTCCATACACATAATGCCCTCAGCAGTGCTATATATATATATGCATAATGCCCCCAGCAGTGCCATATACAGTATACACATAATGCCCCCAGCAGTGCTGTATATACACATAGTGCCCTCAGTAATGCCAGTTACACATTGCCCCCAGTAGTGCCAGTTACACATTGCCCCCCAGTATTGCCAGTTACACATTGCCCCCAGTATTGCCAGTTACACATTGCCCCTCAGTATTGCCAGTTACACATTGTCCCCAGTAGTGCTAGTTACGCATTGCCCCCCCAGTATTGCCAGTTACACATTGCCCCCCCAGTATTGGCAGTTACACTGTGTCCCCAGTAATGCCAGTTACACATTGCCCCCAGTAAGACCAATTACACATTGTCCCCCAGTATTGCCAGTTACACATTGCCCCCCAGTATTGCCAGTTACACACTGTCCCCAGTAGTGCTAGTTACACATTGCCCCCAGAAGTGCCAGTTACACATTGTCCCCAGTAATGCCAGCTACACATTGCCCCCCCAGTAATGCCAGTTACACATTGTCCCCAGTAATGCCAGTTACACATTGCCCCAGTAATGCCAGTTGCATATTGCCCCCAGTCGGGCCAATTACACATTGTCACCCAGTATTGCCAGTTACACATTGCCCCCCCGTATTGCCAGTTACACATTGCCCCCAGTAGTGCCAGTTACACATTGTCCCCAGTCATGCTAGTTACACATTGTTCCCCTGTATTGCCAGTTATACATTTCTCCCAGTAGTGCCAGATACACATTGTCCTCAGTAATGCCAGTTACACATTGCCCTCAGTAATGCCAGTTACACATTGCCCCCCAGTAGTGCCAGCTTCCATTTCCCCTGTCTGAGCCTGAGGGGAGGAGAGCCGAAGCAGAGGCAACAGCAGGGCAGACAGGGCAGAACCACAGACGTTCCGGAACACCGTTCCTGGTGACATCATTTTAGAAAAGAGCTTCAGGAACGGCGTTCCGGAGCGTTCCGGCAAATAAAATAGCCCTGGTAGTACCATCCACTTATGGAACTATGGGGAAGGGAATCCAATTAGCTGCAATTATGGACACTGCCTGATTTAATTAGCAGGTTTATCCAGTGCGTTAAGCCCTGAGGCAAAGTCTGCAAGAAAAGGCCCCTTCTGGGATTCAATGCGTGGGGAAACCCATACATTTTACACGGAATAAATGGGTTAGTTGCAATAACCCTGAATTTACCACACAGGGAAAAGGCAGTTTTATTGAATAGCTCTGGGCATGAAGCCTGGAGTTGTTCCCCGTTCAGCAAACACAGCAGCTAAATTGATTCTCTCATAGGAATCTAGTTTGGTTCTTACCCTATCAGTGGTTTCCAAACAGGGTGCCACGGGGCACTTGCAGTGGTGCCATGGGTTGGTGGTCCAGGACCAAATCAACTTATTTTTAGTCAATTTGATATGCAAAACTAGTGCTGGTGGCTGACAATCATAAAATATGTGGACAAACAAAAGTACAACCCTGTCCGCCACCACATAACTGAACTTCAGGGTGTAGTTCCTTCACCTCCTTAGCTTATATCATTTTCGGGACTGATCTACAGATGGATCCAGGGAAGCTTAAAGCCATTTTCAGCTGGCCACTTCCTACCACCCTCAAAGCAGTTCAACATTTTATAGGGTTCACAAATTAATCGGAAGTTTATAAAGAACTTTTTTACCCATATAGCTTTAATAACTGCCTTCACCTGCAAGGGTTCCACTCTTTCAAATGGCCAAAACAGCCTTCCAGAATATGAAACAACTCTTCACTTAAGTTTCTGTACTCTGTCAGCCGAATGTATCCAGACCCTTCACTGTGGAGGTTGACAGCTCTGCTGTTGGCATGGGTGCTGTCCTGTCCCAGCATTTTGAAGATTTGAAGGTTATCTTCATCAGCAAATTCCTCCCAGCTGAGAAGAATGACAGTATTGGAGACTTAGAGTTCTTAGCCATCAAGTTGGCATTAGAAAAATGAAGGCACTTGCTTGATGGAGCTACGTATCCTATTTCAGTTCTCGTAGATTACAATAACTTGTTATATTTGACATCTGCACAGTATTTGAACTCAAAACAAGATAGGCCATGTTCTTTTCCAAGTCTCCTACCGTCCGTGAGCTTAGAATTGTAAAGCTGATGTCCTATCCCATTTTGTGATTCAGGACGAGATTCTCTGTCTAATTAAGAAAAGTCCCATCATCAATCCAGTTTCTTTTCTGTCACTAACATTGTTCCTTCACCACCCACTGAAAAGATCATAATCAATCCAGCCCTTTGCAAGAAGTCATTATGTTTGCCTCTTGCCTCTCAATTTGCAGGTCACTCTGGCACTCAAATGACTACTCATTTCCATCTAAGGCCTTACTGGTGGTCTTCTCTCAAGCTGAATGTCCTTGAGCTCATCGCCTCCTGTCCTCAATGTGCTCATCAAACAGTTCCTCGCCAAACTCTGTCCGGTCAGCTACAAACTTTGTCAGTTCCATGCCACCTCTGGTCCCATGTTTTGATGGACTTCATTCCTGACCTCCGGGTTTCCAATACTATCTGGGTGCGTTGACCAATTCTCCAAAATGGCCCTTATTATTCTCATCATTGGTCTGCCTTCTGCTCCAGTATTGTCTCCGCTCTTCATCCAGGAGATCTGCAGGCTACATTGGGTACATTCAGAAGTCATCTCAGACCACAGTCTTCAGTTCGCGGCAAATTCTGGTGATCATTATGCTTAGCTCTTTAGAATACCCTCAAGTTCTCATCTGTATACCATCCACAATTGCCAATTTGAAAGGGTGAACCAAGACCTGGAAACCTTCCTTCATCTCTTCATATCCCCTTCGGAGGACATCTGGAAGGTACTGTTAATCTGGGCCGAATTACCACACAATAATCAGTACCATTCCTCCTCCAGATCAACTCCTTTTTTCATAGTCTACAGTAGTGGTTCCCAAACTTTTTTTAATCATGGCACCCTAGAGTATCAGAATTTTTTCACGGCACTCCTAGGCCAAATGTTTCTATGAGAATTTTAGAAAACAATAAGTAAATTATGTTTATGTGTCATCCGTTTATTTAGTGTGTTGCGGGACAATATTTGCTTCTGTTTGTCCTCATATTTTGTAATTGGCAGCCACAAGCACTGGTTTTGTCTATTACTTTGACCAAATATAGTTTGAATTGGTCCTGGACCACCATTCCAAGGCACCCCTGCTAGTGTCCTGAGGCACCCCAGGGTGCCTAGGCACACAGTTTGGGAACCACTGGTATATAGTCTGCATCCCAGAGTACCTGAAACTGTTTCAGTCTAGCAGGTTACATCAATTAACAAAAATTTTGAAGGAGGTTCATTTATCTCTGTTAAAAGCTTCAGCATCACTACAAGTTATTTGCTGACCATAAGCGCGGGCAACACCCTGGGGGTCTCTCATTCCTTGTGTGTTTTTGGTCAGCGTGAGGGCTTTTGTTCTAGGTTGCTGGCCCATGTGTCTTCAGATAATCCTTTGTTCATTATAGAATTGTGGCTTCATATTCACACACTTGGTCATAACTAATCGCTGCAATGTGCTACAATCTAACCACAGCTATCAAATTAACACACTCATTCCCTTGATCATTTTGACACCAAGCATGACATGTTTATCTTGTTCCGTTCCAATAATTCATATATATCTGATGTTATAACTCTCTTATATAAATACATTATAATGTCTGGTGCTTAACATGTTTAATTTATGTGTTGTATGAAATATGTGCTGAATATATCTGTGTGGCTTGTCTGTGTGAATGCATATGCTACCATATATCGCTGTGCACGCTGCGTGTATGCGCATGCACAGCGACTCATCTGTTTGGAGTTTGTATTGGTTGTGTATGTAATATTTTTGACTTCGACAGTCCACTCTTTGACAGTAGACAATAACTATCATAACTGTCACACTAAACATAATTACAAAAAAAAATTCAAACACATAATCGGTGACCTAGACCCACATATGTATTCATTTCGCAAATCAGACATTGACTATAGTTGGGGAAGACAGGGAGGGAGACGAGACATCCTCTATATGCACTCGGCGGTCACGGGACCACTGGTTTGGTGTGGGACGACATTCAACCTATAGAGTATGCTGGGACAGTGCTATGGCCTATGATGTCTGATTTGAACGAACGTTGCACACATACATGTACCTACGTCTTTGCACACTGATGTTCGGATTCAATAGAGGTTTTGCTGGGTAGAGGGAGAAAACACAAACAAATCATGAAAGAGACATATAAAATTTTCATGGTATATATTCCTATCACTCCTTGAACATTGTTTCCATTTCTGGATCGTATGCTAGGTCTGTTTCATCATTGAACAAGGGTTATTATTTCAGGTAGTGTGCTTCCTAGATAACAAAAACCTTCGGAGTTCGGGGTGAGCCACTCAAACTTTTCTTCCACATATATTAATGAGCTCTTTATCTGCTATGTGTGAATAGCCATTGTTGGATTGTTCCTGATTACAGTACCTCCCAATTTCCTGATTTCCTAAAATTGGTGAGATTTAAACATACCAAGGATTTATCTATGGTACTGGTGGATCTTAAGACTAGGGGGTCTAGTTATATTATATTCCTTGTCCACCGGTCCCTTCCCCCCTCTTTCCGTGTCATTCAAGTACCTCAGCTAACTCTAAAGAATATGGCACTAATCCTGCATTATTTGGTCTTAGAGGTACCTGTGAGCACATCCAACATTCCGTTTGGTTTAAGACCTTACCCACTAGTGAGTGGTAATCACTCAAGGAATGTCTGTCAAATGCTGCCTTATTGCTAGACTGACATCTCTGGATGCACTCATCTTCATTTATAGGGTCACAATAACTACAAAATACAGTATTCCTCATACAATAGCCTATCACGTTACCTCCGAACTCCGTAACTACTAGACCTTTGATTTTTCTCTGGCTTTAAACAAAGTGATAGGCTGATCCTGGGATCCTATAAAGATATCACTAGTTTCTCCAGAACCAGTTCCAGTCCCACAGTCGACTCCTCATGAAATCCTCACAAAAATAGAATGTCCTGAAAAAAAATATGTTTGTCACCGGGAAAAAGAAAGATAGAACAAAACAAATCTTGCCATAGCAAATCCATTACAATGACTGGTCTTTCTGTAATACTTTAGTACGCTCAGGTAGTGTTCAACAGTGCCGCCTCTCAGTCGTCATGGAACAGACTCTCGGGTGATACTTCTGCGATCTCACTCCATTTACGAGTTCCTTCCGGACTACCAACTTTCCTGCGATGGGAATCGTGGACCCAAGTCTCTCTCTCGGCTACTTTCACTGGGATCGTGCTGTCAACAAAACTTGGTACGGTCCTTCCAGCCTGTCTATTAGGCAACTTGAGCGTAAGAACAATCACACAGTCCCTTGGTTTACAATCAAGACAGTTAGTAGTTGGCATACCAGGAATCAACAGTTTCAAGTTCTTTTGTTAAGTTCTCATCTCGATAAGGTACTGTACTGTCACCTCATTGGTGTATTTCTGATCATGGTGTGGATCGATCATGACATGAGGTTGTCTTCCAAAAAAAAAAAAAAAGCAAAAAAAAAATTTCAAAGAGGGTGATTTGTTAGGTGGGGATCTGGGAGTGGTTCCGAAGCTACATAACACTAGTGGCAGTGTCTATGACCGCAATAGTCCAGTTTCAAGCTATCACTTTGCTCCTACTCCTAAGGATACCATATCTACACACAAATTTCTGCACAATTTTCTTTGCGGTAAACACAGCAGTATTTGTAGCGGCAGGAAATGCCTCTACCCAGTTTGAGAAAACATCAGTGCACACCAATACATATTTCAAATTCCTACAGGGTGTTAACTGTACAAAGTCGATTTGTGTTACCTGAAAAAGGTCTGTCTACAGGAGGAGTATGGGATGGCTCTGTTGGTACTACCTACCAAATGTTCTTCCTCATGCAAGTAAGACAGGTCATTGCTTTCCTGCTTGCCTGAGAAGGGAACCCTGGTACATGCGAGTAAGCTCTTAGCAATTTGCACATACCTTCCCTACCCTAGGTGAGTCAGACCATCTGCCACCTCAGCTAGGCCTGGGAGATACGTCCTGGGGGCCACTGGCTTACCTTGTCCATCTCTCCAGAGTCCTGAGGACTCCTGACCATACCCCTTCACCTTCCAGACCTCCTTTTCCTGTAGGGAACACAAATTTGCATCTCAATTTTTTTTTTTATAAAGTAATTTTTATTCAAGAGAATGGAGATAAAGTTACAGAAATTGAATATCAACGGCATATCACATATATCAAACAAATCACATTTTCATTTATGAGACATAGTTTACAGCAGTGAAGTAGCCAGCTGTGTCTTTGATGAAATGAGCAAAGATATACAATTGTTCATAGTATTTGGAGTTGCAAGATCCACAACCAATATATAAATCTCCATTAACCTTTTTGTTTTTCACCCGTAAACTAACCCAGAAAAAGAGTACAAGAAAAGAAAAAGGAAAGAGAGAAAAACATAGAAAGAAGCATAATAAGGAGGAATCACCTAACTCAGGACCTCTTCAGCCGTGCATGTAGTTAGGCGAGCACGCAGAGCTCAGCAGCCAAACAACTGAGCATACATCATTAAACATTAATTCAGTGACACGATAGCACTTCAGTGCCCACTATGGTTGAGGGACCAGGCGGGAGTGGGGAGATTCCAGCCATGGAGACCAGACTCTTTCAAATTTGGCTGATGCGTTTTGTTTCATATATATATATATATCATTCCTTGGATATTGTATCATTAACTAGGGTCTTGAATGCAGAAACTAAAGGGCCACCAGGGGCCATCCAGAGCCTTGCAATGCATACCTTAGCCAAGGCACATACATTGTGAGCATATAGACCCTCCGGATCAGGCACAGAAGCAGAGCATCCCATCCCCAAAATACAAAATTGTGGGGTAAGCAAGCCGCCAGTCACTCCTGTACTCTCCAGAATCGACCTGACCCCCGACCAGAACACCCGCAGCCTCGGGCAGTCCCATATTAGATGCCAAAATGTTCCCACATCCACCCCGCACTTAAGGCAGAGGCTAGACCTGCCAGTCCCAAAAGTGGCCAGTCTAACTGGAGTCATATATGTTCTATATAGAATGAAGAATTTAATTTGTTGATACCTGAGAGACTTGGTGACTGTAGCAGGATATTCCAGAGCAAGGACCCAGTCCTCCTCAGTTATTAGACCCATATCCTCCTCCCACTTTCCACGGAGACGTGTCAAAGGGTCCATATGGAGTTTGGTAAGAAGATATCCATACGCGAGGGAAACCATCTTAGCTCGACCCAATGTAGTCACAAAGGTCTTGATGGGAAATGGGAGGATTCGTGGGGGGGACTCAGCAAATTGGGACTGGAGGGCATGACGAAGTTGAAGGTATCTGAAAAAGTAGGAGTTGGGTAGATCAAACTCATCTTTCAGTTGCTGAAAGGATTTGAGTACACTATCTAGGTAAAGTTGGGAAATAGAAACCACAGATCTAGGGGCCCAAACCTCCCGTCCCTCAATCGTATGCAGTTCAGGAAGCCAGTCAGAGTACCAAAGGGGGGTATCTGGGTCCAGGCCGTCGTACCCCAAGAGGTCCCTCAGGGCCCGCCATATCTTTAAAGCCTGGAAAATAATAGGGGGAAGAAACCGAGCTATGCTCCCACTCAGCAGCACCTGCATAGGAGAGAGGTGAGGAAAGTAGCATCGAATTAACTCACAGTGTAAAGAGTCAATGCCAGAATCCTGCGCCCATACACTAATATGAGTCAGCTGAGCAGCGTAGTAATACATCTGGAAGTTAGGCAGAGCCAGGCCGCCATCAGAGCGTTGCCTGGTGAGAGTATTTAACTGTATCCTAGGTCATTTGTTAGCCCAAATCAGTGAGGATAAAACACTATTCAATTTCCTAAAGAATAATGGATAGATATATACAGGGGACTGGAGAATAATATATAAAAGTTTGGGCAGTATGATCATTTTAATGAGATTAACCCTGCCAGACACCGTCAGTGGAAGTCTACACCACGTTTTGGATTTGCACGCGACCTGCTGCATGATCGGGTCAAGGTTCAAAGGGATAAAATCAGAAGGGTTGTTAGTTATTTGAATTCCGAGGTATTTAAATTGTGTTGTCCAACACAATGGCAGTGAGATTTTGGGAACAGTAGGAGGGGGGCCTATGACTGGCATAATGTATGATTTAGACCAGTTGATTTGAAGACCCGAGTGAGCACCAAAGCTCTCTATCACACGCAGCAGAATGGGCATTGACTTGGTGTAATCTTGCAAAAACAACCACATGTCGTCGGCATAGAGAGCTATCTTATCCTCACGTGGGCCCGCACAGATTCCCACAATATCTGGGTGCGATCTTATCAGACAGGCCAAGGGCTCGATGGCCAAGGCAAACAGTGTGGGGGGAAAGGGGGCAGCCCTGCCTAGTACCACGGGACAATTGAAAGGAGGGGGATACATAGCCATTCACCAAGATCCTGGCACTCGGATGTTGATACAGTAATTTAGTCCATCTGATAAAGTTGGGCCCAAAGCCCATACAAGCCATCACCTCCCATAAATAAGCCCATTCAATACTGTCAAAGGCTTTGGCCGCGTCCAGCGAGACCACAGCCGAGTCAGAAGGGAAGTCATGTGGGAGTTGTAAAATGGTATACAATCTACGTAGGTTAATAGACGTGGACTTCCCTGACATGAAGCCAGTCTGATCCGGGTGAACGAGGGAGGTGATCACTGTGTTAAGCCGTACTGCCAATATCTTTGCCAGGATCTTAGCATCGGTGGGACTCAGAGATATCGGCCTATAGGAGTCTGGAGACCTAGGGTCTTTACCTGGCTTTGGAATCACTATTATAACTGCCTCTGACATAGAAGGGGGAAGTTCATTATCGGCAAAAATATCTAAGTATAAGGCATGGAGCCTGGGCCCGAAAAAATCAATATGAGTTTTGTATACTTCGGAGGGAATTCCGTCACACCCCGGAGCCTTGCCATTAGGGGACATACCAATAGCCGCAGTCACCTCCGCGAGCGTCAAAGGCGCCTCCAGTACCTCACGGGCCTCAGAGGAGAGTGCGGGTAGTGGAACACCCCCCAGATAATATGAGAGATCCAGAGTAGAGCATGTCAACTGCGAGCTATAAACCGCAGTGTAATAAGATCGGAATAACTGCGCAATGTCCGGCGTGGTGTCAACAAGGGAGCCATCACTGTCGGACATTTGGGTGATCGTAGTCCCAGGGCGATCATAATGTATCAGACGGGCTAGGAGGCTACCTGTCCTATCAGCCTGCATATAAATATTAGTAGCCCTAAAGAGGAGGGATCGTGAGTTTTTATCAGACAGGTGGGCCAGCCAAGCCGATTGAGCCACCAGCCAGCGTGTTTTCGTCGTGGGGTACCATCCAACAAATATTGGGATTCCAGATCTCTAGCGTCACTCTCAAGGGCCTTTTCCCTCTCCCTACAGGATATTTTATGAGCTGCTATGCGTCCAATATATGAACCCCTCAAAAATGCCTTAAATGAATCCCAAACCATCGTCCCCGGGGCAGATCCTGTATTGTCGTTAAAGTAACCCCCCCACTGAGTCTCCAGGTCACTGCAGTCACCCAGCTGAGTCAGCCAAGAGGGGTGCAGCTTCCAGTAAGAGTCCCCCTCTGACTTTCCACAGCAAGAGTCATCAACAAAGGGGAGTGATCAGAGACCCCCCGGGCCTCATAGTGGACGTCAGTGACCACAGGGACGAGGGCGGGAGACACTAGTATCAGGTCGATTCTAGAAAAGGAGCCATATGTGCTGGAGAAACAGGAGAACTGACGGGCCGTAGGGTGACGAAGCCTCCACACATCTACCCACTGCAAGCTATCTAAGAAATCAGCAAACTTGGTAGAACCACTACCCACCACCGCAGTATTCGGAGAATGCCATCTATCCAAAGACAAATCTAGTATATTATTAAAATCACCCAGACATATCACCGGGGTGGCAGGAGAGGAAGCTATAAAAGAGGCAGCTTGCTGAAACACAGCATATGAAAAAGGAGGGGGGACGTACACCGCTAAAATGTAATAGGGCTGGGAACTCAGTTTGCATTCCAGGAATACAAATCTTCCATACGGGTCAGTTTTGATCGATATTAACTCAAATTGCACCGATTTTTTAATCAGGACAGACACACCCCTGGAAAAGGAGGAATGAGAGGCATGGTAAGCCCATCTCACCCAAGCCCGTCGTAGAGATAACAACCTATTTCCCTCTAAGTGGGTCTCGCTGAGGCATGCAATATCCGGGTCATATTTCCTAATCATATTTAAAACCAAAGAGCGTTTGATTTTATTATTCAAACCTCGGACATTCCATGCCAAAAATTTCAGATTAATCATGACCCCAGGTAAACACTATGTGCCACACGGATAGACATCTCTCCAAATATATCTGAGAATCAGCACTATTAGCAACAGCAACATATATCATATACAAGCCCTGCGTTGTAAGCCATAACATCCGATATATTAAACATCCTTGTTTCAGAAAGTACATAGATATGAAAAATAACAAACTAAAGAAAGAAAACAGAAAACAGCAAGAGGAGCCGCAACTGGCAGCTCCCCAACCTTCCATCCCCTCCCTGTACACCACCCCGAACATTGGTATACTTATATCCCAAACAACCAACCCCAACTACCAAATGCTAAGAAGGCCTAGATTCTCAGCTAAACCTCTTTAACCAGTACCACTTGAACGTGAAAAGTCTTGAGCCACCAAAACAAAGGGGGGGGCTCCCCGAAGTATGGTCGTCTCCACCGGTAGTCAAGATCCCAGCATCTTCAACGCAGGGAGTCAGTCCGGAGCCAGCTGACGAGCACCCGGCGCAAATCTGTCCAGCCATTGGGCCGCTTCTCTAGGAGAGTTAAAGAACTTGGTCTCCCCATCCGCCACAACCCGGAGCCGAGAGGGAAACAGCATGGAGTATGAGAGGTTGAGGTCTCGCAGACGTCGTTTGATAGGCATAAACTGGGCTCGGTCCTTCTGGACGTCTGCGGCAAAGTCCGGGAAGGCCGACACCCTGACTCCATTACGGACCAACGGGCCCTTCGTACGACCCAGGCGGAGAACCGAGTCACGATCCTTATAATGCAGGAATTTGGCTATGAAGGTGCGAGGAGGGGCACCAGGAGGTAGCGGCCGAGATGGTATCCTATGTGCACGCTCCACCGTGAATTGGGCCGTAAAGGATTCAGCGCCATATATCTCTTTAAGCCAAGATTCGAGAAAGTCCTCCGGTTGCGAGCCCTCCTCTGTCTCAGGCAGGCCCACAAATCTTACATTGTTTCTACGCAGCCGACCCTCCATGTCTAGAAGCTTGGTTTGGAGGGAGGAAACCTGCTGGGTCACCGTGGACACGGATTGCTTGAGGGGGCCACACATATCTTCCAAGTTGGAGACGCGTGTCTCCGCCTCACCCACTCTCTCACGGATACGCTGAACATCTTGTCGGAGTAAGGAGAGGTCGCACTGCACCTTCTCCATCTTATCGGAAAGACGCTGTTCACTGCCCGCTATAGCCTCCAGCACCTGCTGAATAGATGGCGCCTCCGATGCCGCTGGGGAGTTGGTAGTAGACGCAGATGGGGAGCATGAGTGTGTTGGAGAGGCTCCCTGAGGATGAGCCAACGACCCCCTGGGGTTGGGTTGCCTAACAAATCTCTCCAGTTTGGCCGCGGTCGTACACTGGCCGTCTCTAACCATATTGAACAAGAAACAGTCACACAAACCCCGGGATAGGGTCTCAATATAGAAGTGCAGTCAGAAGACGGCGGCAGAGGTTGTATGTATTCAGTGCCGGAAAGCAGCCGTGCCCGATTTTTAGGTCAATATATCAATGGATAGGAAGCACAGGCATTGTGTAAAAGTGAAAATAAAGGTAATATTGAGGAGAGAATATCCTGCAGCAAATTCCAGGAGGCAAAGGTAGGATGTTGGTATATAGTACACTGTGAGATAGCAGAGCAGTACAACAGCACAGTCAGTTCCAAGCTATATGCAGCCCCTGCAGGGTAGAATTGCAGAGCTGTGCAGTGAGGTTATGTGTGGAGCTGCACCCAGAATGGCCCCCGGGTTCACAGGCACTTCTCCACTTCTCCCCGTCCCCTGGAGTACCTGTCTTCTTGTCCAGCCAGCAAGTCGTGGGCCTCAGCCAGCCAGGCGCAGGAGGGATATCTGTGTCCTCCAAGGTGCCTCCTGCAGCCAGACAGCGCCACTCGCCCGCCAATGAGGCCCCGGGAGTCGCGCGGCCGGGAGCGCCAAACTCGAGGCCGGGGATCCGGAGGAGGTACAGGCCGCAATCCTGGAAGTCATCCGCCGCGGTCAGCCAGGACACGGAGACCGCGGACGAGGGTGCCCGCCGCTGCCCGGAGGTGAGGGGGGACCAGCACTGGGAGGCAGACACTCCGGAGGGACTCAGGATGGGTTCAGGAGTTATATGATCGGGGAGCTCCCGGGATCTGCCGCCTACTCCTTCACCGCCGTGGCCACGCCCCCCCCATTTGCATCTCAATTTAATTGTGTGTTTGCAAATGTAGAGTACCATGAGCATAACTCAAAAAAGAAAAGAAAAATCATCTCTAGGGGGAAAAAGAAGAAAAAAAATATCAGGTCTGCGTTCACCAATGGGCTGTCACTTATGTCTGGTCTCGTAGTAAAGGTTTGATTCAGATATTCCATACCATCATGCATATCAGTGTCTATACAAAATTTCCCTTCACCAGTATTCTCATCCTCCATCCTTTGTGCATGACAAGGCACACTGCAGTAATATACTGGTGCCATCGTGCTGGTGAGACATATCGGGTTCGGGCAGAACTTTGAAGGACCAATACGGCATCTGGTGTATGAACTGTCAAATCATGTACCAGTACTACGTCCCAGGTATTTGACCCTTGTCCTACACAACTGTAGTTTATCCCTTGAGACCTTGTGTCCTGTGGGGAAGAGACGAAACAGAAACTGCTTCGTATCTGACAGGGACAACTCAAATGAATCAGCACACAACAACAAGTCATCAACATATTGTATCAGCACCAACCCATTCTCAGGCTGAAAGGACTGTAAACAGTCATGTAGGACTTGGGAGAAAATACTCAGGCTGTCACTTGAAACCTTGGGAGAATCGGGTCCATGTACTGTACTCCCCTGTGTGAACGCAAAAGCTGAAGAGAAAACTGTGAAGAAAACAGAATAGAGGTTGGTGACAGATACGTTTGTAGAGGTGGAGAGGATTTTATATAAATGGCAACTGGATTGGGCACTACGGGGAATTGATTAACTACTTGGTCTACCCCCCTTAAAGCTTGTGCTTGCTGTGTCACTACTGGGACTACCTCAACCATCAATCCAGTGTCCTGTCCATCCTAAGTTCATAGGGAACCCGGCATCTGTGAGATAATTTCCTCTACCTGTGATGGACATGAATCTAGAACAGTGGAATGCAACATTAGTCTTTGAGGAGTATCTAACATACCTTGTACTTCCTGAGTGGGAGTAAAATATATGTATTTTACATTTCAATTTACATAACAAAATCTCTGTCGATTAAGTTAGTCAGGGGCCACTGCTGCTAGGATAAAAAAGGAAAGGGTTTAGCATCATAGAGGCCCAATCGTAACTTCTACAGGTTTAATCATGAATGGCTGGCGAACGTTTATCGGTTGCACATTTGGCTCCCATTGTGGGCTTTTTCACAATACCAAGTGGACAATTCCAAGCAAACGATGAAAGTTCTCCGAGTTCTTTCACCAACTCCTTCTCCGCTGGAAATACCACGGTCCACTTCTGTAGTAACTGCCGCGTACCCAGTGAGGATCCATACCAGACCCCTCAGCACTGGAAGTATGAAGTATTAACAGCAATAAATCAATACCCCACCTTTTTCAGTGGAGGTTACAGGCCTGCTCTTGTTTGGTTTCTATCCACTGGAATTTTCTTGGGTGAGAAACAAGTTATCGATCACCCTATCCAATGAATGTCCACCTAGGAATATTTCCTGAGAGAGTTAGTGAAAATTCCTTCTCTTTACACAAATCATGTCTGCGTATGCTAACACAGTGCGTATGATGACACAATTGCGCGAAATTATGCAAATGGTATCACGTTGCGCCACGTATCACACACACGTGCGGTCCAATCGCACGGCTTATAAATACTTGTTATCTATACGCCCTACGATCACGGGAGTCGAATTCACAAGCCGCGCTCCACAGCCGGAGCATAACATCAAATCACGCTCCTCCGCACGTTTTACAAAACACACACACTACGTGCCTATACACCAATACGTAAGGTCGCTAGCCTTCACGCCACCAAGCCTCTGCTTACTCAGTGTCTCCTTGACGGGGTTCCCGATTTTGTCCTGAGGTTCAATGCACTCACACTTTCTTTTCAACAACCCACACTTTTAGATTTTCTGTACAGAAATAAAAGTCATTTAGCAATAATTGATAACATCCCCTTAAAGGTATTACACTTTAAACAAAGTATTATAGTAATGTGCATTAAAATCGGATAGTAACTCGTTAATGTATAACTATGTCTTTTATCTCGCCTTAAATTTAACTTCTATTGTGTGGTTAAAAACCTGCGCTCGCTACTTTACGCAATCTTGCAGAAGCATGCAACCATGCGCGTAATCGCGCCACGTGCGTGTTCCTGTATGCTTACCTCACGTACTTTTACCTTGTAAACACCGTGCGTTCGCACCTAAATATTCAACACTTATCATGATCAATGTAAGCAATGCAGCAAATTTGTATTTCTACTGCTCACTACACAATACACCTTTGTTCCTCACACACGCTGGAAGTCGCCCACACGGGTAATCTTCTGCTGAGTGCTGCCTAAACTTTTAGGTCGGAACTGAGAGTTGTATGTGTTCTACAATTTAGCCACTTAAACAAATACACAAAATGTATAACAAATAAACGTATCCGATTCTATGCAGATCTATAATGACTACGGACTATAATTTAAATGTTATGATTCAGATTGGATAGCTATTTGCAGAACATACTAGAGATGTGCACCGGAAATTTTTCGGGTTTTGTGTTTTGGTTTTGGGTTCAGTTCCGTGGCCGTGTTTTGGGTTCGAACGCGTTTTGGCAAAACCTCACCGAATTTTTTTTGTCGGATTCGGGTGTGTTTTGGATTCGGGTATTTTTTTCAAAAAACCCTAAAAAACAGCTTAAATCATAGAATTTGGGGGTCATTTTGATCCCAAAGTATTATTAACCTCAATAACCATAATTTCCACTCATTTTCAGTCTATTCTGAACACCTCACACCTCACAATATTATTTTTAGTCCTAAAATTTGCACCGAGGTCGCTGGATGACTAAGCTCAGCGACCCAAGTGGCTGACACAAACACCTGGCCCATCTAGGAGTGGCACTGCAGTGTCACGCAGGATGGCCCTTCCAAAAAACACTCCCCAAACAGCACATGACGCAAAGAAAAAAAGAGGCGCAATGAGGTAGCTGTGTGAGTAAGCTAAGCGACCCTAGTGGCCGACACAAACACCTGGCCCATCTAAGAGTGGCACTGCAGTGTCAGGCCGGATGACCCTTCCAAAAAATACTCCCCAAACAGCACATGACGTAAAGAAGAAAAAAAAGAGGCGCAATGAGGTAGCTGTGTGACTAAGATAAGTGACCCTAGTGGGCGACACAAACTCCTGGCCCATCTAGGAGTGTCACGCAGGATGGCCCTTCCAAAAAATACTCCCCAAACAGCACATGACGCAAAGAAGAAAAAAAAGAGGCGCAATGAGGTAGCTGTGTGACTAAGATAAGCGAACCTAGTGGCCGACACAAACACCTGGCCCATCTAGGAGTGGCACTGCAGTGTCACGCAGGATGGCCCTTCCAAAAAACACTCCCCAAACAGCACATGACGCAAAGAAAAATTAAAAAAAAAAGAGGTGCAAGATGGAATTGTCCTTGGGCCCTCCCACCCACCCTTATGTTGTATAAACAGGACATGTACACTTTAACCAACCCATCATTTCAGTGACAGGGTCTGCCACACGACTGACTGAAATGACGGGTTGGTTTGGACCCCCACCAAAAAAGAAGCAATTAATCTCTCCTTGCACAAACTGGCTCTACAGAGGCAAGATGTCCACCTCATCATCATCCTCCGATTCATCACCGTGTACATCCCCCTCCTCACAGATTATCAATTCGTCCCCACTGGAATCCACCATCACAGCTCCCTGTGTACTTTGTGGAGGCAATTGCTGCTGGTGAATGTCTCCATGGAGGAATTGATTATAATTCATTTTAATGAACATCATCTTCTCCACATTTTCTGGAAGTAACCTCGTACGCCGATTGCTGACAAGGTGAGCGGCGGCACTAAACACTCTTTCGGAGTACACACTTGTGGGAGGGCAACTTAGGTAGAATAAAGCCAGTTTGTGCAAGGGCCTCCAAATTGCCTCTTTTTCCTGCCAGTATACGTACGGACTGTCTGACGTGCCTACTTGGATGTGGTCACTCATATAATCCTCCACCATTCTTTCAATGGTGAGAGAATCATATGCAGTGACAGTAGACGACATGTCCGTAATCGTTGTCAGGTCCTTCAGTCCGGACCAGATGTCAGCATCAGCAGTCGCTCCAGACTGCCCTGCATCACCGCCAGCGGGTGGGCTCGGAATTCTGAGCCTTTTCCTCGCTCCTCCAGTTGCGGGGGAGAATGTGAAGGAGGAGATGTTGACAGGTTGCGTTCCGCTTGACTTGACAATTTTCTCACCAGCAGTTCTTTGAACCCCTGCAGACTTGTGTCTGCCGGAAAGAGAGATACAACGTAGGTTTTAAATCTAGGATCGAGAACGGTGGCCAAAATGTAGTGCTCTGATTTCAACAGATTGACCACCCGTGAATCCTTGTTAAGCGAATTAAGGGCTCCATCCACAAGTCCCACATGCCTAGCGTAATCGCTCAGTGTTAGCTCCTCCTTCAATGTCTCCAGCTTCTTCTGCAAAAGCCTGATGAGGGGAATGACCTGACTCAGGCTGGCAGTGCCTGAACTGACTTCACGTGTGGCAAGTTCAAAAGGTTGCAGAACCTTGCACAACGTTGAAATCATTCTCCACTGCGCTTGAGACAGGTGCATTCCACCTCCTATATCGTGGTCAGTTGTATAGGCTTGAATGGCCTTTTGCTGCTCCTCCAATCTCTGAAGCATATAGAGGGTTGAATTCCACCTCGTTACCACTTCTTGCTTCAGATGATGGCAGGGCAGGTTCAGGCGTTTTTGGTGTTGCTGCAGTCTTCTGTACGTGGTGCCTGTACGCCGAAAGTGTCCCGCAATTCTTCTGGCCACCGACAGCATCTCTTGCACGCCCCTCTCGTTTTTTAAATAATTCTGCACCACCAAATTCAAGGTATGTGCAAAACATGGGACGTGCTGGAATTTGCCCAGATTTAATGCACACACAATATTGCTGGCGTTGTCCGATGCCACAAATCCACAGGAGAGTCCAATTGGGGTAAGCCATTCTGCGATGATCTTCCTCAGTTGCCGTAAGAGGTTTTTAGCTGTGTGCGTATTCTGGAAAGCGGTGATACAAAGCGTAGCCTGCCTAGGAAAGAGTTGGCGTTTGCGAGATGCTGCTACTGGTGCCGCCGCTGCTGTTCTTGCGGCGGGAGTCAATACATCTACCCAGTGGGCTGTCACAGTCATATAGTCCTGAGTCTGCCCTGCTCCACTTGTCCACATGTCCGTGGTTAAGTGGACATTGGGTACAACTGCATTTTTTAGGACACTGGTGAGTCTTTTTCTGAGGTCTGTGTACATTTTCGGTATCGCCTGCCTAGAGAAATGGAACCTAGATGGTATTTGGTACCGGGGACACAGTACCTCAAACAAGTCTATAGTTGGCTCTGCAGTAATGATGGATACCGGAACCACGTTTCTCACCGCCCAGGATGCCAAGGCCTCAGTTATCCGCTTTGCAGCAGGATGACTGCTGTGATATTTCATCTTCCTCGCAAAGGACTGTTGGACAGTCAATTGCTTGGTGGAAGTAGTAAAAGTGGTCTTACGACTTCCCCTCTGGGATGACCATCGACTCCCAGCAGCAACAACAGCAGCGCCAGCAGCAGTAGGCGTTACACTCAAGGATGCATCGGAGGAATCCCAGGCAGGAGAGGACTCGTCAGAATTGCCAGTGACATGGCCTGCAGGACTATTGGCATTCCTGGGGAAGGAGGAAATTGACACTGAGGGAGTTGGTGGGGTGGTTTGCGTGAGCTTGGTTACAAGAGGAAGGGATTTACTGGTCAGTGGACTGCTTCCGCTGTCGCCCAAAGTTTTTGAACTTGTCACTGACTTATGATGAATGCGCTGCAGGTGACGTATAAGGGAGGATGTTCCGAGGTGGTTAACGTCCTTACCCCTACTTATTACAGCTTGACAAAGGCAACACACGGCTTGACACCTGTTGTCCGCATTTCTGTTGAAATACTTCCACACCGAAGAGCTGATTTTTTTGGTATTTTCACCAGGCATGTCAATGGCCATATTCCTCCCACGGACAACAGGTGTCTCCCCGGGTGCCTGACTTAAACAAACCACCTCACCATCAGAATCCTCCTTGTCAATTTCCTCCCCAGCGCCAGCAACACCCATATCCTCCTCATCCTGGTGTACTTCAACACTGACATCTTCAATCTGACTATCAGGAACTGGACTGCGGGTGCTCCTTCCAGCACTTGCAGGGGGCGTGCAAATGGTGGAAGGCGCATGCTCTTCATGTCCAGTGTTGGGAAGGTCAGGCATCGCAACCGACACAATTGGACTCTCCTTGTGGATTTGTGATTTCGAAGAACGCACAGTTCTTTGCTGTGCTTTTGCCAGCTTAAGTTTTTTCATTTTTCTAGCGAGAGGCTGAGTGCTTCCATCCTCATGTGAAGCTGAACCACTAGCCATGAACATAGGCCAGTGCCTCAGCCGTTCCTTGCCACTCCGTGTGGTAAATGGCATATTGGCAAGTTTACGCTTCTCCTCCGACGATTTTATTTTAGATTTTTGAGTCCTTTTTTTACTGATATTTTGTGTTTTGGATTTTACATGCTCTGTACTATGACATTGGGCATCGGCCTTGGCAGACGACGTTGATGGAATTTCATTGTCTCGGCCATGACTAGTGGCAGCAGCTTCAGCACGAGGTGGAAGTGGATATTGATCTTTCCCTATTTTTGGAACCTCAACATTTTTGTTCTCCATATTTTAATAGGCACAACTAAAAGGCACCTCAGGTAAACAATGGAGATGGATGGATACTAGTATACTTATGGATGACGAGTGACTGACGACACAGAGGTAGCTACAGCCGTGGACTACCGTACTGCGTCTGCTAGTATAGAGATGATAATGATATAAAAAATATATTTATATCACTACTGCAGGTATATATAATATAATGACGGACCTGCTGGACACTGTCAGCAGACTCCTAAACTACTAGTATGAAGATAGAAAAAAAAACCCCACCACAGGTAGGTATACAATTATGGACGAGCACTGACGACACAGAGGTAGCTACAGCCGTGGACTACCGTACTGCGTCTGCTAGTATAGAGATGATAATGATATAAAATATATATATATATATATATATATATATATATATATATATCTCACTACTGCAGGTATATATAATATAATGACGGACCTGCTGGACACTGTCAGCAGACTCCTAAACTACTAGTATGAAGAAGATAGAAAAAAAAACCCCACCACAGGTAGGTATACAATTATGGACGAGCACTGACGACACAGAGGTAGCTACAGCCGTGGACTACCGTACTGCGTCTGCTAGTATAGAGATGATAATGATATAAAAAATATATATATATCACTACTGCAGGTATATATAATATAATGACGGACCTGCTGGACACTGTCAGCAGACTCCTAAACTACTAGTATGAAGAAGATAGAAAAAAAAAACCCACCACAGGTAGGTATACAATTATGGACGAGCACTGACGACACAGAGGTAGCCACAGCCGTGGACTACCGTACTGCGTCTGCTAATATAGAGATGATAAAGATGATAGAGATGAACAAAAAAAATATAACACTACTGCAGGTAAATATTTATATAATATAATGAATGACGGACCTGCTGGACACTGTCAGCAGAATGCGTTTATAGAACAACAAAAAAACACCACAGGAGTGTTTAACTTTTTCAGGCAGACAATATACTGGTGGTCACTGGTCAGTCACACTGGCAGCAAAAGTGTGCACTGTACTCCTGCTATAACTGCACCCCAGTCTCCCCCACAATTCAGCTGTGTGAGCAGTGAGCACTCAGCACAGTCAGATATACATAGATGATATTATCATGCAGCACACTGAGGCTGAGCACAGATATGGTATGTGACTGTGTATCGTTTTTTTTCAGGCAGAGAACGGATTATATTAAATAATAAATAAAACTGGTGGTGGTCACTAGTAACTATCAGCAAAACTCTGCACTCTGAGTACTCCTAATGCTCCCCAAAATTACTAAGTTAGTAGTAAATCAACTCAAGTGTCTCTATCTATTCTAACGGAGAGGACGCCAGCCACGTCCTCTCCCTATCAATCTCAATGCACGTGTGAAAATGGCGGCGACGCGTGACTCCTTATATAGAATCCGAGTCTCGCGATAGAATACGAGCCTCGCGAGAATCCGACAGCGGGATGATGACGTTCGGGCGCGCTCGGGTTAGCCGAGCAAGGCGGGAAGATCCGAGTCTGCCTCGGACCCGTGTAAAAAGGCTGAAGTTCGGGGGGGTTCGGATTCCGAGGAACCGAACCCGCTCATCTCTAGAACATACGCTGATATAAATACCCATATAATAATAATAATAATAATAATAATATTCTAATATATATATATATATATATCTCTCTCTCTATATATAGATATATATATCTGTAAAAAAATGAAGTGCAATAGAGCGCCTACTGGTGTTTAACAGGATTCTGGATTTATAGGATTTCTATATAACCAGTTCACCATGTGAAAAAGTGCAAAGTGTAAGTTGAGAAGGATTGACTTAGCTTCCTTGGGAACAGCTTCAGTCTGATGACACTTTTAGGACATGTAAAACAGAAATAAAAACCAACATAGTGTATACTGTTTGATTATATACAGTGTTCAACACTTTAGGGACCTTGCTAGTCCCAATATGGATAAATAAGCTGGATGATAGGTACTATTTCCAGTACACAAAGGCTGGACAAATTTATAAAACAAAATTTAATATAACAAATCCTGAAGTAAATGTAGGTAGCACACGTACAAGAATAAAATTGTATATACAGCTTATCTGTCCACAAACGGAATCACCAGGTGAGCAACAGCCCAATCCTATTGGTGGATATTAAAAATGTCCCGAAGCAAATGCAGGTAACATACGTACAAGATATAAAAATTAATACAGCTTATCTGTCCATTCAGAGAAGTCACGGGTGAGTCATAAGTCCCGGTCCCGACGCGTTTCGTCCTGTGGCATAGGACTTCATCAAGGGGATGCATGGTGGGAACACAGCAGGGTATTTATGAGGTTGATCATTAGTCACATGACTAACAGGAAGCAGACATCACTTCCTGTGATGACTGGAAGTATATACTATTACATTTCCAATATCTCTTTTCAAACATTAGTATTAGTGTAAGCAGATATAAACCACACATATATTAAATTAAACATATAAAAACGAGGGCTTTCTGTACTAAAACGGCTCTGGAGCGGTTGTGAACCGCATCTTGAGCCGCATGACGTCACTTCCGCCCAGCGCTGTGTAGAGCGGTCGTGCGCCATGTGACACGCGGCGTGAACCGCAAACGTCACTTCCACCGGAAACCAAAGGGGATAGTTCAAGGTGACTCACAGTGTCACAGCCGCCGCGTCACTTCCCGCTGAGGAGTATCTCTTTTGAGTCCGGCTGAAGTAGGATAGAGATTTAAAAGTCCTGGAACGCACGGCCATCTTTAAATGCTTTAGCCCAATTAAATTTTGTTGGGCTAAATCATTTAAAGATGGCACGTCGGGACCGGGACTTATGACTCACCCGTGACTTCTCTGAATGGACAGATAAGCTGTATTAATTTTTATATCTTGTACGTATGTTACCTGCATTTGCTTCGGGACATTTTTCATATCCACCAATAGGATTGGGCTGTTGCTCACCTGGTGATTCCGTTTGTGGACAGATAAGCTGTACATACAATTTTATTCTTGTACGTGTGCTACCTACATTTACTTCAGGATTTGTTATATTAAATTGTTTGTTTTATAAATTCGTCCAGCCTTTGTGTACTGGAAATAGTACCTATCATCCAGCTTATTTATCCATATTGGGACTAGCAAGGTCCCTAAAGTGTTGAACACTGTATATAATCAAACAGTATACACTATGTTGGTTTTTATTTCTGTTTTACATGTCCTAAAAGTGTCATCAGACTGAAGCTGTTCCCAAGGAAGCTAAGTCAATCCTTCTCAACTTACTTTGCACTTTTTCACATGGTGAACTGGTTATATAGAAATCCTATAAATCCAGAATCCTGTTAAACACCAGTAGGCGCTCTATTGCACTTCATTTTTTTACATTTTATCCATATACTGGGCACGAGCTGCCACCCATTGATCCATGGGGGGAGTCAAAACATTTTTTATTTGATCACATTCACTATATTTCACTTCGTGTGTCTAAATTTAGGACTAGCCTAGGCGCTGTTCTTCATTTTTTTATAGATATATATATCTATCTACATACATATATATATATATATATATATATATATATATATATACACACACACACACACACACACACACACACACACACACACACACACACACACACACACATTATTTACTACACTTCTATGAAACACCTCACCCCTACAGAGCCTCTAATTTGCATATCAACATATTGTTCACATGCTTGTACCAAGGTGGATGAACAGGTTCATTAACATTTCAATTGCTTATCTTGTAGCAAATAGAGAGTTTACAAATCCTGGGGGGGGGGGGGGGGGGAGACTTTATATCTGGGTTTAATTCTTACATTAAGCCAAGTATTTATCTCACTATTTCTCTCTCTAGGCCCAATTGAAACACTATTTATAATTGACTATGGTATGGGTTAGTTAAATTCATTGGTAGCTTTTAAATGGTGATGAATTTGTACATATATATTGTTTATTTGTGACAAAGGAAACAGATTGTTTAACTGACTGAAAGTCAGCTGTTAGCTAGGTGGATAGAGTGACCTTACCTAAAATGGCCACTGCTGCTCCCCTTTCCCAAACCATGTGCATGGACAAAATAGTGGACACACCATGCGGCCAGAATACCATGCGGCTAGCTCTTTTGTCACAAATATATCCCAATTTATCAAGCACCGGAAGTTGCCCTAATAAACAATGCCCACTGCAAGGTAACAACGCTTCCACACGTTTTTTTTTCAGCGCGCACAAAGCTTTGCTACTTTAGGCCTATGATTGCAGTGTGCGAATAGGACTCAGCATGCTAACACAGCTATATCATATCTATGCACCAACTTTTAAATGCTCTTTAAGTTTACTTAACAGATAAACAATCCAATCTGAATCAAACACAATATGACTTATTGAACCTTGTTTTGCAACAATAAAAATACCCTGTAGCATTTCAAATATTGTGCATTTTTCTGTCACACTCACGCAACAAAGAAATATATTATCCCTTGAATTTCATATCAGCGCCTTACTGGTAACACACTTCATATTCACACACTTGGTCATAACTAATCGCTGCAATGTGCTACAATCTAACCACAGCTATCAAATTAACACACTCATTCCCTTGATCATTTTGACACCAAGCATGACATGTTTATCTTGTTCCGTTCCAATAATTCATATATATCTGATGTTATAACTCTCTTATATAAATACATTATAATGTCTGGTGCTTGACATGTTTAATTTATGTGTTGTATGAAATATGTGCTGAATATATCTTTGTGGCTTGTCTGTGTGAATGCATATGCTACCATATATCGCTGTGCACGCTGCGTGTATGCGCATGCACAGCGACTCATCTGTTTGGAGTTTGTATTGGTTGTGTATGTAATATTTTTGACTTCGACAGTCCACTCTTTGACAGTAGACAATAACTGTCATAACTGTCACACTAAACATAATTACAAAAAAAATTTCAAACACATAATCGGTAACCTAGACACACATATGTATTCATTTCGCAAATCAGACATTGACTATAGTTGGGGAAGACAGGGAGGGGGACGAGACATCCTCTATATGGACTCAGCGGTCACGGGACCACTGGTTGGGTGTGGGACGACATTCAACCTATAGAGTATGCTGGGACAGTGCTATGGCCTATGATGTCTGATTTGAACGAACGTTGCACACATACATGTACCTACGTCTTTGCACACTGATGTTTGGATTCAATAGAGGTTTTGCTGGGTAGAGGGAGAAAACACAAACAAATCATGAAAGAGACATATAAAATTTTCATGGTATATATTCCTATCACTCCTTGAACATTGTTTCCATTTCTGGATCGTATGCTAGGTCTGTTTCATCATTGAACAAGGGTTATTATTTCAGGTAGTGTGCTTCCTAGATAACAATAACCTTCGGAGTTCGGGGTGAGGCACTCAAACTTTTCTTCCACATATATTAATGAGCTCTTTATCTGCTATGTGTGAATAGCCATTGTTGGATTGTTCCTGATTACAATACCTCCCAATTTCCTGATTTCCTGAAATTGGTGAGATTTAAACATACCAAGGATTTATCTATGGTACTGGTGGATCTTAAGACTAGGGGGTCTAGTTATATTATATTCCTTGTCCACCGGTCCCCCCCTCTTTCCGTGTCATTCAAGTACCTCAGCTAACTCTAAAGAATATGGCACTAATCCTGCATTATTTGGTCTTAGAGGTACCTGTGAGCACATCCAACATTCCGTTTGGTTTAAGACCTTACCCACTAGTGAGTGGTAATCACTCAAGGAATGTCTGTCAAATGCTGCCTTATTGCTAGACTGACATCTCTGGATGCACTCATCTTCATTTATAGGGTCACAATAACTACAAAATACAGTATTCCTCATACAATAGCCTATCACGTTACCTCCGAACTCCGTAACTACTAGACCTTTGATTTTTCTCTGGCTTTAAACAAAGTGATAGGTTGATCCTGGGATCCTATAAAGATATCACTCCTTTCTCCAGAACCAGTTCCAGTCTCACACTCAACTCCTCATGAAAACCTCACAAAAATAGAATGTCCTGAAAAAAAAAATGTTTGTCACCGGGAAAAAGAAAGATAGAACAAAACAAATCTTGCCCATAGCAAATCCATTACAATGACTGGTCTTTCTGTAATCCTTTAGTACGCTCAGGTAGTGTTCAACAGTGCCGCCTCTCAGTCGCCATGGAACAGACTCTCGGGTGATACTTCTGCGATCTCACTCCATTTACGAGTTCCTTCCGGACTACCAACTTTCCTGCGATGGGAATCGTGGACCCAAGTCTCTCTCTCGGCTACTTTCACTGGGATCGCGCTGTCAACAAAACTTGGTACGGTCCTTCCAGCCTGTCTATTAGGCAACTTGAGCGTAAGAACAATCACACAGTCCCTTGGTTTACAATCAAGACAGTTAGTAGTTGGCATACCAGGAATCAACAGTTTCAAGTTCTTTTGTTAAGTTCTCATTTCGATAAGGTACTGTACTGTCACCTCATTGGTGTATTTCTGATCATGGTGTGGATCGATCATGACATGAGGTTGTCTTCCAAAAAAAAAAAAAAAAAGCAAAACAAAAATTTCAAAGAGGGTGATTCGTTAGGTGGGGATCTGGGAGTGGTTCCGATGCTACATAACACTAGTGGCAGTGTCTATGACCACAATAGTCCAGTTTCAAGCTATCACTTTGCTCCTACTCCTAAGGATACCATATCTACACACAGATTTCTGCACAATTTTCTTTGCGGTAAGCACAGCAGTATTTGTAGCGGCAGGAAATGCCTCTACCCAGTTTGAGAAAACATCAGTGCACACCAATATATATTTCAAATTCCTACAGGGTGTTAACTGTACAAAGTTGATTTGTGTTACCTGAAAAAGGTCCGTCTACAGGAGGAGTATGGGATGGCTCTGTTGGTACTACCTACCAAATGTTCTTCCTCATGCAAGTAAGACAGGTCATTGCTTTCCTGCTTGCCTGAGAAGGGAATCCTGGTACATGCCAGTAAGCTCTTAGCAATTTGCACATACCTTCCCTACCCCAGGTGAGTCAGACCATCTGCCGCCTCAGCTAGGCCTGGGAGATATGTCCTGGGGGCCACTGGCTTACCTTGTCCATCTCTCCAAGTCCTGAGGACTCCTGACCATACCCCTTCGCCTTCCAGACCTCCTTTTCCTGTAGGGAACACAAATTTGCATCTCAATTTAATTGTGTGTTTGCAAATGTACTGTACCATGAGCATAACTCAAAAAGAAAAAGAAAAAACATCTCTAGGGGGAAAAAGAAGAAAAAAAATATCAGGTCTGCGTTCACCAATGGGCTGTCACTTATGTCTGGTCTCGTAGTAAAGGTTTGATTCAGATATTCCATACCATCATGCATATCAGTGTCTATACAAAATTTCCCTTCACCAGTATTCTCATCCTCCACCCTTTGTGCATGACAAGGCACACTGCAGTAATTTACTGGTGCCATCGTGCTAGTGAGAAATATCGGGTTCGGGCAGAACTTTGAAGGACCAATACGGCATGTGGTGTATGTACTGTCAAATCATGTACCAGTACTATGTCCCAGGTATTTGACCCTTGTCCTACACAACTGTAGTTTATCCCTTGAGACCTTGTGTCCTGTGGGGAAGAGACGAAACAGAAACTACTTCGTATCTGACAGGGACAACTCAAATGAATCAGCACACAACAACAAGTCATCAACATATTGTATCAGCACCGACCCATTCTCAGGCTGAAAGGACTGTAAACAGTCATGTAGGGCTTGGGAGAAAATACTCAGGCTGTCACTTGAAACCTTGGGAGAATCGGGTCCATGTATTGTACTCCCCTGTGTGAACGCAAAAGCTGAAGAGAAAACTGTGAAGAAAACAGAATAGAGGTTGGTGACAGATACGTTTGTAGAGGTGGAGAGGATTTTATATAAATGGCAACTGGATTGGGCACTATGGGGAATTGATTAACTACTTGGTCTACCCCCCTTAAAGCTTGTGCTTGCTGTGTCACTACTGGGACTACCTCAGCCATCAATCCAGTGTCCTGTCCATCCTAAGTTCATAGGGAACCCGGCATCTGTGAGATAATTTCCTCTACCTGTGATGGACATGAATCTAGAACAGTGGAATGCAACATTAGTCTTTGAGGAGTATCTAACATACCTTGTACTTCCTGAGTGGGAGTACAATATATGTATTTTACATTTCAATTTACATAACAAAATCTCTGTCGATTAAGTTAGTCAGGGGCCACTGCTGCTAGGAAAAAAAAGGAAAGGGTTTAGCATCATAGAGGCCCAATCGTAACTTCTACAGGTTTAATCATGAATGGCTGGCGAATGTTTATCGGTTGCACATTTGGCTCCCATTGTGGGCTTTTTCACAATACCAAGTGGACAATTCCAGCAAACGATGAAAGTTCTCCGAGTTCTTTCACCAACTCCTTCTCCGCTGGAAATACCACGGTCCACTTCTGTAGTGACTGCCGCGTACCCAGTGAGGATCCATACCAGACCCCTCAGCACTGGAAGTATGAAGTATTAACAGCAATAAATCAATACCCCACCTTTTACAGTGGAGGTTACAGGCCTGCTCTTGTTTGGTTTCTATCCACTGGAATTTTCTTGGGTGAGAAACAAGTTATCGATCACCCTATCCAATGAATGTCCACCTAGGAATATTTCCTGAGAGAGTTAGTGAAAATTCCTTCTCTTTACACAAATCATGTCTGCGTATGCTAACACAGTACGTATGATGACACAATTGCGCGAAATTATGCAAATGATATCACGTTGCGCCACGTATCACACACACGTGCGGTCCAATCGCACGGCTTATAGATACTTGTTATCTATACGCCCTACGATCACGGGAGTCGAATTCACAAGCTGCGCTCCACCGCCGGAGCATAACATCAAATCACGCTCCTCCGCACGTTTTACAAAACACACACACTACGTGCCTATACACCAATACGTAAGGTCGCTAGCCTTCACGCCACCAAGCCTCTGCTTACTCAGTGTCTCCTTGACGGGGTTCCCGATTTTGTCCTGGGGTTCAATGCACTCACACTTTCTTTTCAACAACCCACACTTTTAGATTTTCTGTACAGAAATAAAAGTCATTTAGCAGTAATTGATAACATCCCCTTAAAGGTATTACACTTTAAACAAAGTATTAAAGTAATGTGCATTAAAATCGGATAGTAACTCGTTAATGTATAACTATGTCTTTTATCTCGCCTTAAATTTAACTTCTATTGTGTGGTTAAAAACCTGCGCTCGCTGCTTTACGCAATCTTGCAGAAGCATGCAACCATGCGCGTAATCGCGCCACGTGCGTGTTCCTGTATGCTTACCTCACGTACTTTTACCTTGTGAACACTTATCATGATCAATGTAAGCAATGCAGAAAATTTGTATTTCTACTGCTCACTACACAATACACCTTTGTTCCTCACACACGCTGGAAGTCGCCCACACGGGTAATCTTCTGCTGAGTGCTGCCTAAACTCTTAGGTCGGAGTTGAGAGTTGTATGTGTTCTACAATTAAGCCACTTAAACAAATACACAAAATGTATAACAAATAAACGTATCCGATTCTATGCAGATCTATAATGACTACGGACTATAATTTAAATGCTATGATTCAGATTGGATAGCTATCTTGCAGAACATACGCTGATATAAATACCCATATAATAATAATAATAATAATAATAATAATAATATTCTAATATATATATATATATATATATATATATATAGAGATATATATATATATATATATATATATATATCTACCTACATATATATATATATATATATATATATATACACACACACATTATTTACTACACTTCTATGAAACACCTCACCCCTACAGAGCCTCTAATTTGCATATCAACATATTGTTCACATGCTTGTACCAAGGTGGATGAACAGGTTCATTAACATTTCAATTGCTTATCTTGTAGCAAATAGAGAGTTTACAAATCCTGGGGGGGGAGACTTTATATCTTGGTTTAATTCTTACATTAAGCCAAGTATTTATCTCACTATTTCTCTCTCTAGGCCCAATTGAAACACTATTTATAATTGACTATGGTATGGGTTAGTTAAATTCATTGGTAGCTTTTAAATGGTGATGAATTTGTACATATATATTGTTTATTTGTGACAAAGGAAACAGATTGTTTAACCGACTGAAAGTCAGCTGTTAGCTAGGTGGATAGAGTGACCTTACCTAAAATGGCCACTGCTGCTCCCCTTTCCCAAGCCATGTGCATGGACAAAATAGTGGACACACCATGCGGCCAGAATACCATGCGGCTAGCTCTTTTGTCACAAATAAATCCCAATGTATCAAGCACCGGAAGTTGCCCTAATAAACAATTCCCACTGCAAGGTAACAACGCTTCCACACGTTTTTTTTTCAGCGCGCACAAAGCTTTGCTACTTTAGGCCTATGATTGCAGTGTGCGAATAGGACTCAGCATGCTAACACAGCTATATCATACCTATGCACCAACTTTTAAATGCTCTTTAAATTTACTTAACAGATAAACAATCCTATCTGAATCAAACACAATATGACTTATTGAACCTTGTTTTGCAACAATAAAAATACCCTGTAGCATTTCAAATATTGTGCATTTTTCTGTTACACTCACGCAACAAAGAAATATATTATCCTTTGAATTTCATATCAGCGCCTTACTGGTAACACAAAAAAACAAATGCCATGTGGTTCAGCAGCATCTAGATGCATCCATCGTTAGCTGGTAGACCACAGCAGCGTCTGTACAGCTCATCATTAAGTACGTGATATCACGGATGCAGCCCCCAACTGAGAAGTTCAGATTATTTCTAATAAATATTTAAAATGCCAGAGTTAAAATATGCTGCGGACGCAAGGCGCGTCTTATTACCATATACGATAAAAGTGTGCTGTACGTTGCAAACACTACATCCCTCAATAGAAAACAAGTACTCGCACACATTGTAGATTGAGGGCCAACGCTCAGAGATGTATATATTTGATATTAAAAGGGTATGCATACAATATAACACATGTATAGTATATATATGGTTACAGAGTTACAATTACACAGGAAGCAGTTGTAGTAACATAAAGATCAATTACAGCCACAGCCAGCATACTTTACCCTGTCCCTCAATGCACAGTCCTCTCCATCTTTTAATCTGCCTTAACAGCAACTAAACAGAACAGCAAACAGTAAACAGAACTTCTTGGGTGAGTGGAAATGCCTATATACTGTGTATTTGGGGGAAGTACATGTCTGGGACTGAGTCTTCTGTTATTGGTCCAGGGGAGGGAACTTTCTCATTCATGATGTGTTATTGGTCAGTTCATATGCACGCAACATCATATTTGATGATGTAATTACAGAGGTTAGCCACTGGTTCCTTTCTGCATACATGCCGTCTTCCAGGAAGTTCTTTGTTCTAATAAGAGTGACTTTAGATTTCATACATTTAATAATAACTAATCGTTGCAATGCGCTACAATCTAACCACAGCTATCAAATTAACACACTCATTCCCCTGATTATTTTGACACCAAGCATGACATGTTTATCCTGTTCCGTTCCAATAATACATATATATCTGATGTTAAACTCTATTATATAAATACCATATAATACAAGTCTGTTGCTGGACATGTTTTATCTATGTGTAATGTATGTGTTGTATGAAATATGTGTCTGTGTGCGTCTTTATAGCGTTTCTCAGTGATTGCGCCTTTTCCTTACGCTACCACCGAGAAGCGCCAATCTGTGTGTCGTTTGTATTGTCTTCTTTTTCCCACTTCGACAATATCATATTCCAGCAGAAAGACAGCAGCGTCAACAGCAGCAGCAGCAGCAACAACAACAGCCTCAGACGCACCAACAGCAGGGTAAATAGGAGTGTAACTTGTGTGTAAATGAACTACAAAATGTATACCAAGAATGAAACACATCATTGAGGCCCATCATAGGTGTGCCACCTGTAGGTAATGATGTGTGTGCTTAAAACATCTAATTCATGCAGAAAGAGAACAGCGTCAGCAGCAGACCCGCCGTCAGCTGCAATGACAGCATCAGTGCCAGCAGCAGCAGCGCCCACAACAGCACCGCACACAACAGAGGCGGCCACAGCAGCACCATGAGCAAGGTACATATCAGTGTACGTTTTGTGGTACTGTAAAACATCAAAATCCTGCAACATACAAGATTGAAATGTACGATTTGAAGCTCATATTCATACTATTCTTATTAACATCCTTATATTTTTTGGCGCCACACAGATTCCTCAGCGCCCAATTACAGAGTAAACTAAATAATAAAACATGAAGACAGTGACTTACAGTTCAAGACAGTATAGGACAAGTACAGGGTATATAAACATAGCTGTGTGAGTAAACAGCAGTGAAATAAGTATCAGGGTGGCAGAAAACCTAAGCATTTGGTACCATGAAAGAGTTGTTTTTTTAAAAAGGGAACAAAAAAAAGACGTACAAGCACATGAAGGAGGAGGAGCCTGCTCCTGAGATCCAACAGAGTTATTGATGTGTGTGCATTTTCTCCCTAAATTGTGCAGAAACTGATGAGGGTCAGCAACGCACACAGCAGCCGCAGCAGCGCGGTAAATATCATGGTGTTTCTTGTGTGAACGACAAAACCTGTGTATAGAAGCGTACAGTATTGTAGTTACATATTTAACCAACATATAGGTATTGATGTTTCTGCATTCACAATCATATTCCTGCAGATCCCAGTGTGGAGGAGCCATTTGCTGTAACTAGGCAGCCTCAGCAGCACTCAACTGTGGAGGATCCTGGTGCAGGGCCTAGTCAGGGCAAGCCCAAAAAAAGACAGCCTCATTTTAGCAAAGAGGAATTACACATACTAATTTCAGAAGCCATGGAAAAAGTTCACCATGCCCCCAAAAACATATGTGCGGCTGCCAAAGAGAAAATATGGCAAGAAATCACAGATGCCATAAATGTCGAGGCACCCATTGTGCGTAACCTACATGAAGTGAAGACAGAGCCGGGCCTAACCAATATGATGCCCTAGGCAAGATTTTGGCTGGTGCCCCCTAGCACCGCCGCTAGTTCTGCCTCTGACCCTGCACCCTGGCTGGTGCCCCCTAGCACCGCTGCTAGTTCTGCTTCTGACCCTGCACCTCTTTCCCAGCACCATCACACCTCACCCATAGCAGTCCTCATTTTGGTGCTCCTACCGCCTATATTTTAAAAAGGAACAGTGCACACATTCGCTGTACAGCCCAAAAAGGGGCGTGTTCTTGCTGGGAAGGGGCATGGCCACACAATAGTAACCCCAGTTCAAATATACCACACAGTAGTGCAACTTTATTCACATTTTATCATGTGATAGTGTCCCTTATTCACGTTACATCACACAGTAGTAACTTATATACGTCACTCCTCACAGTAGTGCCCCTTATTCACATTACATTACACTGAATTGTGACCTCTGCCTCTGCTTGGATACAGATGTGTCCTCATACATCTTGCCTCAATACCCCATGCAGCAGCAGATGCCTAGCGTGAGTCAGCTGGCAGCTCTGCTAACGTTGGGCGCCTTTTCTGACGAAAATGCCACGTGGGTAGGATGCACAAGCAGCTTCTGTTGATTAAAATGATATGCGGCATGCCTATATTCTGTGTGTGACTGCGGCTGTATCTGCATATGAAATGCAACGTTACAGTGATTTCCAGGAATACACTGTAATGTAGCACTTTGTATGCAGATACAGCCGCAGTCACAAACAGAATATAGGCATGCCACATATCATTTTAATCAGCAGAAGCTGCTTGTGCCCCATGGCATACCAAATGCCCTAGGCATTTGCCTAGTTTGCCTATGCCTATGGTCGGCTCTGAGTGAAGAGAAGGTACAGCAATAATCCTGTTTGATCAAATTTTGTCAGTTAGTAAAAAATACACATAATCGTATTTGTCTGTGCTTAGATGTGTTATTTTTTTTACTTCATGCAAATGACCTTGTCCACATTAATGTAGTTTTGAAAAGCAAAAAATATGGTCCTCTGGTGCTGTGGAACTACACATTCCAGCATGCCCTGCCACAGTTTGGATATTCTGATGTGCAAAATGACAGACAGGGCATACTTGCCCATGTAGTAACACATCAGCTGTAGAACCACAGGCTGCAGACCTATGCTGTATAACATAATGTGTGAAAGGGAACATTGCCAAAACCAGTTGAGTTTGTGATTTGTAACATACATAGGAGTAATTCTAACAAAACATCCTATTCATTGACAGATGGGCAGACTTCAGATGTCGACTCAAGGTTAAAATGGCAGCAAGAAAAAGACATGCAAGGGGGACTGGTGGAGGCACAACACCACACTGGTTTGCCTTGACCCCCTTAGAAAAAATGGCTCTGGGGTCAATTGAGGATAAGGAAGTGGTAGGGATTTCAAACATCGATACAGACCTCCCTACCATTGCAACTCCTTATGTAGCACAAGGTAAATTAGTTTTCATTTGTGTTCAAAATGTATTGTTTTAATTGTTATAATCAAAAACCACCATTTTATACCAACCTTGTTTTTGCAGAACTATCTCGTGAGGCTGATGCTGGTGAGGCACATCCTGATGCTGAAGAAGATGATGTTGTGGAGGGGGTTTAATGGCATTTTTGGATGAGGAAGTGCCATATGTTGAAACACCACACCAACCCCAAAGGCAAACTGCCCATATCACACCATCTGTAACTCCTCTACTCAGTAGTCGGCAGATCCAGCAGGAAATACTTACGGAGAGTCGACGCAATTCACATATTTTCTGCCAGATTTTAGATGAGGTGCGTGAAAGAAACACCCTCAGCAGGGAAAGAAATCACCTCCTGGTCCAGCACAATACCATTATGCAGAATCTGACCAATGTTGTAGAAGAGAGCATGAGGCAGATTGTAGCAGTTGTGGCTGAAGGACGTCACACCACCATGGTAGCTCCATCATCAACACAGAACATTGCAGACAACATGGTTACTGACAGGATGCGTAGATCAACCCAGGGCCGTAACTATGTGTGTGCCAAGGGGGCTTGGCACACAGCGCAGTTGCCCTGGGGGCGCACGGCCAGCGGCATGTAATGAGTCAAATTGACTCATTACATGCCGCCTCTGAACTGCGCCGTGCGCCGCACTGTGAAGAGAGAAGACAGGAGCGCCGGGCAGCGGAGGAGGAGGGAGGGGGAGCAGAGAGCCGCAGCAGCGCTATTTGATTGGTAGTAAGCGCCGCTGCAGCATCCCCCTCTCCTTCTGTATTGGCTGCCTGGCGCTGCTGTGGATGCTGGGATGCATCCCAGCATCCACAGCAGCGCCAGGCAGCCAATACAGAAGGAGAGGGGGATGCTGCAGCGGCGCTTACTACCAATCAAATAGCGCTGCTGCGGCTCTCTGCTCCCCCTCCCTCCTCCTCCTTCTCACCTGCCTGCACCGAGAGGAAGCTGCACGAGGAGCCTGTCAGCGGGGAGAAGGTAAGTATGTGTCTCTCTCTCTCTCTCTCTCTCTCGGACACCGTCTGCTGCAATGTGTAAAAAGGGGTCCCATCTGCCGCAATGTGTAAAAAGGGGTCCCATCTGCCGCAATGTGTAAAAAGGGGTCCTGGCTGCCGCAATGTGTAAAAAGGGGGCCTGGCTGCCGCAATGTGTAAAAAGGGGGACTGGCTGCCGCAATGTGTAAAAATTGGTCCTGTCTGCCGCAATGTGTAAAAAGGGGGACTGGCTGCCGCAATGCGTAAAAAGTGGTCCCATCTGCCGCAATGTGTAAAAAGGGGTCCCGTCTGCCGCAATGTGTAAAAAGTGGTCCTGGCTGCCGCAATGTGTAAAAAGGGGGACTGGCTGCCGTAATGTGTAAAAAGGGGTCCTGGCTGCCGCAATGTGTAAAAAGGGGGACTGGCTGCCGCAATGTGTAAAAAGGGGTCCCGGCTGCCGCAATGTATAAAAAGTGGTACTGTCTGCCGCAATGTGTAAAAAGGGGGACTGGCTGCCGTAATGTGTAAAAAGTGGTCCTGGCTGCCGCAATGTGTAAAAAGGGGGACTGGCTGCCGTAATGTGTAAAAAGGGGTCCCGGCTGCCGCAATGTATAAAAAGTGGTCCTGTCTGCCGCAATGTGTAAAAAGTGGTCCTGGCTGCCGTAATGTGTAAAAAGGGGGACTGGCTGCCGCAATGTGTAAAAAGGGGGATGCTGTCTGCTGTAATGTATAAAAGGGGCTCTACCTGGTGTAGTGGCGCTACTGTGCAGCATAATTTGAATAATGGAGACTACTGTGCACCGTAGTATGAATTGCTATTATTTTGTTGCCACGCCCCTTCCCGTGAAGCCACGCCCCTATATATTTTTTGCGCGCACTGCGCCTATCTTGTACGGGGGGGGGGCGCCAATGTCGGTTCTTGCACACAGCGCTAAAATGCCTAGTTACGGCACTGGATCAACCAGACAAACGACTTCCGCTGGTGAACCCCCAAACGCAGGGGTGAGAAGAAAAAAATAGTGTGCTTTTGAATTTGAAGTTTGATAACATTACATATTATTGTTTCTTTGCTTTTATTTAGTAACATAGTATCTGAGCTTGAGTAATCCAGCTTGAGCAGTATTTGCTTTATTAGCAGACCAATCAGTATATGCCGACAGTATCTTCCTGGTAGTTATGCAAATATTCTTGTTGCTCAGAACGTTTATGTTTTAGGTATAAGTTCCTGTTATATCCTTGTATGCATGTAGGTCAGCATAAGACGCCACCTTAAACCAGTGGTTTGCAAATGATGTGCCCAGGTACTCTGAGGTGCTGGGAGGCTCTTACAGAGGTGCCTCAGGTCAGTTGTCTAGGACCAAATCAAATTATTTATGGTCAAAGTGATAGGCAAAACCGGTACTAGTGGCTACCAATTATAAAATATGTGGACAATCAAAAGCAAAACTGTACATCACCACATACTGTAAGTGACCCTAAGGATGACAGGAAGGCACAATTTCTTCATTTCATATTTTTTTCCAAATTTATCAATAAAATGTTATCCTATGGGTAGGTGCCGCATCAAGACAGGAGGAGGCCCATGTGTAGTTTCCATCCGGGCCCCACCCTCTAGCTGGTAGAGCAATGTACTTTAGGCCCTAGGGTTACTAGGAGACTCTAGCACTGTCCCAGAGTCTAATGCGCATGCCCAAGTCTCCGGGAAAAATAGAGCGGAGGCCATTTTTCCAGTGATTCCACTACTGTGCATGCGTGAAATGCTGGGAAAATGGCCACTGCAACATTTTCCTGGCAGTTTCTGCAGCACTGCTGCTACTGACAAGGGACTCTGAAGGGTAAGTATTGAAAAAATGGGTGCAGGGTGTGCGGTGTGGGCCCCACTGGACCCCGAGGGCCCATGTGTACCGCACACACTGCACCCATTAGAGATACACCAATCCCTAGGGGTGCAAAGAAAAAAAATGCTGATACTTTAGGGCGCCGTGATTAAAGAAAGTTTGAGAACCACTGATTTAACATTCATTACTGAGAAACAAGGATATTTGCAGAACTACCATGAAGTCACTATCAACATATCCTTATCTGGTCTGCTAACAAAACAAATACTGCTCAAGCTGCATTATAAGGAACAATATATTGTGCCTGTTTGGATTATACAGAGAATTCATTTTTAATTAAACCAATTCATGTTGCTACTTTATTTTACTTGATTCCACTTGATACAGATGAATTTAATAGCCATTTTTTATGTGAATGATTTGTAGTTATTCCAATATGGTGTCTTTTTTTTTTGTGTGTGTTCGATACCTTATCACTAGAAGTTTAGACGATATAGTTTATAAGTATATTAATTTAAACAAATGTATAATTTACATTGGTATTTGAATATTATATATATTATTTATTTATGGAATCATATTTATAAATGATATACATTTTTATATATCATATAAGATTATTAATATATGGATATATTTTAATTAATATGCATTTATCATATCTGCAAATATATTATGTCAGGCTTACAAACTAAGTGGCTGATAAATATATGCAGTGCTTATACATATGACTTATGAAATTATGAAGTTATGATTCCTTAAAGAGAATTCAAACTTGGAATTCACAGCTCTTACCATCTGATTGTTTATTTATAGGCAAACTCAGATCATACAGAATTAAGGTCCATACACACGGAGCGATATAGCTGAGAGATTTTGACTATATAGTCAAAATCGCTCAGAAAGTTAGTGCATATCTCTCCATGTGTACACAGCCAGCGATAGCGATGCGCGTCCCCGCCAGGTCGCTATCGCTGCTAAAAATAGACTGTGCAGGCAAGTCAATTTTGGCTATGTCGCTGGAAAAGAAAAAGCATCCTCTTGCTTAAATGAGTTAGCCAAAATCGCTCATAGTCAAAATCGCTCGTAAAGTTAGTCAAAATCGCTGGAAAAGATAGTCAAAATCTCCTACAGCCAGTTCAAGGGAAAACGCTCAGTCAAAATCTCTCATAGACAAAATCTCTCCGTGTGTATGCACCTTGAAGGCCCATACACATTAGACGATGTCGCTCTGTAAGCGACATCGTCTAACGTTTTCCCCTCCCGGGCCGGCCGGTCGGCGGCCGCCTGTACGCACTGAGCGATATGACCGCTCATATCGCTCAGTGACGTCACGCCCCCGCCAGCCCTGCATGAAGGTCGTGGACGACAGTCGACATCCTTCATGCATGCCCTACCGACAGCGACGATCGTTGCCGACCCGCGGGGCCGCGCATCGGTCGTCGCTGGCGGCATACACACTTAACGATAAAATGAGCGACGTCGCTCAAGGAGGGGGAAAATGAGCGACGTCGCTCATTATATCGTTAAGTGTGTATGGACCTTAAGACATACACAGTGGTGACATACAGTATATACTAATAATATTTATGGTTCCTTAATTATAGAACAAACATAACACAGTTTCACAAACTTAGACAATTACAGGTTGAGTATCCCTTGTCTAAAATTCAAAATCCCACATTTTTGGGTCCCCTACTGAGATAATGACTTATATATTATATATTATGTGTATATATAGATATATTATATAGAAATATAATATAATATAATATATATATATATATATATATATATATATATATGTGTGTGTGTCATTATCTCAGTAGGGGAACCAAAAATGTGTGATTTTGAATCTTGGATAAGGGATGCTCAACCTGTACTAACATAAAGTGTATACTTGCAAGTTACCGTCCTAAGGGGGTCATTCCGACCCGTTTGCATGCAGTGGTTTATCACTGCGGTGCGAACGGGTGCGGAATGCGCATGTGCGGCGGCCGCAGTGCGCATGCGCGGCGGCCACAGTGCGCATGCACGATGTTGCCCAGCGACGGGTTTCGCCGGGTTACGTCGCATCTACAGAAGAAAGCGGTCGCAGGACGGACCACAAAGAAGAGTGATAGGAAGAGGGTGTTCCAGGGCGGATCTGGACCGTTTGGAGCCGTTTTCGGGGATAGGTGAGTAAAACGCAGGCGTGTCCAGGAGAAAGGAGGGCGGAGGAGTGACGTCAAAGCCAGCCCCATCATCGCTGGATCCATCGCACAGGGTATGTAGGTATAGGCCTAGTCTAGCTTTGCTTGAATTTTTTTACCTTAGCAGGACTGCACAAGCGATCTCAGCCCTGCTAAGCTAAAATACACTCCCCCATAGGCATGTACTAGTCGATCGCAGCAGCAGCAAAAAGTTGCTGGCTGCGATCAACTCGGAATTACCACCTAAAGTTTATTTCTATCTATCTATACACGTGTGTGTGTGTGTGTGTGTGTGTGTGTGTGTGTGTCTGTCTGTCTGTCTGTCTGTCTATTTATTTATCTATCTATCTATCTATCTATCTATCCACACACACACACACACACACACACACGCACACACACACGCACACACGCACACAAATTGATAGCTTATTGCCAGTATAGTAATAGCTGGTAGATCTCTTACTAATTGATTGGACAAATCTAGATGAGCTAAAAACAGTATAAAAAACCACATATAAAAATCATTTGAAGTGAGCAGTGCTTTTCATACCTACCTTTTAACAAACATAAGCAATGCATACTTACAGTACTTATTCCACAGCAGCAGGCAGTGACCCCATGATGCAGCCTCGCAAGCAGGATGGGTTGTATCTAGCGGAGGTCTCTCCAGCGATGCTCTGGCAGCACAGTTCTCCTGGAGCAGACCACTGGATTCTTCACTTTGCTGCTGTGTAGGCAATCACCTTCACCCTATTTATTATAAAGGTGCACTGCCTGACCCAGACGGTGATCCATTATCTGGGACTGGATGAGTACTCCTTTTGGGTGCAGCTAGCTGCCCTCATGTTGGAAGAAGAGTGAAGGCATTGGAGTCACTATGGGGGGTGCAGGCGTGTGAGCCACACCCGGGTGTCACCCACTGAGGGGTGACAACAAAGTGCTGACTCCTGCTCGGTTCCAGGAGCCGGTTGCTGCACTGTAACATTACGCATTATGTGCAGCATCCGGCTCATGTCACAGTATAAGAGCCGGCACTGCACACAGAGTGGTTTCCAGGGGCAGCCCAGTATTTCCGACCCCCGGAGAGATGAAAACAGAGTTTTGGGTTGCGAGGCCACGCCCCCTACCCGTGAGGTCATGCCTCTAACCACGAGGCCACAATTCTTTTCGCTAGCACATGCTGAACAACATGAGATTGTAAGCTTGCGAGCAGGGCCTTCCTACCTCTATGTCTGTCTGTTTTTACCCAGTTTTGTTCTATTACTGTTGTTCTAATTGTAAAGCGCAATGAAATATGCTGCGCTATATAAGAAACTGTTAATAAATAAATAATACATGACCTCAATGAAGGTAGGGACACCACTGAGAGAAGGCACTCAGTAAGATCACTGCAGATTGGTCCTGGGACCTTGGCGTACTCTGGGTGACATGGCCACTGTGTCCCCCCAAAAATGGGACTGTCCCACGAAAATCGGGACAGTTGGGAGGTATGCATGTGTATGTGCTCATGATGCACACGTTTTTTTTTTTACAATCGTGCGATTGCAATTCTGTGCATCTCTGAATGAGGCTCTAAATTTTGTCTAGGGGATGTGTGGCCCTTTCTAATCTCTTACAGTCAGTCTATGCTGTGGCAGCACTATGTATCTCAGGATGACTCTGCAGCAATTGTCACCACTGTACTCTTGAAAAGTGATACACTTCACGGTGATAAAACACCAGCTAACCAGCTCCTGTCATTTTTCAATGACAGGAGCAGCTGGACTCTAACACATCTTCATCCTGAGACGAGAGCCAAATAAGTCGGATATAGGACCCCTCATTACAGCGAGTTAGCTATACAAAAAACGGACCTGTGTCTACTATTGGACCAAGCAGCATCTTGAACCAAGTCACTGGAAGGTCCACCTCTCCAACAGCAGTTGGTAACTATTCTACTCGCCAAGCTATTGTTCCTGGACTTTGGCATGATTCATATGGATGAACTTGTTCATTTGAGTTCCAGCAAAAATTTACAAAAACGTCTGCAGTGCTAAATTATGCCCTAATCTTTTATTCAATTAACTGTTGCAACAATATGTTTTTTTAGAAAGAATTTATTAAAATTGTGTTATTCTATCTAGTCTCTTAGCGCCAAAACTTTTATTTGTATATTTCTGTTGTCAGGCATAACTAGCCTTATATGTTGGTAGCATTTTAGTCAAGCAGCTCATGATCAGCGCCAATCAAATTACCTGGTAATTTATTTTTCACAAATTTTTTAACCACAGCCAGTAACATGGCAGTTAGGAGCTGATTGGCTGGTACTTTATCTCTGTGAAATGTATCACTTTTCAAGGCTTAGTACCAGTGGTGTAAGTTCGTCCCAGTGTAATAGGTCATGGGTTCTAATCCTGGGCATGACACTTTTAAATGTGCATCTATAATAATGAGGGTGTGACTTGTAAGGTGCAGGGACTAGTGTAGGAGGGGAGATGTCCACGGAAGAGATTGCGACGGCTGGCAATTAACTTAATTGAATGGTGTCGCTGAACACAGGGGAAGGAGAGGTGCCCCCCTACAGAGCAGGAGCCCGGTGGCAGCTGACTCCGTTGCCTCCCACAGTTACGCCTCTGCTTAGTACATCTCCCCCTCTCACACTGATGTGTTTTCTCTTTGGCAGGCTCAGTGGCTTTGGCTGCATGGTTTTCTGTACCTCAGTATATGGCAACAGCCCACCTCACCTGCCTCATCTGTCTGTACTTACTCATCCATATCACTTCTTCTTGTCCACATTGCCACATATGCTGATTGTCAGCTTTAGGACATCACCGGCTAAGGGGGATATCCAATTAGCCCCGGTAATTTACCAGGGCTAATTGTCCCCCGGGGGCTATCCTATTACCCCCGATAAGCCAGCACGAGTGGTGGCTTATCGGGGGTTACCTGATGCTGCATCGGGTGCCGGCAGCTGACAGCTCCTGGTACAGCGCTGCTCCTCCGGCTCCCCCGATCACATGGCCGCTCCCCCGTCATGTGACCGCTGCCGGGGGTGGGGGAGAGGGGGGCAATCAAGGTCACGGTGCTGTCCCGGCTTCCCCGTCAGGGGTCACTGCGCCGATGGCAGCCTCAGGTTTCAGGCCGTGGCGCCATGCCTGCAGTACCAGCCTGGGGCTGCTGCTGCAGTGGGCATGGGACGCTGCAGGTTGTCCACGGTCATCTGGGATTTTGTTTTGCCTGCCTCGGGCAGGCAAAACCAAATCCCCGGAAACAGCCCCGTTACCGGGGAAAACGGGGCTGTTTCTACCGAAAACACACAGGTTTCCCTGAACTTGTGTGTTTTCGGGAGAAAGGGCATTTTTTTTTTACAGGTGATCAATCAGGATAGCCTGTAAAATAAAATCGTGAAACGCCGAAAAAATCCCCAAAAACAAACATTTTTTACACCCAATGTTTTACCGAGGCTAATAGTATAACCCCCTATATGTCATCTAGGATAAAATACAGCAACATATCCACACAGATACAGATTATAGGAGATTAAGGGGGACATTTACTAAGCAGTGATAAGAGCAGAGAAGTGATCCAGTGGAGACGTTGCCCATGGCAACCAATCAGCACTGAAGTAACATCTATAATTTGCATACTATAAAATGATTCAGAGCTGCAGATTGGTTGATGGGGCAACTTCTCCACAGGCTCACTTCTCCGCTCTTATCACTGCTTAGTTAATGTCCCCCTAAATATTACTAAAAATAAACTTAAAAATAGAAGATTGGCTTAAAAAGGCTTCTCCATAATCAACAATGGGAATCCCTTTTTTCATGGATTTCTAGATTAATTTCAATGCATTAGAACACATAGGGACCTATTTATCACCATCCGCATCTAGGATGCGGATGTGAGGTGATAAAAGCGCCCCAACACGCACTGTGATAATTGACTACATCGCAGGGATGTATCAATTATCGCGTGTAGGGACAGAGCTTGCGGTCAAGCTCTGTCCCTGCGATGCCTCTTCGCAGCATCATCGGGGTATTTTTCAGAAAAAATACCCCAATGTCCTGCTGCGCATGCGCCGCCCCCGCCGTCATCGCTGCTATCGCCGCTGCCTGGTCGACCCCCCTGTCGCAACAACCCCTCGCCCCACGGACCCCCCCAGAAGTACAATATACTCACCTGTCCAGGGAGCCGGTCCGCGCTGCTTCAGGAGGCTGCCAGGCGCCGATCCTTCTCTTGCACTGTGACTAGAGATGTGCACCGGAAATTTTTCGGGTTTTGTGTTTTGGTTTTGGGTTCGGTTCCGTGGCCGTGTTTTGGGTTCGAACGCGTTTTGGCAAAACCTCACCGAATTTTTTTTGTCGGATTCGGGTGTGTTTTGGATTCGGGTTTTTTTTTCAAAAAACCCTAAAAAACAGCTTAAATCATAGAATTTGGGGGTCATTTTGATCCCAAAGTATTATTAACCTCAATAACCATAATTTCCACTCATTTTCAGTCTATTCTGAACACCTCACACCTCACAATATTATTTTTAGTCCTAAAATTTGCACCGAGGTCGCTGGATGACTAAGCTCAGCGACCCAAGTGGCCGACACAAACACCTGGCCCATCTAGGAGTGGCACTGCAGTGTCACGCAGGATGGCCCTTCCAAAAAACACTCCCCAAACAGCACATGACGCAAAGAAAAAAAGAGGCGCAATGAGGTAGCTGTGTGACTAAGCTCAGCGACCCAAGTGGCCGACACAAACACCTGGCCCATCTAGGAGTGGCACTGCAGTGTCACGCAGGATGGCCCTTCCAAAAAACACTCCCCAAACAGCACATGACGCAAAGAAAAAAAAAAGAGGCGCAATGAGGTAGCTGTGTGAGTAAGCTAAGCGACCCTAGTGGCCGACACAAACACCTGGCCCATCTAGGAGTGGCACTGCAGTGTCAGGCCGGATGGCCCTTCCAAAAAATACTCCCCAAACAGCACATGACGCAAAGAAGAAAAAAAAGAGGCGCAATGAGGTAGCTGTGTGACTAAGATAAGTGACCCTAGTGGCCGACACAAACACCTGGCCCATCTAGGAGTGTCACTGCAGTGTCACGCAGGATGGCCCTTCCAAAAAAACACTCCCCAAACAGCACATGACGCAAAGAAGAAAAAAAAGAGGCGCAATGAGGTAGCTGTGTGACTAAGATAAGCGACCCTAGTGGCTGACACAAACACCTGGCCCATCTAGGAGTGGCACTGCAGTGTCACGCAGGATGGCCCTTCCAAAAAACACTCCCCAAACAGCACATGACGCAAAGAAAAATGAAAGAAAAAAGAGGTGCAAGATGGAATTGTCCTTGGGCCCTCCCACCCACCCTTATGTTGTATAAACAGGACATGCACACTTTAACCAACCCATCATTTCAGTGACAGGGTCTGCCACATGACTGTGACTGAAATGACGGGTTGGTTTGGACCCCCACCAAAAAAGAAGCAATTAATCTCTCCTTGCACAAACTGGCTCTACAGAGGCAAGATGTCCACCTCATCATCATCCTCCGATTCATCACCATGTACATCCCCCTCCTCACAGATTATCAATTCGTCCCCACTGGAATCCACCATCACAGCTCCCTGTGTACTTTGTGGAGGCAATTGCTGCTGGTGAATGTCTCCATGGAGGAATTGATTATAATTCATTTTAATGAACATCATCTTCTCCACATTTTATGGAAGTAACCTCGTACGCCGATTGCTGACAAGGTGAGCGGCGGCACTAAACACTCTTTCGGAGTACACACTTGTGGGAGGGCAACTTAGGTAGAATAAAGCCAGTTTGTGCAAGGGCCTCCAAATTGCCTCTTTTTCCTGCCAGTATACGTACGGACTGTCTGACGTGCCTACTTGGATGCGGTCACTCATATAATCCTCCACCATTCTTTCAATGGTGAGATAATCATATGCAGTGACAGTAGACGACATGTCCGTAATCGTTGTCAGGTCCTTCAGTCCGGACCAGATGTCAGCATCAGCAGTCGCTCCAGACTGCCCTGCATCACCGCCAGCGGGTGGGCTCGGAATTCTGAGCCTTTTCCTCGCACCCCCAGTTGCGGGAGAATGTGAAGGAGGAGATGTTGACAGGTCGCGTTCCGCTTGACTTGACAATTTTCTCACCAGCAGTTCTTTGAACCCCTGCAGACTTGTGTCTGCCGAAAAGAGAGATCCAAGGTAGGTTTTAAATCTAGGATCGAGCACGGTGGCCAAAATGTAGTGCTCTGATTTCAACAGATTGACCACCCGTGAATCCTTGTTAAGCGAATTAAGGGCTCCATCCACAAGTCCCACATGAATAGCGGAATCGCTCAGTGTTAGCTCCTCCTTCAATGTCTCCAGCTTCTTCTGCAAAAGCCTGATGAGGGGAATGACCTGACTCAGGCTGGCAGTGTCTGAACTGACTTCACGTGTGGCAAGTTCAAAAGGTTGCAGAACCTTGCACAACGTTGAAATCATTCTCCACTGCGCTTGAGACAGGTGCATTCCACCTCCTATATCGTGCTCAGTTGTATAGGCTTGAATGGCCTTTTGCTGCTCCTCCAACCTCTGAAGCATATAGAGGGTTGAATTCCACCTCGTTACCACTTCTTGCTTCAGATGATGGCAGGGCAGGTTCAGGCGTTTTTGGTGTTGCTCCAGTCTTCTGTACGTGGTGCCTGTACGCCGAAAGTGTCCCGCAATTCTTCTGGCCACCGACAGCATCTCTTGCACGCCCCTCTCGTTTTTTAAATAATTCTGCACCACCAAATTCAAGGTATGTGCAAAACATGGGACGTGCTGGAATTTGCCCAGATTTAATGCACACACAATATTGCTGGCGTTGTCCGATGCCACAAATCCACAGGAGAGTCCAATTGGGGTAAGCCATTCTGCGATGATCTTCCTCAGTTGCCGTAAGAGGTTTTCAGCTGTGTGCGTATTCTGGAAAGCGGTGATACAAAGCGTAGCCTGCCTAGGAAAGAGTTGGCGTTTGCGAGATGCTGCTATTGGTGCCGCCGCTGCTGTTCTTGCGGCGGGAGTCAATACATCTACCCAGTGGGCTGTCACAGTCATATAGTCCTGAGTCTGCCCTGCTCCACTTGTCCACATGTCCGTGGTTAAGTGGACATTGGGTACAACTGCATTTTTTAGGACACTGGTGAGTCTTTTTCTGAGGTCTGTGTACATTTTCGGTATCGCCTGCCTAGAGAAATGGAACCTAGATGGTATTTGGTACCGGGGACACAGTACCTCCAACAAGTCTCTAGTTGGCTCTGCAGTAATGATGGATACCGGAACCACGTTTCTCACCGCCCAGGATGCCAAGGCCTCAGTTATCCACTTTGCAGCAGGATGACTGCTGTGATATTTCATCTTCCTCGCAAAGGACTGTTGGACAGTCAATTGCTTGGTGGAAGTAGTAAAAGTGGTCTTACGACTTCCCCTCTGGGATGACCATCGACTCCCAGCAGCAACAACAGCAGCGCCAGCAGCAGTAGGCGTTACACTCAAGGATGCATCGGAGGAATCCCAGGCAGGAGAGGACTCGTCAGAATTGCCAGTGGCACGGCCTGCAGGACTATTGGCATTCCAGGGGAAGGAGGAAATTGACACTGAGGGAGTTGGTGGGGTGGTTTGCGTGAGCTTGGTTACAAGAGGAAGGGATTTACTGGTCAGTGGACTGCTTCCGCTGTCGCCCAAAGTTTTTGAACTTGTCACTGACTTATGATGAATGAGCTGCAGGTGACGTATAAGGGAGGATGTTCCGAGGTGGTTAACGTCCTTACCCCTACTTATTACAGCTTGACAAAGGCAACACACGGCTTGACACCTGTTGTCCGCATTTCTGTTGAAATACTTCCACACCGAAGAGCTGAATTTTTTGGTATTTTCACCAGGCATGTCAATGGCCATATTCCTCCCACGGACAACAGGTGTCTCCCCGGGTGCCTGACTTAAACAAACCACCTCACCATCAGAATCCTCCTTGTCAATTTCCTCCCCAGCGCCAGCAACACCCATATCCTCCTCATCCTGGTGTACTTCAACACTGACATCTTCAATCTGACTATCAGGAACTGGACTGCGGGTGCTCCTTCCAGCACTTGCAGGGGGCGTGCAAATGGTGGAAGGCGCATGCTCTTCACGTCCAGTGTTGGGAAGGTCAGGCATCGCAACCGACACAATTGGACTCTCCTTGTGGATTTGTGATTTCGAAGAACGCACAGTTCTTTGCTGTGCTTTTGCCAGCTTAAGTCTTTTCATTTTTCTAGCGAGAGGCTGAGTGCTTCCATCCTCATGTGAAGCTGAACCACTAGCCATGAACATAGGCCAGGGCCTCAGCCGTTCCTTGCCACTCCGTGTGGTAAATGGCATATTGGCAAGTTTACGCTACTCCTCCGACGATTTTATTTTATATTTTTAAGTCCTTTTTTTACTGATATTTTGTGTTTTGGATTTTACATGCTCTGTACTATGACATTGGGCATCGGCCTTGGCAGACGACGTTGATGGAATTTCATCGTCTCGGCCATGACTAGTGGCAGCAGCTTCAGCACGAGGTGGAAGTGGATCTTGATCTTTCCCTATTTTTGGAACCTCAACATTTTTGTTCTCCATATTTTAATAGGCACAACTAAAAGGCACCTCAGGTAAACAATGGAGATGGATGGATACTAGTATACTTATGGATGACGAGTGACTGACGACACAGAGGTAGCTACAGCCGTGGACTACCGTACTGCGTCTGCTAGTAGAGAGATGACAATGATATAAAAAATATATATATATCACTACTGCAGGTATATATAATATAATGACGGACCTGCTGGACACTGTCAGCAGACTCCTAAACTACTAGTATGAAGAAGATAGAAAAAAAAACCCACCACAGGTAGGTAAACAATTATGGACGAGCACTGACGACACAGAGGTAGCTACAGCCGTGGACTACCGTACTGCGTCTGCTAGTATAGAGATGATAATGATATAAAAAATATATATATATCTATCACTACTGCAGGTATATATAATATAATGACGGACCTGCTGGACACTGTCAGCAGACTCCTAAACTACTAGTATGAAGAAGATAGAAAAAAAAAAACCCACCACAGGTAGGTATACAATTATGGACGAGCACTGACGACACAGAGGTAGCTACAGCCGTGGACTACCGTACTGCGTCTGCTAGTATAGAGATGATAATGATATAAAAAATATATATATATCACTACTGCAGGTATATATAATATAATGACGGACCTGCTAGACTCTGTCAGCAGACTCCTAAACTACTAGTATGAAGAAGATAGAAAAAAAAAACCACCACAGGTAGGTATACAATTATGGACGAGCACTGACGACACAGAGGTAGCTACAGCCGTGGACAACCGTACTGCGTCTGCTAGTATAGAGATGATAATGATATAAAAAAAATATATATATCACTACTGCAGGTATATATAATATAATGACGGACCTGCTGGACACTGTCAGCAGACTCCTAAACTACTAGTATGATTGACAATGCTAAATTCCTTTGTCGTATAAACAACCCTTTATGAAGTCTAAGAACACTGTACGCTGCTTACTTAAGAAGTACCGTAAGGGTACGCTATTTGCGTAACGATCGCTCAGCCGTAGGCGAGACGCTCAAGCGTCACGTTCGCTCACGGCCCAGTGATCATAGGACAACACGTTATTGGTTATGACTAGAGTAATGATTCGCTATGGCGTAGCTTACGCTCGAGACCACGAGGAGGTCACCAGCGGCGCAGACGCTCACAACGCTATACCTTTATGTCTAAACCTTATACCAATGAAATACACAGAATACCTTAATGTGAATACAGGGTGTAAGTGCACCCTTGTGTAACCTGACTAACTACAAAGCTGCTTGAGCGTCACCGACGCTCAAGTGAACACTTAACACTATAGGAAATACACAGATACTGGTTTAGGGTCCAAAGCCTATTAACTGTATTATATCTAATATACTTGTAAAAGGGGATAACAGTACAAATGATACACTACAATATAACAGAGACTTCCTAACCAAATAACTATACAAGAAATACAATACAATACTATGCTGATCTAATACAATACAATACTAGTCTATGGGAGATACGAGAGAAAGAGAAGGGAAAGAGAGAGAGAGACGGAGAGAGATGAGAGAAATTGGCTCACAGAAAGACAATGATTACGGAGAGAAACTTACGCACAGGGTAAACGATCGCATGCGCCTGGACATCCAGCACCCGATTTTCAGCAATGAGAACCGTTGAAGAGTGAGAGCTGGATGTGGTCGGCCTGCCTATTTATGCCCCACACACAATGCAATCCTACAGTCCCTACAATCCCATTGTCCATTGGACGTCGGAATTCGGCCCTGCATCATAACAAAAGGTCATAGGTTGATTCATACAGGTGGGCTGTGACGATTTCAAACAGCTCAGGTGGGTGGGGAACTAGGTTTCCCGCCGCATACCTGAGTATGAGTAAATAGTAGAAATGGACATAAACTTCTTATGTCCATAACTATTCGCACGAGCGATTAATACGCTCCAAACCAACACCGGAATATTGCTATTTAAATACTCTTCCGATGGGTACCAAACACTGCTGTATGATTCCTGTTAGACCCTTCCTACAATACAAAGAGGGATTCCTCAGCTCAGGGACATTCTATATTAACCAAACTTTCAGAATCTATCAAAGGGACCATGATCTACAAACTACATTAATTGTGAAAATATGTAACGAATGAGTCGCACGCTACGACTACATAAACTCTACCGTAAATACGCATACCGTGCGCCCGCGGGTGCACGCTATTGCGGGTATGCGCCTTCACGGGAGAGCGTACGCATGCGCAGCACGGACCAGTGTGCGGTGCAAATATGGCAACGTGCATGGGGATATTTTTCTGACTTTGACAGTCCACCCTTTGGCAGTCAATAATAACTGCCACTTCCTGAAAACATTTCAAAAGGAGAAAAATATATGTCAGTGGTTAATTCATTTCCATGGTTGGGTAAGGGAGGAGAGAGGAGTAGGTGTGAAGAGGGTATGACCTAGTGAGAAAGCAGAAGCATGTGTGTATGAGTCCATGTTTGGAGGGTCATGTATCATCGTGCCGTACGTGTGGTAAATCAAGCTTCGAGGTATTGCGAAGTATACATTTGAATTCCTTCTTATCCTGTGGTACAGGTCTGTGGATGGGCTGTCAAACTTTACCGAGCTCTTTTCGGATTTTGAACAAAATGGGGAGCACATTTTAGTTGATGATACATGAATGGGGGAGGTATGTGGTTGCTGATATCTGTGCCTGTATTCCCTATCGTCTATGTGTGTCATTACCTGAGGGTTGTAGAGATGAAGATAAAGAACACTTATGGAAAATGCAATGATATTCTATGTCAGGGAAATGTACATCTGTCGTTGAAGTTGTGTTCGGTATCTGTTGAGAGTCGTCTTCTTTGCGCTGTATTGCTCCTTGGGCATGAGCAAATAGCTTTGTCAGAGCCATCGGATTTACAAAAAATGTTGGGCTAGCGTGAGTTTAAAAATACTAGGGAAACTGGGGATCCATGGCAAAGTTCATCAAGTGTCCATATCATAGGTTGTCAAAACTTCATCTTTGGTGCTTGTCTGTTGTCTGTATAGCGTCTCGTCAACTTCCTCGTCCAAGGGGGTCTTCGTATCTTGGAGAAAAGCAGAAAAACAGGTGAAAGAAACGGACCGTATAATCGCATTTTCATCACATTCTGGTTTCTATTATTGGGTCATAAATCAAATCCAGGTTAATTACAGTTTCTTCACTCCTCACGCTCATCACTTTTGTACTTTGTTTGCACCTCATTAAAGCCTGCCCGCATCTAAATATCAATCCAATAAATATAACAACACCTAAGATACATAGTAGAAACTTTCCAACATCCATTATGACTCCTTGAGCCCAGTCTCCTAAACCGGAGAACCAATTTCGCGGGTTCAACCATGACACCCAACCAGTCAGCTCATTACCTACAGCAGCAAGGGTGAGATTGTGTTTCCGACGAAATTCCCACTTCAATTGGAGAATATCGTCCATCTTTTGGTCTATGACCTCTACCGGATCCTCGGTGCTATTTGTGATATACGTGCAACACTTTATGCCGTACTGTGTTGCCAATGTAACACAATATCCGCCTGTTACTGCTGTAAGATAATTAAGAACCATCCTATGCTGAACTAGTTCTGTTTTGTAAGCTTGAAGTTCTCTTCCAGTGTATCTAAACGTGTCATCATACATTCCAGTGATATTATCTAACAAATTGGCGAGTGCGGAAATGTATCTATAATTCATCACTCCTCGAGCGGTGCGAGTGAAATCTAACGCTACCAGAACCTGAATCCCGGTGGATTCATGGATAAGATCAGAGGCCGGGTGCTCTAACCTTTCTGACAGTTGTCTTTTAACTCGGTGCTCGTAATGAGTGTGAGTATAAGGAGCTTGGGCACCATGGTGTATGTCCTTCATTTTGTCATGTGTAACAGTCATCACTTCAGGCAATACTTTTCCAATATAACACAATCCTTCAGAGTTTGGGGCAAGCCACTTGTACGCCTTTCTCCCGCATATGAAATATGCATCATCGGGGAGAACATATGGGACGGAGAAGGACATGACCATGTTACAAACCTTCCAGGTGAAATCTCCTGACCCTAATTCTTCCATCTGCTTAAGGCACGTATCAGTTTGTACGATATGTGCACAGTATCCTGGTGATACTTCTCCAACTCTAGTAATCCTATTTCCTAAGGTATATCGATACCGGAAAGATTTTCCTCTACTGGCTATGTGGCGTACAAGCTCTGTATCTGTAGGCATTCTATCTGCTCTGTGTGAAAAGGTCATGGTAAGGTTGCTCCATGACACTTCCCAATTTCCCGGCTTACGGGGATTGGAGATATTAAAACATAAGAGGGACCTATCCACATGGTATTGGTGGAGCTTCAAACTAGGAGGGCTGGAGATGTTAAATCTCCGGTCCACCGGTCTCCCACCACTTAGCTCAAGTACCTCCCCTAACGTTAAAGGAAATGGTACTAGCCCTGATTTGCTATGACCCTGAGGTACTTGAGAGCATACCCAACAATCTGTTTTGTTTAACACATTACCCACTAAAGAGTGATAGTCACTCAATGGATGCCGGTCCATATGGATATTAAAACTGGATTGGCATTATAGTTACAGAGCCTACAGATACAGTTTTCTTTTTAACTAACAATCCTTCAAAGAAAATGTTTACAGATAACATGGTTGTTAGAACGTGCCCGGTACTCGCCTTTGCTTGGTGATTGGGTTGCTATTGGAAATTTACACCTCCGTCTCAGTCATCAGGACCTTTCTGGATCCTTTCTCGACCTCGCTGGTACTCTCACCGAAACAGACTGCTCTGGTCAACATCATGGTCAACAGGAAAATCCATATCACAGTCTCTTGGGGCAAGTCCATCTTACAGGAGGAGAAAAGAAGAAATTTGTAAAGGGGGCATAAGAAAACAGTTTGAGGGGGGGAGAGAACTTGTTACGATAATAAGTTCTCTCGTCTTGTTGTTCTTCTTGTTCTGCTGTCCTCTCAAAGGTGCTGTCTCTCAGTCTTCCAAACGAACATTCTGGTGATGCAATATTCCTTCCCAACCGACGATCTTTCTGTAAGGAGCAAAAATCTGGCATTACCATTGGTCCAACTGAGGGGTGACATAGCATCTTTAAACCATGGAAACATGAGTGAGAAGAGAGAGAAAACACAAAAAAAAACAAAAGAGATAGAGAACAATTCATGTGCATATATACATTACATAACTCGACAATAACCATCAATAAGAAAAGAGAAACAAAGCATTTTTAAACATTGTCAACATTAAGAAAACATTGTTAGCATTAGAAAAACATTGTCAGACTTATTAGGCTGTCATATCTATGTGTCTAATGGTCTCCTTGAGCAGTCCCTCCCCACCAGCACCTGCATTACTCCACTGTCTGTATCTGGCCAGAAATACATTGTGGCGGAGGTCATGCTGGGGTTTGGTAGACTTCTGCAAGGACCAAGTGGATATGCAATGTGTGAATTCTTACCAATACTAGTCAGAGATGGGGATAGAGAGAGAGAGAAAAAAAAACATTTTTCACAAATATATTTACAACTTTTCACCTGGTCATTCCTGTGTCTTCAGTGAATGACCTCCCACTTCATTAACCGTTACCTCAGGCTTGCCTCCATTCCTAATAATCACCTTTCCTGCCTATGTGATCCCTGATTATAATGGTGTGTATTGTAATTTTGCTCATTTCTTGGTCTAGGGGGTCTAACTTTATGTGGGTTATTACAGTTGTTGGCATAATGCCCTTCTCTTCTACAATGGTAACAGATCCTTGGCTTTCTCCGAGTGTCAGTGAACTGGGGTCTTGGCTGATTTGATGCCTCCTCAAACGCTCGGATGCTCATCATCATCAACCGTTTCCCCTGTTCTTCCCTGATTCCTTGGTTTTCATGATTATGGTGTTGTCTTTCTCTTGATCTACAATCTCTTGCAAAGTGTCCCTTTTTATGACAATTGTAACAGACTTCCATATCTGGATTTCTCACAGGGGTGTGGGGCTTTTGTTGGGGTGGTCTTGTGTTTTGGGCCTGTATATTTGCTGCCATTAACTCATCTCTTTGTGACTCTCTGTATCTGGTGATATTCTGATCATGATTGATGACGGCCTCTCTTAGTGCGGTCACCGAGATATCTCTCCAGTTTGGGTTGGTGGTATGTACCCTTGTTTTTAATTCATCTTTTAAACCATTCATTAATACCTTAACCGCTATTCCTTTATGTTGTGCATTTGTCTTGATGTCTGCGATCCCAGTGTTTCTAGCCATTATTTGCAGTGCTCGATTGAAATAATTAGAAACATTTTCCCTTTCGTTTTGCCTTATGGAGAGAATGTCATTCCACTTGACAGCAGCTGGGAAATATATTCCTAACTGTCGGTTAATCTGCCTAATACATTCCTGATTGTGTTCTTCCATACAAGGTACCTCCGTGTTTAATTTACAATCAGCAATGAATTTTTCAGGGTCAACACTGGAGGGCAAACATGCCCTCAGCACTGTCCGCCATTCTTTGTTGGTGGGTTCTGTGGCGTTTCCTAGTTCTTTAATAAACCTTTGACATTTGGCTAGATTTTTCCTAGGATCAGGAAATTCAGACATAATTGATCTCAATTCGGTCCGGGACCAGAGACAGCGCATTGCACTGTCCTTGACGGGAATGATTCCCTGATCGTCAGTCTTCCCATTGGGGACTGAGATCACCCTGGCCAGATCGAGCTCAGTTACATCATCTTGTGTTGGTCTTACAATATGGGGTACATTTGTTTGTGCGTGATATAAAACATTGTACGTACCTGTGGACACGACCTCACCTGACCCTCCGTTAGGGGGTTTGATTATTGCCTTTACCAATTTGGTCGCGTCCACCTGGATGTCTTGTAGGATGGCTTCTGGAAGAGGTGCTGACATCGTTCTGGGCTCACTTTCTTGTTTGTATTCCTGAGGGAAGTTTGACATGGGGTGCAACTTGCATAGGTTAATAGTTGTACATTCAACAGTATTACAATAATCATTGTTACAGTTATTACCCTTATTCTTATAATCTATACTACAGTTGCTAAGAGCGTTTTTATTGTTCAACCTTGTGCTTTTCTCCGCAACCACAATCCTCCCCGATGCCATGTCTCTCCTCTCAAGATAAGATTCAGAAAAGTCAATTGAATCTCTTTGTAATTCACCTTCCTGTTGCCCTAACTGCACATAATCATAATGTTTACTTCGTCTCTTTGTTGGTTCAATGAGACATATCCTCCTCCTTAAATTTTGTAACACTTCTGGACTGAAGCTACCTATTCTTGGGACTTTGTCCCTGTCTTGTACAGTCATTCTCTCCCATTCATCACATAAAGATTCTGTGTGACTTCCGTATTTTTCACACATGATGTACCTTGCCGACCCAACGGGTCGGTTCTCTGAATCAACCCGAACCGAGGTTGATCGCCCCCTACCTGAACAACTGGCCCCCATAATCTGCAGGTGTTGCTTATTCCTCCTTGGATCTTTATATCAAGGTTTTCAGCGAACCCTTACAAACAAACCAAGATGTCCTGGGCAGGCCGGCGGTGGCGGTTTACCAAGTACCCCACTTACTTCTCGCCCACGTTGGCCAGTACTGCAATCACTGTAACCAGAGCTGCTGTACCCAACCCAGGGCCCCTGTGAACCTTCTGTTTACTGGAACATATGAGGGTTACCCGAAGGACACTTACTCTTTCCAGTAAAGTTGGGGTTGTTAGATAGTTCCTGAGTGACCAGCGAACTTCCCTTTAAAAATAAAAAATTACACAAATCACGTCAGAATGTACAGATAGCGTTTGTGACCACTTTACTCTAATGGTATTAGGTCAGATTACTAACTACTGCACACAATTACGTGCGGTCCAATCGTTCAGTACATAAGCACTACTTGTCATGTACTGAAAGATCAATGGAATCGATGTTTCCGGCCGCGATTCCTTCAGCAAGAGCTTATGGCCTATATGGGTTCTGCACCAACACCCCAGGCGTTGTGCCTCTTGTACCTTTATAGCGGACCTCTTTGTCTATTTTACCTGTTACCTTATGACCTCCTGGTCTGTTCTGTTAATGACCTCCTGGTCTGTTACCTTATGACCTCCTGGTCTGTTACCTTATGGTCCGCTATACTCTAATGCTCAAATATTATTTAACCAAGGATGCCTCCCTAGCCACCGTATATGTCACTTACACGTGTGTCCCTTGACGAGTACCCGACTTTCCTTTTGGTTCAACCTCTAAGTTATATAAACTTATGTGATAAAAAACACACTCACTCAACACATGTACACTTTGTTTCTATATCTATTTCTGCGCAGAAATTGTCTTCAGTCCAACTGTGTTACCAATTAGGAGCAGGATCTGTTAAACTAAATTTCAGATTTTTCCAAAAAAAAAAGATTTGCGTTATTTACCGCGTCGCGTTATTTACCGCTGTGCGTTACTTATCGCCTTTGCGCTAATTATCGCTTTGCTCTAATTCAACTTTTCGTGACTTGAGCTACGTGGGCGTAACCAGACGCTACGTTGCGTAATGTACGCTGCGTGCGTCTGCCGTTTGGATTGCGTACGCAAGTCTTTTGTTAGGGACACGTGTACGCAAAACAAAGATCCACCGTAACACAATTTCTACCTTTATCAATGTAGATGATCCCTGATCATCTACCGCACACCACACTGACTGCCTTATCTCCCAGACAAGCCGTGTGTTGGTCTATACTTTAACTATTACCTCTACTATGAAATAACAGCAAATCTCTTTTAGCACTTTCTATCAACTATAAAACTTGGCAAACAGGAATAGTGATATACGAAATTGAAAAAGAAATGCAGATATATGTATGCGTGCGTGTATACGCAAGACAGAAGAGAAATAAAACAGTTTTAAAAGACACAAGCGTTTTGTTCTTACTTCCGGTTCCCGGATTCCTTCAGCACTCTTTGTCTAAGCGAAGCAGACGCTTATCCCGTCAGCACAGCACTGCGAGACAACCTCCCACCCTTTGCTGGGGGGATAATGTCTGCTGATCTACCTAGTGCAGATATGAGAAGGATAGGACGAGTCCCCAATTGACAATGCTAAATTCCTTTGTCGTATAAACAACCCTTTATGAAGTCTAAGAACACTGTACGCTGCTTACTTAAGAAGTACCGTAAGGGTACGCTATTTGCGTAACGATCGCTCAGCCGTAGGCGAGACGCTCAAGCGTCACGTTCGCTCACGGCCCAGTGATCATAGGACAACACGTTATTGGTTATGACTAGAGTAATGATTCGCTATGGCGTAGCTTACGCTCGAGACCACGAGGAGGTCACCAGCGGCGCAGACGCTCACAACGCTATACCTTTATGTCTAAACCTTATACCAATGAAATACACAGAATACCTTAATGTGAATACAGGGTGTAAGTGCACCCTTGTGTAACCTGACTAACTACAAAGCTGCTTGAGCGTCACCGACGCTCAAGTGAACACTTAACACTATAGGAAATACACAGATACTGGTTTAGGGTCCAAAGCCTATTAACTGTATTATATCTAATATACTTGTAAAAGGGGATAACAGTACAAATGATACACTACAATATAACAGAGACTTCCTAACCAAATAACTATACAAGAAATACAATACAATACTATGCTGATCTAATACAATACAATACTAGTCTATGGGAGATACGAGAGAAAGAGAAGGGAAAGAGAGAGAGAGACGGAGAGAGATGAGAGAAATTGGCTCACAGAAAGACAATGATTACGGAGAGAAACTTACGCACAGGGTAAACGATCGCATGCGCCTGGACATCCAGCACCCGATTTTCAGCAATGAGAACCGTTGAAGAGTGAGAGCTGGATGTGGTCGGCCTGCCTATTTATGCCCCACACACAATGCAATCCTACAGTCCCTACAATCCCATTGTCCATTGGACGTCGGAATTCGGCCCTGCATCATAACAAAAGGTCATAGGTTGATTCATACAGGTGGGCTGTGACGATTTCAAACAGCTCAGGTGGGTGGGGAACTAGGTTTCCCGCCGCATACCTGAGTATGAGTAAATAGTAGAAATGGACATAAACTTCTTATGTCCATAACTATTCGCACGAGCGATTAATACGCTCCAAACCAACACCGGAATATTGCTATTTAAATACTCTTCCGATGGGTACCAAACACTGCTGTATGATTCCTGTTAGACCCTTCCTACAATACAAAGAGGGATTCCTCAGCTCAGGGACATTCTATATTAACCAAACTTTCAGAATCTATCAAAGGGACCATGATCTACAAACTACATTAATTGTGAAAATATGTAACGAATGAGTCGCACGCTACGACTACATAAACTCTACCGTAAATACGCATACCGTGCGCCCGCGGGTGCACGCTATTGCGGGTATGCGCCTTCACGGGAGAGCGTACGCATGCGCAGCACGGACCAGTGTGCGGTGCAAATATGGCAACGTGCATGGGGATATTTTTCTGACTTTGACAATGAAGAAGATAGAAAAAAAAAACCACCACAGGTAGGTATACAATTATGGACGAGCACTGACGACACAGAGGTAGCTACAGCCGTGGACTACCGTACTGCGTCTGCTAGTATAGAGATTATAATGATATAAAAAATATATATATATCACTACTGCAGGTATATATAATATAATGATGGACCTGCTGGACACTGTCAGCAGACTCCTAAACTACTAGTATGAAGAAGATAAAAAAAAAACCCCCACCACAGGTAGGTATACAATTATGGACGAGCACTGACGACACAGAGGTAGCTACAGCCGTGGACTACCGTACTGCGTCTGCTAGTATAGAGATGATAATTATTTAAAAAATATATATATATCACTACTGCAGGTATATATAATATAATGACGGACCTGCTGGACTCTGTCAGCAGACTCCTAAACTACTAGTATGAAGAAGATAGAAAAAAAAACCCACCACAGGTAGGTATACAATTATGGACGAGCACTGACGACACAGAGGTAGCTACAGCCGTGGACTACCGTACTGCGTCTACTAGTATAGAGATGATAATGATATAAAAAATATATATATATCACTACTGCAGGTATATATAATATAATGACGGACCTACTGGACACTGTCAGCAGACTCCTAAACTACTAGTATGAAGAAGATAGAAAAAAAAACCCCACCACAGGTAGGTATACAATTATGGACGAGCACTGACGACACAGAGGTAGCTACAGCCGTGGACTACCGTACTGCGTCTGCTAGTATAGAGATGATAATGATATAAAAAATATATATATATATATCACTACTGCAGGTATATATAATATAATGACGGACCTGCTGGACACTGTCAGCAGACTCCTAAACTACTAGTATGAAGAAGATAGAAAAAAAAACCCCACCACAGGTAGGTATACAATTATGGACGAGCACTGACGACACAGAGGTAGCTACAGCCGTGGACTACCGTACTGCGTCTGCTAGTATAGAGATGATAATGATATAAAAAATATATATATATCACTACTGCAGGTATATATAATATAATGACGGACCTGCTGAACACTGTCAGCAGACTCGTAAACTACTAGTATGAAGCAGATAGAAAAAAAACCCCCACCACAGGTAGGTATACAATTATGGACGAGCACTGACGACACAGAGGTAGCTACAGCCGTGGACTACCGTACTGCGTCTGCTAGTATAGAGATGATAATGATATAAAAAATAAATATATATCACTACTGCAGGTATATATAATATAATGACGGACCTGCTGGACACTGTCAGCAGACTCCTAAACTACTAGTATGAAGAAGATAGAAAAAAAAACCCCACCACAGGTAGGTATACAATTATGGACGAGCACTGACGACACAGAGGTAGCTACAGCCGTGGACTACCGTACTGCGTCTGCTAGTATACAGATGATAATGATATAAAAAATATATATATATCACTACTGCAGGTATATATAATATAATGACGGACCTGCTGGACACTGTCAGCAGACTCCTAAACTACTAGTATGAAGAAGATAGAAAAAAAAACCCCACCACAGGTAGGTATACAATTATGGACGAGCACTGACGACACAGAGGTAGCTACAGCCGTGGACTACCGTACTGCGTCTGCTAGTAGAGAGATGATAATGATATAAAAAATATATATATATCACTACTGCAGGTATATATAATATAATGACGGACCTGCTGGACACTGTCAGCAGACTCCTAAACTACTAGTATGAAGAAGATAGAAAAAAAACCCCCACCACAGGTAGGTATACAATTATGGACGAGCACTGATGACACAGAGGTAGCTACAGCCGTGGACTACCGTACTGCGTCTGCTAGTATAGAGATGATAATGATATAAAAAATATATATATATCACTACTGCAGGTATATATAATATAATGATGGACCTGCTGGACACTGTCAGCAGACTCCTAAACTACTAGTATGAAGAAGATAGAAAAAAAACCCCACCACAGGTAGGTATACAATTATGGACGAGCACTGACGACACAGAGGTAGCCACAGCCGTGGACTACCGTACTGCGTCTGCTAATATAGAGATGATAAAGATGATAGAGATGAACAAAAAAAATATAACACTACAGCAGGTAAATATTTATATAATATAATGAATGACGGACCTGCTGGACACTGTCAGCAGAATGCGTTTATAGAATAAAAAAAACAAACACCACAGGAGTGTTTAACTTTTTCAGGCAGACAATATACTGGTGGTCACTGCTCAGTCACACTGGCAGCAAAAGTGTGCACTGTACTCCTGCTATAACTGCACCCCAGTCTCCCCCACAATTCAGCTGTGTGAGCAGTGAGCACTCAGCACAGTCAGATATACATATAGATGATATTATCATGCAGCACACTGAGGCTGAGCACAGATATGGTATGTGACTGTGTATCGTTTTTTTTCAGGCAGAGAACGGATTATATTAAATAATAAATAAAACTGGTGGTGGTCAGTCACTAGTAACTATCAGCAAAACTCTGCACTCTGAGTACTCCTAATGCTCCCCAAAATTACTAAGTAATCAACTCAAGTGTCTCTATCTATTCTAACGGAGAGGACGCCAGCCACGTCCTCTCCCTATCAATCTCAATGCACGTGTGAAAATGGCGGCGACGCGCGTCTCCTTATATAGAATCCGAGTCTCGCGATAGAATACGAGCCTCGCGAGAATCCGACAGCGGGATGATGACGTTCGGGCGCGCTCGGGTTAGCCGAGCAAGGCGGGAAGATCCGAGTCTGCCTCGGACCCGTGTAAAAAGGCTGAAGTTCGGGGGGGTTCGGATTCCGAGGAACCGAACCCGCTCATCTCTAACTGTGACCCCCGGTGCTGTAAAGTGTGCTGCCGTTTTGCAGCGTCACTTTACTGCACCGGGGTCACAGCACAGCATATAGAGGACCCGGTGCCCGTCAGCGCTCACCGGAGCAGCGGACACCGACTCCCTGGACAGGTGAGTATGTTTTGTTTTGTTTTTACTTTTTTTAATTTTTACACTGTGATCAGCTTGTGTGTCCAGGGGCAGAGAAAGCTGGGCAAAAGGGTGCATATCGCCAGGGCCGTCATTTCGTATGGGCTCAATGGGCTCTTGCCCAAGGGCCCCAGGAGTATAAGGGCCCTATGTTGATAGCTGAGGGTCCCCTCTTTCCAGGAGTACCAGATTTTTGAAAATCGGCCCAGGGGAACCGGAGATATTCGACTTGAAAGCAGTGGTCCCCATCCAAGCCTGTTAATTGCTCTTCCCAGCCAGATATCTCAGGTTCTGTCTGACTTACAGTTTTTCTGATGGTATACAACAAAAGCTGGGACTCTCTCCTTTTGGTGGACACTGCAGCTTGTCTCTGTTATGCCCAGAACCAGAGATATCAGTCTTCAAGCAGCTGGCCCCTGCTCCAGCTCCAGAAGCCTTATATGCAGTTTTATATTTTCGTTGGTGAATTGCTCTGGCTCCTGAGCTCTGATCCCCAAGTTCCCAGAACCTCCTGACAGGTGGGATTCTCTAGTTTTTTATCCCATTCAAAGCTAAGAAATCTATTTTCAGGAACTTGAGATATCTGCAGTCAAGCAAGCTGCCCTCCCACCGGAAAATGATGAATATTAAGCCCACTCCACTATCCACCCCTCCCCTACGTATTAAATCCGAACCCGCCCGAACTTCATTTTTTTTTACACGGGGCCGAGCAACTCGGATCTTCCCGCCTTGCTCGGTTAACCCGAGCGCGCCCGAACGTCATCATCCCGCTGTCGGATTCTCGCGAGGCTCGGATTCTATCGCGAGACTCGGATTCTATATAAGGAGCCGCGCGTCGCCGCCATTTTCACACGTGCATTGAGATTCATAGGGAGAGGACGTGGCTGGCGTCCTCTCCGTTTATAGAGAAGAGAGTGAGACTAGAGTAGAGAGAGACACAGTAGTAATTTTGGGGAGCATTAGGAGGAGTACTACTACTTGCTGAAGTGATAGATAGATAGATAGATAGATAGATAGTGTGACTGTATAATGTATATCTGACTTGTGGGGGAGACACTGACAGTGGGGAGCAGTTAGAGTCTGAGAGCAGGACTCAGGAGTACATATAACGTACAGTGCACACTTTTGCTGCCAGAGTGCCACACTGCCATTGTGATCACACTGACCACCAGTATAATATATATTGTGATTGTCTGCTTAGGAGTACTACTTGCAAGTTGCTGATAGTGTGACCAGTGACCTGACCACCAGTTTAATAATCACCACCAGTTTAATATATATAATATATATATATAATTGTATATAATATATATATAATATTGTATACCACCTACCCGTTTTTTTCTTTTCTTTCTTCTTCTTTATACATACTACTATAGTAGCTTACTGTAGCAGTCTGCGGTGCTGCTGAGCTGACAGTGTCCAGCAGGTCCGTCATCAGTCATTACATAATAAATATATCTACCTGTCCGGCTGCAGTACTAGTGATATTATATATATATATATTGATTTCATCTCATTATCATCCAGTCTATATTAGCAGCAGACACAGTACGGTAATCCACGGCTGTAGCTACCTCTGTGTCGGCAGTCGCTCGTCCATCCATAATTGTATACCACCTACCCGTGGTTTTTTTCTTTTCTTTCTTCTTTATACATACTACTATAGTAGCTTACTGTAGCAGTCTGCGGTGCTGCTGAGCTGACAGTGTCCAGCAGCTCCGTCATCAGTCATTACATAATAAATATATCTACCTGTCCGGCTGCAGTACTAGTGTGATATTATATATATATATATTTCATCTCATTATCATCCAGTCTATATTAGCAGCAGACACAGTACGGTAGTCCACGGCTGTAGCTACCTCTGTGTCGGCAGTCGCTCGTCCATCCATAATTGTATACCACCTACCCGTGGTTTTTTTTTTTTCTTTCTTCTTTATACATACTACTATAGTAGCTTACTGTAGCAGTCTGCGGTGCTGCTGAGCTGACAGTGTCCAGCAGGTCCGTCATCAGTCATTACATAATAAATATATCTACCTGTCCGGCTGCAGTACTAGTGTGATATTATATATATATATATATATATTGATTTCATCTCATTATCATCCAGTCTATATTAGCAGCAGACACAGTATGGTAGTCCACGGCTGTAGCTACCTCTGTGTCGGCAGTCGCTCGTCCATCCATAATTGTATACCACCTACCCGTGGTTTTTTTTTTCTTTCTTCTTTATACATACTACTATAGTAGCTTACTGTAGCAGTCTGCGGTGCTGCTGAGCTGACAGTGTCCAGCAGGTCCGTCATCAGTCATTACATAATAAATATATCTACCTGTCCGGCTGCAGTACTAGTGTGATATTATATATATATATATATATTGATTTCATCTCATTATCATCCAGTCTATATTAGCAGCAGACACAGTACGGTAGTCCACGGCTGTAGCTACCTCTGTGTCGGCAGTCGCTCGTCCATCCATAATTGTATACCACCTACCCGTGGTTTTTTTTTTCTTTCTTCTTTATACATACTACTATAGTAGCTTACTGTAGCAGTCTGCGGTGCTGCTGAGCTGACAGTGTCCAGCAGGTCCGTCATCAGTCATTACATAATAAATATATCTACCTGTCCGGCTGCAGTACTAGTGTGATATTATATATATATATATTGATTTCATCTCATTATCATCCAGTCTATATTAGCAGCAGACACAGTACGGTAGTCCACGGCTGTAGCTACCTCTGTGTCGGCAGTCGCTCGTCCATCCATAATTGTATACCACCTACCCGTGGTTTTTTTTTTCCCTTTCTTTTTTATACATACTACTATAGTAGCTTACTGTAGCAGTCTGCGGTGCTGCTGAGCTGACAGTGTCCAGCAGGTCCGTCATCAGTCATTACATAATAAATATATCTACCTGTCCGGCTGCAGTACTAGTGTGATATTATATATATATATTGATTTCATCTCATTATCATCCAGTCTATATTAGCAGCAGACACAGTACGGTAGTCCACGGCTGTAGCTACCTCTGTGTCGGCAGTCGCTCGTCCATCCATAATTGTATACCACCTACCCGTGGTTTTTTTTTTCTTTCTTCTTTATACATACTACTATAGTAGCTTACTGTAGCAGTCTGCGGTGCTGCTGAGCTGACAGTGTCCAGCAGGTCCGCCATCAGTCATTACATAATAAATATATCTACCTGTCTGGCTGCAGTACTAGTGTGATATTATATATATATATATTGATTTCATCTCATTATCATCCAGTCTATATTAGCAGCAGACACAGTACGGTAGTCCACGGCAGTAGCTACCTCTGTGTCGGCAGTCGCTCGTCCATCCATAAGTATACTAGTATCCATCCATCTCCATTGTTTACCTGAGGTGCCTTTTAGTTGTGCCTATTAAAATATGGAGAACAAAAATGTTGAGGTTCCAAAATTAGGGAAAGATCAAGATCCACTTCCACCTCGTGCTGAAGCTGCTGCCACTAGTCATGGCCGAGACGATGAAATGCCAGCAACGTCGTCTGCCAAGGCCGATGCCCAATGTCATAGTACAGAGCATGTAAAATCCAAAACACCAAATATCAGTAAAAAAAGGACTCCAAAATCTAAAATAAAATTGTCGGAGGAGAAGCGTAAACTTGCCAATATGCCATTTACCACACGGAGTGGCAAGGAACGGCTGAGGCCCTGGCCTATGTTCATGGCTAGTGGTTCAGCTTCACATGAGGATGGAAGCACTCAGCCTCTCGCTAGAAAAATGAAAAGACTCAAGCTGGCAAAAGCACCGCAAAGAACTGTGCGTTCTTCGAAATCCCAAATCCACAAGGAGAGTCCAATTGTGTCGGTTGCGATGCCTGACCTTCCCAACACTGGACGTGAAGAGCATGCGCCTTCCACCATTTGCACGCCCCCTGCAAGTGCTGGAAGGAGCACCCGCAGTCCAGTTCCTGATAGTCAGATTGAAGATGTCAGTGTTGAAGTACACCAGGATGAGGAGGATATGGGTGTTGCTGGCGCTGGGGAGGAAATTGACAAGGAGGATTCTGATGGTGAGGTGGTTTGTTTAAGTCAGGCACCCGGGGAGACACCTGTTGTCCGTGGGAGGAATATGGCCGTTGACATGCCTGGTGAAAATACCAAAAAAATCAGCTCTTCGGTGTGGAAGTAGTTCAACAGAAATGCGGACAACATTTGTCAAGCCGTGTGTTGCCTTTGTCAAGCTGTAATAAGTAGGGGTAAGGACGTTAACCACCTCGGAACATCCTCCCTTATACGTCACCTGCAGCGCATTCATAATAAGTCAGTGACAAGTTCAAAAACTTTGGGCGACAGCGGAAGCAGTCCACTGACCAGTAAATCCCTTCCTCTTGTAACCAAGCTCACGCAAACCACCCCACCAACTCCCTCAGTGTCAATTTCCTCCTTCCCCAGGAATGCCAATAGTCCTGCAGGCCATGTCACTGGCAATTCTGACGATTCCTCTCCTGCCTGGGATTCCTCCGATGCATCCTTGCGTGTAACGCCTACTGCTGCTGGCGCTGCTGTTGTTGCTGCTGGGAGTCGATGGTCATCCCAGAGGGGAAATCGTAAGACCACTTTTACTACTTCCACCAAGCAATTGACTGTCCAACAGTCCTTTGCGAGGAAGATGAAATATCACAGCAGTCATCCTGCTGCAAAGCGGATAACTGAGGCCTTGGCATCCTGGGTGGTGAGAAACGTGGTTCCGGTATCCATCATTACTGCAGAGCCAACTAGAGACTTGTTGGAGGTACTGTGTCCCCGGTACCAAATACCATCTAGGTTCCATTTCTCTAGGCAGGCGATACCGAAAATGTACACAGACCTCAGAAAAAGAGTCACCAGTGTCCTAAAAAATGCAGCTGTACCCAATGTCCACTTAACCACGGACATGTGGACAAGTGGAGCAGGGCAGGGTCAGGACTATATGACTGTGACAGCCCACTGGGTAGATGTATGGACTTCCGCCGCAAGAACAGCAGCGGCGGCACCAGTAGCAGCATCTCGCAAACGCCAACTCTTTCCTAGGCAGGCTACGCTTTGTATCACCGGTTTCCAGAATACGCACACAGCTGAAAACCTCTTACGGCAACTGAGGAAGATCATCGCGGAATGGCTTACCCCAATTGGACTCTCCTGTGGATTTGTGGCATCGGACAACGCCAGCAATATTGTGTGTGCATTAAATCTGGGCAAATTCCAGCACGTCCCATGTTTTGCACATACCTTGAATTTGGTGGTGCAGAATTTTTTTAAAAACGACAGGGGCGTGCAAGAGATGCTGTCGGTGGCCAGAAGAATTGCGGGACACTTTCGGCGTACAGGCACCACGTACAGAAGACTGGAGCAACACCAAAAACGCCTGAACCTGCCCTGCCATCATCTGAAGCAAGAAGTGGTAACGAGGTGGAATTCAACCCTATATATGCTTCAGAGGTTGGAGGAGCAGCAAAAGGCCATTCAAGCCTATACAATTCAGCACGATATAGGAGGTGGAATGCACCTGTCTCAAGCGCAGTGGAGAATGATTTCAACGTTGTGCAAGGTTCTGCTGCCCTTTGAACTTGCCACACGTGAAGTCAGTTCAGACACTGCCAGCCTGAGTCAGGTCATTCCCCTCATCAGGCTTTTGCAGAAGAAGCTGGAGACATTGAAGGAGGAGCTAACACGGAGCGATTCCCCTAGGCATGTGGGACTTGTGGATGGAGCCCTTAATTCGCTTAACAAGGATTCACGGGTGGTCAATCTGTTGAAATCAGAGCACTACATTTTGGCCACCGTGCTCGATCCTAGATTTAAAACCTACCTTGGATCTCTCTTTCCGGCAGACACAAGTCTGCTGGGGTTCAAAGACCTGCTGGTGAGAAAATTGTCAAGTCAAGCGGAACGCGACCTGTCAACATCTCCTCCTTCACATTCTCCCGCAACTGGGGGTGCGAGGAAAAGGCTCAGAATTCCGAGCCCACCCGCTGGCGGTGATGCAGGGCAGTCTGGAGCGACTGCTGATGCTGACATCTGGTCCGGACTGAAGGACCTGTCAACGATTACGGACATGTCGTCTACTGTCACTGCATATGATTCTCTCCCCATTGAAAGAATGGTGGAGGATTATATGAGTGACACTGACCGCATCCAAGTAGGCACGTCACACAGTCCGTACTTATACTGGCAGGAAAAAGAGGCAATTTGGAGGCCCTTGCACAAACTGGCTTTATTCTACCTAAGTTGCCCTCCCACAAGTGTGTACTCCGAAAGAGTGTTTAGTGCCGCCGCTCACCTTGTCAGCAATCGGCGTACGAGGTTACTTCCAGAAAATGTGGAGAAGATGATGTTCATTAAAATGAATTATAATCAATTCCTCCGTGGAGACATTGACCAGCAGCAATTGCCTCCACAAAGTACACAGGGAGCTGAGATGGTGGATTCCAGTGGGGACGAATTGATAATCTGTGAGGAGGGGGATGTACACGGTGATATATCGGAGGATGATGATGAGGTGGACATCTTGCCTCTGTAGAGCCAGTTTGTGCAAGGAGAGATTAATTGCTTCTTTTTTGGTGGGGGTCCAAACCAACCCGTCATTTCAGTCACAGTCGTGTGGCAGACCCTGTCACTGAAATGATGGGTTGGTTAAAGTGTGCATGTCCTGTTTATACAACATAAGGGTGGGTGGGAGGGCCCAAGGACAATTCCATCTTGCACCTCTTTTTTCTTTAATTTTTCTTTGCGTCATGTGCTGTTTGGGGGGTGTTTTTTGGAAGGGCCATCCTGCGTGACACTGCAGTGCCACTCCTAGATGGGCCAGGTGTTTGTGTCGGCCACTAGGGTCGCTTATCTTACTCGCACAGCTACCTCATTGCGCCTTTTTTTCTTTGCGTCATGTGCTGTTTGGGGAGTGTTTTTTGGAAGGGCCATCCTGCGTGACACTGCAGTGCCACTCCTAGATGGGCCCGGTGTTTGTGTCGGCCACTAGGGTCGCTTATCTTACTCACACAGCTACCTCATTGCGCCTCTTTTTTTCTTTGCGTCATGTGCTGTTTGGGGAGTGTTTTTTGGAAGGGCCATCCTGCGTGACACTGCAGTGCCACTCCTAGATGGGCCCGGTGTTTGTGTCGGCCACTAGGGTCGCTTATCTTACTCACACAGCTACCTCATTGCGCCTCTTTTTTTCTTTGCGTCATGTGCTGTTTGGGGAGTGTTTTTTGGAAGGGCCATCCTGCGTGACACTGCAGTGCCACTCCTAGATGGGCCAGGTGTTTGTGTCGGCCACTAGGGTCGCTTATCTTACTCACACAGCTACCTCATTGCGCCTCTTTTTTTCTTTGCGTCATGTGCTGTTTGGGGAGTGTTTTTTGGAAGGGCCATCCTGCGTGACACTGCAGTGCCACTCCTAGATGGGCCCGGTGTTTGTGTCGGCCACTAGGGTTGCTTATCTTACTCACACAGCTACCTCATTGCGCCTCTTTTTTTCTTTGCGTCATGTGCTGTTTGGGGAGTGTTTTTTGGAAGGGCCATCCTGCGTGACACTGCAGTGCCACTCCTAGATGGGCCCGGTGTTTGTGTCGGCCACTAGGGTCGCTTAGCTTAGTCATCCAGCGACCTCGGTGCAAATTTTAGGACTAAAAATAATATTGTGAGGTGTGAGGTATTCAGAATAGACTGAAAATGAGTGGAAATTATGGTTTATGAGGTTAATAATACTTTGGGATCAAAATGACCCCCAAATTCTATGATTTAAGCTGTTTTTTAGTGTTTTTTGAAAAAAACACCCGAATCCGACTAAAAAAATTCGGTGAGGTTTTGCCAAAACGCGGTCGAACCCAAAACACGGCCGCGGAACCGAACCCAAAAATAAAACACAAAACCCGAAAAATTTCAAGTGCACATCTCTAGTATTAAACACCCCCTACCACCCTGGAAGTCATGTACCAGGGCACCTTTATTCAGCCCAATGCCACCTTCTACAGTTTAGCCCCATCTGTGCAGTAAAGGAGTAATTAGCAGAAATTACTGCTCCAGGTCCTACATGTGAGCGGAAGATAGAACACCCCCTACCGCCGCTGATAGCACCCCAAATCCCTACCTCTGGAGGATGGATAGGGGGCCCAGTGCATTGCTGTGCCCAGGGGCCTACACTGCTGTTAAGACGGCCCTGTATATCGCAGTGCTGCCCTGTGAACTCGCCAGTCTGAGCTGGCGAGATTACCATAGGGCACACTGCAGTTTTTTTTACTTTTTTTTTTAGTAGATTTGTCCACATTACATTTCCCTTTATAAGTATGGGGAATGCGATGTGGGTTACTAAAAAAAGTGAATTATAGGGTTTGGAGCAGTTTTTCATGAAAACTGCTCCAAATGCCTTTTAATACATTCAGGTGATACTAAAATAATGTGAAAAAGGGTGTTATTACACCCTTTTCACATTATTTTAGTAAAAATTATTTTAATAAATAGACCCCATAGAATGATGCATATGACAAATCACACAGCATTGCCATGTTGCAACCATGTAATGTCACAATGGGGGTCATTCCGAGTTGATTGTAACCCCTGCAAAATTTTGCAGGGCTACGATCATGACAATAGACATGCGGGGGGATGCCCAGCACGTCAGTGCCCCCCCCCCCCCCCGCAAAAGTGCAAAAGCATTGCACAGCTGCGATCTTTTGCACTTTAGGAGTAGCTCCCGGCCAGCGCAGCTTTAGCGTGCTGGCCGGGAGCTACTCGTCGCTCCCCGGCCCGCAGCGGCTGCGTGTGACATCACGCAGCCGCTGCAGCCCACCCCCCGCATGGTCTGGCCATGCCTGCGTTGGCCGGACCGCGCCCACGAAACGGTGGCCAAATGCCGCCGTAAAGCGACCACCTCTGCCTGTCAATCAGGCAGAGGCGATCGTAGCTCAGCGACAGCCTTCAGCCATCTGGCATGCGCCAGTGCACTGCGGCGCCGGCGCATGCACAGTTCTGACCCGATTGCTGCGCTGCGATAAACTTCAGTGTGTGATCTGGTCAGAATGACCCCTTAGGTGTTTAATAAGAGATTTAGGGCCACTAAGCCTTGAAGTTTTCAAACCCAGCCTGTAACATGGCAGTTAGGAGCTGATTGGTTGGTATCACCCAGTGACGTGCGGTGAGTTAAACAGCAGCGGACTCACTGGTCTTATTAACCTCCTCATCACCCCCCTTCCCCCATGAAGAAGGGAAGTAAGGGAAAAAAAACAGCATGGGACTCCCCTATTTCATGAAAACCAGCACCAGGCTCAACCAGCAAGGAGACCATAGCAGGAGGGACACTCAGTGTGGGGTCCCCCTGCCATGACATTAACCACCCCTAAACTGATCAGCCCAGGGCTAGAATTCTTCAGAAAGTGGGGACACTCCAAAAAAAAAATGGGATACCCCTCCTGAACAACAACCAGCACTGGGTTATCTATGCCCCGCACCCCTGGTGGTGGTGGGTGCGGGGTTCATGGCATGATTATATTGTTCTTTACAGGTGGCCTACAGGTGCCAGCAAGCCTGTCCAAGCATGCCGGCACTTGGAGAACCACAAGTGCCACCATGCCCGGACATTAAGGGCCCGCTGGCACCCGTAGTCCGCCTGTAAAGAGAATATTAAAATAAAAACACCACACCATATGTTTTAATATTTCATTGTACTACATCTTCACTTGGGGCGGCGGCGGCCTTTTAGCTCTTTTTCATGGCCGCTGCCTTCCCAGGGCTTCCAGCGTCTTCACCTGTGGGGCGGTGGCGTTTAAGTTTTTTTCATAGCCGCCGCCTCCCCAGGGCTTCCGGCATCTTCTGTCTTCGGGAGCTCTTGCCTGCTCTGTCCCCGCCGCTGGACTGACCACCGCTACCTAGCCGCTGGCTTATATAAGACAGTTGGGGGGCGGGGCGATGATGCTGCGAGCTGTGATTGACTCGCTGTGGCCATCTTGAATTTCAAAAATGACGCTGTGGCGCCATTTTTGAAATGGGTACCCGCTGCCGAACTCTGCAAAATGGCTAGCAGGCACTGAATCCATCCGGATCCTGGCCTGCTGCCAGCCGCACTATGTCCACCGGGTCCGATGTCACGAACCCGTCGTGTCCCACCGCATATGCTCACTACCCAGCGGATCCAACACTGGATCCGCAGGGCCAATCACATCTACTGGACTGATAGGGGCGTGCTTTCATGTGAGTGAATGCATGCCCCTGTCATTGAGGCACCTGTACTGGTGCCGCTTTTACATACATTTTCAATGGGCTTTTACAGCCCATAGTTTGGCCTCGCCCCCAGCCCGCCCCCCGCTTGCTGAACTTTACTATTGTCAGTGGGAGGCTCCTCTCCCGCTGCCTCCCACCCTGCTATGTGCATCATGAGCACAGAGAAAATTATTAGAATAAAACAAAGAAGATAACCATAACATAGACTCTGTTAGAAATATCTTCTTTGTATTATTTTAATCATTATGACAGGGGAGGCACTGCACGTCCCTGGTATCACTGTGCAATTTATCACTCTTCGGGGTTTGATACATTTTGGCCCTGGTCTGGCACACTGACTTTGGGTATCTTTCAGAAAGTCTCTATATAAATGAATTGATAACCTGCATACTGGGCCTTATTTAGGTCACATCGCACTCACAATGCAATCGCATTATGCCATGTTTAAGCCCAGTGCGCATGTGCAGGTTCCGTTCTATGTGGACCAGGCAATGCGAAAGCATCTCATTGACATGAACAGGGCTGCCATCAGAAATGTTGCTGCCCGGGACTGACAAAATAGACAGGACCCCTTCACCAAAAAAAAAAAAGATTCTGCCACACTGCTCCAGCCCTATGTGAAGTCACACAGCAGGATGTTACATATTTCTGGAGCATTGCGGATCTGCAGGAATGATTCACAGAGCTGATGTGCAGGGAAGGAGTTAGGAGACAGTGGTGGGCCCCCTCTCTATAAAGTCCCGGGATTCCAGTCCCCACAGTCCACCCCTGATGGCTGCCCTGGATGCGAATGCCTCTGCCTAATTGATAGGCAAAGGCATTCGCATGGCGGTCACTCAGCATTATGGGGGCGGGTCTGGGCTGTTTTTGGGATTGCCACGTGACATCACACACAGCCGCTGCGACAGGTAAGATGGCCTTGCTGTGCCTGCCTTCGAAGCCAGGCTGTACAGGCAGGAGGCATCACTCTTTTTGCGGGGACAGCGTTGCGATTGCAATTCAATTGCAACTGCATCGCTGGTGGCCATTAGCATGCTGGGCAGCCTTGCCCTGTGATGGGCGGCCCCCAGTATGCGAGTGCTAGCATTTGCAGTTTTGCCTAAATTAGCAAAACTGCAACTGAAGCTCAATAAGGCCCCTTATTGGTTAAATAAAGTACATCATCTGTAAAAAAACAAATAAAAAAAAGACTTATATTGTGTATTAGAAGTTTTTTGGTTGATACAGCCACTTAACTGAAAACTATCCTGTACATTGGTGGTGATGCATTCAGCTTTATCTACATTAAAATCAATCTTGACAGTATTCAGTTCACTTCAAAGATTACAGAAATGATCACATTATATTGTGGTACCCCGGGGGCTGGTGTGGACATAGAGGAGTTAGATCCAGGGAAGTTCTTTGTATTATGGAAATAATGATCACCATACATATACAAAGAAACGGCAACTTACAAGAAATATAACACTTTCAACACAATAGTTTGCAATACAGTAGTGAATAAGCAATGCACTGTAACTAGGGAAAATGCAATATACTATAATTGTCTCAATATACTATAATTTAAACACACAATAAACTGTTCCAAAACACAGATACACTGTAGAAAATAGCAACATGGCTAATTGTTTCAGCAGATTTAGCAAAACCCTTAAAATGTTCAGTTATTTACGCTAAAGTAAAGTCATTGGAGTCCTCTGTTGCTAGATAGTCACTGTCCTCTAGCATGCATTTGTAATCTAAAATAGGCACAAGCAATCAGATTAGCACAGTGGTAGCCAACCATGGTACTCCAGAGCTACCAACAGTTCACGTTTTCCAGTTCACCTAGCAGGTGCACAGGTGTAGTCATTACTAACTGACACATTTTAAAAGATCCACAGTTGGAGCTAATTACTTCACTTGTGATTCTGTGAGGAGACCTGGAAAACGTGAACTGTTGGTAGCTCTTGAGGACCAGGGTTGGCTACCCCTGGATTAGCATTTAATTGCTGATCTTTCATGATTCCAGGGAGCAAAAGCTTTGGCTTTCCAATGATAAGACACAAGGGGGTACATTTACTAAGATTGGAGTTCTATTTAAGATGGGATGTTGCCCATAGCAACAAATCAGATTCTACATCTCATTTATTTAGCACCTTCTAGAAGATAATACATGAAATATAATTTTTTGCAATGGGTAACATCCCATCTTAAACTCCCATCTTAGTAAATTTACCCCAATAAATACAGTTCTACATTCAATATGACACTTATCTTCAGCACTTCACAGTATCAATTGCTCAGTCCCAAAATGCTCTTTCATCAGCTGATTAACACAAAATGGCTGACCCTCTTTACACTGGTAAACTCAGGCACTGTTGCACTAGTAGCTCAATCAAGATGTGTATCATGCTGTGCACAAATTCGGTCTCCTACAGAAGTCAGAATTACACAGTACTGTAAATATGCTTCTTAATATACTTTCAATATTGCTCAGCAGATCTCAGTATCTCTCAAGAATTCTCAGTATCTGTCAAGTACTCTCTCAAGTATAACAGTTCTCAGTAATGCCTAAACGGGTATGGGTCATTGGTTCGACTCAACTTAGGTCGACAGTCATTAGGTCGACCACTGAAGGTTGACATGGGCATTAGGTCGACATGCAGTAGGTCGACGTGGGCATTAGGTCGACATGGACTAGGCCGACAGGTGAAAAGGTCGACATGAGTTTTTGGAGGGGGGGTTTTGTGTTGTTTTTTTTGTAAAGTGACAGGGAACCCGAATTAGTGCACCGTGTCCCCTCGCTTCGCTCGGCACTAGTTACCATTCCAATCTTAGTCCACGTGGATCCTCAAGTATGGAAAAATCCAAAAAATTAAGTTTTTTTTTTTAAAAAACCTCATGTCGACCTTTTGACCTGTCGACCTAATGGCCATGTCAATGCATGTCGACCTTCAGCGGTTGACCTAATGACTGTCAACCTAAGCTGTGTCAACCTAACGACCGCATCCCACTTAAACAGTTCTCAATAGCACTGCAGAGATGTCTCCTTTTTACTAGAGATGAGTGGGTTCGGTTTCTCTGAATCCGAACCCGCCCGAACTTCATGGTTTTTTTCACGTGTCCGAGCAGACTCGGATCCTCCCGCCTTGCTCGGTTAACCCGAGCGCGCCCGAACGTCATCATGACGCTGTCGGATTCTCGCGAGACTCGGATTCTATATAAGGAGCCGCGCGTCGCCGCCATTTTCACACGTGCATTGAGATTGATAGGGAGAGGACGTGGCTGGCGTCCTCTCCATTTAGATTAGAAGAGAGAGAGAGAGAGAGAGATTGACCTGATTTACTGGAGCTTAGGAGTACTGTAGAAGTGTAGAGACTGCAGAGTTTACTAGTGACTGACCACAGTGACCACCAGACAGTGCAGTTTTGTTTTATTTAATATATCCGTTCTCTGCCTGAAAAAAACGATGCACACAGTGACTCAGTCACATACCATATCTGTGTGCACTGCTCAGCCCAGTGTGCTGCATCATCTATGTATATATATCTGACTGTGCTCAGCTCACACAGCTTATAATTGTGGGGGAGACTGGGGAGCACCGCAGTGCCAGTTATAGGTTATAGCAGGAGCCAGGAGTACATATTATATTAAAATTAAACAGTGCACACTTTTGCTGCAGGAGTGCCACTGCCAGTGTGACTGACCAGTGACCTGACCACACTGACCACCAGTATAGTTAGTAGTATACTATATTGTGATTGCCTGAAAAAGTTAAACACTCGTCGTGTGACTTCACTTGTGTGGTGTTTTTTTTTTATTCTATAAAAAAACTCATTCTGCTGACAGACAGTGTCCAGCAGGTCCGTCATTATATAATATATACCTGTCCGGCTGCAGTAGTGATATATATATATTTTTTATATAATTATTTATCATCCAGTCGCAGCAGACACAGTACGGTAGTTCACGGCTGTAGCTACCTCTGTGTCGGCACTCGGCAGTCCATCCATAATTGTATACCACCTACCCGTGGTTTTTTTTTCTTTCTTCTTTATACATACATACTACTACATCTCTTTATCAACCAGTCTATATTAGCAGCAGACACAGTACAGTACGGTAGTTCACGGCTGTAGCTACCTCTGTGTCGGCACTCGGCAGTCCGTCCATAATTGTATACCACCTACCCATGTTTTTTTTTTCTTCTTTATACATACATACTACTACATCTCTTTATCAACCAGTCTATATTAGCAGCAGACACAGTACAGTACGGTAGTCCACGGCTGTAGCTACCTCTGTGTCAGCACTCGGCAGTCCGTCCATAATTGTATACCACCTACCCGTGGTTTTTTTTTCTTTCTTCTTTATACATACATACTACTACATCTCTTTATCAACCAGTCTATATTAGCAGCAGACATAGTACAGTACGGTAGTCCACGGCTGTAGCTACCTCTGTGTCGGCACTCGGCAGTCCGTCCATAATTGTATACCACCTACCCGAGGTTTTTTTTTCTTTCTTCTTTATACATACATACTACTACATCTCTTTATCAACCAGTCTATATTAGCAGCAGACACAGTACAGTACGGTAGTCCACGGCTGTAGCTACCTCTGTGTCGGCACTCGGCAGTCCGTCCATAATTGTATACCACCTACCCGTGGTTTTTTTTTCTTTCTTCTTTATACATACATACTACTACATCTCTTTATCAACCAGTCTATATTAGCAGCAGACACAGTACAGTACGGTAGTTCACGGCTGTAGCTACCTCTGTGTCGGCACTCGGCAGTCCGTCCATAATTGTATACCACCTACCCGTGGTTTTTTTTTCTTTCTTCTTTATACATACATAATACTACATCTCTTTATCAACCAGTCTATATTAGCAGCAGACACAGTACAGTACGGTAGTCCACGGCTGTAGCTACCTCTGTGTCGGCACTCGGCAGTCCGTCCATAATTGTATACCACCTACCCGTGGTTTTTTTTTCTTTCTTCTTTATACATACATACTACTACATCTCTTTATCAACCAGTCTATATTAGCAGCAGACACAGTACAGTACGGTAGTTCACGGCTGTAGCTACCTCTGTGTCGGCACTCGGCAGTCCGTCCATAATTGTATACCACCTACCCGTGGTTTTTTTTTCTTTCTTCTTTATACATACATACTACTACATCTCTTTATCAACCAGTCTATATTAGCAGCAGACACAGTACAGTACGGTAGTCCACGGCTGTAGCTACCTCTGTGTCGGCACTCGGCAGTCCGTCCATAATTGTATACTAGTATCCATCCATCTCCATTGTTTACCTGAGGTGCCTTTTAGTTGTGCCTATTAAAATATGGAGAACAAAAATGTTGAGGTTCCAAAATTAGGGAAAGATCAAGATCCACTTCCACCTCGTGCTGAAGCTGCTGCCACTAGTCATGGCCGAGACGATGAAATGCCAGCAACGTCGTCTGCCAAGGCCGATGCCCAATGTCATAGTACAGAGCATGTCAAATCCAAAACACCAAATATCAGTAAAAAAAGGACTCCAAAACCTAAAATAAAATTGTCGGAGGAGAAGCGTAAACTTGCCAATATGCCATTTACCACACGGAGTGGCAAGGAACGGCTGAGGCCCTGGCCTATGTTCATGGCTAGTGGTTCAGCTTCACATGAGGATGGAGGCACTCAGCCTCTCGCTAGAAAAATGAAAAGACTCAAGCTGGCAAAAGCAGTAGCACCGCAAAGAACTGTGCGTTCTTCGAAATCCCAAATCCACAAGGAGAGTCCAATTGTGTCGGTTGCGATGCCTGACCTTCCCAACACTGGACGTGAAGAGCATGCGCCTTCCACCATTTGCACGCCCCCTGCAAGTGCTGGAAGGAGCACCCGCAGTCCAGTTCCTGATAGTCAGATTGAAGATGTCAGTGTTGAAGTACACCAGGATGAGGAGGATATGGGTGTTGCTGGCGCTGGGGAGGAAATTGACCAGGAGGATTCTGATGGTGAGGTGGTTTGTTTAAGTCAGGCACCCGGGGAGACACCTGTTGTCCGTGGGAGGAATATGGCCGTTGACATGCCTGGTGAAAATACCAAAAAAATCAGCTCTTCGGTGTGGAACTATTTCAACAGAAATGCGGACAACAGGTGTCAAGCCGTGTGTTCCCTTTGTCAAGCTGTAATAAGTAGGGGTAAGGATGTTAACCACCTCGGAACATCCTCCCTTATACGTCACCTGCAGCGCATTCATAATAAGTCAGTGACAAGTTCAAAAACTTTGGGTGACAGCGGAAGCAGTCCACTGACCAGTAAATCCCTTCCTCTTGTAACCAAGCTCACGCAAACCACCCCACCAACTCCCTCAGTGTCAATTTCCTCCTTCCCCAGGAATGCCAATAGTCCTGCAGGCCATGTCACTGGCAATTCTGATGATTCCTCTCCTGCCTGGGATTCCTCCGATGCATCCTTGCGTGTAACGCCTACTGCTGCTGGCGCTGCTGTTGTTGCTGCTGGGAGTCGATGGTCATCCCAGAGGGGAAGTCGTAAGACCACTTTTACTACTTCCACCAAGCAATTGACTGTCCAACAGTCCTTTGCGAGGAAGATGAAATATCACAGCAGTCATCCTACTGCAAAGCGGATAACTGAGGCCTTGGCATCCTGGGTGGTGAGAAACGTGGTTCCGGTATCCATCATTACTGCAGAGCCAACTAGAGACTTGTTGGAGGTACTGTGTCCCCGGTACCAAATACCATCTAGGTTCCATTTCTCTAGGCAGGCGATACCGAAAATGTACACAGACCTCAGAAAAAGAGTCACCAGTGTCCTAAAAAATGCAGCTGTACCCAATGTCCACTTAACCACGGACATGTGGACAAGTGGAGCAGGGCAGGGTCAGGACTATATGACTGTGACAGCCCACTGGGTAGATGTATGGACTCCCGCCGCAAGAACAGCAGCGGCGGCACCAGTAGCAGCATCTCGCAAACGCCAACTCTTTCCTAGGCAGGCTACGCTTTGTATCACCGGTTTCCAGAATACGCACACAGCTGAAAACCTCTTACGGCAACTGAGGAAGATCATCGCGGAATGGCTTACCCCAATTGGACTCTCCTGTGGATTTGTGGCATCGGACAACGCCAGCAATATTGTGTGTGCATTAAATCTGGGCAAATTCCAGCACGTCCCATGTTTTGCACATACCTTGAATTTGGTGGTGCAGAATTATTTAAAAAACGACAGGGGCGTGCAAGAGATGCTGTCGGTGGCCAGAAGAATTGCGGGACACTTTCGGCGTACAGGCACCACGTACAGAAGACTGGAGCACCACCAAAAACTACTGAACCTGCCCTGCCATCATCTGAAGCAAGAAGTGGTAACGAGGTGGAATTCAACCCTCTATATGCTTCAGAGGTTGGAGGAGCAGCAAAAGGCCATTCAAGCCTATACAATTGAGCACGATATAGGAGGTGGAATGCACCTGTCTCAAGCGCAGTGGAGAATGATTTCAACGTTGTGCAAGGTTCTGCTGCCCTTTGAACTTGCCACACGTGAAGTCAGTTCAGACACTGCCAGCCTGAGTCAGGTCATTCCCCTCATCAGGCTTTTGCAGAAGAAGCTGGAGACATTGAAGGAGGAGCTAACACGGAGCGATTCCGCTAGGCATGTGGGACTTGTGGATGGAGCCCTTAATTCGCTTAACAAGGATTCACGGGTGGTCAATCTGTTGAAATCAGAGCACTACATTTTGGCCACCATGCTCGATCCTAGATTTAAAGCCTACCTTGGATCTCTCTTTCTGGCAGACACAAGTCTGCTGGGGTTGAAAGACCTGCTGGTGAGAAAATTGTCAAGTCAAGCGGAATGCGACCTGTCAACATCTCCTCCTTCACATTCTCCCGCAACTGGGGGTGCGAGGAAAAGGCTCAGAATTCCGAGCCCACCCGCTGGCGGTGATGCAGGGCAGTCTGGAGCGACTGCTGATGCTGACATCTGGTCCGGACTGAAGGACCTGACAACGATTACGGACATGTCGTCTACTGTCACTGCATATGATTCTCTCCCCATTGAAAGAATGGTGGAGGATTATATGAGTGACCGCATCCAAGTAGGCACGTCACACAGTCCATACTTATACTGGCAGGAAAAAGAGGCAATTTGGAGGCCCTTGCACAAACTGGCTTTATTCTACCTAAGTTGCCCTCCCACAAGTGTGTACTCCGAAAGAGTGTTTAGTGCCGCCGCTCACCTTGTCAGCAATCGGCGTACGAGGTTACATCCAGAAAATGTGGAGAAGATGATGTTCATTAAAATGAATTATAATCAATTCCTCCGCGGAGACATTGACCAGCAGCAATTGCCTCCACAAAGTACACAGGGAGCTGAGATGGTGGATTCCAGTGGGGACGAATTGATAATCTGTGAGGAGGGGGATGTACACGGTGATATATCGGAGGATGATGATGAGGTGGACATCTTGCCTCTGTAGAGCCAGTTTGTGCAAGGAGAGATTAATTGCTTCTTTTTTGGGGGGGGTCCAAACCAACCCGTCATATCAGTCACAGTCGTGTGGCAGACCCTGTCACTGAAATGATGGGTTGGTTAAAGTGTGCATGTCCTGTTTTGTTTATACAACATAAGGGTGGGTGGGAGGGCCCAAGGACAATTCCATCTTGCACCTCTTTTTTCTTTTATTTTTCTTTGCGTCATGTGCTGTTTGGGGAGGGTTTTTTGGAAGGGACATCCTGCGTGACACTGCAGTGCCACTCCTAAATGGGCCCGGTTTTGTGTCGGCCACTAGGGTCGCTTATCTTACTCACACAGTCAGCTACCTCATTGCGCCTCTTTTTTTCTTTGCGTCATGTGCTGTTTGGGGAGGGTTTTTTGGAAGGGCCATCCTGCGTGACACTGCAGTGCCACTCCTAGATGGGCCCGGTGTTTGTGTCGGCCACTAGGGTCGCTAATCTTACTCACACAGCTACCTCATTGCGCCTCTTTTTTTCTTTGCGTCATGTGCTGTTTGGGGAGGGTTTTTTGGAAGGGACATCCTGCGTGACACTGCAGTGCCACTCCTAAATGGGCCCGGTGTTTGTGTCGGCCACTACGGTCGCTAATCTTACTCACACAGCTACCTCATTGCGCCTCTTTTTTTCTTTGCGTCATGTGCTGTTTGGGGAGGGTTTTTTGGAAGGGACATCCTGCGTGACACTGCAGTGCCACTCCTAGATGGGCCCGGTGTTTGTGTCGGCCACTAGGGTCGCTAATCTTACTCACACAGCTACCTCATTGCGCCTCTTTTTTTCTTTGCGTCATGTGCTGTTTGGGGAGGGTTTTTTGGAAGGGACATCCTGCGTGACACTGCAGTGCCACTCCTAAATGGGCCCGGTGTTTGTGTCGGCCACTACGGTCGCTAATCTTACTCACACAGCTACCTCATTGCGCCTCTTTTTTTCTTTGCGTCATGTGCTGTTTGGGGAGGGTTTTTTGGAAGGGACATCCTACGTGACACTGCAGTGCCACTCCTAGATGGGCCCGGTGTTTGTGTCGGCCACTAGGGTCGCTAATCTTACTCACACAGCTACCTCATTGCGCCTCTTTTTTTCTTTGCGTCATGTGCTGTTTGGGGAGGGTTTTTTGGAAGGGACATCCTGCGTGACACTGCAGTGCCACTCCTAAATGGGCCCGGTGTTTGTGTCGGCCACTACGGTCGCTAATCTTACTCACACAGCTACCTCATTGCGCCTCTTTTTTTCTTTGCGTCATGTGCTGTTTGGGGAGGGTTTTTTGGAAGGGACATCCTGCGTGACACTGCAGTGCCACTCCTAGATGGGCCCGGTGTTTGTGTCGGCCACTAGGGTCGCTAATCTTACTCACACAGCTACCTCATTGCGCCTCTTTTTTTCTTTGCGTCATGTGCTGTTTGGGGAGGGTTTTTTGGAAGGGACATCCTGCGTGACACTGCAGTGCCACTCCTAAATGGGCCCGGTGTTTGTGTCGGCCACTAGGGTCGCTAATCTTACTCACACAGCTACCTCATTGCGCCTCTTTTTTTCTTTGCGTCATGTGCTGTTTGGGGAGGGTTTTTTGGAAGGGACATCCTGCGTGACACTGCAGTGCCACTCCTAGATGGGCCAGGTGTTTGTGTCGGCCACTAGGGTCGCTTAGCTTAGTCATCCAGCGACCTCGGTGCAAATTTTAGGACTAAAAATAATATTGTGAGGTGTGAGGTATTCAGAATAGACTGAAAATGAGTGGAAATTATGGTTTTTGAGGTTAATAATAATATGGGATCAAAATGACCCCCAAATTCTATGATTTAAGCCGTTTTTTAGGGTTTTTTGAAAAAAACACCCGAATCCAAAACACACCCGAATCCGACAAAAAAAATTCGGTGAGGTTTTGCCAAAACGCGGTCGAACCCAAAACACGGCCGCGGAACCGAACCCAAAACCAAAACACAAAACCCGAAAAATTTCAGGCGCTCATCACTACTTTTTACAGCTGATTCACTCACTCATGGATCTCAGCTCCAGTTCTCAGTCTCACTCTCTGCTGGTGTTTCTGCAGCGGTCTCTCTGCGCACCCTCAGCAAATAATATCTGGCACCTTCACCACTTCAGCGATAACACTTTTTCCACTCCCTTGTCTCTCACAGCAGACATGCAGCACCTCAACTCGTTTTGCATTCTGCTCCTCTGGTTCTCCCAGTCTCCACTGCAGCTGTGCAACCAAACGCTTCTAATTCTGTTGCTGGCTTTCCTCTTTATAAGCATGTAGCCTCCTAAATTGCAATGTCCATTGGCTCCCATGGATCCAGAGATATCACAATATTAAAAAAGTGTTCTCCAACTGGAAGCAAGTAGTGCTGCACTGGTAAGGTCTGGGAATAATGGCCCTCATTCCGAGTTGTTCGCTCGTTGCCGAGTTTCGCTATATTGCGATTAGTCGCTTACTGCGCATGCGCAAGGTTCGCAGAGCGCATGTGGGTATTTATTTTACTCAAAAGTTAGGTATTTTACTCACGGCATAACAAGGATTTTTCATCGTTCTGGTGATCGGAGTGTGATTGACAGGAAGTGGGTGTTTCTGGGAGGAAACTGGCCGTTCTATGGGTGTGTGCGGAAAAACGCTGCCGTTTCTGGGAAAAACGCGGGAGTGGCTGGAGAAACGGGGGAGTGTCTGGGCGAACGCTGGGTGTGTTTGTGACGTCAAACCAGGAACGAAACTGACTGAATTGATCGCAGTGGCAGAGTAAGTCCCGAGCTACTGAGAAACTGCAAAGAAATTTCTATTCGCAATTATGCGAATCTTTCGTTCGCAATTCTGCTATGCTAAGATACACTCCCAGAGGGCGGCGGCTTAGCGTGTGCAATGCTGCTAAAAGCAGCTAGCAAGCGAACAACTCGGAATGAGGGCCAATGTCAATTCCAGACAAGCTATATGAAATACATTATTAACTCCTCTGTTCCTCTGCTGTCATTCTCAGTTGTTTAACACAAATGCCCAGATTTATCAAGCCTTGGAGAGAGTGATAAATTGCACGGTAATAAAGTACCAATCAACCTGCTCCTTACTGCCATGTTACAGGCTGTGTTTGAAAAAATAAGAATTTACTTACCGATAATTCTATTTCTCGGAGTCCGTAGTGGATGCTGGGGTTCCTGAAAGGACCATGGGGAATAGCGGCTCCGCAGGAGACAGGGCACAAAAAAGTAAAGCTTTACTAGGTCAGGTGGTGTGCACTGGCTCCTCCCCCTATGACCCTCCTCCAGACTCCAGTTAGGTACTGTGCCCGGACGAGCATACACAATAAGGGAGGCATTTTGAATCCCGGGTAAGACTCATACCAGCCACACCAATCACACCGTACAACTTGTGATCTAAACCCAGTTAACAGTATGACAACAGAAAGGGCCTCTTAAAGATGGCTCCTTAACAATAACCCGAATTAGTTAACAATAACTATGTACAAGTATTGCAGATAATCCGCACTTGGGATGGGCGCCCAGCATCCACTACGGACTCCGAGAAATAGAATTATCGGTAAGTAAATTCTTATTTTCTCTATCGTCCTAAGTGGATGCTGGGGTTCCTGAAAGGACCATGGGGATTATACCAAAGCTCCCAAACGGGCGGGAGAGTGCGGATGACTCTGCAGCACCGAATGAGAGAACTCCAGGTCCTCCTTTGCCAGGGTATCAAATTTGTAAAATTTTACAAACGTGTTCTCCCCCGACCACGTAGCTGCTCGGCAGAGTTGTAATGCCGAGACCCCTCGGGCAGCCGCCCAAGATGAGCCCACCTTCCTTGTGGAGTGGGCTTTTACAGTTTTAGGCTGTGGCAGGCCTGCCACAGAATGTGCAAGTTGAATTGTGTTACAAATCCAACGAGCAATCGACTGCTTAGAAGCAGGTGCGCCCAACTTGTTGGGTGCATACAATATAAACAGCGAGTCAGATTTTCTGACTCCAGCCGTCCTTGCAATGTATATTTTTAAGGCTCTGACAACGTCCAACAACTTGGAGTCCTCCAAGTCGCTAGTGGCCGCAGGCACCACAATAGGTTGGTTCAGATGAAATGCTGATACCACTTTAGGGAGAAAATGCGGACGAGTCCGCAGTTCTGCCCTATCCGAATGGAAGATTAGATAAGGACTTTTATAAGATAAAGCCGCCAATTCAGATACTCTCCTGGCAGAGGCCAGGGCTAGTAACATAGTCACTTTCAATGTGAGATATTTCAAATCCACCTTTTTCAATGGTTCAAACCAATGGGATTTGAGGAAATCTAAAACTACATTTAGATCCCACGGTGCCACCGGAGGCACCACAGGAGGCTGTATATGCAGTACTCCCTTGACAAAAGTCTGGACCTCAGGGACAGAGGCCAATTCTTTTTGGAAGAATATTTACAGGGCCGAAATTTGAACCTTAATGGATCCCAATTTGAGACCCATAGATAATCCTGATTGCAGGAAATGTAGGAAACGACCCAGTTGGAATTCCTCCGTCGGAACCCTCCGATCCTCGCACCACGCTACATATTTTCGCCAAATGCGGTGATAATGTTTCACGGTGACTTCCTTCCGTGCCTTAATCAAGGTAGGAATGACTTCTTCTGGAACGCCTTTCCCTTTTAGGATCTGGCGTTCAACCGCCATGCCGTCAAACGCAGCCGCGGTAAGTCTTGAAAAAGACAGGGACCCTGCTGTAGCAGGTCCCTTCTCAGAGGTAGAGGCCACGGTTCGTCCGTGAGCATCTCTTGAAGTTCCGGATACCAAGTCCTTCTCGGCCAATCCGGAACCACTAGTATTGTTCTTACTCTTCTTTGCCGTATGATCTTCAATACCTTTGGTATGAGCGGCAGAGGAAGAAACACATACACTGACTGGTACACCCAAGGAGTTACCAGTGCGTCCACAGCTATTGCCTGTGGATCTCTTGACCTGGCGCAATATTTGTCCAGTTTCTTGTTGAGGCGAGACGCCATCATGTCTACAATTGGTCTTTCCCAACGGTCTATTAACATGTTGAAGACTTCTGGATGTAGACCCCACTCTCCCGGATGAAGATCGTGTCTGCTGAGGAAGTCTGCTTCCCAGTTGTCCACGCCCGGGATGAACACTGCTGACAGTGCTATCACGTGATTCTCCGCCCAGCGAAGAATCTTGGCAGCTTCTGCCATTGCACTCCTGCTTCTTGTGCCGCCCTGCCTGTTTACATGGGCGACCGCCGTGATGTTGTCCGACTGAATCAACACCGGCTTTCCTTGCAGGAGAAGTTCCGCCTGGCTTAGAGCATTGTAGATTGCTCTTAGTTCCAGAATGTTTATGTGAAGAGACTTTTCCAGACTCGTCCATACTCCCTGGAAGTTTCTTCCTTGTGTGACTGCTCCCCAGCCTCTCAGGCTGGCGTCCGTGGTCACCAGGATCCAATCCTGAATGCCGAATCTGCGGCCTTCTAATAGGTGAGCCTTCTGCAACCACCACAGAAGTGACACCCTTGTCTTTGGTGACAGGGTTATTCGCAGGTGCATCTGCAGATGCGACCCTGACCATTTGTCCAACAGATCCCTTTGGAATATTCTTGCATGGAATCTGCCGAATGGAATTGCTTCGTAAGAAGCCACCATTTTTCCCAGGACTCTTGTGCATTGATGTACTGACACTTTTCCTGGTTTTAGGAGGTTCCTGACCAGATCGGATAACTCCTTGGCTTTTTCCTCTGGAAGGAAAACCTTTTTCTGAACCGTGTCCAGAATCATTCCTAGGAACAGCAGACGAGTTGTCGGGATTAAATGGGATTTTGGAATATTCAGAATCCACCCGTGTTGTCTTAGCACCTCTTGAGATAGTGCTAAAGCTGTCTCCAGCTGTTCTCTGGACCTTGCCCTTATTAGGAGATCGTCCAAGTATGGGATAACTAATACGCCTTTTCTTCGAAGAAGAATCATCATCTCGGCCATTACCTTGGTAAAGACCCGAGGCGCCGTGGACAATCCGAACGGCAGCGTCTGAAACTGATAGTGACAGTTTTGAACAATGAACCTGAGGTACCCCTGGTGTGCGGGGTAAATCGGAACGTGTAGATACGCATCCTTGATGTCCAAGGATACCATAAAGTCCCCTTCTTCCAGGTTCGCTATCACTGCTCTGAGTGACTCCATCTTGAACTTGAACTTTTTTATGTAGAGGTTCAAGGACTTCAGATTTAGAATAGGCCTTACCGAGCCATCCGGCTTCGGTACCACAAATAGAGTGGAATAATACCCCTTTCCTTGTTGTAATAGGGGTACTTTGACTATCACCTGCTGAGCGTACAGCTTGTGAATGGCTTCCAACACCCTCTCCCTTTCGGAAGAGACGGTTGGTAAGGCAGACTTCAGGAAACGATGAGGAGGATCCGTCTCTAATTCCAACCTGTACCCCTGAGATATTATCTGCAGGATCCAGGGGTCTACCTGCGAGTGAGCCCACTGCGCGCTGTAATTTTTGAGACGGCCCCCCACTGTCCCCGAGTCCGCTTGAGAGGCCCCAGCGTCATGCTGAGGTTTTTGCAGGAGCCGGGGAGGGCTTCTGTTCCTGGGAAGGAGCTGCCTGTTGGTGTCTCTTCCCTCTTCCTCTGCCTCGTGGCAGGTACGACAAGCCCTTTGCTCTCTTATTTTTGTAGGAGCGAAAAGGCTGCGGTTGAAAGGTCGGTGCCTTTCTCTGTTGGGGAGTGACTTGAGGTAAAAAAGTGGATTTCCCGGCAGTAGCCGTGGCCACCAAGTCTGATAGACCAACTCCAAATAACTCCTCCCCTTTATACGGCAAAACCTCCATGTGACGTTTTGAATCCGCATCGCCTGTCCACTGTCGTGTCCATAAGGCTCTTCTGGCTGAAATGGACATAGCACTCACCCGAGATGCCAGTGTGCAAATATCCCTCTGTGCATCACGCATATAGATAAATGCATCCTTTATTTGTTCTAACGACAGTAAAACATTGTCCCTATCTAGGGTATCAATATTTTCAATCAGGGATTCTGACCAAACTACTCCAGCACTGCACATCCAGGCAGTTGCTATAGCTGGTCGTAGTATAACACCTGCATGTGTGTATATATTCTTTTGAATAACTTCCATCTTTCTATCTGATGGATCCTTAAGTGCGGCCGTCTCAGGAGAGGGTAACGCCACTTGTTTGGATAAGCGTGTGAGCGCCTTGTCCACCTTAGGGGGTGTTTCCCAGCGCGCCCTAACCTCTGGCGGGAAAGGGTATAATGCCAATAACTTTTTTGAAATTATCAACTTTTTATCAGGAGCAACCCACGCTTCATCACACACGTCATTTAATTCTTCTGATTCAGGAAAAACTGTTTGTAGTTTTTTCACACCATACATAATACCCTGTTTTACGGTATCTGTAGTATCAGCTAAATGTAACGTCTCCTTCATTGCCAAAATCATATAACGTGTGGCCCTACTGGAAAATACGTTTGAATTTCTACCGTCGTCACTGGAATCAGTGCCCGTGTCTGGGTCTGTGTCGACCGACTGAGGCAAAGGGCGTTTTACAGCCCCTGACGGTGTTTGAGGCGCCTGGACAGGCATTAATTGATTGTCCGGCCGCCTCATGTCCTCAACTGACTGTTTAAGGGAAGATAAACCATCACGTAATTCCACAAATAAAGGCATCCATTCTGGTGTCGACCCCCTGGGGGGTGACATCTGCATATTTGGCAATTGCTCCGCCTCCACACCAATATCGTCCTCATACATGTCGACACCACGTACCGACACACACCGCAAACTCACAGGGAATGCTCTAATGAAGACAGGACCCACTAGCCCTTTTGGGGAGACAGAGGGAGAGTCTGCCAGCACACACCACAAAGCGCTATATATACAAGGGATATCCTTATATTAAGTGCTCCCTTATAGCTGCTTTAATATATATATATATAGCCATTAATGTGCCCCCCCTCTCTGTTTTACCCTGTTTCTGTAGTGCAGTGCAGGGGAGAGACCTGGGAGCCGTTCTGACCAGCGGAGCTGTGACAGAAAATGGCGCCGTGTGCTGAGGAGATAGGCCCCGCCCCTTTTTCGGCGGTTTCTTCTCCCGCTATTTTTCCAGTCAGGCAGGGGTTAAATATCTCCATATAGCCCCTATGGGCTATATGTGAGGTATTTTTAGCCTTGTATAAGGTTTATATTTGCCTCTCAGAGCGCCCCCCCCCAGCGCTCTGCACCCTCAGTGACTGCCCAGTGAAGTGTGCTGAGAGGAAAATGGCGCACAGCTGCAGTGCTGTGCGCTACCTTATGAAGACTGAGGAGTCTTCAGCCGCCGGTTTCCGGACCTCTTCACGCTTCAGCATCTGCAAGGGGGTCGGCGGCGCGGCTCCGGGACCGGACTCCACGGCTGGGCCTGTGTTCGATCCCTCTGGAGCTAATGGTGTCCAGTAGCCAAGCAGCAAATCCACTCTGCATGCAGGTGAGTTTACTACTTTCCCCCTAAGTCCCACGTTGCAGTGATCCTGTTGCCAGCAGGACTCACTGTAAAGAAAAAAACCTAAACTAAACTTTCTCTAAGCAGCTCTTTAGGAGAGCCACCTAGATTGCACCCTTCTCGTTCGGGCACAAAATCTAACTGGAGTCTGGAGGAGGGTCATAGGGGGAGGAGCCAGTGCACACCACCTGACCTAGTAAAGCTTTACTTTTTTGTGCCCTGTCTCCTGCGGAGCCGCTATTCCCCATGGTCCTTTCAGGAACCCCAGCATCCACTTAGGACGATAGAGAAATGACAGTTAGGAGCTGATTGGTTGGTATTTTATAACCGTGCTATTTATCACTCTCCAAGGCTTGATAAATCTGGGCATTACTATTATTACACATGAAGAACATGATCATTTTTTAACAGACACTATAAAATAAACACATACATGACATACTGGTTGTGCTGGCATTTGTTTTTTATAGCCACTAAGGCAGAAGTGCAGGAATGGGAGAAGTGAATTGTGATTAATGTCATGCCATATCTTAGTAAGCAGAAACGCTCAGTCAATCTTACAATGCACAGCGTATTTACACCAAAGCAAACTAGATAATAAAACTACAGGGAGCATATGTTCAACACATTCTTTCTATAGATTAGAAATTCCATGAAATGTAAATATACAAACAACATGCGGCACGACGGGTCTGATATAGAAGATCTACAATAACTAAGTCGACAGTCATTAGGTCGACCCCATATGGTCGACACGCATTAGGTTGAAATTGACAAAAGGTCGACCCATGACCATGCGGTCATGCCTTGCGCTGAGATGCAGCCATGATGGGTGTGGCTCAATCTGTATGTGTTTTGACCATTAGACTCTGTCAACCTATTGTCCATGTCGACCTTTTCCAGTGTCGACCTTTTATAGGTGGACCTTTTGTCAATGTCGACCATATAGGAACCAACTTATTGACTGTCGACCTAGACATTATAGTCAACCTATAGCCTGGATCCCTGGAATGACATTGAGCAGAAAGGCAACACAAAAGTAGAACAGGAATGTCACATCAGAATTATGCAGCATGTATGAGACGTGCCCATCTGTGAAACGTGATCCGTGTGGAATTGACTTTTAATTATAAAATCGTATGTTTTAGTAAATGAATGTCTAGACTCTAGAGCAGGGATGGGGAACCTTCGGCCCTCCAGCTGTTGTTGAACTACACATCCCAGCATGCACTGCAACAGTTTTAGCATGGCCAAATAGCAAAACTGTAGTAAGGCATGCTGGTATGTGTAGTTCAACAACAGCTGGAGGGCCTAAGGTTCCCCATCCCTGCTCTAGAGTAATGATTATTTTCTTGCCTTTGACCAGTGCCTACAATACAGCACTCATTACTTTAATCCAAATGAACAACCAATCAGAGAAGGTATAGGGCCAAAGAGAGCTGGGCTGGGCCTGGGTGCTTTTTGGGTGTTTGGCCTATGAGTATTTTTTTTTAGGGGTGTGGTCTAATTGTGAGTAGTGTGGCCAAGCCCCCTTAGGGAAAAATAAGAAAACAGTATTTGCAGCCCCGCAAAGTCCCTCCAACAAGCCTTGGCTCAGGTAATTAGTACAGGCACCCCCTTGCTTCTCTTCTCGGCGGCCATGCTTAGGGCCTAGTTATTAATATTTGCAGAAATTGCCTGTTTACTATTATTTGTTATTGCGCTATTCACAATGATAACAAATGGAGTATCAGGATTATTCAAGAAGATACTCTTGTTTTGAAAGTAGCTTTGATAAGAGGCTGTCCTGGCAAAGAGCCTGTAGTTAAGTAATAGATTGCTATTTATTTACTTCATATGGAGGCTCATTCGAAAGCGCCTGCAAAGTGGCTATTGTACGCACATTTGTCAATGTTTTCTTACTGCGCATGTGTCTGAGCCGCAGTGCGCACGAGCAGTAATTGAATTGCTATAGCGGCTGAAACAAGGAATTAGTCGCAAAGTGAGTGACGGGAAGACAACGTTTGAGGGTGGGAACGGGGAATGGTAGGGGTAAACGCAAGTGCGTCATGGCCGTTCAGGTGGCGTTTTCTGGGCGTGCATAAATTAGCAGTTGCGATCTTACTTGTTACTGGAGAGCCCTCTGCGTCCTGGAAGAGCAGCTCAGCCTGAGCATCTACAGAGGCACTCAGACTCTACAATATGTTCCGATTTGCAATGATGGTACTGATGTATCAGCAATTATACACCATCGGACGGATATGATGCCAACGGTCATCCTTCCATCACCCGGGTCACTATCACTTTCTACTGATTGCTGGAATGGGCTAATATCATAGCCCCCGTCCCGTCTACTCAGCGATACATTCAAGTGAATAAGGATTCCCTAGTGCCATGAACTGCGGCAATAAGGTATCCTTATTGTCAGGGGCATAGCACATATATTAATGCCTCTATGTCAGTAATGCAGATGCTTCTTGGAATGTGAAATGCTAATTAAGCCGTACATCCTCATAGCCATGTTTCTGGTCTTGTTCCTTTGATTGAGTACAGAGTAACATGTAAGTACACCAATGCGGCATTTGTTTTCACAGATTGTATTACGAGAGGTGCCCGTAGGCCTTCTTCCTCTTGATAAACATTGAGGTCGAGAACAGACATTTCTTTTATTTGCTGGGGCTAGAAGTCTCTGTCAGTTCCTATAAACTAGTTTATAAATCAACATGAATAACTGGGGATGTCACGTAGAGGCCTGTGGATGTGACACTTGTAATTCCGTCTTCCCTCAAACTTTAGGTATTAAATATTTCTTATACAGTCACTGAAAGAAGAAAGAAAACAGCTTAGAGAGGTAATAAAGCGAGGCCGGCCATAACGTAGCCAGCTCTTCCATTCTGCATGTCAGCACTAATTTACTTTCCTTTTATAAGTCTTTATAGACTAGAACTTAAAGGAACACAATTGGGCAAAATACCCTGCTGCAGATACCCACAAAATACACCCTGACCCACCCAACCACACCCTACAGTCTGTTGCGGTTATGCCCACTTTCAGATACACCAGTTACTTTCATTGTCTGCGAATCTGGGCAGAGCCAATGTCTCAGAGTCAGACTGTGCATGAAATTATTAACGCTAGGAATTATTGCTGGTTCACTGTGGGCCTGAATCAGAAGCATACGCAGCAGCATGTATTGTTGGTCACTTATCTGCGACTTATTGCAAATGGTACAAACTTCTTCTCTTGTGTATACCTGTGCGGCTGAATGTGTAGCGTGTGAGACACGTCTGTACATGCAGTAATACCGATTGGTATGTCCTTATACGCCACCATCGGTCACACTATCAAAACTTCACCAGCCCCAAGGCAGGAGCAGTTTCTCCGCCTAATTATTGTCTCCTGTATCTGCAGCTGTGTACTCATCCCCCTGCAACACTCCCATAGCACACCCACTGGATGGACCATTTATGCATGCGTTTCTCTAGCCACCTCCCAGTCACCACCCAGGAACGCCCATTGCGTCTTGATCAAAACAGCACCTTTGCGCTTACACTCTGTGTAACACATATGCCATGAGTTTTTATGAGTTTTCATGCATTCACAGATAATAATAATAATAATAATAATAATAATAATAGTAATAATAATATTTATATAGTACTTATCTCCTCATAGGACTCAAAGGGTGGTATTCAATTATTTTCACCCCCTTCCACACCCGTTCTGTTTCTGTTGATGGGCTTGGTATAATCATTTCCACTTACTACTCCCAGGGTAGCGAGGGCACCCAATCATTTACGCCGCTAAACCTGTTTACTATGGGCGCGATATACGCAATAACGGGGATCACTTTAGAAAAAAGATTGGGCATGATATATCATTTGACTATCGCCCATAGTGTTTACAGCACAAAATACAAAATAGGCTTAACAGTAGATATTAGTGAAATGCTTGGGTGAACAGGAAAGTCTTGAGTCTATTTTTTAAGGATTCTAAAGTGGGGGCCTCTCCAACTGTGTGGGGAAGCGAGTCCCACAGAGTTGGAGCCAGAAAGCTGAAAGCTCAACCCCCAGATGAATTCTGGGAGATTCTAGGTACTGCTATTAGTCATCATCTACAAATTGCAGTAATCAAACTGGAAAGTGAGAGATCAGAAGCTGCTTTAAATACATTGGGTGCTGGTGAGTAAGGTAGACGATTACCAGATATCAGCGTAATATGGGCCTTGAGATGTAAATGTGGAATGACCGGCTCCGGAACCTGTCTCCTTGGTCCACGTAATGCTTCCGTCTGGTCAGCCTGGAACCCTATTTGGTTTGGATCATACTCCTATTTCCTGCTGCCAGCGCGTTTCGGGATGATTACCTTCACTGCCTCGATGAAGGGAATCGTCCCGAAATGTGTCGGCAGCAGGAGATAGGAGTGTTGTCCAAACCAAACAGGTACCAGGCTGACCAGACGGAAGCATTACGTGGACCAAGGAGACAGGTTCCGGAGCCGGTCATTCCACAGTTACATCTCAAGGCCCATATTACGCTGATATCTGGTATTCCTCTACTTTGACCATTATGAATTTGATGAGTCGTTGTATTGAATGATGGATTTCCAATGCTTTAAAAAAAAAATATTTTATATGTTTTGTGATCGAAGTTTTGTTATATTATTTTCCAATATACTACACTATATTCAATCTATATCTTCTCTTTATATGGAATCCATTGGAGACACATTCGCTAATTAACAAGTGATGTACTGAGAGAAGTTTTCCAACCAATTTCTTTTGACACTAGCGCACTCTATTGGACTTTCTTTTGCATGTTGTAATTCTATCTTGGTATTAGGGAATACCACTGGTCTAAGGGGGTGCTGCTGATACTGGTTCAATTAGGCGCCATGGTCACTCTTTAAACCCATTTGTTAGTACAATATTGAAAATTAATTTGTCATCTTACAGGCAGCCAGCCAGTGAAGGCAGTAGAAAATGGGTATGTGTCTGGAATGGTGCTGGTTGGTTAATAGTCTGGCAGCTGCATTTTATACCATCTGCAAGCGATGCAACTCTTTTGCTGGGAGTCCAAGGTAGAGGGCATTGCCGTTGTCTAGGCGTGATGATACAAATGCATGTATGACTTTAGGCATATCTTCTGAGGGAATTAAGTGCTTGATTCTGGCTATGTTCCTTAGGTTAATGAATGAGGATTTGATTGTGGCTGATACAGTACCTAATGTTTAAGTATCAAGCCACTATCCAGGACAACGCCAAGATTCCGCACATGATCAGTGTTTTGTAGTTGCTGCAGACTTGTCCTGTGATCTATCATTAGGACCTCTGTTTATGAGGGTTCAGTCGCAGCCAACTGGCACTCATCCACTCCTGGAGCTCAGCTAGACAGCCGTTTAAGGTTGTTATAAGGTTCTCAGTACCCGGAGCAAAGGACAGGCACAGTTGTGTATCATCTGCATAGCAGTGGTAGACCAGGCAATGGCGCCTAAATATTTCACACAATGGTAGCATGTATGCTGCAAGACCTTGAGGAACACCACATGACAGTATCACCAGTGATGATGAGTATACTCTAGACAGGGCCGGTTCTTGGCTTTGTGGCGCTCGGGCAAAGTATAGGGGTGTGGCTTCAAATGGGGGCGTGGTCAGTTACGCCCCCATTTGTGCCCCCTGTAGCGCCGCTGGAAAAAAAAACTTACTATCCCCGTTCCTGATCCAGACCGCTGCAGACCTCCTCCGCCGGTGCCGCGACGCTCTTCTCCTCTCCTCTCCTCGATCTATGGGAGAGACGTTATTACGTGTCTCCCATAGAACAGCATAGACACTAGAGGTCAATTATGACCCCTAGTGTCTGTGCCACTATGCTGTGCAGTGCGCGATGACGTCATCGCGCACCGCACAGCAAAGGTCCTCTCCATGAAGGGAAACTAGACCGAAGCGTCTAGTTGACGTCATCTGGTTCCCTTCAAAGCGGGGGGCACAGCGGGCGGCACAGTGGCGGATCTTGCCATGGTGTGGCGCCCTCCGGATGGCGTCAACGCCCTCCGGAAGGCGGCGCCCCGGGCAAAAGTCCTGCTTGCCCGTGGCAAGATCCGCTACTGACTCTAGACGAAACTCTCTATGACCTGCCAGTGAGAAAATTGTTTGAATCAGCTAAGGACTGTGCCATCCAGTCCACAGAAATTCTTCAGGCGCTCAATTCGAAAAAAATTGCTTAGCTACGTGGAACATCGGCAGTGCGTGCAGTTTTCAAATTACTCTGAATCAGGACCAATATGTGCAGAATCTAATGAGCGATGGGTCTTCACCACAAAATCTCTTTAAGGTGGTAATGGACTTGGTGGTGGAGTATCTGTTTTCTAATTTATTCCACATGCATTATGGATTTACAGGCATATTTATTAACATTTTTTTTTACTATCATTATTTAAGTATTTCTTAAATGTATTATTGGGCTTTTGGTACAGTTTTCTTGAATAACTGCTCCAAACCCTTTAATTCACTTTTTTTCAGTAACCAGATTGCATTTCCCATACTTATAATGGGAAATGCGATCTGACCAAATTGACGATAATTATTTTTTTTAAAATACCTGAGACAGCGTTATCAGAGGGCTCACTGCGGATCCCGTACTCTTGCACAGCTTTCTCTGCCCCTAGGCAGACCGGGGGGTTGACCCAGCGGCTGCGATAGCGGCATATGCACAGCACATACTTGGAGTATTCTTTATGGAAAATACCCAGATATTGCTGCAAAGTGGAATCGCAGGGACAGAGCTTTCTCTCAAGCTCTGCCCTGCATGCAATAATTGATTGAATCGCAGTGCGGATTGGGACGATTTTATCACATCGCATCTGCATCCTCAGATAAAGATGGTGATAAATTGGCTCCTTAATGTTTGTTACCATGTTCTCTATCATTTTTTTGTGATACTAAGTATGTGGTGGGCTGGGTAAGATATGTCGATATACATCATGCAGATATTGATGAAGTGTTGACATGTTAGACCAGAGGTTCTCAAACTTGGTCCTCGGGGGCCCACACAGTGCATGTTTTGCAGGTCTCCTCACAGAATCACAAGTGAAATAATTAGCTCCACCTGTGGACCTTTTAAAATGTGTCAGTGAGTAATTAATACACCTGTGCACCTGCTGGGTTACCTGCAAAACATGCACTGTGTGGGGTCCTGAGGACCGAGTTTGAGAACCTCTGTGTTAGACTGTTGATATATCGCCCTGGTGGCCCAGTGGTAACTTATCTTCTCCTGTCGGTTGCAGACGCTCCAGCGACATCTCTCAAGTCCCAGCAGTCATGTGACCATCACTTCTGGGTCAGACGTCTGATCCTCCTGTGTTTGGGTGAGTAATGATCTGATAGACTGCATTCACCTGAGACACAGGTTACTAGTGATTTGATAGGCTGCATTCTCCTGAGACACAGGTTACTAGTTATTTGATAGGCTGCATTCTCCTGAGACACGGGTAACTACTGATCTGATAGGCTGCATTCTCCTGAGACACAGGTAATTACTGATCTAATAGGCTGCATTCTCCTGAGACACGGGTAACTACTGATCTAATTATAGGCTGCATTCTCCTGAGACACAGGTAATTACTGATCTGATAGGCTGCATTCTCCTGAGACACGGGTAACTACTAATCTGATAGGTTGCATTCTCCTGAGACACGGGTAACTACTGATCTGATAGGTTGCATTCTCCTGAGACACGGGTAACTACTGATCTGATAGGCTACATTCTCCTGAGACACGGGTAACTACTGATCTAATAGGCTGCATTCTCCTGAGACACGGGTAACTACTGATCTAATAGGCTGCATTCTCCTGAGACACGGGTTACTAGTAATCAGATTTGATGCATTCTCCTGAGACACGGGTTACTAGTAATCAGATATGATGCATTGCTATGAGACGCAGGTTACTAGTGACCAAATACTGTAAAATGCATTTTTGTGAGACACAAGTTACAAGAGAATTAATAATTTGAATTAATAATCTACAATCTAGGACAGATATGGACCCAATGATCAAAACCCCTCCCTACCAATCCTAAAAAAATACATGTTCTTTGATTTTCATGTCACTGGATTACATATCTACTTCTATACGTTTTGTTTTTTTAATAATAATTTGAAAATTATTTATTTAATGAATAGAAAAATGCCTTCTCTGTTCCCTGAGTCTATTAATCAAACCATAAAGCGCATGAGACAGGAGGCAGTGCATCAACATATGGAAAATGCCGCCTATTATTTATTCTCATCCTCTCACTAGCACACAGATGTTCATGACACAGGGAGTCCACACCACATTTCATCAGTGTACATATATTACGTTGACATGCTAAGGTCTGATCTTACATTTCATTCCAACAAAGTGACAGGTTTGTAGTTCCCAGATGCCAAGGCCCAGCAGGTGACAGATGGGGATACCCTGAGATGGCTGGGAAAACAACTTCATTTGGCATCTTGGTGTCTTGACTAATGAAATATGCTCAACGTGTATTCTGTATAACTCTGAGCCTGCATAGACTTGTACACAAACAGTTCAAGGCAGCACTATATACTTCACTGGTGTTATCTATGATTGCACAAAGCATGTCATTAAAATGCACTTAGTGGTCATTCAACAGAACAGCACTGGGGTTTGAACAGTACGATAATGTCAACAACTCTATAAACTAATGCCAGGTTTTTCTTCCTGTCAGTTTTTTTTAATGTACTTTTAGCCCATTTAGTCAATGAAATATGAAAGTAAAAGTGGTTCCTTTAAAAATGATCCCTTTAGTACTGCAGGTTTTGTAAAAGTAAGGCTGGAAAATAAACCCAGTTTGTGAGGATTATTGACTTTGAAAATGTTAAATGCTACATTTATCTGGGACTCTGGGTCAGGTTGACTCCACTAACGCCCTTGTGTCCCTGTTTTATTTACTATGCGGTATTGAGTCCTGGTATACATCCTGTTTGCAATCACTACATCCTCTTCACCTCATCTCTAGATAATATATGGGCCTGATTCAATCTCGGATGCTGGACCTAGACACAGAGGGTTGCGGTTGGGGATACATACTAGGGTGCTGTAACATAGGCGTGCGCAGAACATTTTATTAGGGGGTGCACCGTCGGAGGGGTGTGTTTGGTACCACCTATTGGGCGTGTCTAGCACTGCCTATTGGCACTCAAAGCAATATAAACATATGCCCCCAGCGGTGCCCCTTACTCAATACCCTCAGCGGTGCCAGAAACACACTAGCCCCCAGCGGTGCCAGATACACACTAGCCCCCAGCGGTGCCAGATACACATATGCCCCCAGCGGTGCCAGATACACGTATGCCCCCAGCGGTGCCAGATACACGTATGCCCCCAGCGGTGCCAGATACACGTATGTGCCCCCAGCAGTGCCAGATACACACTAGCCCCCAGCGGTGCCAGATACACGTATGCCCCCAGCGGTGCCAGATACACGTATGCCCCCAGCGGTGCCAGATACACATAAGCCCCCAGCGGAGCCAGATACACGTATGCCCCCAGCGGTGCCAGATACACGTATGCCCCCAGCGGTGCCAGATACACGTAGCAGGAAACTTTTAAACTGCTGGGCGGAGCTTGCATGAAAGAACTATAGATACCAGCATAACACTTGCAGATAAGCACATTTACATTGGCTATTAAACTACTGGGCGGAGCTTGCATGAAAGAACTACAAATACCAGCATAACTCAGGGCAGTACGGATGGTGTAATGGTTAGCATTACTGCCTCACAGCACTGAGGTCATGGGTTCGATTCCCACCATGGCCCAACTGTGTGGAGTTTGTATATTCTCCCCGTACTTGCGTGGGTTTCCTCCGGGTACTCCGGTTTCCTCCCACAATCCAAAAATATACTGGTAGGTTAATTGGATCCCAACAAAATTAACCCTAGCATGAATGTGTGTGCATGTACATGTTGTAGGGAATATAGATTGTAAGCTCCACTTGGGCAGGGACTGATGTGAATGGCCAAATATTCTCTGGAAAGCGCTGCGGAATATGTGTGCGCTATATAAATAACTGGTAATAAATAAATAAATAACTCAATTGCATATAAGCACATTTACATTGGCTATTAAACTACTGGGCGGAGCTTGCATGAAAGAACTATAGATACCAGCATAACACAATTGCCTATAAGCACATTTACATAGACTATCAAACTGCTGGGCGGAGCTTGCATGAAAGAACTATAGATACCAGCATAACTCAATTGCATATAAGCACATTTACATTGGCTATTAAACTACTGGGCGGAGCTTGCATGAAAGAACTACAGATACCAGCATAACTCAATTGCCTATAAGCACATTTACATTGACTCTCAAACTGCTGGGCGGAGCTTGCATGAAAGAACTATAGATACCAGCATAACTCAATTGCATATAAGCACATTTACATTGGCTATTAAACTACTGGGCGGAGCTTGCATGAAAGAACTACAGATACCAGCATAACACAATTGCCTATAAGCACATTTACATTGACTCTCAAACTGCTGGGCGGAGCTTGCATGAAAGAACTATAGATACCAGCATAACTCAATTGCATATAAGCACATTTACATTGGCTATTAAACTACTGGGCGGAGCTTGCATGAAAGAACTACAGATACCAGCATAACTCAATTGCCTATAAGCACATTTACATTGACTCTCAAACTGCTGGGCGGAGCTTGCATGAAAGAACTATAGATACCAGCATAACTCAATTGCATATAAGCACATTTACATTGGCTATTAAACTACTGGGCGGAGCTTGCATGAAAGAACTACAGATACCAGCATAACACAATTGCCTATAAGCACATTTACATTGACTCTCAAACTGCTGGGCGGAGCTTGCATGAAAGAACTATAGATACCAGCATAACTCAATTGCATATAAGCACATTTACATTGGCTATTAAACTACTGGGTGGAGCTTGCATGAAAGAACTACAGATACCAGCATAACTCAATTGCATATAAGCACATTTACATTGGCTATTAAACTACTGGGCGGAGCTTGCATGAAAGAACTACAGATACCAGCATAACTCAATTGCAGATAAGCACATTCACATTGACTCTTAAACTGCTGGGCGGAGCTTGCATGAAAGAACTAAAGATACCAGCATAACTTAACTATATCATTAGCTTAAGACACACCCCTCTTCAATTATAATAAACCTGAGGGTACCGACTATCAAAGGGGAGCCCAAGGAGCTTAGGGGTGCCTACCCCCTTTTATTAAATAAAATATTCCCCATTTGCAGAGTTTTGCAGCGGAGGGCATTACAGGGGCAGAGTATGGCAGCGGAAGGGTGATCAGGGTCTCACCACCTGCTGCGGCGCTTCTGCCACCTCCGATCAGCTCCCGAATATTCTGTGCCTCCCGGGATGCAAAGCACCGCGCCGGGGAATGCACTCTGGTCCTGGGCTCTGCGCTCCGTACACCTCCTCCCGACAGCCGGCGACGTCTTACGATCTCCAAAGGGGTCCTCTCGTCCCAGCCACCAGGGGTCCTCGCCAGGGGTCTTCTTTCCTCTCCGCAGGCGTCTGGTCGGCGTCACGGATCACCAGGGTCCTCTGCGGCGGTCGTCCTCTGCGATGCCTGCTTCTCCCCGACACCGATCCTCCGCGAAGCTCTGGTCTTCCGCGATGGTCCTCCCCTTCATCCGGCAGTACTCGGGACAGCTCCTCTACTCCGGTCAGTCAGGCAGCACTCGGTCCTCGGCAAGTAGCAGACCTGTCTCTTCACCCGGTCGGGTAAGCGATCCTCTTCTTTCGGGCTCAGTCCTTTCCTCTCCGGGCAGGCAGCCGGTCAGCTCCGTCCTCCGGCTCACTTCCCTTCTCCGCTGCCAGCCGCTTCTTTTAAAGGGGAAAGTTTCCTCTACTCCACCCACGGTCTCTCTTTTTACTGGATCTCCCCGCCGGTCGTCGCCCGCCCCAAAGTCCTTTTCCCCTGCAACTTTAGGGGTCCAATCAGCACGGGGCCCCAATTCTCGGGCTTGCTGTTACTGAGGCCGGGGGGATCATTTCGGAGGGCTGAAGGCGCCAAACTCAGGGCTCTTCTGCCCTGCAACTGCAAGGGGGTCCAATCGTTGACGGCTCCATTTCCCGGGGCTGGCTGTTGCTGAGAGAGGAGGAATATTTGTGGAAGGTTTGAGATGCCCATTTCTTTTCTTTCATGTCAAGAGTTGTCAGGCATCTATCACACAACCCTTCCTAATCTATGGGCCATTTGCATCCATACAGTGTAAAAGGGGCTCTATTACCCACAAAAGTATGCAAAAAAAAAAACTCCCTACAAAATATAGGGTATTACACATATGCCCTCAGTGGTGCCAGATACAGATGCCCCCAGTGGTGCCAGATACATAAATACCCCCAGTGGTGCCAGATACATATGCCCCCAGTGGTGCCAGATACATATGCCCCCATTTGTGCTCACCCTCCACTGTTGTCAGTGCCGCCGATTTCCTTCTCTGATGCTGAGGAGAGGAGAGCGCAGTGCGCATCTCTCCTGTGCCTCACCGGCTGTCTCCGGCGGCCATTTGAAATATGGCGCCGGCTTGTGAGCCAATCAAGGCTCACGGGCCGGCAGCCAATCAAGAGCTGGTCGGCGAACTCTGATTGGATGACAGCCGAGAGACATTGTAAATGACTGCCACAGACGGGGACACACCGTGAGGGGCAGGAGAGACGCTCACAGAGCTCTCAACCCTTCAAGTTCAGCATCAGACTGAGACAGGAATCGGCAGCAGCAGCAACAGGTGTGCGGGGGGTGTCGGACATTAGGGGGTGCCTGTGCGCACCAGGCACCCCCCGTGCGCACGCCTATAGCTGTAGACACAGGGATGGGGCAGGAGAGACATGGGAGGATGGTGTGGAGAGAAACAAAGGGGATGAGGATGGAGAGACTTGGGGGATAAGACTGAGAGACACAGGAGGGGATGAGGTTTGAAAAGACAAAGGGGGATGAGCCAATGGGTAATTGGTCTGTACATGCCAGGGAAGGAGAGGGGCCCAAAAAGCATGAAAGTACCAGGCCCCAAGATTTACAGTATGTTGCTGGCCCTGTTTACGCTAGACTTACTGTCAGCAATAACAGTTCCAGACCCAACTCTTAATTAGCTTGTCTGTCCAATACAGGTAGGGTTACCACCTCATCCCTTTAATTCTGGACATATATTAATTACACAGGTTGTGTGGCTGGCTGACTTCAAGACTCCATTTCACCTGGTTTTAATCAGCAACAGAACCTGTGTAATTAATATGTGTCCAGAATTAAAGGGATGAGGTGGTAACCCTAAATACAGGGGAAGTGAAATAATGCTTTCCAGTAAGTAGCTCCTGCTCACAAGAATCAGTGACCAAATTATGACCATCTACATTATTTTCGCCCAACAGGTCGTCACCAAATGGTCAACGTGCATATGGTCAACATTGTCAAAAGGTTGATGTGACAATGGTCGACACAACATATGGTCGACATGAGGTTTTTCTTAAACATTTTTATTTATTTTTTTAAATCATGCTTTACCATCCACATGGACTACGCCTGGGAATAGTACCCTGTGCCGAAGAATGGTGAGTGAAGTGGTACACTAATTGGGCGTGTACGACCCTTCACCATGTGGCCGCATCCCGGAAGGATGTGGCCACAAGGTGATGAACAGCGGCAGCCGCAAGGTGATGAACAGCGGCATCCGTCAACGCGGTGTTTAGCGGGCGTGGGCTGGACAATGCAGGTGTGTCCAGACCTTTTTCAGGGCGGCTGCGTGACATCACATGCAGCTGCTCCGAGAAAAAAATGGTGCCGGACTGCCTGCGCAGGCAGGGGTTGACAACAAATCAATGCATTTGCAATTAAATTGTGAACGCATCGCGTTCCCAGCATGTAGGGAGACGGACGTAGATCTTGCTGTGAAAGCAAGATCTGCGTCCATCTCTGAATAATCCCCAGAGAGTTGTTTTGTGTATATATAAACACACACACACACACACACACACACACACACTATATATATATATATATATATATATATATATATACCTCCACAACAGGCACGGCACTCGAAGGACTCATTTTTAACAACTTTTAATAGCGGTGTTTACATCAACATGTTTCAAGGCCTCAGCCCCTTCGTCAGGACACACCAATACTCACAAGACAAACACACATAAAACATTTATATACCTGTTATCGAGAATCTCCTCCCGCCAGCGTCCGCGTCCACAGCTGCAGCCGTTGATTCACCGCCGGTGCCTCACTTCCGGATAGCGCAGGCGGAAATTGCTAGGCAACCGCCAGCTTGCGTTCCAGTACAGCAGGACCGGCGCCTGTGTCCTCAGACGGCGCCGTCCGTGGCCGGAGCTGCTGGAGAAAACACAACAAACAATACATATGTAAATCATACATTGACAGCACATAAGAATTTAGTCTATAACAGCTTTGCTCTCACTAAATATATGCTAAATAAGCGAGCAGTGTGTTAGCCACATATCCATATCACTAGATTAACTTGACATGTTGTAAGGATAATATCTCTGAACCACCTCGATGTGATGACCTCTTAGGTACCCGTGAGAGCAACTCTTAACACAAAGAATAAACACGCAGCTGTTGGTTAAGAATCACTCTGTTTATTATAGGAATTACGGCTTACTATGTAGATAAGACACATGGGTGTATACAATACGTGCAAGAACATAATTGGTTAAGGAAGTTAACTTACGACACTACATACAGGATATCATAAAGCGGAAACATGAAATGCACGAGGGCACCACGAGCTCTATGTCCTTATAAGGACTTCCGTACACGGACAGGGGTACGTGTCGAAACTAAGGCACAGTTAGTACATAGTTTCAGTGTGTGGCGTGGGAGTAGCTTCATATGGTTATAAATTTTATATGGGAACCTTGAGACGTCTTTGTCTCTGTAGCAATAACAGTGAGTAAAGAACATGGACCCTTTAACCCTTCAACCCCCTCTTAGAATCATAAATTCATATGATATGATTCTTCCGAGGAGGTTTCCCTGAACGGTATTTGGCCAGATATTGTTTATAGCCTGCAGGTGAGTTGTCATGTGGTGGGGCTATAGACTCATACATGAGATTATTCTCGATGGTCTTAGTTGTGAGCCGTCGGCAACATGGTAGGATGCAGAACACAATAACACATATAAGAATGAGAGTAATCAATATAAAGATTCCCAATTGTACAAGTGCTTGTTTCCAGTTCTCAAACCACCCGAAGTATTGGCTCCAGGGGTTATCAATGCCGGAATTCTTTCTCAATTCTACAGATAAATCCTCTAGTTTTTTTATGGCTAGGGTGTATGGAGGCCTCTGCCTTAGCAAGCTTATGGAACTTAAAATATTCTACAATATATGTGGCTACATGTGTGTTGGAGGAGTTATACCATAAAGTGATCACCCCTCCCTTCTGTGAGATGTCAACCTCAGTTTTACAGGGGAGTGTCAGGACTGTGATAAAAGTCAGGGCAACACAAGCCCAGCATGATCCGTGGTTCACCATCGTCTTCTCCATGTATGAAGTCATCATTTTGGATGAGTTGGAGGTCGGGGCTGTCTGCCCCCGTTAGTACCTCTTCCTGCTGGAGGTCAGGGCTGTCCGCCCCCGTTAGTACCTCTCTTTGTTGTTGGGGGTCAGAGTTGTCTACTCCCGTTAGTACCCCTTCTGGTCTTCCTTCCCGGTCTGGTCTAGGTATGTTCTTTACTCGGGACGCATGTATCCAGGTAGGGCCTTCTTTGGTAAGGATCGCTGTTCTGGTAACTGCAACAACCTCTGTTTCGGGACCGTACGCAAAGTCTCCTGGTTCTTTGTTTCTGGGGAGAACCTTAACAACCACTCTGTCTCCCACCTGGAAGGGGTGAGTTGGTTCCTGTGGATTAGAGGGATTTTTCCGAACAACATTATGCTCAACTTCAGTCAGTTTGGTTATGAGAGACCTTACATACTCTTCCCTGATCTGATCGAGATCCCCCTCTTGCACTATCATGGGTTTCTTTGCCCAGGGCGTGGGAAAGGGTCTTCCCATGAGTATCTCAAAGGGGGAGTATCCCAAAGTCTTCTGTGGGGTCATCCTGATTTCTGCTAGAATGATAGGGAGGACTTGTTTCCATTTGTGAAAGGTACCTCCCGTGGCCTTCCTTAACTTGTCCTTAATAGTCCTATTCATCCTCTCTACGACCCCTGAACTTTGGGGGTGATACGGAATGTGAAACTTCCATTCTATCTGTAGGGCCTTTACCAAAGCCTGTGTGATCTTGGCCGTGAAAGCTGAACCTTTGTCACTATTTATTTGTAATGGGCAGCCCCACCTGGGTATAACTTCCTGTGTGAGTATTCTAGCAACAGTCTTGGCATCCTCCACCTTGGTAGGGAATGCTTCGGGCCACCTTGAAAACATGTCTACTATAACTAAGGCATACTCCTGTTTATCCCCTTTGTTTGGGATATGAGTAAAATCAATTTGCAAATGAGTAAAGGGCGTGGTTGGATATGCCAGGTGTTGGTGAGCTGCCTTCATAGGATTGTTAGGGTTGTTTCTTAAGCATGTAATGCATCTGCTAACATACTGGTCAACTAGTAATCTCGCGTCTGTGATGTAAAAATCTTTGTCTAGTAATGTATGTGTTGTATGTTTGCTGTTGTGACCAATCCCATGATAGTGCGATATGAACAAAGGAGCGCTTGCTTGAGGTATACATGGTTTCCCCTCTTTGCAGATTAATCCTGTTTTAGGATTCTTCTGCATTATTGGAAACAACCAATCAGCTAAATCTTTGGGGGAGGCAGAAACTTGGAGTTCAGTAAGTAGATACTGATCATCTATCATGGGTGGGGTCATGACGGCCATGGCTTGGTGTATGGTGGGGAGCTGAGCTGCCTGGCGGGTGGAGCTATCTGCGAAAGCATTTCCCCTGGAGATTTCATCAGCCCCACCAGTGTGGGCTCTACAATGTAAGATGGCAATGTCACTAGGCAGGAGTATTGCATGAAGTAAGTCAGTGATAAGTTTGGCATTTGAAATGTTCTTACCGTCAGCTCCGATAAAACCCCGGCGGGACCAGATGACTCCATGGTCATGCACAACGCCGTAGGCGTATTTTGAGTCAGTGTAGATGGTAACAGGTTTATCCCGGTACAGAGTACATGCCCTGGTTAGGGCTATGAGCTCAGCAGCCTGGGCAGATTGGTAAGGTATGGGCTTTGCTTCAAGAATGTCATTGGGCAGGCGCACAACGGCATTACCTGCTTGGTATGTGGAGTCATTTGGTCTAGTACAAGAGCCGTCAACAAAGACGTGGTCAGAATCAGGTACCGGTATGGGGGACATGTCCAATCTGGGAGATGTCTCAGTCTCAATAGTCATGCAGCAGTCATGGTCATCGGGCAAGTCGTCTTGGGGACCTTTGAGACCAAGAAGAGCATTTAGTATAGGGGCAGGGCCTGAAGTTGCATTGGCATACTTAATAGTAAGGGAGGGATTTCCCAGCAATTGTACTTCTTAGCCACTAAGGCGTTGGGCAGACATATGTTGTGTGTGGAGGCCTTTAAGTAGGGTAACTACATTATGTGTGGTATGTAGTACAGTAAGGTGACCTAGGGTGAGAGTCATGGCCATCTCAGCCACCATTGCGCAGGCTGCCAGGGCTCGAAGACAAGCAGGCATTCCCTGGACTGACACGGGCATTATTTTAGAAAAAAATGCCACGGGGCGCAGCTTACCTCCATGTTCTTGAGTTAGTACCCCCGCCATGGTTTTACAGTTGTCCCTTGCAAAGAGATGAAAAGGTAATACATAGTTGGGGAGGCCAAGTGCCGGACTTTTAATTAACAAACATTTCAAATTCTCATATGCATCCAACATTTCTTGTGACCATTGTATGTCTCTGGGTTTGTCAGCTAGTGTGGTTTGCCTCAGAATATTGTCATAATAGGAACAATCAGATATCCACTGTGTGCAGTAGTTTATCATACCCAGAAAGGACAGCATTTCCTTCTGAGTGGCTGGGCGGACCAGACCCAGTACAGACTGAATGCGTTGTGGACTGACCTTCCTCTCTCCCTCTGTGAGGACAAAACCCAGATAATCAACTTGCTTTTTACACCATTGCATTTTAGTTTTTGACACTTTGTGTCCACATTGACAGAGCCATTGTAGCAGTGATAAACCATCCTCTCGGCAGGCCTCCTCCGTTTGACTACAGAGAAGCAGATCATCTGCATACTGTAGCAGGACAGAACCTTGGGGGGGGTGCCATGATTTTAAAGTGGCTTGGAGGACAATGGTGTAAACAACAGGAGCGTCTATGAACCCCTGGGGTAACCTACACCAAGTTAATTGCTGGCCCCCAAAAGAAAATGCAAACAGTAATTGTGTCTGTGGGTCAACAGGTATGCTAAAAAAGGCATTTTTCAAGTCAATGACGGTAAAATGCACAGCGTTCGCAGGGATGGCTGAGAGGAGGGAGTTAGTGTCTGGGACTATGGGAGCAATGGGGACAATTAGCTGGTTAATTGCCCTTAAGTCCTGTACAAATCTAGTTGAGCCATCTGATTTAGCAACAGGGTTGACAGGAGTACAGTAAGGAGAAACTACAGGTCTGAGTATGCCTTGCTGCAGGAATTGCTCTACCATGGGCTTAAGGCCATCCATTTTTTCTTTAGACAATGGATATTGTTTCTGGTAAACGGGGTGTACATCAGGTTTCAGTGTGGCCTTGTAGGGGGTACAAGATATCAGGCCTGTGTCGAGGGGCCCTTCTGCCCATACGTGGGGGTCTATGGTGTCTAGTTCAGAGGTTTCAGTAATCACGGGGAAATGTGGTGAGATTATGTCCATACCCTTACCAGTAGGGGTAATGGTTATCTGTAGTTCAGTAAGGAGGTCTCTTCCCAACAGGTTAACTGGGCAGTCAGGTATGACAGTGAATGAGTGAGTACCTATGTAATGTCCCCGTGGTGTGTCAATAGGGATAGGTACAGTGGAGTAAGCTTTTGTGGGTATCCCATTGATTCCCATTGAAGGAGCGGACTTTCTCAAGGGTCCATGGTAATGGTCCCTACACAGGACACTGGTGGTGGCTCCACTGTCAATCAGGAATGGGACACTTGTTCCATTTATGCCTAGATTGACCATTGGGGGCTCCTTCCAGTGACCAGTGAGCTGCATGAAAGTCGGGACACTCTCCTCCGGGCCCCGTCAGCGGGGTTGTCCCTGCCAGTCAATTTGGAACCTTGGGGCGTCTCTGGGAGTATTGTTAGTGGGGACAGGTCCAGTCAATGGTTGTTTAGTTTTATTAAAGGGGTAAGGACAGTCCCTAGCCCAATGTCCATCTTTTCCACAATTAAAGCAGGATGTATGTCGTCTGCTCGGAGGTGCAGGGGGCCCCCTATTCTGTGGGATGTCCCGCTGGGGGTGAGGGTTCCTGTACTGCCTCCGGGGGTTCTGAAAACTGTGGGTTGGTACATTTTGAGTAATCTTTTTGATGTCAAAACAGCCTGCTGCTTCCTTTTCATATAAATGTTTACCAACGACCTCAATGTTGTCTGAGGTCCAACTAGAAACACTTTGTTTTACAGTTAATGTCACTGTTGGCAACAAGTTGTTTATAAATGTAGAAATGAGCAAGTTGTCGGTATTAACTAGGGTGAGACCTGCCTCCTCTGACCAACACTTTTTAAATCTCTTCCAGAATTCAGTCACATTCTCACTAGGTTTCTGTTTGCAAGCTACTGCTACTGGGAGGGACGAGCGGGTTTTAAACACTGTGTCCATATGTTCACTCAGTTCATCCCACATTTTCTCTATGCCGTCCTGTGTATTGAGGGGGTAATTAGTGGCAGTTTGATTAGCCGGTGCTATAGGGGTACTGATTGTGGGCACTTTACTCCAATCCCACCCGTTGTAATGATCTATGACTCCGTCTATGATAAGCCTCATGTCTTCCTGTGTGAAACTGCGGCCTTTACAAGCCTTTTTTAAGTAAGCGATGCAGCCCTTGGGTGCTACCGTAGGTTTGGGACAGTTCTTAATAATTCTGTCTAGATCCTCAATCTCAATGGGTTTTTTTAATAGTTGATCACCCACTGTCATAAAAGGCATGTGTGTCTCTGTCCCCTGTGCACCGCCGTCTGTCCCTGAAATGAGTCTACCGGACCGGGTATGTCCAGGACTAGTGATTTCATTAGTGACAATTGTGGAGTCCGCTGACTGACGAGTGGTTGCAGAGGCGGAGCGAGGGGGTGAGAGTGAGATGGAGATGGATGATGACTGAGGTGGCGGGGGCGTGGGGGCAGATGGCGGGGCTGGAATAACTGCAGAGGACAGGGCTAAGATGTCCTCGTCTGTTAAAGATGGGTATAGGCGATTGTAGGGTGGGGGACAGATGTTGTTAGTCAACTTTTGAAATCTGTCTTTTTCTTTTGCATGGAGTTGGGACTGAGTGTTGGATCTGTTCTTAGTTCTGACTTTTCTTGGTCTATCCTGCCAATGAGGGGCTATGGTAAGCCACTGCTCTCCCCCCGCCCGCATATATGTCATATCCCATTGAGGATCGTGGTCATACCACGGCCAAGCTTCCTTGTCCTCAAGGCATAAGCCCTTCACCATATCCATATAAAATGGTAAATTTGACCCGTCTCTTGGAAAGGGATCGGGACTTTTCATGGCTTCCGTCCAGCCAGCTAGGTTGTCTAGCCAGGGGTTAACAAGGTAGTAGTTTGTAGGGGAGACACAAGCAACATATTCCTTGCAGGTCTCTCCCGGGAGGGGAGGGGGGTATTCAGTTTCTTTACTCTGGTCTGATCCCATATTACCAACAAGTAACTAACGTGTTTAAAGTGAAGTTGCAACAATCTTATCATAAAAACATAGACTGTTCCGAGCACAATGTCATATAATGCGCGTACACTTACCACCCGCGCAATATATATATATTTCTAAAATAATTCACAAATAACAGGGAAAGGGAACAATAGTCTATGTATGCATTCAGCTGATCTGATCATAGATCATTGGTAACATGTGGGAGTGCATATTCCCTACAAAAACTACCGGGGACAGAAAACAACAACAGTACAACAATATGTGACACCAAATGTACGTACACTTACCACCCGTACAATTAATGTCCCTATAACTGTACACAATAATATTTGTCACAAATCAACTTCTAAATGTACTTAAAATCACTGTAAACAACAATGTCCTCTGACACTCAGCGTCCGTGCACTTACCACCCGTTCACTGAGTGTCCTTAATAGAAAAATTACAATATGAGTACTTATAAGACAGACATACAAATATTTAGGTGATCAAATCGAGGAGGCGTTGTTACGTGGACCCCTGGTCCTTCTATGGTATCCCTGATACCTGTTTATGGCGCCTTAAAAAAATCCTTTACATAAAACTACGTAACATTAAGTCCCGGACTTAAATATTACCTTGTCACGTGTTCCCGGAACACGGAGTGAGTTCAGATCCAGTAGATGGTCGCAATCCCTTAGCGGACAAGACAGACAACAAAATTCTCTATCTTACCGATCAGGGGACGATCGGCTGGATCCCGGCATCGAGCTCCCAAATTGTAAGGATAATATCTCTGAACCACCTCGATGTGATGACCTCTTAGGTACCCGTGAGAGCAACTCTTAACACAAAGAATAAACACGCAGCTGTTGGTTAAGAATCACTCTGTTTATTATAGGAATTACGGCTTACTATGTAGATAAGACACATGGGTGTATACAATACGTGCAAGAACATAATTGGTTAAGGAAGTTAACTTACGACACTACATGCAGGATATCATACAGCGGAAACATGAAATGCACGAGGGCACCACGAGCTCTATGTCCTTATAAGGACTTCCGTACACGGATAGGGGTACGTGTCGAAACTAAGGCACAGTTAGTACATAGTTTCAGTGTGTGGCGTGGGAGTAGCTTCATATGGTTATAAATTTTATATGGGAACCTTGAGACGTCTTTGTCTCTGTAGCAATAACAGTGAGTAAAGAACATGGACCCTTTAACCCTTCACATGTCCTGCTGTACTGGAACGTGGCTCCCTACCTTCCATCATCTGATGCAGGGGCATAGCTACAACTTTGTGGGCCCCATAGCTAAAAAATTAAAAGCCCCCCCTTTACTTAGTGGGCACACCAGCACCTCCCTCTCCCTTCTCTCTTGCCATGCAGACTTAGCACACCAGTCGCCTCCCCCCATTTCCTTTACTGGGCACACCTAGCACCCCATCCCTGCACCCCGCCTCACACCACACTCAGCACCTCTTCCTCCCTTGCCATCCATCATTCCCTTACTGGCCCCACCTCAGGGCCAGCTCTAGGCATGTTCGAATAGAGCGGCCGCGCAGGGCGCCACCCTTAATGGGCGCCGCGTGCTGGCACCGCCATATTTGAACATGGAGCCGGCCCTGCTCTGCAGCATCGTGTGACTTGAGTGCGCTATACGCGCTGCGCGGCGCCGGTGTCTAACGTCAGACGCCGGCGCCGCGCGCACAGCGCACTCAAGCGCCTTGGACTTGGAGGCTTCCTGGCCGCCCGCCCGCCAGCACCCCCGCACCCCCGGACCCGCACTGCCGCACCCGGACAGCAGTACTCCTCCCCATCCAACGCCGCAGGTATTTGGGGGGGGCGGCTGAGTGAATAATTTATGGATGGCACTGTGGGGGCATTTATCTGGCACTGTGGGGGCATTTATCTGGCACTGTGGGGACATTTATCTGGCACTGTAGGGACATTTATCTGGCACTGTGGCACTGGGGGCATTTATCTGGCACTGTGGGGGCATTTACCTGGCACTGTGGGGACATTTATCTGGCACTGGGGGCATTTATCTGGCACTGTGGGGACATTTATCTGGCACTGTGGCACTGGGGGCATTTACCTGGCACTGTGGGGGCATTTACCTGGCACTGTGGGGACATTTATCTGGCACTGGGGGCATTTATCTGGCACTGTGGGGACATTTATCTGGCACTGTGGCACTGGGGGCATTTACCTGGCACTGTGGGGGCATTTACCTGGCACTGTGGGGACATTTATCTGGCACTGGGGGCATTTATCTGGCACTGTGGGGATATTTATCTGGCACTGTGGGGGCATTTACCTGGCAGTGTGGGGACATTTATCTGGCACTGTGGGCATTTACCTGGCACTGTGGGGACATTTATCTGGCACTGGGGGCATTTATCTGGCACTGTGGGGACATTTATCTGGCACTGTGGCACTGGGGGCATTTAACTGGCACTGTGGGGGCATTTACCTGGCACTGTGGGGACATTTATCTGGCACTGGGGGCATTTATCTGGCACTGTGGGGACATTTATCTGGCACTGTGGCACTGGGGGCATTTATCTGGCACTGTGGGGGCATTTACCTGGCACTGTGGGGACATTTATCTGGCACTGGGGGCATTTATCTGGCACTGTGGGCATTTATCTGGCACTGTGGGGACATTTATCTGGCACTGTGGCTGTGGGGGCATTTATCTGGCACTGTGGGGGCATTTATCTGGCACTGTGGGCATTTATCTGGCACTGTGGGGACATTTATGTAGCACTGTGGGGGCATTTATGTAGCACTGTGGGGGCATTTATGTAGCACTGTGGGGGCATTTATCTGGCACTGTGGGGGCATTTATCTGGCACTGTGGGGACATTTATCTGGCACTGTGGGGGCATTTATCTAGCACTGTGGGGGCTTTTCTGTATCTACATATCTGGCACTGTGTGGCCCTTTATGTATCTGGCATTGCTGGGGGGCATGTCATGTGTTGCTGGCACTGCTGGGGGGCATGTCATGTGTAGCTGGCACGGCTGGGGAGCATATCATGTAGTGTTCCCACTAGGCGTCTGTGGCTAGGCAAAGTGTTTAACGTGCTCTGCCTGGCGCAAAGTGTCTAACGTGCTCTGCCTGGTGCAAAGTGTCTAACGTGCTCTGCCTGGCGCAAAGTGTCTAACGTGCTCTGCCTGGCGCAAAGTGTTTAACGTGCTCTGCCTGGCGCAAAGTGTCTAACGTGCTCTGCCTGGCGCAAAGTGTCTAGGAGGTTCTACCTGGTGCAGTGTGTATTAACTACACTACTGTGTGGTGTAATGCGAATTGCCACTATTATGTGGCCACGCACCTTCCCCACGAAGCAACGCCCCTAAATTTTTGCAGCGCGCCTTCGGCGCGCACTGTCCATGCTTTGCCATGTAGGTAGATGAGCACCAAGCATTACAGTATGTACATCATTTTGCCCTCCTAACTTAAAAATGTTCCCTCCCTGCCCTAAAAAGTGAACACTATCGTGTAGCTGGCACTGCTGGGGGGCATATTGTGTGTAGCTGGCACTGCTGGGGGGCATATCATGTCTATCTGGCACTGCACATTGTGTATCTGGCACTATACTGGAGACATTATGTGTATCTGACACTATACTGGAGACATTGTGTGTAAGGAACACTACTGTGGCTGTTATGTGTAAGGCTGCTAATTGTGTGCGTAGAGGGGGTGTGAAAACATATTTATAGTCTAATAATATGAAGTTATGAGGCCACGCCCACTTTCCAAGAGGCCACGCCCACTTTGCCTGGAGCGCGCCTTCGGCGCGCGCATAATGGGGAGGGGGGGGGCGCTTTTACATGTTTTGAGGTGCTAGTAGGCCTGGAGCCGGCCCTGCCCCACCTAATACCTCTTCCCTCCCCGTGCCACCCCCTCCCTTACTGGGTACAGCTAGCACCTCTTTCCCTCTTTCCCCCATGCCACCTACCCTTATCCCTTAATGGGCACACCTAGCACCTCTTCCCCCTCTTGCCACCCCCCTTCCCTAATAGGCACACCCAGCACCTCTTCTCCTCCTTCCCTCTTGCCAGGTAGAGTTAGCACACCAGCACAGCTGCTTACCTTTTCAGGCACTGGATAGATAACTGGGCCTGGGGTGCCTCCGGATGCAGGGGAAGCTGGCCAGGTTTATGGAGCCTGGGAGAAGGCGTGACATCATTGCCCATTCTAGCAGGCTGGCAGAAACCTGTAGGAGCCCGCTGGATGCTGTGAATAGACGACCGGCTGTGGGGTTGCTGAATGGCCCATATTCAGGGAGGCGGCTAGGGCGGTGCAGGCAACTCTGGCTTCTAGTGATTATCCCGTGCACCTATGGTAGCTAGTACACCCTTGACCTGATGCATTAATTTGTTATGGCTTGCGGCACAGCGACATATAAAGAATCAGTCTGACTCATTATAATGCCGACGGCTGCGGGCCCCTTCATAGCAGCAGGCATGGGTGCCATGCACTGGCTGTACCGCCACTAATTCCGCCACTGCATTGCTGTATGATTTATCAAGGAGTTTGGCCCCCTCAACTAATGCCATCTGAAGTTGGCTTTTTGCTACAGTTGTCTATGGGCTATCCTCGCCACCATGAGAGGATTCCCCAGAATCCTCCAGAGCAGCGGCAGCTGCTGCCATTGAGTTGCAGCACTTTCCAAGGTGTGCAGGGGGGAGCTGGCAAGGACATATGAACTGTCAAAGTCGAAAAATATTGCAGTACACACATCACGTACAAACCACACACAGATGGCCTCTGCGCGTGTACTTGTTCTCCCGTGCGTGCACATACTCGCAATTTGCATATGGTCGCTACCGCGGTCCTGCGCGTGGTATGGGTATTTACGGCGGAGTTTGTGAATGCATGGAGAGCTATCAAAACACATTACATATTTAATCCAAATAGTGCACAATGTACACATAGTCTCCTTACACCACATCAGAAAGTTATAGCTGTTTAAATGGTTGCAGAACAAAGGGATTCACCTTTGGAGGATAAGTGGGGACAGACTAAGGTTATAAGGTGATGTTTGGTATCCAGCTGTAGGGTATTTTAAGGGAAACATTCCGGTGTTGGTCTGCGGAAGATCGCATGTTCCTGCTGATAGTTATGTGCAGAAATAGAATATAGATATAAACTGTATTTACTGTATATTATGTATGCGGGGGGAATCCAGAGGAGACCACCCACAAGAGCAGTTAAGAAAGACATCGCCCACCTATTCAAACAGACCTATGACCTCTCCTGTACTGTAAATGACCATCCCTGTGTCCAATGGACAAAGAGATTACAGTATCCATTGTGTTATGTTTTGGATTAAGTGAATAAAGAGAGCCTGCAGCAGGCTTGGTCACACAAGACTCTCAACGCTTTCAACCTGATAGCGGAGGACCGGACCGGGAAGCGCATGCGAATATTCTCACGTATGTACATTGACTGTAGCCATTTACTCTGTTGTATTGTAGTGTATGAATTGTATTGTTAACCCCCTTCCAGATATATACTCTGTGGTGTCGGAACCCAGTTTTAACTACAAATCGGTGTTGTGTCCTCTTTTCCCTGCTAGGGTTTAAAGCGTATTACATTACCTAACTGTATAAGGTTTAAAAGTGTATTGATAAGGTGTGTACGCGCTGCGGGTACTTTGTACAGTCAGCGCTGCATAAGGTTTAAGGTGTAACATCACTGCATTGCATTGCTGCATAAGGTTTAAGGTGTAATATCATTGCATTGCATTACGGCGAAGGTTTAAAGTGTATCTAAGTGTGTGTAAGGTATATCTTTCGTTCCTGCATATCCTTTTTAATAACAAATGTATACATCAATGAGCTTTGGGACTCAGATAATGTGTGGGTGTATTGTTTTCTCTTAAGGGATATAGCGTTTGCGATGTACAGCGCACTTTTATCGTATATGGTAATAAGATGTGCCTGGCGTCTGCAATATATTTTAGAGCGGGCATTTTAAATATTTGTGAGAAATCAATTTGGCATTCATAGAACATACATCAGTCAGTTGTGAGCTGCCTTTAATTCACAGACAGCAGTGAATCAGAAAAAATGCACAGCTATCTGTTAATTAGAGGCAGTACTCATCTATCTGTCTGGGATACACAATGTCAGCCCTGCCTACCTAAGGTAAGGGGCTGGTCGCCCAGGCAGCTGGACCCACCCTGCTCTCTGCACTGTGCTATTCATCTGACACTGCTCAAAATGGTTTGCATTGGGGGGGGCGGGGGGGGGCAGGGGATAACAGTTTACCATACCCTCCAACACTCCGAAGCCAAAAATTGGTACAAATAAGGGAAGGGGAGTGTGGTCACTGGTAAAGCAGGAGTGGCTAAGCAGCGCTCCCATAGGCTTCAATAGAAATGGGAGACACCTCTTTTGGCTTTGTACCGTTTTGGCTAAGTTACAGTTGGAGGGTATACATTACTTGCCTGGACAGCAGCGGGCTCCTTAGTCCTCAGGGACTAGGGGGCCTATTTATCGCCATCCGCATCCAGGATGCGGATGACAGGTGACACAATCGCCCAAACTCGAACTGCGATAATTGATTACATCGCTGGGATGTATCAATTATCGCATGCAGGGACAGAGCTTGTGGTCAAGCTCTGTCCCTGCGATGACACTCCGCAGCATCATCGGGGTATTTTTTTGAAAAAATACCCCGATGTCCTGCTGCGCATGCGCCGCTCCCGCCAACATTGCCGCTACCACCAACACCCGGTGGAATCCCCCACCTGTCACGACTACCCCCGCACGCCGCGGTCCCCCATGCCCCCAGCAGATCAATATACTTACCAGTCCAGGTAGCCGGTCCATGCTGCTCCTGCTGGGCTGCCGGGCGGCGGATTCCGTGTGCTGCGGCGACCCCCGGTGCAGTAAAGTGCACTGCCGTTTTGTAGCGTCACTTTACTGCACCGGGGTCACATTGCAGCACATAGGGGACCCGGCGCACAGCAGCGCCCACTGGAGCAGTGGACACCAGCTCCTTGGACAGATGAGTATGGTTTTGTTTTTTGTTTTGTTTTTTTCCTTTTTACACTTTGCTCAGCTTGTGTGTCCATCAGACACACAGAGCTGATCACTGTAGCCGGGTCCCGCTCAGCTTTCTCTGCCAGGGGTAAATGCCTCCGTATCGCAGTGCTGCCCTGTGATCTCGCCAGCCTGAGCGGGTGAGATTATCACAGAGCACACTGCAGTATTTTTATTTTTATTTTATTTTTTTAGTAAATTTGGCCACATCACATTTCCCATTAAGTATGGGGAATGCGATGTGACTTACTAAAAACAAAATGATTTAAAGGGTTTGGAGCAGTTTTTAATGAAAACTGCTCCAAATGCCCTTTAATACATTCAGGTGATACTAAAATAATGTGATACTAAAATAAAACACCCTTTTTCACATTATTTTAGTAAAAATAATGTTAATAAATAGACCCCCTATGCACTTTCACATATAGGGGTAGATGTATTAAGCCTAGAGAAGTCATTAAGCAGTGATAAAGAAGTGATAAGTGCAAGGTGATAATGCACCAGCCAATCAGCTCCTAACTGTCATTTTTTAAAACCTGTAATGATTGGCTGGTGCGTTATTACCTTCCACTTATCACTTCTTTATCACTGCTTTATCAATTCTCCAGGCTTAATACATCTGCCCCATCTGTTTTTCTCATTTGTATGTTTGGGGACTGACTATGGGGGTCATTCCGAGTTGATTGCTATCTGCCGTTGTTTGCTGCGTATCGATCAGTGGAAAAAACGGCTAATCTGCGCATGCGCATGCTACGCAATGCGCACACGCGTCGTACGGGTACAAAGTCCATTGTGGTTTTGCACTGGTTCTAGCGACGATTCCAATCGCACAGCCGGCCGCAAGGAGATTGACAGAAAGAGGGCGTTTCTGGGTGTCAACTGACCGTTTTCAGGGAGTGCTTAGAAAAATGCAGGCGTGGCAGGAAAAATGCAGGTTGGGCGTTCGCTGGGCAGGTGTGTGACGTCAAAAGCCGTCCCTCCGTCGTTAGAATCAACGCACACGAAGAGTAACTACAGGGCTGGTCTTGTTTTGCACAAAAATATTTTGCAGGCGCTCTGCTGCGCAAGTGGTCGCACTTCTGCAAAGCGAAAATACACTCCCCAGTGGGCGGCGACAATGCATTTGCACGGCTGCTAAAAACTGCTAGCGAACGATCAACTCGGAATGACCCCCTATCCCCGTTACCTAAAGCAGCTGCTGTGGAAATTCTGCCTGATGTAGTGCCTGAATAATTCTTTTTTCTCACTCTGCCGAACTGTTCTCTGCCTGTGTTTGTCAGATACATGTAAGTCTACATTGACACAAGTGTGTGTTCTCTTTGTGGCCATGTGAATTTTGCATAAGTATCAGGCCCTCTGTGTTTGACATGAGGTGTAATTCACCATACCATGAAATTATCCAACCCTCCCCTCCTCGTGCGTGAGGTAACCAATGGGCCAAGGGCTATAGTACATATTAAATCTAAATAAACTTAAAGTGTTGCTCTGAAAATATTTACATACAGTATTTATCAGCTAGTACTGGAGTATTTATCAGCTATTACTGGAGTAGTGGCTGGTAGCGGTAAGAGTCCAGTATTGGGGCCTTTTGCACATGCGGATCAGCTGCTGTGGAATCGGAAGCCAGAATTGTGTTTTCAGTTTTACTTTCATAGAAATTGCAAGTAATAAAAAATAAAAATAAAACATGCTTTATTTTTTAATACTGGCCCCTGCTATTGCCATCCTGAGACGGTGCATGGCCGACATACAGTATACAACTATGATTCTTGTTAAATAGAATTGCACTATTGTCAGAGGTAGCTAGAGAAAGCTCATCACTGGTGGAAACACCGTTTCCCCAAATCTGGGCTTTTCTTTATGATAAATAGAATTTAATTTTGCTGCATTAAATCATTCATATACAGTATTGCATTGACTTATCCTGATGATTCCTACCCACAATCCCTTACATTACTCCTTTGCTCTTTTTATTGTTACAGTATGTAATAAATGTGACACATTGGTTTTACCCCATTATTCATGTCTTAATAACTTGTGTTTTGTTCGTGACAGGTATGTGAGGTATATCAGATACTTGTGCTAAGCCGGGTGGAGGCACTGAACATGCTTACAATGACTGGACCTTGAAGGAACATACTGTATACAGTAGACTGCCTGGAACACAGCTGTTTATGATAAAACTATTACATTTGATGAGGCACTGCTTATTTGTAAGAGGCTCAGACAATACGTACTAACAGTGTCAGACTGGGGCATGAAGGGTCCACCGGGGGATGCTGTTGTAGGGGCCCATACTTAAAGGTGTGGCCAGGCTCCACTGGGGCGTGGCCAGCCACCACAGAGGTTTGGCTAACCGTTACAGAGTACATGTTCTATTCCCCTTGGTAAATATATAATAAACCATATTATTGTGAAGTATAATGTAACATAAGTATAATGTATAATTCAAATGCACTAGGATAGAGTCTGGAACCTGATCCCTAGAGGAGGAGGAGGGCCCACTGGCAGTGGGGCCCACTGGTGGTTTCCCCTGTTTCCTGTGGGCCAGTCCGATCCTGCGTACTAATACTAACCAAGACAACATGGTGTACAGAGGGTCTGTAGAGACCAAATGTGCTCTGATCCCGTCTCCTGCCCCACCAGTGTTGTCGGTTGAAAAACTCAAGCGACCAGGTTCTGGGATACAATGAGTTAAATATGGAGACTGATACAGGACATTTCAAAAAGGATAAGCATTTATTTATCTAAGTTACAATGAAAACATGCAAGTAAGTTATGCCCCTTTTCCACCTACGAGCACGGGTCGCAGCCGGGAGCCTGACACGGGAGCTGCCCCCTGCTGCGACCCATGCTCGGCCCCTTTCCCATCAGCAGTCACAACCCGGCATATGCCGGGTTGGTGACGCTTCTAGTGACGCGGCAGGGGCGGCGCAGGGAGATCACATGATCTCCCAGCGCCGCCCTTCCATACAGTGTAAACGGGAGCCGTGTTGCATCGACACGGCTCCCATTTACACTACAACCCTACCCGGTGTCAAAGTCAGAAAAAATGTCTCTATGCACGTTGCCATATTTGCACCGCACACTGGTCCGCGCTGCGCATGCGTACGCTCTCCCGTGAAGGCGCATACCCGCGATAGCGTGCACTCGCAGGCGCGGTATGCGTATTTACGGTAGAGTTTATGTAGTCGTAGCGTGCGACTCATTCGTTACAAATGTTCACAATTAATGTAGTTTGTAGATCATGGTCCCCTTGATAGATTCTGAAAGTTTGGTTAAAATAGAAGGTCCCTGTTTAAAGGAATCCCTCTTTGTATTGTACGAAGGGTCTGACAGGAATCATACAGCAGTGTTTGGTACCCATCGGAAGAGTATTTAATTAGTAATATTCCGGTGTTGGTTTGGAGCGTATTAATCGCTCGTGCGAATAGTTATGGACATAAGAAGTTTATGTCCATTTCTATTATTTACACATACTCAGGTATGCGGCGGGAAACCCAGTTTCCCACCCACCTGAGCTGTTGGAAATCGTCACAGCCCACCTGTATGAATCACCCTATGACTTTTTGTTATGATGCAGGGCCGAATTCCTTCGGCCAATGGACAATGGGATTGTAGGACCATGAGATTGCATTGTGTGTGGGGCATAAATAGGCAGGCCGACCATATCCAACTCTCACTCTCTCATCAACGGTTATCTGCTGATAGCCGGGAGCTGGATATCGAGGCGCAGGCGATCATACCCTTTGTGCGTAAGTTTCTCTCCGTAATCATTGTCTTTCTGTGAGCCAATTTCTCTCATCTCTCCCCGTCTCTCTCTATCTCTCTCCTCTTTTCTCTTATATCTCTCATAGTATTATAGTATTGTATTGTATTGCATTTAGGTCAGTGTAGTATTGTCTTTTTGTATTTATTGTTTAGTTCTGTGGTTAGGAAGTCTCTGTTATATTGTAGTGTATCATTTGTACTGTTATCCCCTTTTTACAAGTATATTAGATATAATACAGTTGATAGGCTTTGGACCCTAAACCAGTATCTGTGTATTTTCTATAGTATTAAGTGTTCACTTGAGCGTCGGTGACGCTCAAGCAGCCTTGTAGTTAGTCAGGTTACACAAGGTTGCACTTACACCCTGTACTCACATTAAGGTATTCTGTGTATTTCTTTAGTATAAGGTTTATACATAAAGGTATAGCGCTGTGAGCGTCTGCATCGCTGGTGACCTACTCGTGGTCTCGAGCGTACGCTACGCTACCGCGAATCATTACTCTAGTGATAACCAATAACGTGTTCTGTGATCACTGGGCCGTGAGCGAACGTGACGCTTGAGCGTCTCGCTTACTGCTGAGCGATCGTTACGCAAATAGCGTACCATTACGGTACTTCTTAAGTAAACAGCGTACAGTGTTCTTAGACTTCATAAAGGGTTATAATTACGACAAAAGGAATTTAGCATTGTCACCGGATCATTCCCGTGTCCTACCCAGGTAGATAGCCGGGTAGGATTCACGGGTCACTTGATCCGGGTTTACCATTTTCCACTTGCAAAAAACACGGGTAAATGCGCGCCCCCGTGCATTTACCCGTGTTTTTTGAGCTAGTGGAAAAGGGGTATAACAAGTTAGACTCTGTTACAATAATAGCAATAACAAATTAGAATACCTAGCTCTTATCTAATCACCTGTCCCAGATTATGGTTATTGATGAAGTAGCTTAAATATTGTAGTCCAGTCAATCTCCAGGGTCCCATCTAAGAACTTTGACGCAAGTTAAAAGTTGTAGGGGATCTGTAGAAAACTGGATCCGCTGCAGCCAGAACCAGCTTCAATCAGAACTGATCTGCTATGTGTTAGTCTCTTGGCCAGAGGTTCTCAAACGCGGTCTTCAAGGCACCCCAACAGCCCAGGATTTAGGTATATCCATGGCTCAGCACAGATGGTTAAATCAAATTGACTGATGTCCTAATTAAGTCACCTGTGACCAAGCATGGATAAACTTAAAACCTGGACCGTTGGGGTGCCATTAGGGCCGCGTTTGAGAACCTCTGCTCTAGGCTGTATGGTATTCCTGCAATAATACGCTAACATTGTCTTAACAAATATTACTTCCAGGGTCTCTGAAGCTGGGTGTAGTAGTCATTCACATAAGATAATTTATCTTATACATGACAAGTCTTCACTTTAACCCACTTATGAACACAATGCCCCAAACAGCTGTTACGTTCCTGATGCTCAGAACTAGAAAGATGTTGCGAAGTGAGTCCAGAGCACCAGGACGTGACGCTGAAATAGGGAGGGAACGGGAATAGCCCCTAGCACCCTACCTCCGTTGTTTTACCCGTGTGGTCAGTTCACGCCTGAGTGACTATGGTTTCTTGGGCCCACGGCAGCCGCGTTTGAAGGGCGGATTAGGTCTGTCCAACTCCGATGCCCCCAGGTCTTAGCGTGAGACAAAGCGTGAACCGAGACAGGATAATAACAAGGGGACCTCTAACTAAAGCAAACAGAAGCTAGGGGCTACTAACTACCCTAAAACTAAATTTATGTGCGGCATTCCGCCAAAGGAAAAGAACAACAAAAGATATCACTGTCCACTCCCCCACACGGCACCGCCGAGTTTCGGGGAGGACAGTGAAAAGCGGAAACCTTCGCAAAAACCACCAATACAAAAAGTACCAACAGGACTAAGCGGCCTAGGCCGCAACACGCGGCAGAAGCCGCTACTCACGAAACCGGGAGAGAACCCCAACAAATGAGAACCCCCAGATGGCTGCAACAGGTTCACTTGAACAGGAAGGATTCCCAGGACCGGCTTCAGAACTCCAGGACTCAGGAGCACAGGGAGCAGGATCGACCAGATACAGCTGACCAGGAACAGACGTTACAAGGCAGGAACAGCATACAGGAAGCTATCACCGGCACTAAAAACATATACCATATAAGAATATGTATATTACAAGGAAGCGCATATATATAATCTATTTGATTAAAAATTGTAAATATTTTTTATTTAGTATTCAATTTTCTTAATAATGCATGACATAATAAAACCTTAAAACACACCAAATCTGCAGTGCAAAGAAGTCCAGAAACTGTGACTATTACCGTCCAGATAACCATATACCGCTGGAGCTCCAATAAGGATTTTCTTTAAGCACACTAAGTGCTATTTTTGTAACTCCCCGGTGAAAAGCTGGTTATTTTAAAGTGATATCCGTTGTTACTTTGTATCCACTAGCCAGAACAATATACTTTGTAGGAACTGCAAATGTTCACAATGTGCCTGCCGCACAGCAGCTAGTGTCCCCTTTCTCACCCCACCGCCAATGATTATTGCTCACCACAGCCGTACGTTGAAGCCTCAGTGCGGCTAGATCTTAAATGGTTAGTACCGAAGTTCTCTGGCGGGAGCGGCGGTAACAGCAGCGTCCACGGGGGAAGGGTGCACACTTTCAAAGTTGGTTTTAAATGATTCTTCCAAAGTGTTCTCTGGCATAGAGGGATTCTGGACAGCCTGCCGGTGTTTAAAATGGATCCTTAACGCGTTTCTCCGTGCTTCCAATCTCACGGTTTCACCTTCTGATGAAACCGTGAGATTGGAAGCACGGAGAAACGCGTTAAGGATCCATTTTAAACACCGGCAGGCTGTCCAGAATCCCTCTATGCCAGAGAACACTTTGGAAGAATCATTTAAAACCAACTTTGAAAGTGTGCACCCTTCCCCCGTGGACGCTGCTGTTACCGCCGCTCCCGCCAGAGAACTTCGGTACTAACCATTTAAGATCTAGCCGCACTGAGGCTTCAACGTACGGCTGTGGTGAGCAATAATCATTGGCGGTGGGGTGAGAAAGGGGACACTAGCTGCTGTGCGGCAGGCACATTGTGAACATTTGCAGTTCCTACAAAGTATATTGTTCTGGCTAGTGGATACAAAGTAACAACGGATATCACTTTAAAATAACCAGCTTTTCACCGGGGAGTTACAAAAATAGCACTTAGTGTGCTTAAAGAAAATCCTTATTGGAGCTCCAGCGGTATATGGTTATCTGGACGGTAATAGTCACAGTTTCTGGACTTCTTTGCACTGCAGATTTGGTGTGTTTTAAGGTTTTATTATGTCATGCATTATTAAGAAAATTGAATACTAAATAAAAAATATTTACAATTTTTAATCAAATAGATTATATATATGCGCTTCCTTGTAATATACATATTCTTATATGGTATATGTTTTTAGTGTTCAAGTTTGGAGTAAGGTAGAATACTCTATTGGGAGCTGCAAATATATCATTTAAAATTGGTACCCATCTAAGGAGTTAGTTTTAGTGCGCTTGATTGTTACACAGGTTTGACAGTTGAAATCATTAGTGGTTAGACAGTCAAAGCTGTGTGGTTTTGTTTAGCTATCACCGGCGTCTGTGCCAGGTAGTGAGGGAGAATATAACAGGGAGCCCTCCAATAGCTGCAGCGAAGCTTAATTAGTAATGTCATGCAGCTGCCCTGCTGCACGACCAGAGCTAACAGGTGTATTGATTGAAAGGAAGCAACGGGGAACGCTGTTCGTCTGTGGCGTCCCCGTTGCTAAGGGTCCGGCGGCTACGCGCGCACGGTGTCCCAGTGTTGCCAGGGACCCGGCGGCTCAGCACGCACGGCGTCCTGGCGTTGCTAGGCGCCGGGCGGGCAGGAAGGGAGGTGCGGCGGCCGTGAGCGTCGCGCGGAAGCAGACCGAGCGGCGCCGCGGACCGCGGCACCTAACAGTACCCCCCCCTCCTTGAGGAGGGGTTAAAGAACCCCTAAAGCCGGGTTTCTGAGGAAATTCCTGAATGAATAATCTCTTAAGTTTAGGGGCATGTAGATCCTTATCCAGGACCCAAGACCTTTCTTCCGGGCCATAGCCTTTCCAGTGAACCAAAAAATAAAGCCGGCCCCAAGAAACTTTGGAATCTAAAACCTTCTCCACCAAGAACTCTTGTTGCCCCTGAACATCCACCGGAGGTCTACCCTGGGAAGTCTTCCGAGGGAATCTCCTGGAAGAAAAATACTGCTTCAGAAGGGAACAGTGAAAAGTATTGCCAATTTTGAGTGATTTAGGCAAGCGTAGCCAAAAAGCAACTGGGTTGACCTTCTTAATGATAAGGAACGGTCCAATAAATTTGGGTCCCAATCTAGCCGAGGGTTGTCGGAGCTTGATGTTGCGGGTTGACAACCACACCTTATCTCCCACCTTAAAAGTGCATGGGCGTCGGAACCTATCAGAAATTTTTTTTTCTCGGAAGGCAGCCTTCTTAAGGGCAAGGTGCACCTTTTTCCAAATCATTCTGAGACGGGAAGTTAAGGTCAACGAGGAGACTGGAAAATGAGGGTAAAAAGAATTGGCTCTAGGATGAAAGCCCAAGACCGAAAAGAATGGGGACTCCTTGGTGGAAGAATGACAAGAGTTATTATAGGCAAACTTGGCCAAAGGAAGAAATTCAGACCAATCATTCTGAAGTTTGGCCGAATATAGCCGTAAATACTGTTTTAACGACTGATTAACACGTTCAGTTTGTCCGTTAGACTGTGGATGGTACCCAGATGTTAAAGAGAGTTTCATATTTAATGAGGCACAAAAACGTTTCCAGAAACGGGCGATGAATTGCGGTCCCCGATTAGAGACAATATCCCTGGGTAAACCATGGAGCCTGAACACATGGCGGAGAAATAAAACTGCCAACCCTTGAGCAGAGGGTAATCGGGGGAGAGCAATGAAGTGGGCCATCTTACTAAAACGGTCTACTACCACCCAAATGACTCGAAATCCAGCTGAAAGAGGAAGGTCCACCACGAAATCCATGGATATATGTGACCATGGCCTGAGAGGAATGGCTAAAGGTATGAGTTGCCCGACCGGCAACGCTCGAGATACCTTGTACTGAGCACAAACCTGACAGGAACGGACAAATTCCCTTACATCTTTAGAAAGATTAGGCCACCACACTGAGCGAGAGATTAACTCCAAGGTCTTAGTGATACCCGGATGACCAGAAACCTTATTATCATGAAACTCAGCTAGAACAGTGCCTCTCAGAAATTCAGGGATGAAGAGACGATCTGCAGGAGTGACTTTGGGAGCCTGCTGCTGAAGCTGGACTAGCTGTGTAAATAAATCCTGTGTGAGGCCAGCCCGGATGACAGACGATGGAACTATGGGGGTAGTAGCCGGGTGGTTGTTGTGAACCGGAAGAAAACAACGTGACAGGGCATCGGCTTTTGTATTCTTGGAACCGGGCCTGAAGGTGATAATAAACCTGAAACGAGTAAAAAACAACGCCCAACGTGCCTGTCGAGCATTAAGCCATTTAGCTGACTCAATATACTGCAGGTTCTTGTGGTCAGTAAACACCGTAATGGTATGCCTAGCTCCTTCCAGCCAATGCCTCCACTCCTCGAAAGCCCATTTAACTGCCAACAATTCTCGATTACCAACATCATAGTTGGATTCTGCGGAGGAGAATTTCCTGGACATGAAGGCACATGGGTGTAATTCCTGAGACTCCAGGTCTTCCTGAGAAAGGATAGCCCCCACTCCAACCTCTGAGGCATCTACCTCGACAATAAAGGGGAGCTCCGGGTTAGGGTGTCTGAGCACTGGAGCTGAGGCAAAGGCCTGCTTTAAGGCCAGAAAGGCAGACTTGGCTTCAGGCGACCAATTGGAAGGGTCCGCTCCTTTTTTAGTCAATGCTACTATAGGAGCAACCAAATCAGAGAAGGTATGAATAAAACGCCTATAGTAATTTGCAAACCCTAAAAAGCGCTGAATTGCTTTTAAGTTTGTGGGTTGTGCCCAATTTAGGATGGCCTGGAGTTTTTTTGGTTCCATGAAAAACCCCTTAGGAGAAATAATATACCCCAGGAAAGACACTTCTGTGATGTGGAAATCACATTTCTCCAGTTTGGCGTATAAATGATTTTTCCGTAACTTCCTGAAGGACCAGTCGCACATGGGTAATATGTTGTTCTAAAGACTCGGAGTAAATCAAAATGTCGTCTAAATAAACGACCACGAACTTTCCTAGAAAGTCGCGAAGGACGTCGTTAATGAGATCTTGAAATACAGCAGGAGCATTTGACAGCCCAAACGGCATCACCAGGTATTCATAATGTCCCGACTGTGTGCTGAAAGCCATCTTCCACTCATCCCCAGATTTAATTCGGATGAGATTGTAAGCTCCTCTAAGATCGATCTTGGAAAAGATAACGGCAGTCCGGAGCTGATCAAATAGTACTGAAATCAGTGGCAAGGGGTAGGTGTTTTTAACAGAGATTTTATTCAAAGCCCGAAAATCAATACATGGTCTGAGCGACCCATCTTTTTTCTCAACAAAAAAGAACCCTGCACTCAATGGAGATTTCGAGGGCCTAATGAAGCCTTTTTTTAGGCTCTCCTGTACATAATCATTAATTGCCGTAGTTTCCGGCCCAGACAGGGCATATAGTCTCCCCTTAGGTACAGAGGCACCGGGAACTAAGTCAATAGCGCAGTCATAGGACAGATGAGGATGCAGAATATCCGCATCACCCTTGGAGAAAACGTCGGCAAAGTCCTGATATTCCAAAGGAATAAGTTCTGGGGTGACTGCCGTAACCCGGACTGGACGGGAAATACATTCCTTAACACAAAAGGGACCCCATCGGGAAATCTCCCCAGACTGCCAATCTATGGTGGGATTATGAAAGGCAAGCCAGGGGTGACCCAGAACTATGGGGACAGCCGGACAATGGGTAAGGTAAAATTCGATTTTCTCTGAATGTAGGGCCCCCACTGTCAGTTGTACTGGAGGTGTGCGGTGAGTGATTACCCAGTTAGAAAGCGGACCACCATCCAAGCCGTGCATGGTGATACATTTATCCATAGGTATCTGTGGATGGCCCAAAGCCTGAGCCCAACCAAGATCCATGAAATTTTCCGCAGCTCCACTGTCGACGAAGGCCGACACCAACGAACTGAGGCTACCAAAGGAAATTTTTACAGGAACTAATAAGGAATCATTAGAGGAGATTAACTGAAGACCCAAGTGAACCCCCTCACTATTCACTTGGTCAGAGCGTTTCCCTGCTTATTCGGGCAATTCCGTGCGATATGTCCCTTGCCACCACAATACAAGCAAAGACCAGAATTTAGCCTGGTTCTGTCCTCTGGGGACAGCCGGGAGAGACCCATTTGCATGAGCTCCTCGACGTCCTCAGGGAAAGTATACACACATGGACTAGACCTGAAACTAGCTCCTCTTTCAGCCCTCCGCTGTTAGGTTCCTGGTGCTCAGAACAAGGGAGATGTTGCGTAGTGAGTCCAGAGCACCAGAACGTGACGCTGAAATAAGGTGTGGTGTGGAAATAGCCCCTAGCACCCTACCTTCATTGTTTCACCCGTGTGGTCAGTTCACGCCTGAGTGACTATGGTTTCTTGGGCCCACGGCAGCCGTGTTTGAAGGGCGGATTAGGTCTGCCCAACTCCGATGCCTCCAGGTCTTAGAGTGAGAAAAGGCGTGAACCGAGACAGGATAATAACAAGGGGACCTCTAACTAAAGCAAACAGAAGGCTAGGGGCTACTAACAACCAAAAACTAAATATATGTGCGGCAGGCCGCCAAAGGAAAAGAACAACAAAGGAAATGCTGTCCACTCGCCGACACAATACTGTTGTGTACCGGCGGTGACAGCACAAGCAGAACCCTCTGCAAAACACCAGTAACAAAATTTAACCAAAGAATACTGCGGCCTAGGTCGACGGACGCGGCAAAGCCGCTACTCACGGAACCGGTACCAATACTGGCAAACGGACAGGAACCCCCAATGTAGCCGACACAGACTCTCAGAACCGGAGGACAGGCAGAATCCCAAACGACAGACCGGTGGACACCAAGAAGCCAGATACTCGACCAGGCACAGACAAAGCCACAGGACTTCTGGACAGGAACGCTTCACGGCAGGACACGGGATCAGACACTGGAACCGACACTGGAACCGACACTGGAACCGACACTGGAAGCAGCTAGACAGACACTGCTAGACAGGAGCTCAGGAACTAGCTCAGAACTCAAGAACTCTGGAACTCTGGAAATATCACCAGCGTCTGTGAATTGCACTGAGCCAGAATATAACAGAGTCTTAATTAATTATGTTGTGCAGCTGCCCTGCTGCACAACTGAGAGGTGCAATCAACAGACAGGTGAGGCTGAACACATGGGAACAAGCTGCAATCACACAGACTCACCACCGGCAGCAAACAAGAGTCTTCTAAAACCAGAGCAACGGGAAATCCTGGCCTGCAAGGCAACTATAAACATAGAATAGGAATGAACCACTACCTGTGGTTCATAACAGTACCCTCTCCTTAAGGGTGAGCTCCGAACACCCCATGACACCCACGGAGAACAAAAACAGAAGTATAACTTAAAATACATAACCAAAATGCAAAACAGGAATGAGCCACAGCCGTGGCTCATAACAGTACCCCCCCCTTGAGGAGGGGTCAAAGGACCCCAAAAATTCAGACTTTCCAAAACAAGGGATACAAAAAAAAACCTGACACACTGGTCTAACAGAAACAAGCTGTGGGAACAGCTTGTAACGGTGCCCCCCCCCCCCCCCCTTGACGGTGGCCACTGGACACAAGACAAGGAAAAAAAATGTATTTTTTTTTATATCAAGGCAAGAGTCAATAATTATTTCTTATTATTATTATTTTTACAAAGTTCTTGAGGTCTGACCAAGGTAATTCCCCAAACATTGTCTGAACTGATGGTACCTCCCAGCAAGGCTGGGTTCAAATCAGAGATTGGTTTCTTAACCTTGGGAGCTGAACTTTCAGGCAAAGTACTACTATTAGAAGAAGACAGAAAAGCACATCCTGCAGTCAAAACAACGGGCTGAGACTCTTGTGTCGAGTTTACAGTATACGGTGAACTCTCAGCAGATAAGACGGGTGACCTAGAGGAACCTGAACCAATTTCTTAGGAACCATATATTTTAATAACTGCATCACTGAATGCTGGGGGATCCTGAAGAATGGGATCTTCAGCTTTCATTAGGCTGGTCGCCCACTCAAAAGGCTCTCCTCTAAAGGAATATATCAGATAGAGCACATGGTTCTCTGAAGTGATGCCCAGAAATGGTCTAGACAACAAAATGGTGTAATAGTGTTTGTAAAGCGCCAGAAATTGGACTAAGTCCCCATCAAAGATTATAGATGTTGAGATATCAACAGAGTCAGGATCTGCTTCCTTCCCATCTGACTGACTAGAGTGCTTTGCTAGGACCTGGTCACTATTGACCTTACTCGAGGCTGAGACTTTCTGAACCCCACCTGGGGCAGTGACTTTCTGAACCCCACCTGGGGCAGTGGCCCTCAGAACCCCACCAGGGGTAGTGACTTTCTGAACCCCACCCGGGGCAGTGACTTTCTGAACCCCACCCGGGGCAGTCACTTTCTGAACCCCACCCAGGGCAGTGACTTTCTGAACCCCACCCGGGGCAGTGACTTTCTGAACCCCGCTGGGGCAGTGGCCTTCGGGAACCCCGCTGGGGCAGTGGCCTTCGGGAACCCCGCTGGGGCAGTGGCCTTCGGGAACCCCGCTGGGGTCAGCACCTCGGATTCTTTTACTGGGACCGGGCCGTCGGCCTCCTTTTCTAAGGCCGGGCCGTCGGCCTCCCTCTTTGAGTCGATAATTATCGAAACTTCTCCCAGGACTATGACTTCCGGGACTTTTGCTGAAGCTTTAACCTTCAGAACCTCCACTAACGCTATACCTCTTAAGTTCTTTCCTGGGGAAGCGACCTCTAGACCCTTCTTTGGGGCTGCGTCTCTCGAGACCCCACTTGGGGATATTACTTCAAAGATCCCTTCTGGGGTTTTGCTTCTCGAGTTCCCTTCTAGAACTATAGTTTTAGATACCCTTTCTGGGGTTGCGCTTTTCAAGTCCCTACCTGGGGTAACAGCTTCTGAGACCCCTTCTGGTATTGACACCTGAGCTATAATATTCGATGTCCCTCTATAACCTAGAGCATCGGGTACCACTCCAGGACTCTGGGCATCGGGTACCGCTCCAGGACTCTGGGCATCGGGTACCGCTCCAGGACTCTGGGCATCGGGTACCGCTCCAGGACTCTGGGCATCGGGTACCGCTCCAGGACTCTGGGCATCGGGTACCGCTCCAGGACTCTGGGCATCGGGTACCGCTCCAGGACCCTGGGCATCGGGCACCGCTCCAGGACCCCAGGCATCGGGCACTGCTCCAGGACCCCGGGCATCGGGCACCGCTCCAGGACCCTGGGCATCGGGCACCATTCCAGGACCCTGGGCATCGGGCACCACTCCAGGGGTTTGCAACTCTGCTTCAGCAGGAAAATCAAGAGAGGAGAGAAACATTCTCCTTTGGTTCCTGAATCTATAATGGGGCTCCCTAGCCCAAGGACCCCAATTATAGGACAGAGTGCTTTTTAGTGTGGGTTGTGTGACAAGTACCTCTGCCACAGTAGAGACAGGAGTAGGTCTTGTATCCTGACTAAACTTGGCCAGAGGGCAGGACTTGTCGCCACACTTTGGCTTGCGCAACTCACAGGTCTGCAGATAGTGGCCTAAACCCCCACAATATAGGCATAAATCTAAGTTTCTGCGACGCAGACGCTCCTCTTCTGAGAGCCTGGGCCGCAGAAAACTTTCAAACTTTTTCTCTCTAATTAAACCTGAGGATTCACTTGTCACCATACTGTGAACAAGAGTCTCTTTAGAGAATGAACTCACAAGAACTTCTGGCAAAATAAGCAAAATTTTGGTCAGAAGGTTTTGCAGTTGCTTTAAGGATTGCTGCAAAACTTCCAGCCGCTCAGGTTTCAAAGCAGTGAAAGCAGATTCAGGGCTGAGAGAGACGCCTGCAGGGCTTGCATAGTAGGCATAGGAGGATTTCAAACTAGACAAGACAAGACTAGACACGATTCTAGACACGATTCTAAGACAAGATTCTTAGACAAGATTCAAGACAAGACTGGACTGGATTTTTAAACTAGACAAGACAAGACTGGACTGGATTTTTAAACACGGACTGGATTCTGCACACTGAATTCTAGACAGGACTGGATTCTAAACACCGGACTGGATTCTGCACACTGAGTTCTAGACAGGACTGGATTTTTGACAGGACTGGATTCTGCACACTGAATTCTAGACAGGACTGGATTCTAAACACCGGACTGGATTCTGCACACTGAGTTCTAGACAGGACTGGATTCTTGACAGGACTCTGGACTGGGCCAAAAAAGAAAAAGCTTTATTTATTTTTTGTTGTATGGCTGGTGATAATGTTAGGTTCCTGGTGCTCAGAACAAGGGAGATGTTGCGTAGTGAGTCCAGAGCACCAGAACGTGACGCTGAAATAAGGTGTGGTGTGGAAATAGCCCCTAGCACCCTACCTCCATTGTTTCACCCGTGTGGTCAGTTCACGCCTGAGTGACTATGGTTTCCTGGGCCCACGGCAGCCGCGTTTGAAGGGCGGATTAGGTCTGCCCAACTCCGATGCCCCCAGGTCTTAGAGTGAGACAAGGCGTGAACCGAGACAGGATAATAACAAGGGGACCTCTAACTAAAGCAAACAGAAGGCTAGGGGCTACTAACTACCCTAAAACTAAATATATGTGCGGCACGCCGCCAAAGGAAAAGAACAACAAAGGAAATGCTGTCCACTCGCCGACACAATACTGTTGTGTACCGGCGGTGACAGCACAAGCAGAACCCTCTGCAAAACACCAGTAACAAAATATAACCAAAGAATACTGCGGCCTAGGTCGACGGACGCGGCAAAGCCGCTACTCACGGAATCGGTACCAATACTGGCAAACGGACAGGAACCCCCAATGTAGCCGACACAGACTCTCAGAACCGGAGGACAGGCAGAATCCCAAACGACAGACCGGTGGACACCAAGAAGCCAGATACTCGACCAGGCACACACAAAGCCACAGGACTTCTGGACAGGAACGCTTCATGGCAGGACACGGGATCAGACACTGGAACCGACACTGGAACCGACACTGGAACCGACACTCGAAGCAGCTAGACAGACACTGCTAGACAGGAGCTCAGGAACTGGCAAGGACTAGCTCAGAACTCAAGAACTCTGGAACTCTGGAAATATCACCAGCGTCTGTGAATTGCACTGAGCCAGAATATAACAGAGTCTTAATTAATTATGTCGTGCAGCTGCCCTGCTGCACAACTGAGAGGTGCAATCAACAGACAGGTGAGGCTGAACACATGGGAACAAGCTGCAATCACACAGACTCACCACCGGCAGCAAACAAGAGTCTTCTAAAACCAGAGCAACGGGAAATCCTGGCCTGCAAGGCAACTATAAACATAGAATAGGAATGAACCACTACCTGTGGTTCATAACAGTACCCTCTCCTTAAGGGTGAGCTCCGAACACCCCATGACACCCACGGAGAACAAAAACAGAAGTATAACATAAAATACATAACCAAAATGCAAAACAGGAATGAGCCACAGCCGTGGCTCATAACAGTACCCCCCCTTGAGGAGGGGTCAAAGGACCCCAAAATTCAGACTTTCCAAAACAAGGGATACAAAAAAAAACCTGACACACTGGTCTAACAGAAACAAGCTGTGGCAACAGCTTGTAACGGTGCCCCCCCTTGACGGTGGCCACTGGACACAAGACAAGGAAAAAAATTTTTTTTTTTTTTATATCAAGGCAAGAGTCAATAATTATTTCTTCTTATTATTATTTTTACAAAGTTCTTGAGGTCTGACCAAGGTAATTCCCCAAACATTGTCTGAACTGATGGTACCTCCCAGCAAGGCTGGGTTCAAATCAGAGATTGGTTTCTTAACCTTGGGAGCTGAACTTTCAGGCAAAGTACTACTATTAAAAGAAGACAGAAAAGCACATCCTGCAGTCAAAACAACGGGCTGAGACTCTTGTGCCGAGTTTACAGTATACGGTGAACTCTCAGCAGATAAGACGTGTGACCTAGAGGAACCTGAACCAATTTCTTTGGAACCATATCTTTTAATAACTGCATCACTGAATGCTGGGGGATCCTGAAGAATGGGATCTTCAGCTTTCATTAGGCTGGTCGCCCACTCAAAAGGCTCTCCTCTAAAGGAATATATCAGATAGAGCACAAGGTTCTCTGAAGTGATGCCCAGAAATGGTCTAGACAACAAAATGGTGTAATAGTGTTTGTAAAGCGCCAGAAATTGGACTAAGTCCCCATCAAAGATTATAGATGTTGAGATATCAACAGTCAGGATCTGCTTCCTTCCCATCTGACTGACTAGAGTGCTTTGCTAGGACCTGGTCACTATTGACCTTACTCGAGGCTGAGACTTTCTGAACCCCACCTGGGGCAGTGACTTTCTGAACCCCACCTGGGGCAGTGGCCCTCAGAACCCCACCCGGGGTAGTGACTTTCTGAACCCCACCCGGGGCAGTGACTTTCTGAACCCCACCCGGGGTAGTGACTTTCTGAACCCCACCCAGGGCAGTGACTTTCTGAACCCCACCCGGGGCAGTGACTTTCTGAACCCCGCTGGGGCAGTGGCCTTCGGGAACCCCGCTGGGGCAGTGGCCTTCGGGAACCCCGCTGGGGCAGTGGCCTTCGGGAACCCCGCTGGGGTCAGCACCTCGATTCTTTTACTGGGACCGGGCCGTCGGCCTCCTTTTCTGGGGCCGGGCCGTCGGCCTGCCTCTTTGAGTCGATAATTATCGAAACTTCTCCCGGGACTATGACTTCCGGGACTTTTGCTGAAGCTTTAAGCTTCAGAACCTCCACTAACGCTATACCTCTTAAATTCTTTCCTGGGGAAGCGACCTCTAGACCCTTCTTTGGGGCTGCGTCTCTCGAGACCCCACTTGGGGATATTACTTCAAAGATCCCTTCTGGGGTTTCGCTTCTCGTGTTCCCTTCTAGAACTATAGTTTTAGATACCCTTTCTGGGGTTGCGCTTTTCAAGTCCCTACCTGGGGTAACAGCTTCTGAGACCCATTCTGGTATTGACACCTGAGCTATAATATTCGATGTCCCTCTATAACCTAGAGCATCGGGTACCACTCCAGGACTCTGGGCATCGGGTACCGCTCCAGGACTCTGGGCATCGGGTACCGCTCCAGGACTCTGGGCATCGGGTACCGCTCCAGGACTCTGGGCATCGGGTACCGCTCCAGGACTCTGGGCATCGGGTACTGCTCCAGGACTCTGGGCATCGGGTACCGCTCCAGGACTCTGGGCATCGGGTACCACTCCAGGACCCTGGGCATCGGGTACCGCTTCAGGACCCTGGGCATCGGGCACCGCTCCAGGACCCTGGGCATCGGGCACCGCTCCAGGACCCCGGGCATCGGGCACCGCTCCAGGACCCTGGGCATCGGGCACCGCTCCAGGACCCTGGGCATCGGGCACCATTCCAGGACCCTGGGCATCGGGCACCACTCCAGGGGTTTGCAACTCTGCTTCAGCAGGAAAATCAAGAGAGGAGAGAAACATTCTCCTTTGGTTCCTGAATCTATAATGGGGCTCCCTAGCCCAAGGACTCCAATTATAGGACAGAGTGCTTTTTAGTGTGGGTTGTGTGACAAGTACCTCTGCCACAGTAGGGACAGGAGTAGGTCTTGTATCCTGACTAAACTTGGCCAGAGGGCAGGACTTGTCGCCACACTTTGGCTTGCGCAACTCACAGGTCTGCAGATAGTGGCCTAAACCCCCACAATATATGCATAAATCTAAGTTTCTGCGACGCAGACGCTCCTCTTCTGAGAGCCTGGGCCGCAGAAAACTTTCAAACTTTTTCTCTCTAATTAAACCTGAGGATTCACTTGTCACCATACTGTGAACAAGAGACTCTTTAGAGAATGAACTCACAAGAACTTCTGGCAAAATAAGCAAAATGTTGGTCAGAAGGTTTTGCAGTTGCTTTAAGGATTGCTGCAAAACTTCCAGCCGCTCAGGTTTCAAAGCACTGAAAGCAGAGTTCAGGGCTGAGAGAGACGCCTGCAGGGCTTGCATAGTAGGCATAGGAGGATTTCAAACTAGACAAGACAAGACTAGACACGATTCTAGACACGATTCTAAGACAAGATTCTTAGACAAGATTCAAGACAAGACTGGACTGGATTTTTAAACTAGACAAGACAAGACGGGACTGGATTTTTAAACACCGGACTGGATTCTGCACACTGAATTCTAGACAGCAGTGGCGTGCGGTGAGGTCAGTGGCTGGTGAGGCACTGCAGCCATAATCTCTGTGGAGTCCTGCCGATGTCATCTACCACCGCCGTGTCAATGCCCACTACTGCCGCCACTTATGGGTGCCAACCCTGCCAATGGCCTACAAAATCGTCGCTATCAACTGCCTGAACCCCAGCCGCTAACCTGCATCTCAGTCTGATGCTGCCAGTGCCTGCAGCCTTCCTGCTCATCAAACTTGTGATGAGCAGGCGGCTAATACATTGTCAATTTTATAAATTTCTGGGAGACAGAGAGGTGGAATATGGGGAGATGGTAGAGAGAAGAGAAATATGAAGACAGGAGGAATACGGATAGACAAGAGTGTAGGAATAGGGGGAGATGGCAGAGAGAGAGAGAGAGAGAGAGAGAGAGAGGGGGGAATAGGGTGAGAAGGAAGAGAGATGGAATGGGGGGCAGAAGGAAGATAGAGAAGGAATAGAGGGAGATGGGAGAGGAGGAATAGAAGAGATGGCATAGAGAGAAGAGAAATAGGGGTATAAGAGAAAGAGGAGTAGCGAGGAAACAGGAGAGAGAGAGAGAAATAGAGGGAGATGGCAAAGAGAGAGAGAGGAGGAATAAGGAGAGACTAGAGAGAGAGAGGAAGGAGGAGCAGGCGGGCAGACTGGGAGTAGTAGTGGTGGAGAGCAGGGGGCAGGATTGGAGTAACGGTAGTGCAGAATAGGGGGACAGGCAGGGAGTAATAGAAGGGGGGCAGGATGGGAGTAGTGGTGGGAGAAAGTGGGCAGTATGGGATCTCACCTCCTCTTATGCAGCTCCCGGGTCCCAGCCACCGTTGCTCCTTCTATGCAGCTCACACAGGACGGACAGACAGCCTCAGTAGAAGTTATGGGTTCCGCTCCTCTGGTGTTCTCCGCGTAGTCCAGGGGAGCATGGGCGTGGCCTGCGATCGGGCTGATTGTGGGGCAGGGACGCACCTTCGCACCAGGTGTACATAAGGCTCTTCGTTTTCTGGCTGCCCGCAGCAGTGCCCTCCTCTTCACTGGAGCGGTCTGTCCCAGTTCTCTTCATGGCTAGGGGCAAATGCAGGATTTTTAGGGGGGGTTCCAGATATGATAGAAATAGAAGAGAGTGCACACATATGGAAACCTCCAACCCGTGTGTGTGTGTGTGTGTGTGTGTGTGTGTGTGTGTGTGTGTGTGTGTGTGTGTGTGTGTGTGTGTGAGATATATAAACACAGAGCCAAGGAGTCATGGGGAAGGAGAGACAGACAGACATGTGGAGATAGGGGGACCTGGGGGTGAGGGAGAAAGAGGGAGTGAGACACAGACATGTTGAGAGAGAGAGAGAGAGAGAGAGACATACATACTGAGAGACAGTTCATGAAAGAGTAACTTGGGTGGGAGAAAGAGACATGGACAGGGGGAGAGAGAGACAGACATGAGGAGGGATAGAGACACACATGAAGAGACAGATATGGGGAGACAGACAGACACAGGGAGGGATAAGACATGGAGAAAGAGACAGACATGGGGAGGGAGAGATACAGGGAGAGAGAGTGAGACACACAGACATGGGGAGGGAGCAGACATGGAGAGAGAGACAGAAAGAGACACAGGGAGAGCGATACAGAGACGTGGAGACAGACACAGGGAGAGAAAGACAGACGGAGAGAGAGATGGACAGAGAGAGAGAGAAAAAAAGAGAGGAGTGACATGGGGAGGGAGGAGATATGGAGAAACAGACACAGTGACCAAGAGAGACAGACATGGGGAGGTAGAGATACAGGAAGAGAGAGACACACACACACAGACATTGGGAGGTAGGAGACATGGAGAGAGATACAAACACAAGGAGAGAGAGAGACAGACAGACATGGGGAGAAACTTAAGAGATCGAGACAGGGAGAGACAGACACAGGGAGGGAGGGAGAGAGAGACTGAGGAAAATGGTATGTTAACCCAGTGGATCTCAAACTCGGTCCTCAGGACCCCACACGGTTCACGTCTTCCAGGTCACCCGGCCGCTGCACTGTGTGTCACCAACTGTCACATTTTAAAAATCTACAGGTGACCTGGAAAACATGGACTGTGTGGGGTCCTGAGGACAGAGTATGAGAACCTGTGCCCCTATTCCAGGTGCTACAAGGGCAGCGTTTCCATAGCAGCTGTTAATACGTAGAGGTTAGTCACGCCTGGAAAAAAATACATGATGAAACAGCGCTCAACAGAATAATATAATAATACAAAAGAGATGGCATGGCTAATATAATATATTAAAACACTTTCATATGGCATGAGCGCCTGAAATTTTTCGGGTTTTGTGTTTTGGTTTTGGGTTCGGTTCCGCGGCCGTGTTTTGGGTTCGAACGCGTTTTGGCAAAACCTCACCGAATTTTTTTTGTCGGATTCGGGTGTGTTTTGGATTCGGGTGTTTTTTTCAAAAAACACTAAAAAACAGCTTAAATCATAGAATTTGGGGGTCATTTTGATCCCAAAGTATTATTAACCTCAAAAACCATAATTTACACTCATTTTCAGTCTATTCTGAATACCTCACACCTCACAATATTATTTTTAGTCCTAAAATTTGCACCGAGGTCGCTGTGTGAGTAAGATAAGCGACCCTAGTGGCCGACACAAACACCGGGCCCATCTAGGAGTGGCACTGCAGTGTCACGCAGGATGTCCCTTCCAAAAAACCCTCCCCAAACAGCACATGACGCAAAGAAAAAAAGAGGCGCAATGAGGTAGCTGTGTGAGTAAGATTAGCGACCCTAGTGGCCGACACAAACACCGGGCCCATCTAGGAGTGGCACTGCAGTGTCACGCAGGATGTCCCTTCCAAAAAACCCTCCCCAAACAGCACATGACGCAAAGAAAAAAAGAGGCTTTTTACTGATATTTGGTGTTTTGGATTTGACATGCTCTGTACTATGACATTGGGCATCGGCCTTGGCAGACGACGTTGCTGGCATTTCATCGTCTCGGCCATGACTAGTGGCAGCAGCTTCAGCACGAGGTGGAAGTGGATCTTGATCTTTCCCTAATTTTGGAACCTCAACATTTTTGTTCTCCATATTTTAATAGGCACAACTAAAAGGCACCTCAGGTAAACAATGGAGATGGATGGATTGGATACTAGTATACAATTATGGACGGGCTGCCGAGTGCCGACACAGAGGTAGCCACAGCCGTGAACTACCGCACTGTACTGTGTCTGCTGCTAATATATAGACTGGTTGATAAAGAGATAGTATACTCGTAACTAGTATGTATGTATAAAGAAAGAAAAAAAAACCACGGTTAGGTGGTATATACAATTATGGACGGGCTGCCGAGTGCCGACACAGAGGTAGCCACAGCCGTGAACTACCGCACTGTACTGTGTCTGCTGCTAATATATAGACTGGTTGATAAAGAGATAGTATACTCGTAACTAGTATGTATGTATAAAGAAAGAAAAAAAAACCACGGTTAGGTGGTATATACAATTATGGACGGGCTGCCGAGTGCCGACACAGAGGTAGCCACAGCCGTGAACTACCGCACTGTACTGTGTCTGCTGCTAATATATAGACTGGTTGATAAAGAGATAGTATACTCGTAACTAGTATGTATGTATAAAGAAAGAAAAAAAAACCACGGTTAGGTGGTATATACAATTATGGACGGGCTGCCGAGTGCCGACACAGAGGTAGCCACAGCCGTGAACTACCGCACTGTACTGTGTCTGCTGCTAATATATAGACTGGTTGATAAAGAGATAGTATACTCGTAACTAGTATGTATGTATAAAGAAAGAAAAAAAAACCACGGTTAGGTGGTATATACAATTATGGACGGGCTGCCGAGTGCCGACACAGAGGTAGCCACAGCCGTGAACTACCGCACTGTACTGTGTCTGCTGCTAATATATAGACTGGTTGATAAAGAGATAGTATACTCGTAACTAGTATGTATGTATAAAGAAAGAAAAAAAAACCACGGTTAGGTGGTATATACAATTATGGACGGGCTGCCGAGTGCCGACACAGAGGTAGCCACAGCCGTGAACTACCGCACTGTACTGTGTCTGCTGCTAATATATAGACTGGTTGATAAAGAGATAGTATACTCGTAACTAGTATGTATGTATAAAGAAAGAAAAAAAAACCACGGTTAGGTGGTATATACAATTATGGACGGGCTGCCGAGTGCCGACACAGAGGTAGCCACAGCCGTGAACTACCGCACTGTACTGTGTCTGCTGCTAATATATAGACTGGTTGATAAAGAGATAGTATACTCGTAACTAGTATGTATGTATAAAGAAAGAAAAAAAAACCACGGTTAGGTGGTATATACAATTATGGACGGGCTGCCGAGTGCCGACACAGAGGTAGCCACAGCCGTGAACTACCGCACTGTACTGTGTCTGCTGCTAATATATAGACTGGTTGATAAAGAGATAGTATACTCGTAACTAGTATGTATGTATAAAGAAAGAAAAAAAAACCACGGTTAGGTGGTATATACAATTATGGACGGGCTGCCGAGTGCCGACACAGAGGTAGCCACAGCCGTGAACTACCGCACTGTACTGTGTCTGCTGCTAATATATAGACTGGTTGATAAAGAGATAGTATACTCGTAACTAGTATGTATGTATAAAGAAAGAAAAAAAAACCACGGTTAGGTGGTATATACAATTATGGACGGGCTGCCGAGTGCCGACACAGAGGTAGCCACAGCCGTGAACTACCGCACTGTACTGTGTCTGCTGCTAATATATAGACTGGTTGATAAAGAGATAGTATACTCGTAACTAGTATGTATGTATAAAGAAAGAAAAAAAACCACGGTTAGGTGGTATATACAATTATGGACGGGCTGCCGAGTGCCGACACAGAGGTAGCCACAGCCGTGAACTACCGCACTGTACTGTGTCTGCTGCTAATATATAGACTGGTTGATAAAGAGATAGTATACTCGTAACTAGTATGTATGTATAAAGAAAGAAAAAAAAACCACGGTTAGGTGGTATATACAATTATGGACGGGCTGCCGAGTGCCGACACAGAGGTAGCCACAGCCGTGAACTACCGCACTGTACTGTGTCTGCTGCTAATATATAGACTGGTTGATAAAGAGATAGTATACTCGTAACTAGTATGTATGTATAAAGAAAGAAAAAAAAACCACGGTTAGGTGGTATATACAATTATGGACGGGCTGCCGAGTGCCGACACAGAGGTAGCCACAGCCGTGAACTACCGCACTGTACTGTGTCTGCTGCTAATATATAGACTGGTTGATAAAGAGATAGTATACTCGTAACTAGTATGTATGTATAAAGAAAGAAAAAAAAACCACGGTTAGGTGGTATATACAATTATGGACGGGCTGCCGAGTGCCGACACAGAGGTAGCCACAGCCGTGAACTACCGCACTGTACTGTGTCTGCTGCTAATATAGACTGGTTGATAAAGAGATAGTATACTACTAATATTATATACTGGTGGTCAGGTCACTGGTCACTAGTCACACTGGCAGTGGCACTCCTGCAGCAAAAGTGTGCACTGTTTAATTTTAATGTAATATTATGTACTCCTGGCTCCTGCTATAACCTATAACTGGCACTGCAGTAGTGCTCCCCAGTCTCCCCCACAATTATAAGCTGTGTGAGCTGAGCAGTCAGACAGATATATAATATATATAGATGATGCAGCACACTGGCCTGAGCCTGAGCAGTGCACACAGATATGGTATGTGACTGAGTCACTGTGTGCTGTGTATCGCTTTTTTCAGGCAGAGAACGGATTATAAATAAAAGTGGTGGTCACTGGTCACTATCAGCAAAACTCTGCACTGTACACTACTGAGTACTCCTAATGCTCCCCAAAATTAGTAAATCAAGTGTCTCTCTAATCTATTCTAATTCTAAACGGAGAGGACGCCAGCCACGTCCTCTCCCTATCAATCTCAATGCACGTGTGAAAATGGCGGCGACGCGCGGCTCCTTATATAGAATCCGAGTCTCGCGATAGAATCCGAGCCTCGCGAGAATCCGACAGCGTCATGATGACGTTCGGGCGCGCTCGGGTTAACCGAGCAAGGCGGGAAGATCCGAGTCGCTCGGACCCGTGAAAAAAACATGAAGTTCTGGCGGGTTCGGATTCAGAGAAACCGAACCCGCTCATCTCTAGGCAAATATCCCATGTATATCACAGAAATAGTAAAGTGACAACCAGCTTGCAATTAGCATTAAAATCACATATGTTTAAAAAGTGCATGAAGTAATATGTAACAGTTTATGCCCCCCCCCCCCCCATAATACAGAATGCATGTCAGTATACCTGTTCCTAGTATAGTCCCTGAGGGGTGATAGCCATTCTATTGATGAGCACAAAATCAGCAGCATTGAATAGTTACCGCAGTTGATGGTAGCGTCACAAAGGAACAAGGTCGCATTCTAGTGGTCGGGATCACGACGTCGGTATGCTGACTGCCAGGATCCCGGCCGCCAATACCCAATGCATCTGAATGACTACTTGTACCTGGTGTAGGACTGTGACCCTACCATCAGCTGCGGTAACTATTCCATGCTGCTGATTTTGTGCTCATCAATAGACTGGGTGGTCTTCGGTTTGCCGGCTGTCGGGATCCCGGCGCACAGTATACCGGCGCCGGAATCCCGACAGCCGGCATACCGACACTTTTTCTCCCACTTGGGGGTCCACGACCTCCCTGGAGGGAGAATAGATAGCATGGCACGTGTAGAGCGCCACCGTGCCCGCAGCGTAGCGAGCCAGCAAGGGGCTCATTTGCGCTCACCACGCTATCGGTATGCCGGCAGTCGGGATTCCGGCACCGGTATGCTGATCGCTGGGAGCCTGGTCGCCGGCATACCCTACTACACACCAATAGACTGCCTATCACCCCCCAGGGACTATACTAGGAACAGGTATACTGACATGTGTTCTGTATTATTGAAACGGGTGGGGGGGGGGGGGGATTAAACTGTTACATATTACTTCATGCACTTTTTAAACATATGTGATTTTAATGCTAATTGCAAGCTGATTGTCACTTTACTATTTCTGTGCTATACATGGGATATTTGCCATATTAAAGTGTTTTAATATATTAACCATGCCAACTTTTATATTATTATATCATTATATGTTATTATTCTATGGAGTGCTCATTCATCATGTATATTTTGGTAGGGGAGAGAGATAGAGACAGAGACTGACATATGGAGGGAGAGAGACATGGAGAGACAGACACAGGGAGAGACAGACATGCAGAGAGACATAGAGTGATATGGGGAGGGACTCACAGAGAGGAACAGAGAGAGAGAGAGAGAGAGAGAGAGAGATAGAGAGACAGGCATGGGAAAGAAGACAGTGACTATTTACTTGATCAGCCAGCCTCCTCCAGCATGCCAGTCACGGACCTGCTGCAGAGTCACTTCCTCACCCGACCTCTGAACTCTCAAAGGCCCACGGGAACTGCCTGAGAGGAGCTGGCCGAGTGAAGTGACTCTGCAGCTCCCCCTACGTACAGCCAGCCAAGCCTCCACACAAGGATAATGAGGCTGTGCTGCAGATCACTGACAGAGCCTGCCCTGTAGTCCGTCTCCGGTAAACATCGCTGGGGGGGGAGGGGGGAGGGGGGGGGGGGCTTAGGGGGGGGGGGGGGGGGGACAATCTGCAGCCACTCGTGTGATGGGGGGGGGGGGCATTGTTTGCGGCAGTCAGCCCAGGAAGGGGGGTGGGTTGGCATCCTGACAGTTCAATCCACCCCTGCTGCCACTTTACCAATCATTCAGTGACAGGGGCGTGCTCTCATATCTGACAGCACGCCCCTTGTCACAGCGGCACCTCTAGAGGTGCCGCTTGCAGGGGTTTTTGTAATGGGCTTTTAATGCCCAATGCCTGGCCCCGCCCCCCCGCTTCCGGCCTTTTCACATAGCTATCGGGAGGCACCGAAAGCGGTGCCTCCTATTCACAAGTAAAACTGTTTTTTTCACATAAAAAGATTATTAAAATAATATAAAGGCTAAGCACATACTTATGACACATTATATGTGTCATAAGTATCTTCTATTATTTCAATCATTTATGACAGGGGAGGCACTGCCTCCCCTGCCTCCCCTGACTGCACGTCCCTGCTAGACAGGACTGGATTCTAAACACCGGACTGGATTCTGCACACTGAGTTCTAGACAGGACTGGATTCTTGACAGGACTGGATTCTGCACACTGAATTCTAGACAGGACTGGATTCTAAACACCGGACTGGATTCTGCACACTGAGTTCTAGACAGGACTGGATTCTTGACAGGACTCTGGACTGGGCCAAAAAAGAAAAAGCTTTATTTCTTTTTTGTTGTATGGCTGGTGATAATGTTAGGTTCCTGGTGCTTAGAACAAGGGAGATGTTGCGTAGTGAGTCCAGAGCACCAGAACGTGACGCTGAAATAAGGTGTGGTGTGGAAATAGCCCCTAGCACCCTACCTTAATTGTTTCACCCGTGTGGTCAGTTCATGCCTGAATGACTATGGTTTCTTGGGCCCACGGCAGCCGCGTTTGAAGGGCGGATTAGGTCTGCCCAACTCCGATGCCCCCAGGTCTTAGAGTGAGACAAGGCGTGAACCGAGACAGGATAATAACAAGGGGACCTCTAACTAAAGCAAACAGAAGGCTAGGGGCTACTAACAACCCTAAAACTAAATATATGTGCGGCACGCCGCCAAAGGAAAAGAACAACAAAGGAAATGCTGTCCACTCGCCGACACAATACTGTTGTGTACCGGCGGTGACAGCACAAGCAGAACCCTCTGCAAAACACCAGTAACAAAATATAACCAAAGAATACTGCGGCCTAGGTCGACGGACGCGGCAAAGCCGCTACTCACGGAACCGGTACCAATACTGGCAAACGGACAGGAACCCCCAATGTAGCCGACACAGACTCTCAGAACCGGAGGACAGGCAGAATCCCAAACGACAGACCGGTGGACACCAAGAAGCCAGATACTCGACCAGGCACAGACAAAGCCACAGGACTTCTGGACAGGAACGCTTCATGGCAGGACACGGGATCAGACACTGGAACCGACACTCGAAGCAGCTAGACAGACACTGCTAGACAGGAGCTCAGGAACTGGCAGGGACTAGTTCAGAACTCAAGAACTCTGGAACTCTGGAAATATCACCAGCGTCTGTGAATTGCACTGAGCCAGAATATAACAGAGTCTTAATTGATTATGTCGTGCAGCTGCCCTGCTGCACAACTGAGAGGTGCAATCAACAGACAGGTGAGGCTGAACACATGGGAACAAGCTGCAATCACACAGACTCACCACCGGCAGCAAACAAGAGTCTTCTAAAACCAGAGCAACGGGAAATCCTGGCCTGCAAAACAACTATAAACATAGAATGAACCACTACCTGTGGTTCATAACAGTACCCTCTCCTTAAGGGTGAGCTCCGAACACCCCATGACACCCACGGAGAACATAAACAGAAGTATAACATAAAATACATAACCAAAATGCAAAACAGGAATGAGCCACAGCCGTGGCTCATAACAGCCGCTCCCGGAGACGACGATCAATTTTAATAGCAAGCTCCATGAGTTTGTCTAGAGTCTCTGGAGCGGGGTACTGAAGAAGACTGTCTTTAATAACTTCAGACAAACCGAGGCGAAACTGACTGCGCAGGGCCGGATCATTCCAGCCACAGTCGTTCGACCAACTGCGAAACTCGGTACAATACGCCTCTGCTGGATTTTTCCCTTGCTTAAGTGCACGCAGGTGGCTCTCAGCCGACGCTTCTCTATCAGGGTCATCATACAAAAGGCCTAAGGACTTAAAAAAGGCATCTACAGATAGCAAGGCAACATCATCGGCTTTTAGCCCAAAAGCCCAGGTTTGTGGATCGCCTTGTAGTAATGACATCACAATCCCAACCCGTTGAGACTCAGTACCAGAGGATCGGGGCCTTAAACGAAAATAAAGCTTACAAGCTTCCTTGAAATTAAAAAAATCCTTTTGGTTACCCGAAAAATGGTCAGGTAGATGCATCTTTGGTTCTGAAATAATACTCGGGGAGGCTCGCAAAAGATCTTCCTGCGATCTCACCCGAAGAGTAAGATCCTGAACCATCTGAGTTAGTTCCTGAATCTGGTTGGCCAAAAGCTGGCTGGGATTCGGTCCTAATACTGCCGGATTCATGAGGCCGAATTTCAAAGCCCACCAAATACAAATAACTTTTTTTTTTTGTGTGTGTTTTTTTGGGCCGGTGATAATGTTACGTTCCTGATGCTCAGAACTAGAAAGATGTTGCGAAGTGAGTCCAGAGCACCAGGACGTGACACTGAAATAGGGAGGGAACGGGAATAGCCCCTAGCACCCTACCTCCGTTGTTTTACCCGTGTGGTCAGTTCACGCCCGAGTGACTATGGTTTCTTGGGCCCACGGCAGCCGCGTTTGAAGGGCGGATTAGGTCTGCCCAACTCCGATGCCCCCAGGTCTTAGCATGAGACAAAGCGTGAACCGAGACAGGATAATAACAAGGGGACCTCTAACTAAAGCAAACAGAAGCTAGGGGCTACTAACTACCCTAAAACTAAAGATATCACTGTCCACTCCCCCACACGGTACCGCCGAGTTCCGGGGAGGACAGTGAAAAGCGGAAACCTCCGCAAAAACCACCAATACAAAAAGTACCAACAGGACTAAGCGGCCTAGGCCGCAACACGCGGCAGAAGCCGCTACTCACGAAACCGGGAGAGAACCCCAACAAACGAGAACCCCCAGATGACTGCAACAGGTTCACTTGAACAGGAAGGATTCCCAGGACCGGCTTCAGAACTCTTGGACTCAGGAGCACAGGGAGCAGGATCGACCAGATACAGCTGACCAGGAACAGACGTTACAAGGCAGGAACAGCATACAGGAAGCTATCACCGGCGTCTGTGCCAGGTAGTGAGGGAGAATATAACAGGGACCCCTCCAATAGCTGCAGCGAAGCTTAATTAGTAATGTCGTGCAGCTGCCCTGCTGCACGACCAGAGCTAACAGGTGTATTGATTGATAGGAAGCAACGGGGAACGCGGTTCGTCTGTGGCGTCCCCGTTGCTTAGGGTCCGGCGGCTACGCGTGCACGGCGTCCCAGCGTTGCCAGGGACCAGGCGGCTTAGCGCGCACGGCGTCCTGACGTTGCTAGGCGCCGGGCGGGCAGGAAGGGAGGTGCGGCGGCCGTGAGCGTCGCTCGGAAGCAGACCGAGTGGCGCCGCGGACCGCGGCACCTAACAACAGCTTACTAGACATCTGAGATACTGATAATAGGTACGTATATTTATTATAATCAGTCAGCCTAAAAGCTGTGTACACTCCCCACTCACTATGTCCTTCGCACTAGGTCAAAGGTGAAAGACAGCTGTGGAGCTATATTTCTAACTGGTGTGTATATGTCTGCAAAAGCACTTATCCTAATAAAAAGTACATATATAAAGCAATGAAGTTATACATCTACAAAATGGAGTTATACATGAACAAAATGGCGGCAAAAAAGTAGTTAAAAATAAATCACCCCATACAACCAGCTATGACTTTCTCCTTGGTTCTGTAATATCCCTTCTGTTTCTTTAGATAAAATTGCTGCACTTCTTAGATTTTATTCCCTTCATGGTAACAAAAGGCCAGATTGTGGATTCACTAGGGATCATTATCTGTGTTTATTCTCCAATGCTACCCAAGAGGTCAGATGCAGAAGTTGTAACAGTAGGAAACTATCAGATATCCCTGATTTAATAGGCTGGAAACTGCTCTCTCGAGCATGGTGTTGTCCAAGTAAACATTACCGACTCTACTTGACCGCTTTGTTCAGCTGTTTGCTCAGCTATTATATTGACGTAATTATAGTCACTTAATTCATTTAATCAGCATGTTCTGTAAACACAGATTTAGTACAGATGGGAATACAAATTTGTTTCTAGATGTTAGATTGGAGACATTCATTTTTCAATATGGATCCTCCCTCAATGCAAACATACCTAATAGTCAATGACTATGTAAATTCACATTTAAGGTACTTTAACGCATATATTTAAGACATAAACACTGAATTTAATAAACTCACACAGGGTTGGACTGGCCCACAGGGGTACAGGGGAAATCCCCAGTGGGCCCCAGTACCTGTAAGCAGGGCTGTAACTAGGTGTGTGCCAGCGGTGCGTTGCACACAGCGCATCTGCACTGTGGGCGCATCCGCTGACACAAACACATAACAAATTTACCACAAATGAATTTAAGCAGGTTCTGCCTTCACCATTCCACGATCATTGGCTGCCACTAGCAAACATCTCCTCCTCCCCCCCGGATCGTACGTGACTAGCATATCCCTGTCAGGAAGAAGAAGTGGCAGAAAGGAGAAGGTTGTGCTCTGCCCAGGAAATTGAGATGTGCACGGGGATGGGGGGCAATGCGGAGTGCTAGCAACATTACACGGTTGGCGGTGATATGAAGATATGTGAAGTTTGGGGTGTGCAGTGGCCGATGGGGCCAGGAAGGAGAGGGATAAGGTGTGAGCAGGGCCGGCCGCTGCCCGTTATGCTGCGTCGCTGACTACATAGAGCACATCATGTGGGGGGCGCCGCCACTGCCTCCCGGAGAAAAGGGTTTAGGAAGGGGAGGGGAGAAAGCGCGGACCAGCAGCATCGCTCTGTAGAGGCAGAAGCCAGGGACATAGAGGTGCTCAGTCTCCCCCTTCCCTCCTGTTCTCTTGTTCCCCCCTTCTCTTCTGTTCTCTAGTCAGCCCCTCTCCGTCTACTGTTCCCCAGCACCCCCCCCCCCCCCCCGTTTGCTCCCTAGATGTTGCCTCCCCACTTATTCCAAAGTTGTTGTCCCCTCCCTCTCTAGTATCTACCCCACTGGTCGATTTAGAAACTGCGCCGACGCTCGTCCAAAGCAGTGCAAGTTGGCAAAAAAAGCAAACTATCAAGACATCCCTCCCTCCCCCCCGTTACCCATGTCCCCCAGTATCCAGGTCCTGCTCATATGCTGCATTGTGCATATGTATGAAGCATCGTCATTATACTTTATGCTGCACTGCCTGCCCTTCCATGTTCTGCACCTGCTGTCGCAGCCTGGGCCACCTTATGGGAGCTGGAGCCGCCGTCCGCTGAGCACAGTTGAATTCAAGCAGCAATCTGTAGGCCGCCACTGTCCGACTCTGCTCCCTCTACAGACACCTTTAGTGACAGCCTGAGCCAGCTCCACAGACTGCATGATGTGGTAAGTCAAGTTATTTAATCTTGCATTAGCTATATATATATATATATATATATATATATAATGTAGGAAGGATGAGGCAGAACTCACTTACCCTCCGAAATGATTCCCCCCACCAGCGTTCACCATGGCCATGCCGTCCGGACCTCCTGCCCAGCGCCCCCATATGCAGGAAGACTGGACGGTGTATCTGCGGTGAACACCGGTGGGGGGAATCATTTTGGGGGGTAAGTAAATTTATTAATTTGTTGTTTTTATTCACATGCACTTGTCCTGAAGATGGGGAGGTGGTACCCGAAATGTTGACAGCGTGCCGCCTCATCCTTTCTACATTCTATACAGGGGTGCAATCCCCTGGGTAATGCACTGGAGCAAGACATATCCCTTAATGGATACCCAGAGTGCCGGAGCAGCTGTGTGTGTGTGTATATGTGTATATGTGTGTATATATATATATATATATATATATATATATATATATACATATACACACTGCTCAAAAAAATAAAGGGAACACTTAAACAACACAATGTAACGCCAAGTCAATCACACTTCTGTGAAATCAAACTGTCCACTTAGGAAGCAACACTGATTGACAATCAATTTCACATGCTGTTGTGCAAATGGAATAGACAATAGGTGGAAATTATAGGCAATTAGCAAGACACCCCCAATAAAGGAGTTGTTCTGCAGGTGGTGACCACAGACCACTTCTCAGCTCCTATGCTTTCTGGCTGATGTTTTGGTCACTTTTGAAAGCTGGCGGTGCTTTCACTCTAGTGGTAGCATGAGACGGAGTCTACAACCCATACAAGTGGCTCAGGTAGTGCAGCTCATCCAGGATGGCACATAAAGGCGAGCTGTGGCAAGAAGGTTTGCTGTGTCTGTCAGCGTAGTGTCCAGAGCATGGAGGCGCTACCAGGAGACAGGCCAGTACATCAGGAGACGTGGAGGAGGCCGTAGGAGGGCAACAACCCAGCAGCAGGACCGCTACCTCCGCCTTTGTGCAAGGAGGAACAGGAGGAGAACTGCCAGAGCCCTGCAAAATGACCTCCAGCAAGCCACAAATGTGCATGTGTCTACTCAAACGATCAGAAACAGACTCCATGAGGGTGGTATGAGGGCCCGACGTCCACAGGTCGGGGTTGTGCTTACAGCCCAACACCGTGCAGGACGTTTTGCATTTGCCAGAGAACACCAAGATTGGCAAATTCGCCACTGGCACCCTGTGCTCTTCACAGATGAAAGCAGGTTCTCACTGAGCACATGTGACAGACGTGACAGAGTCTGGAGACGCCAAGGAGAACATTCTGCTGCCTGCAACATCCTCCAGCATGACCGGTTTGGCAGTGGGTCAGTAATGGTGTGGGGTGGCATTTCTTTGGGGGGCTGCACAGCCCTCCATGTGCTCGCCAGAGGTAGCCTGACTGCCATTAGGTACCGAGATGAGATCCTCAGACCCCTTGTGAGACCATATGCTGGTGCGGTTGGCCCTAGGTTCCTCCTAATGTAAGACAATGCTAGACCTCATGTGGCTGGAGTGTGTCAGCAGTTCCTGCAAGACGAAGGCATTGATGCTATGGACTGGCCCGCCCGTTCCCCAGACCTGAATCCAATTGAGCACATCTGGGACATCATGTCTCGCTCCATCCACCAATGCCACGTTGCACCCCAGACTGTCCAGGAGTTGGCGGATGCTTTAGTCCAGGTCTGGGAGGAGATCCCTCAGGAGATCATCCGCCACCTTATCAGGAGCATGCCCAGGCGTTGTAGGGAGGTCATACAGGCACGTGGAGGCCATACACACTACTGAGCCTCATTTTGACTTGTTTTAAGGACATTACATCAAAGTTGGATCAGCCTGTAGTGTGTTTTTCCACTTTAATTTTGAGTGTGACTCCAAATCCAGACCTCCATGGGTTAATAAATTTGATTTCCATTGATAATTTGTGTGTGATTTTGTTGTCAGCACATTCAACTATGTAAAAAACAAAGTATTTAATAAGATTATTTAATTCATTCAGATCTAGGATGTGTTGTTTAAGTGTTCCCTTTATTTTTTTGAGCAGTGTGTATATATATATATATATATATATATATATAAAAGGTATTTGTGATAGATATACACACACATGTGTTGGCACATGCGGGGAGGGATGTATGGGTGCAGGTGACAAAGGTAGGTGAGTTCGGGGGGGCCTAGAAGTATCAGTGTGCCAGGCATTAAGTTTTCTCTTACCGCCCCTACTTTCTCCATCCCAACTGCTTCCCGCTGCCACCTTCCGAGATGTGCTCACATCCCTGCTGCACTGCCCACAGAGACCGTGGGCTGAGGTGAACGGGTAGCCAGGGAAGGAAAGCACTGGGACAGGGTTGCATGCTGTGGGCGCCATCTGTCTGCAAGCACACTCACTATATCCCTGTCACCCCTGCCTCAGTCACCCACTCTCTCCCTGTCATCCTGCCTCAGTCACCCACTATCTCCCTATCACCCCTGCCTCAGTAACCCACTCTCTCCCTGTCATCCTGCCTCAGTCACCCACTATCTCCCTGTCACCCCTGCCTCAGTCACCCACTCTCTCCCTGTCATCCTGCCTCAGTCACCCACTATCTCCCTGTCACTCCTGCCTCAGTCACCCATTATCTACCTGTCACCCCTACTTCAGAGACCCACTATATACTGTCACCCCTGCCTCATTCACTCACTCTCTCCCTGTCACCCTGCCTCAGTCACCCACTATCTCCATCACCCCTGCCTCAGTCACCCACTATCTCCATCACCCCTGCCTCAGCCACCCATTATCAACCTGTCACCCCTAGCTGTCACCAACTATCTCCGTCACCCCTGCCTCAGTCACCCCTTGCCTCAGTCATTCATTATGTACCTGTCACCCACTATATCCCAGTCATCCCTGCCTCAGTCTCCCACTCTCTACCTGTCATCCCTGCCTCAGTCACCGACCATCTCCCTATCACCCCTGCCTCCCCAGTTACCAACTATCTCCCTGTCACCCCCGCCTCAGTCATCCATTATGTACCTGTCGCTCCTGCCTCACCAGTTGCCCACTATCTCCCTGTCATACCTGCCTCCCCAGTTACCTACTATCTCCCTGTACCCTTGAGAGTACAATTATGTGGCCACACCCCTTTGCTGAACCACACCCTTTTTTGTGTCACGCGCCTAAGGCGTGCTCTGTCCCTTAAAAACTTTATCCCATCAAAAGTTGTATTTGTCTACCCAAAAAAAATGAGCTTGGGCTGGACCTGGGTGTGAGGATACATTTATAGGCCCTACACACTGGCCGATTTTTTGAAAGATATGAACGATCTCGTTCATAAATGAACGAGAACTCGTTCATATCTTTCAGTGTGGAGGCTCCAGCGATGAACGATGCACGGTCCCGCGCTCGTTCATCGCTGGTCCCCCGTCGGCTGTGCATGCAGGCCAATATGGACGATCTCGTCCATATTTGCCTGCAGTTCTATGGAGCCGCGTGACGGGGGGAGTGAAGAAACTTCACTCCCCCCGTCACTGCCCCCCCGCCGCCGGGTCGCTCGTCGGCCGTATCCGCCGTCGGGCAGCTCGGCGGCGGGTCGGCCAGTGTGTAGGGCCCCTAACTGAAGGGGAAGTATCTCTGTCTCTCTACCAGCCTCCTTTCTTTCCCTATCTCCCTCCCATCCCTATCTCTCTATCACTCTCCCTCTCTCTCGTGACTCTACCTGGTTTAATGTGTAAAAGGGGACTCTACCTGCCGTAATGTGTAAATGGGAGCTCTATTAGCCATAATGTGTAAAAGTGAACTCGACCTGCCGTAATATGTGACTGGGGCTCTACCTGGCGTAATGTGTAAAAGGGCGCTTTACCTGGCGTAATGTGTAAAAGGGTACTCTATTTGGCGCGATGTGTAAAAGGAGCTCTACCTGGTATAATGTGTGTAAGTGGCATTACTGAATAATGGAGACTACTGTACAGTGTAATATGAATTGGTATTATTTTGTGGCCACGCCCCTTCCCCATGAAGCCATGCCCCTCTATTTTTGGCACACTGGCCCTATTTTTCCTCGGGGGGCGTCAATGCTGTTTCTTGCACACAGCGCTAAAATGTCTAGTTATGGCACTGCCTGTAAGTGTGCAGCACGCAAGCCCCTGTGGAGATCCACCTACTGGCTTTATGTTAGTGTTACGTTCTCTGTGCTCTGAACGTAAGATACTGAGTGGGTAAGTCCCGAGCACAGGAACGTGACGCTGTAATAAGAGCAAAGTACAGCAGCAACCCCCAGAACCCTAACTCCATTGTCCCATCCGCGTGGTCAGCCTACGCCTGCGAGACTATGTGTTCTTGGGCCCACGGCAGCCGCTTTTGAAGGGCGGATTAGGTCTGCCCAACTCCGATGCCCCCCGGTCATAATTTGAGACAAGGCGTAAACTGAGTTGGGACAAGAACAAGGGGACCTCTAACTAAACAATACTCAGAGCTAGGGGCTACTACTGAACTAAAACTAAATGTATGTGCGGCACGGCCGCCTAAGGAAAAAGACAACAAAGGTCATTCTGTCCACACCATACACGGCACCGTCGTGTACTGGGGAGGATAGCTAGGGCGGAGAACCTCCGCTAAAACACCAGCAACAAGTATAATAGAAGTTCTACGGCCAAGGCCGCAAGACGCGGCAAAGGCCGCTACTCACAACACTGGGGAAAACAACCGTAGGTGAACGGGAACCTCGAGATGACAGACACAGGTTTCTACCGACTGGAAGGCTGGGAGGATTCCAATGATTGGCTTCCGACACAAGTACCACAGGAACAAGGTAGACCAGATCACAGAACACCGGACAGGGAATTCTCCAGAGCAGGAACAGCTCACAGGAAGCTATCACCGGCGTCTGTGTAAGGCACTGAAGGAGAATATAACAGGTCTCTGTACCAATAGCTGCAGAGAACCTAATTTGAAAATGTCGTGCAGCTGCCTTGCTGCACGACCACACGCTGACAGGTGCTAATTTCATTACATGGCAACGGGGAACGCGGTCCGTCTGTGGCGTCCCCGTTGCCAAGGAGCCGGCGGGTCAGTGTGCACAGCGTCCTGGCGTTGCCGTGCGGGAAGTAGAGGGAGGTGCGGCGGACGTGACGCGCCGAAACCGTTGCTTAGCAATGGTCGGGCGCTGGCACGAGCCGCCGCGTCTAACAGTTAGTATTGCTTTTGCATTCTCTTACTGTAAATTTTATTTTGTTAACTCAGTTATTTAACCACTTAACTACGGTTTGTTTGTTTGTTTGTTTGTTTTTTAAACACTCATAAATTGTGTTTTTGTTTTATGAGGGAATTAGGTGAAGAACATGTATTAAAACATATCCAAAAAGGTTGTGGTGATCATCACCAGCGGAACATCAATAAGATCACGACCATAGTGACTTTGATTTTCTCAGTGGCAGACACCACATACACACTGGATGGGCTTAAGGGGGAGCTAATTTACATTTCCCCAGTGGTTGCTAGTGTCTGCAGCCACTGAGTGAGGGGCCCTGCCGTGCTGACCAGTCAGCAGTGATCGGCAGCATGACAGACTATGGGGCAGCATGCAGGGAAGCAGAGGAATTGGAAGGTCTCTATGAGAGTGGCAGCTGCGGGAAGTTCCTATTCCTGCAGCCACACACACTGTGTATTGCATCTGACCTAAGTGCGTGAAGGGGAGGGTCCACGGCTACAAACTTGAAGCCTGTGTAGCTGCCCGGAATGCAGTGCTGTACTCACTGGTTCTGATAGCCCCGCACTCTGGGCAGGATGTACTAAGCGGAAAATGCGGTAAACCCCCTGTTTACCGCATTTTCCTGATGTACCATCCCCCGGCCGGCAGGTCAGCACTGCGGCGGGGTTCGACAGCTTTAGCTGGCGATAGTCCATAGAAGCCTATGGGCTTCTCTCCGCGGCGCTGTGTGAGGGATCCGATCGGATCCCTCCCAGCATGTTTTGCGGCAACCCCCGTCACCCTGCGCATGCGCAGACTGACTCCTGGGGCCGAATCCCGGAAGTCAGGCTGCCGCTGTGCATCGCGGAGGACAGCTCTTATCGGAAGAGCTGTCCTCCGCAATGCTGATCGCATATGTAAGTACATATGCGATCAGCATCGTGGCGCAGGGCGGCGATGGGAGGCGATGCACATTAGTACATCCCGCCCTCTCTGTGTGATGTATGTCATCCTATGATGAGGATGTGGGATTGGTACAGGGTGCAGTGCCGCCCTGCTCCAGCACTGACTGTATTTACAATAGCCTAGTGTGAAATCCCAGCAGGACTAGAGCTATGGATCCTTGGATCTCCGTGCCTGCTCTGGAACTGTGGTTGTCTCCCTTCCCACCCTATCATTGGTGGTCATTCCGAGTTGTTCGCTCGTTGTCGATTTTCACTGTATTGCGATTAGTCGCTTACTGCGCATGCGCAAGGTTCGCAGAGCGCATGCGCTTAGTTATTTTACACAAAAGTTAGGTATTTTACTCACGGCATAACGAGGATTTTTCATCGTTCTGGTGATCGGAGTGTGATTGACAGGAAGTGGGTGTTTCTGGGCGGAAACTGGCCGTTTTCTGGGCGTGTGCGAAAAAACGCTGGAGTTTCTGGGAAAAACGCGGGAGTGTCTGAAGAAACGGGGGAGTGTCTGGGCAAACGCTGGGTGTGTTTGTGACGTCAAACCGGGAACGAAACTGACTGAACTGATCGCAATGGCTGAGTAAGTCTGGAGCTACTCAGAAACTGCTAAGAGATTTCTATTCTCAATTCTGCGAATCTTTCGTTCGCAATTCTGCTCTGCTAAGATACACTCCCAGAGCGTGTGCAATGCTGCTAAAAGCAGCTAGCGAGCGAACAACTCGGAATGAGGGCCATTATGTATACTGGGGGTAATTCTGAGTTGATCGCAGCAGCAAGTTTGTTAGCAATTGGGCAAAACCATGGCCCTCATTCCGAGTTGTTCGCTCGCAAGGCGATTATAGCAGAGTTACACACGCTAAGCCGCCGCCTACTGGGAGTGAATCTAAACATCTTAAATGTGCGACCGATGTATTCGCAATATTGCGATCAAAACCGAGTTAGCAGTTTCTGAGTAACTCCAGACTTACTCTGCCTGTGCGATCAATTCAGTGCTTTTCGGTCCCGGCTGACGTCATAAACACACCCAGCGTTCGCCCAAGCACTCCCACCGTTTCTCCAGACACGCCTGCGTTTTTTCCGGAAACGGTAGCGTTTCCAGCCACACGCCCCTAAAACGCCGTACATCCGCCCAGTAACACCCATTTCCTGTCAATCACAATGCGTTCTCCGGAGCGACGAAAAAGCCGTGAGTAAAATTACTTTCTTCTTAGTAAAGTTACTTGACGCATGCGCAGTGCGAACATTACGCATGCGCACTAAGAGAATTCTCACTGCGATGCGATGAAAAATACCGAGCGAACAACTCGGAATGAGGGCCCATGTGCACTGCAGGGGGGGCAGATATAACATGTGCAGAGAGAGTAAAGGTGTGTACACACGGTAAGATTTTTTCATTCGATTCTGACTATATAGTCAGAATCGGATGAAAAGATACTGCAGATCGCAAGGTGACAGTCACCTTGCGATCCCGATCCGATGCCGATGCGCGGCCCCGCGCGGTCGGCATCGGCAGAAAAAATAGGCTGTGCAGGCAAGTCAATCCTGACTATCTCTATAGAAGAGATAGTCAGGATTGACACTTAGCCAAAATCGCACATAGCCAGCATCGCAAGCACACTCATTATGTGCTTGCGATACTGGCTAAGTGCCGACCCGGCCCCCTGTCGCACGGTGAGAATCGGATAAGTCCGAATCTCACCGTGTATGCACCTTTAGATTTGGGTGGGTTATTTCGTTTCTGTGCAGGGTAAATACTGGCTGCTTTATTTTTACACTGCAATTTAGATTTCAGTTTGAATACACCACACCCAAATCTAACTCTCTCTGCACATGTTATATCTGCCTCCCCTGCAGTGCACATGGGCCCTCATTCCGAGTTGATCGCTCGCTAGCTGCTTTTAGCAGCATTGCACACGCTAGGCCGCTGCCCTTTGGGAGTGTATCTTAGCTTAGCAGAATAGCGAATGAAAGATTAGCAGAACTGCTAATAAATAATTCTTTGCAGTTTCTGAGTAGCTCCAGACCTACTCACAGATTGCGATCAGCTCAGTCTGTTTAGTTCCTGGTTTGACGTCACAAACACGCCCTGCATTCGGCCAGCCACTCCCCCGTTTCTCCAGACACTCCCGCGTTTTTCCCTGACACGCCTGCATTTTTTTGCAAATGCCGGGAAAACGCTCAGTTACCACCCAGAAACGCCCCTTTCCTGTCAATCATTCACCGATCAGCAGTGCGACTGAAAAGCGCCGCAGAATCCACAGCAAATCTGCTAAGTTTTTAGTTAAATAACTAAGCGCATGCGCCCTGTGTGCCTTGCGCATGCGCAGTTTGCAACAAATCGCAGCAAAGTGAAAATCTGCAACGAGCGAACAACTCGGAATGACCCCCATGGTTTTGCCCAACTGCTAACAAATTTGCTGCAGCGATCAACTCAGAATTAGGCCCACTGTCTCTCTATTCTGTGTCTGTCTTCTCTGCTCTAATGAGGCCCAGCTGTAGTTTCTTCCTAGCAACTTCCAGGAGTATAAAAGTACATAGGAGTTTACAGCTTGTTAGTACATGGGAGATTATTGTGGCGTGGTTTTCTCCATCTCTTCTTTGGATCTTTTCATTTGTACTTCCTCTGGTCTTAGCCATTATTAGACACAAACTAAACTACAGTATTTCAGTTAGAGATGAGCGGGTTTGGATTTACTCAGTTATACTGTCAATATAGCATACCTCCAAACGGGTGTAGTATGGCTGACCGGCGGTCTCCTGACCACCGGTCAGCTTATCGACGCCGGGATCCCGGCAGCATACCGACGCGGGATCCCGGCGGGGAGGGGCGAGTGCAGCAAGCCCCTTGCGGGCTCGCCACGCTGCGGGCTTGGTGGCGGCCTGCGGTCGCCACGGGTTCTATTCCCACTCTATGGGTGTCGTGGACACCCACGAGTGGAAATAGTCCCTGTTGGTCGGCATGCCGACCAACGGGATACTGAGTCGGCGGGATGGTGGAGGAGGTCATGTGACTGACGGTCAGCAGACCGCCGGTCACATGAATACCACCCCTCCAAACAATACCCTATCCAGGAGGGACACAATGCTCTGATTCTAGACTTTCCTCTTAATGTATGATTGCCGACACCTGTGCTGAGCATGTTAAGAAAGGTGTTTCAGCACAGGTGATGGCAATCACACATTAAGAGGGAAGTCCAGGAGCAGAGCATTGTGTCCCTCCTGGAGAGGGTCATGTTGGGAGGTATGAAATAGGCATCTTATTGGCTATCAGCTCTCATGTATTTTTGATAGCCAATAAGCAGAGGCAGGACTACCATTAGTGCAGCAGGTACATTGCATCATGACCCCTGAGGACTAAGGGGCCACTGTAGCCCAGACCAGCAATGAGTTATCCCCTGCTTCCCGCAGACCATTTTGGGCAATGTCAGATGAATGATCCAGTGCAGAGAGCAGGTGGGTCCCACTGTCTGATGGACCTACCCTTACTTTAGGGAGGCAGGGCTGATCTTGTGTGTGCCAGACTGATAATGAGTTCTGCCACCTATCAGTGCTGATGATCACAGCCACATACTGCCTCTAATTAACAGACAGCTGTACATTATTTCTGATTCACTGCTGTCTGTGGATTAAAGGAAGCTCACAACCGCTGTAACTGGCACTGTCCGAATCTGCCCGACCGAGTGCCAAACTGAGAAAAGCACAAGGGGTGGGGGCCCCGGTCAGGGAACAGAGGCTGCTGTGTTCTGCCCCCACCAAGGTACATGGCCCCTGTTCTCCACACCACACAGAACATTGTGCTTGTACCCGTCACCCACTGTCTTTTTCTGCCTCCCCCTGCATTCCGCTGTTGCCCTCTGCCTCGCCCTGCATTCCACTGTCACCCTCTGCATTCTGCTTTCAGCCTCTGCCTCCCCTTGCCTTACGTTGTCACCCTCTACCTTCCCCTGCCTTACGTTGTCACCATCAGCCTCCCCATGCCTAAAGGTGCATACACACTGAGCGCTTTTCCACCCTGCCCAGCGATGTCAGCGTGGGGTGAGAGGCTTTCCATAACAGGATGCTATGGAAAGCCGCTCACCCCGCCGTTCATCTACTGGTAATACCAGTAGATGAACAGCGGCTGCCAGCAATGAAGCGGAAGCGCGCATCAGCGCTCATTGCTTGAGTATACACACTGGGCGGCTTTGAGCTGAAAGGAGCTCAAAACACCAAAAGTGAGCTGCTTTCAGCTCAAAATCGCCCAGTGTGTATGGACCTTTACGCTATCACCTTCTGCTGCATGGTGGGCCCAGGTACATTTTTGCATATCTGAGATCTGGACCAGCACTATGTGGTGAGCTAGACTACAGCCGATTCCTACCACTGACTGGACATCTTCTGCGACTCCTTGCTAATAAGGCCCTTACAGACTGACCTCACCACCTACCGGGTAACGTTGATCCATTTGCTGGAGATTACACCGGACCTGTTGTTCTACTTTGCACCTTACTGCCGGCCTTACTAGTGCTCATTGACTGAGTCTTATATTGATTGATATTACTGCTCAGATTACCGGATAATAATCTGGACATTTATATACAGTACCTTCATCCTGTAGATTCTTATTTATCTTATTGATGACTGCAGGAAGTCTATTTTATAATACTTTGAATGTGTGAATGCATTATTGAACTACACTTTTAGAATGTATTGCTCTTCAAAGCATATTTTAATTAGAGATGAGCGGGTTCGGTTCCTCTGAATCCGAACCCGCCCGAACTTCAGGTTTTTTACACGGGTCCGAGCAGGCTCGGATCTTCCCGCCTTGCTCGGCTAACCCGAGCGCGCCCGAACGTCATCATCACGCTGTCGGATTCTCGCGAGGCTCGGATTCTATCGCGAGACTCGGATTCTATATAAGGAGCCGCGCGTCGCCGCCATTTTCACACGTGCATTGAGAGTCATAGGGAGAGGACGTGGCTGGCGTCCTCTCCGTTTAGAGAAGAGAGAGACACAGTATTTTGGGGAGCATTATTAGGAGGAGTACTACTATACTGTATACTACTATACTACTTGCTGAAGTGATATTTATAGATTAGATAATAGATAGTGTGACTGTAAGTGTATTATCTGACTTGTGGGGGAGACACTGACAGTGGGGAGCAGTTAGAGTCTGAGAGCAGGACTCAGGAGTACATATAACGTACAGTGCACACTTTTGCTGCCAGAGTCAGTGCCACACTGCCATTGTTGTGACCACACTGACCACCAGTATAATAATATATTTTGTGATTGTCTGCTTAGGCCTCGGAGCACTAGTTGCAAGTTGCAACGTGACCTGAAGTGACCACCAGTTTAATAATCAATCACCACCAGTTTAATATATATATATATATATATATATATATATATATATATATATATATAATTGTATATAATATATATATATATAATATTGTATACCACCTACCCGTGGTTTTTTTTTTTTTCATTCTTCTTTATACATACTACTATAGTAGCTTACTGTAGCAGTCTGCGGTGCTGTGCTGACCTGACAGTGTCCAGCAGGTCCGTCATCAGTCATTACATAATAAATATATATAGTACCTGTCCGGCTGCAGTACTAGTGATATTATATTGATTTCATCTCATTATCAATAATTTATCATCCAGTCTAGACTCTATATTAGCAGCAGACACAGTACGTTAGTCCACGGCTGTAGCTACCTCTGTGTCGGCACTCGGCAGTCCATCCATAATTGTATACCACCTACCCGTGGTTTTTTTTTTTTTTTCTTCTTTGTACATACTACTATAGAGTATAGTAGCTTACTGTAGCAGTCTGCGGTGCTGCTGAGCTGACAGTGTCCAGCAGGTCCGTCATCAGTCATCATTACCTAATAAATATATTATCTACCTGTCCGGCTGCAGTACTAGTGATATTATATATACATACATATATATATTGATTTCATCTCATTATCAATCATCCAGTCTATATTAGCAGCAGACACAGTACGTTAGTCCACGGCTGTAGCTACCTCTGTGTCGGCACTCGGCAGTCCATCCATAATTGTATACCACCTACCCGTGGTTTTTTTTTTTTTTTCTTCTTTGTACATACTACTATAGTATAGTAGCTTACTGTAGCAGTCTGCGGTGCTGCTGAGCTGACAGTGTCCAGCAGGTCCGTCATCAGTCATCATTACCTAATAAATATATTATCTACCTGTCCGGCTGCAGTACTAGTGATATTATATATACATACATATATATATATTGATTTCATCTCATTATCAATCATCCAGTCTATATTAGCAGCAGACACAGTACGTTAGTCCACGGCTGTAGCTACCTCTGTGTCGGCACTCGGCAGTCCATCCATAATTGTATAAATGTATACCACCTACCCGTGTTTTTTTTTTTCTTTCTTCTTTGTACATACTACTATAGTATAGTAGCTTACTGTAGCAGTCTGCGGTGCTGCTGAGCTGACAGTGTCCAGCAGGTCCGTCATCAGTCATCATTACCTAATAAATATATTATCTACCTGTCCGGCTGCAGTACTAGTGATATTATATATACATACATATATATATATTGATTTCATCTCATTATCATCCAGTCTATATTAGCAGCAGACACAGTACGGTAGTCCACGGCTGTAGCTACCTCTGTGTCGGCACTCGGCAGTCCATCCATAATTGTATACCACCTACCCGTGGTTTTTTTTTTCTTTCTTCTTTGTACATACTACTATAGTATAGTAGCTTACTGTAGCAGTCTGCGGTGCTGCTGAGCTGACAGTGTCCAGCAGGTCCGTCATCAGTCATCATTACCTAATAAATATATTATCTACCTGTCCGGCTGCAGTACTAGTGATATTATATATACATACATATATATATATTGATTTCATCTCATTATCATCCAGTCTATATTAGCAGCAGACACAGTACGGTAGTCCACGGCTGTAGCTACCTCTGTGTCGGCACTCGGCAGTCCATCCATAATTGTATACCACCTACCCGTGGTTTTTTTTTTTTCTTTCTTCTTTGTACATACTACTATAGTATAGTAGCTTACTGTAGCAGTCTGCGGTGCTGCTGAGCTGACAGTGTCCAGCAGGTCCGTCATCAGTCATCATTACCTAATAAATATATTATCTACCTGTCCGGCTGCAGTACTAGTGATATTATATATACATACATATATATATTGATTTCATCTCATTATCAATCATCCAGTCTATATTAGCAGCAGACACAGTACGTTAGTCCACGGCTGTAGCTACCTCTGTGTCGGCACTCGGCAGTCCATCCATAATTGTATACCACCTACCCGTGGTTTTTTTTTCTTTCTTCTTTGTACATACTACTATAGTATAGTAGCTTACTGTAGCAGTCTGCGGTGCTGCTGAGCTGACAGTGTCCAGCAGGTCCGTCATCAGTCATCATTACCTAATAAATATATTATCTACCTGTCCGGCTGCAGTACTAGTGATATTATATATACATACATATATATATTGATTTCATCTCATTATCAATCATCCAGTCTATATTAGCAGCAGACACAGTACGTTAGTCCACGGCTGTAGCTACCTCTGTGTCGGCACTCGGCAGTCCATCCATAATTGTATACCACCTACCCGTGTTTTTTTTTTTTTCTTTCTTCTTTGTACATACTACTATAGTATAGTAGCTTACTGTAGCAGTCTGCGGTGCTGCTGAGCTGACAGTGTCCAGCAGGTCCGTCATCAGTCATCATTACCTAATAAATATATTATCTACCTGTCCGGCTGCAGTACTAGTGATATTATATATACATACATATATATATATTGATTTCATCTCATTATCATCCAGTCTATATTAGCAGCAGACACAGTACGGTAGTCCACGGCTGTAGCTACCTCTGTGTCGGCACTCGGCAGTCCATCCATAATTGTATACCACCTACCCGTGGTTTTTTTTTTTCTTTCTTCTTTGTACATACTACTATAGTATAGTAGCTTACTGTAGCAGTCTGCGGTGCTGCTGAGCTGACAGTGTCCAGCAGGTCCGTCATCAGTCATCATTACCTAATAAATATATTATCTACCTGTCCGGCTGCAGTACTAGTGATATTATATATACATACATATATATATATATTGATTTCATCTCATTATCATCCAGTCTATATTAGCAGCAGACACAGTACAGTAGTCCACGGCTGTAGCTACCTCTGTGTCGGCACTCGGCAGTCCATCCATAATTGTATACCACCTACCCGTGTTTTTTTTTTTTCTTTCTTCTTTGTACATACTACTATAGTATAGTAGCTTACTGTAGCAGTCTGCGGTGCTGCTGAGCTGACAGTGTCCAGCAGGTCCATCATCAGTCATCATTACCTAATAAATATATTATCTACCTGTCCGGCTGCAGTACTAGTGATATTATATATACATACATATATATATATTGATTTCATCTCATTATCATCCAGTCTATATTAGCAGCAGACACAGTACGGTAGTCCACGGCTGTAGCTACCTCTGTGTCGGCACTCGGCAGTCCATCCATAAGTATACTAGTATCCATCCATCTCCATTGTTTACCTGAGGTGCCTTTTAGTTGTGCCTATTAAAATATGGAGAACAAAAATGTTGAGGTTCCAAAATTAGGGAAAGATCAAGATCCACTTCCACCTCGTGCTGAAGCTGCTGCCACTAGTCATGGCCGAGACGATGAAATGCCAGCAACGTCGTCTGCCAAGGCCGATGCCCAATGTCATAGTACAGAGCATGTCAAATCCAAAACACCAAATATCAGTTAAAAAAGGACTCCAAAACCTAAAATAAAATTGTCGGAGGAGAAGCGTAAACTTGCCAATATGCCATTTACCACACGGAGTGGCAAGGAACGGCTGAGGCCCTGGCCTATGTTCATGGCTAGTGGTTCAGCTTCACATGAGGATGGAAGCACTCAGCCTCTCGCTAGAAAACTGAAAAGACTCAAGCTGGCAAAAGCACCGCAAAGAACTGTGCGTTCTTCGAAATCCCAAATCCACAAGGAGAGTCCAATTGTGTCGGTTGCGATGCCTGACCTTCCCAACACTGGACGTGAAGAGCATGCGCCTTCCACCATTTGCACGCCCCCTGCAAGTGCTGGAAGGAGCACCCGCAGTCCAGTTCCTGATAGTCAGATTGAAGATGTCAGTGTTGAAGTACACCAGGATGAGGAGGATATGGGTGTTGCTGGCGCTGGGGAGGAAATTGACCAGGAGGATTCTGATGGTGAGGTGGTTTGTTTAAGTCAGGCACCCGGGGAGACACCTGTTGTCCGTGGGAGGAATAGGGCCATTGACATGCCTGGTCAAAATACAAAAAAAATCAGCTCTTCGGTGTGGAAGTATTTCACCAGAAATGCGGACAACATTTGTCAAGCCGTGTGTTGCCTTTGTCAAGCTGTAATAAGTAGGGGTAAGGACGTTAACCACCTCGGAACATCCTCCCTTATACGTCACCTGCAGCGCATTCATAATAAGTCAGTGACAAGTTCAAAAACTTTGGGTGACAGCGGAAGCAGTCCACTGACCAGTAAATCCCTTCCTCTTGTAACCAAGCTCACGCAAACCACCCCACCAACTCCCTCAGTGTCAATTTCCTCCTTCCCCAGGAATGCCAATAGTCCTGCAGGCCATGTCACTGGCAATTCTGACGAGTCCTCTCCTGCCTGGGATTCCTCCGATGCATCCTTGAGTGTAATGCCTACTGCTGCTGGCGCTGCTGTTGTTGCTGCTGGGAGTCGATCGTCATCCCAGAGGGGAAGTCGTAAGCCCACTTGTACTACTTCCAGTAAGCAATTGACTGTCCAACAGTCCTTTGCGAGGAAGATGAAATATCACAGCAGTCATCCTGCTGCAAAGCGGATAACTGAGGCCTTGACAACTATGTTGGTGTTAGACGTGCGTCCGGTATCCGCCGTTAGTTCACAGGGAACTAGACAATTTATTGAGGCAGTGTGCCCCCGTTACCAAATACCATCTAGGTTCCACTTCTCTAGGCAGGCGATACCGAGAATGTACACGGACGTCAGAAAAAGACTCACCAGTGTCCTAAAAAATGCAGTTGTACCCAATGTCCACTTAACCACGGACATGTAGACAAGTGGAGCAGGGCAGGGTCAGGACTATATGACTGTGACAGCCCACTGGGTAGATGTATGGACTCCCGCCGCAAGAACAGCAGCGGCGGCACCAGTAGCAGCATCTCGCAAACGCCAACTCTTTCCTAGGCAGGCTACGCTTTGTATCACCGCTTTCCAGAATACGCACACAGCTGAAAACCTCTTACGGCAACTGAGGAAGATCATCGCGGAATGGCTTACCCCAATTGGACTCTCCTGTGGATTTGTGGCATCGGACAACGCCAGCAATATTGTGTGTGCATTAAATATGGGCAAATTCCAGCACGTCCCATGTTTTGCACATACCTTGAATTTGGTGGTGCACAATTTTTAAAAAAACGACAGGGGCGTGCAAGAGATGCTGTCGGTGGCCAGAAGAATTGCGGGACACTTTCGGCGTACAGGCACCACGTACAGAAGACTGGAGCACCACCAAAAACTACTGAACCTGCCCTGCCATCATCTGAAGCAAGAAGTGGTAACGAGGTGGAATTCAACCCTCTATATGCTTCAGAGGTTGGAGGAGCAGCAAAAGGCCATTCAAGCCTATACAATTGAGCACGATATAGGAGGTGGAATGCACCTGTCTCAAGTGCAGTGGAGAATGATTTCAACGTTGTGCAAGGTTCTGATGCCCTTTGAACTTGCCACACGTGAAGTCAGTTCAGACACTGCCAGCCTGAGTCAGGTCATTCCCCTCATCAGGCTTTTGCAGAAGAAGCTGGAGACATTGAAGGAGGAGCTAACACGGAGCGATTCCGCTAGGCATGTGGGACTTGTGGATGGAGCCCTTAATTCGCTTAACAAGGATTCACGGGTGGTCAATCTGTTGAAATCAGAGCACTACATTTTGGCCACCGTGCTCGATCCTAGATTTAAAGCCTACCTTGGATCTCTCTTTCCGGCAGACACAAGTCTGCTGGGGTTGAAAGACCTGCTGGTGAGAAAATTGTCAAGTCAAGCGGAACGCGACCTGTCAACATCTCCTCCTTCACATTCTCCCGCAACTGGGGGTGCGAGGAAAAGGCTCAGAATTCCGAGCCCACCCGCTGGCGGTGATGCAGGGCAGTCTGGAGCGACTGCTGATGCTGACATCTGGTCCGGACTGAAGGACCTGACAACGATTACGGACATGTCGTCTACTGTCACTGCATATGATTCTCTCACCATTGAAAGAATGGTGGAGGATTATATGAGTGACCGCATCCAAGTAGGCACGTCACACAGTCCGTACTTATACTGGCAGGAAAAAGAGGCAATTTGGAGGCCCTTGCACAAACTGGCTTTATTCTACCTAAGTTGCCCTCCCACAAGTGTGTACTCCGAAAGAGTGTTTAGTGCCGCCGCTCACCTTGTCAGCAATCGGCGTACGAGGTTACATCCAGAAAATGTGGAGAAGATGATGTTCATTAAAATGAATTATAATCAATTCCTCCCTGGAGACATTGACCAGCAGCAATTGCCTCCACAAAGTACACAGGGAGCTGAGATGGTGGATTCCAGTGGGGACGAATTGATAATCTGTGAGGAGGGGGATGTACACGGTGATATATCGGAGGATGATGATGAGGTGGACATCTTGCCTCTGTAGAGCCAGTTTGTGCAAGGAGAGATTAATTGCTTCTTTTTTGGTGGGGGTCCAAACCAACCTGTCATTTCAGTCACAGTCGTGTGGCAGACCCTGTCACTAAAATGATGGGTTGGTTAAAGTGTGCATGTCCTGTTTATACAACATAAGGGTGGGTGGGAGGGCCCAAGGACAATTCCATCTTGCACCTCTTTTTTCTTTAATTTTTCTTTGCGTCATGTGCTGTTTGTGGAATGTTTTTTGGAAGGGCCATCCTGCGTGACACTGCAGTGCCACTCCTAGATGGGCCCGGTGTTTGTGTCGGCCACTAGGGTCGCTTATCTTACTCACACAGCTATCTCATTGCGCCTCTTTTTTTCTTTGCGTCATGTGCTGTTTGGGGAGGGTTTTTTGGAAGGGCCATCCTGCGTGACACTGCAGTGCCACTCCTAGATGGGCACGGTGTTTGTGTCGGCCACTAGGGTCGCTTATCTTACTCACACAGCTACCTCATTGCGCCTCTTTTTTTTCTTTGCGTCATGTGCTGTTTGGGGAGTGTTTTTTGGAAGGGCCATCCTGCGTGACACTGCAGTGCCACTCCTAGATGGGCACGGTGTTTGTGTCGGCCACTAGGGTCGCTTATCTTACTCACACAGCTACCTCATTGCGCCTCTTTTTTTCTTTGCGTCATGTGCTGTTTGGGGAGGGTTTTTTGGAAGGGCCATCCTGCGTGACACTGCAGTGCCACTCCTAGATGGGCCCGGTGTTTGTGTCGGCCACTAGGGTCGCTTATCTTACTCACACAGCTACCTCATTGCGCCTCTTTTTTTCTTTGCGTCATGTGCTGTTTGGGGAGGGTTTTTTGGAAGGGCCATCCTGCGTGACACTGCAGTGCCACTCCTAGATGGGCCCGGTGTTTGTGTCGGCCACTAGGGTCGCTTATCTTACTCACACAGCTACCTCATTGCGCCTCTTTTTTTCTTTGCGTCATGTGCTGTTTGGGGAGTGTTTTTTGGAAGGGCCATCCTGCGTGACACTGCAGTGCCACTCCTAGATGGGCCCGGTGTTTGTGTCGGCCACTAGGGTCGCTTATCTTACTCACACAGCTACCTCATTGCGCCTCTTTTTTTCTTTGCGTCATGTGCTGTTTGGGGAGGGTTTTTTGGAAGGGCCATCCTGCGTGACACTGCAGTGCCACTCCTAGATGGGCCCGGTGTTTGTGTCGGCCACTAGGGTCGCTTATCTTACTCACACAGCTACCTCATTGCGCCTCTTTTTTTCTTTGCGTCATGTGCTGTTTGGGGAGGGTTTTTTGGAAGGGCCATCCTGCGTGACACTGCAGTGCCACTCCTAGATGGGCACGGTGTTTGTGTCGGCCACTAGGGTCGCTTAGCTTAGTCATCCAGCGACCTAGGTGCAAATTTTAGGACTAAAAATAATATTGTGAGGTGTGAGGTATTCAGAATAGACTGAAAATGAGTGGAAATTATGGTTTTTGAGGTTAATAATACTTTGGGATCAAAATGACCCCCAAATTCTATGATTTAAGCTGTTTTTTAGTGTTTTTTAAAAAAAACACCCGAATCCAAAACACACCCGAATCCGACAAAAAAAATTCGGTGAGGTTTTGCCAAAACGCGGTCGAACCCAAAACATGGCCGCGGAACCGAACCCAAAACCAAAACACAAAACCCGAAAAATTTCAAGTGCACATCTCTAATTTTAAATAAGAATTTACTTACCGATAATTCTATTTCTCGTAGTCCGTAGTGGATGCTGGGGACTCCGTCAGGACCATGGGGTTTAGCGGCTCCGCAGGAGACAGGGCACAATAATAAAAGCTTTAGGATCAGGTGGTGTGCACTGGCTCCTCCCCCTATGACCCTCCTCCAAGCCTCAGTTAGGATACTGTGCCCGGACGAGCGTGCATAATAAGGAAGGATATTGAATCCCGGGTAAGACTCATACCAGCCACACCAATCACACCGTACAACCTGTGATCTGAACCCAGTTAACAGTATGATAACAACGAAGGAGCCTCTGAAAAGATGGCTCACAACAAGAATAACCCGATTTTTGTAACAATAGCTATGTACAAGTATTGCAGACAATCCGCACTTGGGATGGGCGCCCAGCATCCACTACGGACTACGAGAAATAGAATTATCGGTAAGTAAATTCTTATTTTCTCAAACGTCCTAAGTGGATGCTGGGGACTCCGTCAGGACCATGGGGATTATACCAAAGCTCCCAAATGGGCGGGAGAGTGCGGATGACTCTGCAGCACCGAATGAGAGAACTCCAGGTCCTCCTCAGTCAGGGTGTGCCCCTGACCAAGTAGCAGCTCGGCAAAGTTGTAAAGCCGAGACCCCTCGGGCAGCCGCCCAAGATGAGCCCACTTCCTTGTGGAATGGGCTTTTACTGATTTTGGCTGTGGCAAGCCTGCCACAGAATGTGCAAGCTGAATTGTACTACAAATCCAGCGAGCAATCGTCTGCTTAGAAGCAGGAACACCCATCTTGTTGGGTGCATACAGGCTAAACAGCGAGTCAGATTTTCTGACTCCAGTCGTCCTGGAAACATATATTTTCAGGGCCCTGACAACGTCAAGTAACTTGGAGTCCTCCAAGTCCCTAGTAGCCGCAGGTACCACAATAGGTTGGTTCATGTGAAAAACAGAAAACACCTTAAGGAGAAATTGAGGACGAGTCCTCAATTCTGCCCTGTCAGAATGAAAAATTAAGTAAGGGCTTTTATATGATAAAGCCGCCCATTCTGACACGCGCCTGGCTGAAGCCAGGGCTAATAGAATCTTCACCTTCCATGTGAAATATTTTAATTCCACAGTGGTGAGTGGATCAAACCAATGTGACTTTAGGAAACTCAAAACAACATTGAGATCCCAAGGTGCCACTGGGGGCACAAAAAGAGGCTGTATATGCAGTACCCCTTTTACAAACGTCTGAACTTCAGGCACTGAAGCCAGTTCTTTCTGGAAGAAATTCGACAGGGTCGAAATTTGAACCTTAATGGACCCTAATTTTAGGCCCATAGACAGTCCTGTTTTCAGGAAATGTAGGAACGACCCAGTTGGAATTCCTCTGTAGGGACCTTCTTGGCCTCACACCACGCAACATATTTTCGCCAAATGCGGTGAAAATGTTTTGCAGTTACATCCTTCCTGGCTTCGACCAGGGTAGGGATGACTTCATCTGGAATGCCCTTTCAGGATCCGGCGTTCAACTGCCATTCCGTCAAACGCAGCCGCGGTAAGTCTTGGAACAGACAAGGCCCCTGCTGGAGCAGGTCCTTTCTTAAAGGTAGAGGCCACGGTTCTTCCGTGAGCATCTCTTGAAGTTCCGGGTACCAAGTCCTTCTTGACCCATCCGGAACCACGAGTATCGTTCTTACTTATCTCCTTCTTATGATTCTCAGTACTTTTGGTATGAGATGCATAGGAGGGAACACATACCCTGACTGGTACATCCACAGTGTTACCAGAGCGTCCACCACTATTGCCTGAGGGTCCCTTGACCTGGCGCAATATTTGTCTAGTTTTTTGTTCAGGCGGGACGCCAACATGTCCACCTTTGGTTTTTCCCAACGGTTTACAATCATGTGGAAGACTTCCCGCTGAAGTCCCCACTCTCCCGGGTGGAGGTTATGCCTGCTGAGGAAATCTGCTTCCCAGTTTTCCACTCCCGGAATTAACACTGCTGAGAGTGTTATCACATGATTTTTCGCCCAGCGAAGAATCCTTGCAGTTTCTGCCATTTCCCTCCTGCTTCATGTGCCGCCCTGTCTGTTTACGTGGGCGACTGCCGTGATGTTGTCCCACTGGATCAATACCGGCTGACCTTGAAGCAGAGGTCTTGCTAAGCTTAGAGCCTTGTAAATTGCCCTTAGCTCCAGTATATTTATGTGGAGAGAAGTCTCCAGACTTGATCACACTCCCTGGAAATTTTTTCCTTGTGTGACTGCTCCCCAGCCACTCAGGCTGGCATCCGTGGTCACCAGGACCCAGTCCTGAATGTCGAATCTGCGGCCCTTTCATAGATGAGCACTCTGCAGCCACCGCAGAAGAAAACACCCTTGTCCTTGGAGACAGGGTTATCCGCTGATGCATCTGAAGATGCGATCCGGACCATTTTCCCAGCAGATTCCACTGAAAAGTTCTTGCGTGAAATCTACCGAATAGGATCGCTTTGTACGAAACCACCATTTTTCACAGGACCCTTGTGCAATGATGCACTGATACTTTTCCTGGTTTTAGGAGGTTCCTGACTAGCTCGGATAACTCCCTGGCCTTCTTCTCCGGGAGAAAACATCCTTTTCTGGACTGTGTCCAGAATCATTCCTAGGAACATTAGACGTGTCGTCGGAAAAAGCTGCAATTTTGGAATATTTAGAATCCACTCGTGCTGTCGTAGAACTACTTGAGATAGTGCTACTCCGACCGCCAACTGTTCTCTGGACCTTGCCCTTATCAGGAAAGCGTCCATATTTCTTTTAGGAAGAATCATCATTTCGGCCATTACCATGGTAAAGACCCGGGGTGCCGTGGACAATCCAAACGGCAGCGTCTGAACTGATAGTGACAGTTCTGTACCACGAACCTGAGATACCCTTGGTGAGAAGGGCAAAATTTGGACATGTAGGTAAGCGTCCCTGATATCCAGTGACACCATATCGTCCTGGTTCGCTATCACTGCTCTGAGTGACTCCATCTTGATTTGAACCCTTGTATGTAATTGTTCAAATCTTTTAGATCTCACCGAGCCGTTTGGCTTCAGTACCACAATATAGTGTGGAATAATACCCCTTCCCTTGTTGTAGGAGGGGTACTTTGATTATCACCTGCTGGGAATACAGCCTGTGAATTTTTTTCCCAATACTGCCTCCCTGTCGGAGGGAGACGTTGGTAAAGCAGACTTCAGGAACTTGTGAGGGGAAGACGTCTCGAATTTCCAATGTACACCTGGGATACTACGTGTAGGATCCAGGAGTCCACTTGCGAGTGAGCCCACTGCGTGCTGAAACTCTTGAGATGACCCCCCACCGCACCTGAGTCCGCTTGTATGGCCCCAGCGTCATGCTGCGGACTTGGCAGAAGCTGTGGAGGACTTCTGTTCCTGGGAATGGGCTGCCTGCTGCAGTCTTCTTCCCTTTCCTCTAACCCTGGGCAGATATGACTGGCCTTTTGCCCGCCTGCCTTTATGGGTACGAAAGGACTGAGACTGAAAAGACTGTGTCCTTTTTTGCTGAGATGTGACTTGGGGTAACAAAAGTGGATTTTCCAGCTGTTGCCATGGCCACCAGGTCCGATGGACCGCCCCTTTATACGGCAATACTTCCATGTGCCGTCTGGAATCTGCATCACCTGACCACTGTCATGTCTATAAACATCGTCTGGCAGATATGGACATCACATCTACTCTTGATGCCAGAATGCGCATCTCGCATATATAGACATGCATCCTTAAAATGCTCTATAGTCAATAAAATATTGTTCCTGTCAAGGGTATCAATATTTTCAGTCAGGAAATCCGACCAAGCCCCCCCAGCGCTGCACATCCAGGCTGAGGCGATTGCTGGTCGTAGTATAACACCAGTATGTGTGTATATACTTTTTAGGATATTTTTCAGCTTCCTATCAGCTGGCTCTTTGAGGGCGGCCGTATCTGGAGACGGTAACGCCACTTGTTTTTATAAGCGTGTGAGCGCCTTATCCACTCTAAGGTGTGTTTCCCAACTCGCCCTCACTTCTGGCGGGAAAGGGTATACCTCCAATAATTTTCTATCGGAGGAACCCCACGTATCATCACACACTTTAATTTATCTGATTCAGGAAAAACTACAAGTAGATTATTCCCACCCTACATAATACCCTTATTTGTGGTACTTGTAGTATCAGAAATATGTAACACCTCCTTCATTGCCCTTAACATGTAACGTGTGGCCCTAAAGGAAAATAAGTTTGTTTCTTCACCGTCGACACTGAAGTCAGTGTCCGTGTCTGTGTCTGTGTCGACCAACTGAGGTAAATGGGCGTTTTTACAAGCCCCTGACGGTGTCTGAGACGCCTGGACAGGTACTAATTTGTTTGCCGGCCGTCTCATGTCGTCAACCGACCTTGCATCGTGTTGACATTATCACGTAATTCCTAAATAAGCCATCCATTCCGGTGTCGACTCCCTAGAGAGTGACATCACCAATACAGGCAATTTGCTCCGCCTCCTCACCAACATCGTCCTCCTACATGTTGACACACACGTACCGACACACAGCACACACACAGGGAATGCTCTAATAGAGGACAGGACCCCACTAGCCCTTTGGGGAGACAGAGGGAGAGTTTGCCAGCACACACCAAAAACGCTATAATTTATACAGGGACAACCCCTTATACAAGTGTTTTCCCTTATAGCATTTTCACATATGTAATTATATCGCCAAATAAGTGCCCCCCCTCTCTGTTTTAACCCTGTTTCTGTAGTGCAGTGCAGGGGAGAGCCTGGGAGCCTTCCTCACAGCAGAGCTGAGCAGGAAAATGGCGCCGTGTGCTGAGGAGAATAGGCCCCGCCCCCTAAAACGGCGGGCTCTTCTCCCGGAGTTTGTGAGATCTGGCAGGGATTAAATACATCCATATAGCCTCAAGGGCTATATGTGATGTATTTTAGCCATAAAAAAGGTATAATACATTGCTGCCCAGGGCGCCCCCCCCAGCGCCCTGCACCCTCAGTGACCGCTGGTATGAAGTGTGCTGACAACAATGGCGCACAGCTGCAGTGCTGTGCGCTACCTTATGAAGACTGAAAGTCTTCTGCCGCCTGTTTCTGGACCTCTGGACCTCTTCAACTTCGGCATCTGCAAGGGGGGTCGGCGGCACGGCTCCGGGACGAACCCCAGGGTGAGACCTGTGTTCCGACTCCCTCTGGAGCTAATGGTATCCAGTAGCCTAAGAAGCAAATCCATCCTGCACGCAGGTGAGTTTACTTCTCTCCCCTAAGTCCCTCGTAGCAGTGAGCCTGTTGCCAGCAGGACTCACTGAAAATAAAAAACCTAACTTAAACTTTTATTCTAAGCAGCTCAGGAGAGCCACCTAGATTGCACCCTTCTCGGCCGGGCACAAAGATCTAACTGAGGCTTGGAGGAGGGTCATAGGGGGAGGAGCCAGTGCACACCACCTGATCCTAAAGCTTTTATTATTGTGCCCTGTCTCCTGCGGAGCCGCTAAACCCCATGGTCCTGACGGAGTCCCCAGCATCCACTTAGGACGTTAGAGAAATATATATTATTAAATACTGTTTTATATATACAAAGCCACATGGTTCTTTCTAATTCCCTATTAAGTGAGTATTAAGTGTAGAGATTTCCACACCCACAAGCGCTGTTCTCTTTTTTATCTACTTTTACTTGGTTTTAGGAGACTGACAATCTCCTTGAATAGCAGCTAACTGACAAGTGCCACTGCGGCCCCTTGTTTGTTTTTCTTAAGCAGTGAAAAGCTGATATTTATCTCACCCCATACATGAAAGAGGCACTACTGGTAATAATAACACATTTGGTAGGGATGCAGCCAAAATCATGGTAGTCAGGATTTCCGACAGAAGGTCGACAGTTAGATCCAGATTGTCAAAAGCCCAACACATCCATCCAGTAAGTGGTAGGGCTAGGGTTAAGCACTACGGGGAGGGTAAGGGTTATGCTGCGGGGGTGTTGTAGGTCAGAGTCAGGCTGCAGCGGGGGGTTAGGCTGCAGGAGGGGCGGCTAGGGTTAGGCTGCGAGAGGGCGAGGTTAGGCATACCTACCAACATTTGGATGTGGCTAGGAGGGACACCATGAAAATCCCCAACATGGGCGTGGCCTACATAAAGGGGGTGTGGCTTTACGGGAGTACCACAATCACGACCCACGACCCCATTTTCCATCACTATGGGGACATGGCCAGCACTCTGTCAGCTGCTGGCATGCCCCCAGTCCCTCTGACTCCCATGAATAGTTGCTGTGCGCATGCGCACACATCTATTCACCGCTGCTCTGCCAGGCAGAGCAGTGACTACAGGAGCCTCCCTACTGTCCCTCCCCCACCGTGAGATACTGCTACCCGTGGATGCGACAGCGGGCCAGTCCCAAAAAAGGGACTGTCCCACGAAATTCGGGACAGTTGGAAGGTATGGGTTAGGGTTAGGCTGCAGAAGAGGCGGTTAGGGTTAGGCTGCGGGAGAGGGAGGTTAGGGTTAGGCTGCGAAAGGGGGAGGTTAGGGTTAGGCTGCAAGAGGGGGAGATTAGGGTCAGGCTGCAGAAGGTTAGGGTTATTCTCTGGTGGGGGGGCAGTAAGGGCTAGGCTGCAGGAGTGGACAGTTAGGGTTAAGCTGCAGGTGGGCACGGTTAGGGTTAGGCTGCGGGAGGGGGAGGTTAGGGTTAGTCTGTGGGAGGGAATGGTTAGGATTAGGCTGCAGGAGGGAGAAGTTAGGATCAAGCTGCTGGAGGGTGAGATTACGGTTAGGCTGCAGCAGGGGGGGCAGTTAGGGCTAGGTTGCAGGAGGGGACGGTTAGAGTTAGGCTACAGGAGGGGGAGGTTAGGGTTAGGCTGGGGTGGGGGAGTAGTTAGGGTTTGACTGCGGGTGGGGACAATTAGGTTTAGGCTACGGGAGGGGACGGTTAGGGTAGGCTGCAGTGGGGTAGTAGTTATGATTAGATTGCAGGATGGGACAATTAGGGTTAGGCTGCGGGAGGGGGAGGTTAGGGATAGGCTGCGGTGGGGTAGTAGTTATGATTAGAATGCAGGATGGGACAATTAGGGTTAGGCTACGGGAGGGGACGGTTAGGGTAGGCTGCAGTGGGGTAGTAGTTATGATTAGACTGCAGGATGGGACAATTAGGTTTAGGCTGCAGGAGGGGACGGTTAGGGTAGGCTGCAGTGGGGTAGTAGTTATGATTAGACTGCAGGATGGGACAATTAGGGTTAGGCTGCAGGAGGGGACGGTTAGGGTTAGGCTGCGGGAGGGGGAGGTTAGGGATAGGCTGCGGTGGGGGAATAGTTAGGATTAGACTGCAGGATGGGACAATTAGGGTTAGGCTCCAGGAGGGACGGTTAGGGTTAGGCTGCGGGAGGGGGAGGTTAGGGATAGGCTGCGGTGGGGGAGTAGTTAGGATTAGACTGCAGGATGGGACAATTAGTGTTAGGCTGCAGGAGGGACGGTTAGGGTTAGGCTGCGGGAGGGGGAGGTTAGGGATAGGCTGCGGTGGGGGAGTAGTTAGGATTAGACTGCAGGATGGGACAATTAGGGTTAGGCTGCAGGAGGGGATGGTTAGGATTAGGCTGCGGGAGGAGAACAGTTACGATTAGGCTGTGGGAGGGGACAGTTAGGGATAGGGGTTAAAATACTTTCCAGGATGCACCGGGATTTTGACCATCGGGATATCGCTGTCGGTCTTCTGACTGTCAGGATTTCGTACCCAACCCATCTGGTGAAATCACGGGGAAGACTATCACGAATCCTGGCAATACTTGTACTACCACAATGCTCGCTTCATTATAATCTTGGTCTTTATACTTGTGGAATATATAGTGCTTCTACAACACCACTATGTCACCCAGGGGTGTATCTAGGGGTCCGAGCACCCCTGGCAAAGTAAGGGACTGGCGCCCCCCATATTTGAAATAGGGAAGGTGCATGTGCAGAAAAGGGACATGATCTTGTGGGAAAGGGGCATGACCATACAATAGTTCCCCAATTCAAATTACTCTACACATCATTCCCACACAGTAGCAGTTCCCTTTACACATTATGCCCACACAGTAATTCTTATAACACTGAGGAGACTGTAGGACGGAAGAAGGAAAGAAAGACTCTGTGTTGGGGCACGCTTGAAATACAAATTTATATAAAACTTTTAATTCTATGTAATATAAAATATATGATACACAGAAAAAGCAGAAAACATATAGACGAATATGTAAAACACCTCCGCATCCAAATGCGTAAAAATATTGATTGTAAATTATTCACGGAACTCCTATATTCAGATGTGTTGAATTGGATACACCTGAGGTGAAAATATTTAAAAACTGGATTCTAAATAAGTGTCCAGAAAAATGAAAGCAGAGGCAAATTAAGATAGTGAAAATTGCAATTGTATCCAATATAGGATGCCTACTGTTTCAAGGGTCTCCTGGTATAAATTAGGATTCTGTACATTCAACAAACACTGAGGAGACAATGCCACCCAAGGCCAGGTAGTATTATCAAATAGTAGTGCAAAGAAGTGCAGTGCAGCGCACTACCCAGTGGTGTAAGTTGGAAATCTCATTGTTTGTTCACTTGTGAATATCTAATGATAATAAACTTAAATTCAAATTGGAAAAAAATCTTAGTGGTACAAAAAATAATAATGGGTGTGGCCACTTGCCACATGGGGCATGGCCAATGAAAATGGGGGCATGATACACATATGACCCCAATACTGCAGTTCCAGATACACATATGCCCCCAATAGTGCCAGATACACATATGCCCCCACAATGCCAGATACACATATGCCCTCACATTGCCAGATACACACATGCCCCCACAGTGCCAGATATGCCCCCACAGTGCTAGATATGCCCCCACAGTGCTAGATATGTCCCCACAGTGCTAGATATGCCCCCACAGTGCCAGATACACATATTCCCCCACGTTGCCAGATATGGCCCCACATTGCCAGATACACATGCCCCCACAGTGCCAGATGTGCCCCCACAGTGCCAGATGTGCCCCCACAGTGCTATATATGCCCACACAGTGCCAAAAAAGCCCCCACAGTGCCATATATATGCCCCCACAGTCTTATAGTCATAATCCCCATCCCCTCCCAGTAAATAGCCATATCCCCCTCCTCCCCAAGCAATAGCCGTAGTCCCCACTGCACATAGACGTAGTTTCCACCTCTCCCAACACAGTCATACAGTAGTCCCCACCTCCCTCCCATCACATAACAATAGTTCCCTGCCAACATATATAGCCATAGTCCCCCTCCCTGCACATAGCTCCTCACCTCCCCAAACACATAGCCATAGTCCCCATACCCCTCTCAGCACATATCTGTAGTCTGCCCTTAGCACATAGTAGTAGTCTCCCCCACTCCCAGCACATACATAGACTCCCCACACAGCACATAGCCCTAGCCCCCACCCTACAACATCCCAGCAGATAGCCATAGTGTCTGGCAATACCTGCTGTGCCGAGCTGCTGGGGATGGAGGGTGGAGGATCGCTCTGCAGGCAGGAGCTGGCACTGGTGTCCAGCACCGCACCAAACTACGTGAAGAAACTGAAAGAAAAACTACAGCTCCCAGCAGCCCTTGCCATCGGGAGCTCCCAACAGCAAGGGCTGCTGGGAGTTGTAGTTTATTTTCAGTTTCTTCCCTGTAGTGCATTGCGGTGCCGGACACCAGCGCCAGCTCCTGCCTGCTGAGCGATCCTCCATCCCAGGCAATGCACAGGCAGCTCGGCACAGCAGGTATTGCCAGACACTACGGCTTAAGGGATTCCACCCATTGGCCGAGAGTGGCACCGTCGGGGCGGCGCCCCCTTGCTCGGCTGGCACCCCTGGCAAGTGCCATCCTGGCCAATGGGTAGATACGCCTCTGATGTCACCCACAACTCATCCCTTCACCAAAAGCAATTCAGCACTGCCATGCACACCCCTCACATCTTCTGTATCTGGATATTCTGTCCTGTGTAACCTACAGCCAAAGGTGACATGTTTACTTTTCTTCATGACTGCAAAAACAACCCATAGCCCCAGAGTAAGAGGCTTATTAATAAGAATTGTGGTGTAAAAATCCCAAGCGCCCATCGTTCTCTTAGCTGCTTGCTGTTCATATTTGCATCTCACTGTAGTGTAAAAGTATGTTGGCTTCCATAGCAGGCGGAATGATAAATATGTAGGTTATGAAACTGCCATAAAATAAAGCGATGCCCTATTTTATCTAAGATACTGCCAGCTTGCAAAGGTCTTTACAGAAGATTAATAGATTAGGAATAACAGGTGACATCATAAAAAAGCTTGTTTAAATACCACAGGCCAGGGTAAGCTTCTAAAATATGTACTGCCTCTACAGTGAGATGCCGCCACAGTGCTGCCTGGAAGCATTGATTAAAATATACTGGCCCAGATAAATTTGTCACAATAGTAGCATTAAGTTTTCATAGCTTGTAGGGCGCCATCTATGGGCTATTTGAAATAATACATAAAATAAACTACAGTACCTTAACAAATATAGGGTCACATTTATTAAACAGGGAAAAAGCTTATTTTTACTTTACACTATACATCAAAATTGTACTGCTAGTAGTAATGGAGGTGTGTGTGTGTGTGTGTGTGTGTGTGTGTGTGTGTGGGACGGGGGGATGTAACAGCTGTGCACATTTAACTGGTGAGGGGTGAGTATGATGGCCATATGATTCTTGGGTTAGTTTGGTGTCAGTGTTGCATCAGTATGTGGATAATTCTGTGGTAAATAGGTTTTTGCTGTCACATTTACAGGACAGACATAAGGGCCCTACACACTGGCCAATTGCCGGCCGAGGTGCCCGACAGCCGATACGGACAACCAGGCTGCGTGGGGGCGGGTGAGGGTATGACAGGGGAAGTGAAGTTTCTTCACTCCCCAAATCACCCGGCCCCATACCCTGCCCTGCATACTCATATGGACCATATTGTCCATAATGGCTTGCATGCATAAATGAGCCGGCACCAACAATGAACGAGCGTGGGGTCGTGCATCGTCCACCGTTGGTGCATACACATTAATGAGCGAGATTATTCATATCTTTCAGTGTAATTGGCCAGTGTGTAGGGCCCAATAGAGCTACCAACTGACATTGACTTCAGGTGTATTCAATTAGAGATCACCCTTTATCAGTATAGCAGTAAGAGACTGCTATGCCATACTTCCCAACCAGCCCTATTACAGTGGGACAGTCGCATTTTTCAGGCAGTCCCACTGTGCCACCCCCCCACAGCAGCGTACCGCATGCACTAGTAATCTGCACTGGTCTGCGAGCGGCTGGGAGTTACCCACTGCTCCCAGAGCAGTGGGCAAACTCCCAACATGACATAAAATGTCATACACCAGTGGAATAGCCTACGGAGCACGAGGTCACGCCCCATTTCGCATTCACATGGTGTCCTGACACTGGACTTTAAAATGTTGGGAGGTATGCTATACTACCCACTTGTCGTTTTAGAAGTTTTGGGCTTGCAAAGAGTTCAGCTAATTATTTAAGGGAACACCTGTATTTAGTATAGCACATTGTGCTATACCCCTTCTGCGTGCCAAGTATTCTGCGACCTGTGGTCCAGACTGTGTTTAAAAGACTAGAGGGGAAATTTACTAAAGGTTGATTTTAATTAATTTTAAATCAATCTCCACTGATGTTGGGCTTCAGGGGCTGAAACACACATTTGCTAACAGGTGATTTCATTTAGTAAATGTTAAATATTAATATATGTGTGTTTTGACCCGGGAAGTATAACATCGATTTTGATCAAGTTTGATATATTTTTATGGATTTCAAATCGATCAAAACTGACCTATACAGGGCCGTCTTTTCGTATGGGCTCAATGGGCTCTTGCCCAAGGGCCCCATGAGTATAAGGGCCCTAGGCTGATAGCTGAGGGTCCCCTCTTTCCAGGGGTACCAGATTTTTGAAAATCGGACCTGGGGAACCGGAGATATCCGGCTTGAAAGCAGTGGTCCCCATCCGAGCCTGTTAATTGCTCTTCCCAACCAGATATCTTGGGTTCTGTCTGATTTACAGTTTTTCTGAGGGTATAATCCAGAAGCTGCGACTCCCCCTTTTGGTGAACACTGGCAGCTTGTCTCTACTATGCCCAAAACCAGAGATATCAGCCTTCCAGCAGCTGGACTCTGCTCCAGCTCCACACACCTAATATGCAGTTTTAGATTTTCGTTGGTGGATTGCTCTGGCTTCTGAGCTCTGATGCCCACGTCCCCAGTACCTCCTAAAAGGTGGGACTCTCTAGTTTTTTTTTTTATCCGATTCAAAGCCTTGAGATATCTGCAGTCAAGCAAGCTGCCCTCCCACTGGAAAATGATAAATATTAAACCCACTCCACTATCCACCCCTTCCCTACATATTAAACACCCCCTATCACCCTGTTAGTCATGTACCAGGGCTTCTTCATTCAACCCAATGCCCCCTCTACAGTTTAGCCCCATCTGTGCTGTAAAGGAGTAATTAGCAGAAATTACTGCTCCAGGTCCTACATGCTGGGGGAAGATAGAACACCCCCTACCACCCGTGGGACATCAAAGCTGCCACTGATAGCACCCCCCACCCTTACCGCTGGAGGATGGGTAGGGGGCCCAGTGCATTGCTGTGCCCAGGGGCCTACACTGCTGTTAAGACGGCCCTGGACCTATAGTGAATTTCCCCCTAAGACATGATCTGATGCGAAGGGTATCTAACAGTGGCTGCCTCCCTTACTGGTACTTAGTGGGTAGTACTTACTGGTACTTCTATTAACAGCAGGAGGGTTGGATGAAAAACACCACCCCATTAAAAAAAAAAAAAAAAAACTTTTTTTTTTTTAAACCAGTTTGTTTTTGTTTTGTTTTTGCATCAGTGGGGTAAATTTACTAACATTCGTAATTTTCCGTTTGAGGTCAAAGTTCAATCACGAATGACATCGAAAGTGTAAATATGCAACTTTTTGAATTGATTACGACTAATTTACTAAGCTGCCGTATTCTGCATTTTCGGTTTTTACGATGTCGATGTCATTCGTTTTTTTAGGCAGTGTTTTACGTGAGTGACTTGTAAAACACTGCCGACTTTAATACAATGAATCTCGGCCGGATCTGAGAGATCCGTGCAGGGCTTCATTGTGCACCTTGTAAAAAAAATAAAAAATGTTTAAACTTTAAAAAAAAATTGCGTGGGTTCCCCCCTCCTAAGCCAAACCAGCCTCGGGCTCTTTGAGCCGGCCCTGGTTGCAAAAATATGGGAAAAAAATTGACAGGGGTTCCCCTATATTTAAGCAACCAGCACCGGGCTCAGCGCCTGGTCCTGATTCCAAAAATACGGGGGACAAAAAGCGTAGGGGTCCACCGTATTTTTGAAACCAGCACCGGGCTCCACTAGCTGGACAGATAATGCCACAACCGGGGGTCACTTTTATACAGTGCCTTGCGGCCGTGGCATCAAATATCCAACTAGTCACCCCTGGCCGGGGTACCCTGGAGGAGTGGGGACCCCTTCAATCAAGGGGTCCCCCCCCAGCCACCCAAGGGCCAGGGGTGAAGCCCGAGGCTGTCCCCCCCATCCAATGGGCTGCGGATGGGGGGCTGATAGCCTTTGTTGAAAGTAATGAATATTGTTTTTAGTAGCAGTACTACAAGTCCCAGCAAGCCTCCCCCGCAAGCTGGTACTTGGAGAACCACAAGTACCAGCATGTGGCGGAAAAACGGGCCCGCTGGTACCTGTAGTAGTACTACTACTAAAAAAATACCCCAATAAAGACATTACACACACACCTTGAAAGTATAACTTTAATGCATACATACACACCACCATATACACATACTTACCTTATGTTCACACGAGGGTCGGTCCCCTTCTCCAGTAGAATCCATGGTGTACCTGTTGAAAAAATCCTACTCACCAAATCCAGTGTAGAGGGCTCCTCGGATAATCCATTTGTAATCCACGTACTTGTAAAAATAAAAAAACGGGACACCCGACCACGAACTGAAAGGGGACCCATGTTTTCACATGGGACCCCTATCCCCGAATGCCAGAAACCCCCTCTGACTGATGTCTAAGTGGGTTTCTTCAGCCAATCAGGGAGCGCCACGTTGTGGCACCCTCCTGATCGGCTGTGTGCTCCTGGACTGTCTGACAGGCGGCACACGGCAGTGTTACAATGTAGCGCCTATGCGCTCCATTGTAACCAATGGTGGGAACTTTGTAGTCAGCGGTTGACCGAAAGTGACCTAACCGCTGACCACAAAGTTCCCACCATTGGTTACAATGGAGCGCATAGGCGCTACATTGTAACACTGCCGTGTGCCGCCTGTCAGACAGTACAGGAGCACACAGCCGATCAGGAGGGTGCCACAACGTGGCGCTCCCTGATTGGCTGAAGAAACCCACTTAGACATCAGTCAGAGGGGGTTTCTGGCATTCGGGGAAAGGGGTCCCATGTGAAAACATGGGTCCCCTTTCAGTTCGTGGTCGGGTGTCCCATTTTTTTATTTTTACAAGTACGTGGATTACAAATGGATTATCCGAGGAGCCCTCTACACTGGATTTGGTGAGTAGGATTTTTTCAACAGGTACACCATGGATTCTACTGGAGAAGGGGACCGACCCTCGTGTGAACATAAGGTAAGTATGTGTATATGGTGGTGTGTATGTATGCATTAAAGTTATACTTTCAAGGTGTGTGTGTAATGTCTTTATTGGGGTATTTTTTTAGTAGTAGTACTACAGGTACCAGCGGGCCCGTTTTTCCGCCGCATGCTGGTACTTGTGGTTCTCCAAGTACCAGCTTGCGGGGGAGGCTTGCTGGGACTTGTAGTACTGCTACTAAAAACAATATTCATTACTTTCAACAAAGGCTATCAGCCCCCCATCCGCAGCCCATTGGATGGGGGGGACAGCCTCGGGCTTCACCCCTGGCCCTTGGGTGGCTGGGGGGGGGACCCCTTGATTGAAGGGGTCCCCACTCCCCCAGGGTACCCCGGCCAGGGGTGACTAGTTGGATATTTGATGCCACGGCCGCAAGGCACTGTATAAAAGTGACCCCCGGCTGTGGCATTATCTGTCCAGCTAGTGGAGCCCGGTGCTGGTTTAAAAAATACGGGGGACCCCTACGCTTTTTGTCACCCGTATTTTTGGAACCAGGACCAGGCGCAGAGCCCGGTGCTGGTTGCTTAAATATAGGGGAACCCCTGTCAATTTTTTTCCCATATTTTTGCAACCAGGGCCGGCTCAAAGAGCCCGAGGCTGGTTTGGTTTAGGAGGGGGGACCCCACGCAATTTAAAAAAAAAAAATTATAACATTTCCCACCCCTTCCCACTGAAAAACATGCACAGATCTCATGGATCCGTGCATGCCTATACAAACACGGGATAAAAAAGCAGGTCTGTTTTTTTTTAGCACTTTTTCACGATTTGTATTTTAGCACGGCAGTGTTTGGCTATTGTCGGCAGTGTTTGTGTTTTGCACTTTTTAGTAAATGACCGATTTCTACCAAATTGCAGGCGTATTTGACCGATGGTGTATTGATTCGTGATTTTTTCCTAGGACTTCCAAAATATTACGAATGCCCTCATCACTGCCGTGATTTTTGCTTAGTAAATTACCGAGATGACACTTTGAAGAAAAAACGGCATCTCGGTCAAAATCGGGACCTTAGTAAATATACCCCAATGTCTTAACATTAAGGGGGAGATTCGAATGTTTGAAAAGTCAGTTGGGAGTCTGTTTTTTCCTATCTAATAGACAGGAAAAACAGACACCCAACCGGCTTTTCAAACATTTGAATTCCACCCTAATAATGTTATTAGCCTTTGATTTGATTTATTTTACATCTTTCAATACAACCAGCTTATTATTCCTATTACATCTGGTTATATGGAGATAGACTAAACATTACTAAATACAAAGTACACTCAGAGATCGATGAAATTTAAAATAACAAGTTAATGTTAAGCATTAGTCCTACTTATTACTTATTATAATAAAATAAATCTGAATAGTAATACAACATGGAAACTGCAAAAGCACGTTTCAGAGAAACAAACACGCACACGTTATTTATTGTATTTATTTATTACCAGTTATTTATATAGCGCACACAAACTCTGCAGTGCTTTACAGAGAATATTTGCCCATTCACATCAGTCCCTGCCCCAGTGGAGCTTACAATCTATGGGGGTCATTCCGAGTTGTTCGCTCGCAAGCTGGTTTTAGCAGCTTTGCACACGCTAAGCCGCCGCCTACTGGGAGTGAATCTTAGCTTATCAAAATTGCGAACGAAAGATTAGCAGAATTGCGAATAGACACTTCTTAGCAGTTTCTGAGTAGCTCCACACTTACTCGGCATCTGCGATCAGTTCAGTCAGTTTCGTTCCTGGTTTGACGTCACAAACACACCCAGCGTTCGCCCAGACACTCCTCCGTTTCTCCAGCCACTCCCGCGTTTTTCCCAGAAACGGTAGCGCTTTTTCGCACACACCCATAAAACGGCCAGTTTCCGCCCAGAAACACCCACTTCATGTCAATCACATTACGATCACCAGAACGAAGAAAAAACCTTGTAATGCCGTGAGTAAAATACCTAACTGCATAGCAGATTTACTTGGCGCAGTCGCACTGCGCAACGGAGCGCATTAGCGACTAATCGCTCCGTTGCGAGAAAAAAATAACGAGCTAACAACTCGGAATGACCCCCTATATTCCCTATCACATGAACACACAGACACATTTATGCTAGGGTTAATTTTCTTGGGAGCCAATTAACCTGCCAGTATATTTTTGGGATTGTGGGAGGAAACCGGAGTACCCGGAGGAAACCCACGCAAGTACGGGGAGAATATACAAACTCTGCACAGTTAGGGCCATGGTGGGAATCGAACCATTACACCATCTGTACTGCCCTGCACATGTGGAGTTAAGCATTAGCACTGGGCATGCCACTGGCATTAAACAGTTTTAATAAAAACAATAGTTTTTATTAGAATAATAGCCTTTTTTTAAGAAGTCATGGTGCCGTGCCAGTAGTCACAGCATAATAATAATAATAATAATAATTTTTTTTTTAAACAAAAAATATTTGTTTTAAACCATGGTTTATCAAGGCTGGACACCTTTTATGGTACTGCAGCTCCAATATTTCCATAGCAGTGAGCACAGTATACCTACCCCAATTTACCTGCCTGTAATAAACCCCATTGGCAAAGGCATGGGGAAGCATGTTTATGCTACGGGGTACACTGGGGTTCCACCGGGAATAACATCGGGGGTGTAGAGTAAGATCTTGATCTGAGGCACCAACAGGCTAAAAGCTTTGACTGTTCCCAGAATGCATAGCGCCGCCTCCTCTATAACCCTGCCTCCGTGCACAGGAGCTCAGTTTTGTAGTTGGTGCCTGCAGTGCAGGCAGACAACGGGCAGGGCTGCTCCAGCAGCCCTCAGAAGAGCTTTTTTAAGTGAATTTTGAAGACACTGCAGCAGAGATACAGTTAGTGTTAGATGTCAGTCAGACATCTCCTGCTGCAGTTCCATCACCTCCCCCAGCGGCGCTGTATACTCCCGTGCCCTGGTTGCCGGGTATTTACAGCGGAGGCTCCGGTTTTCTTCAGTAAGGCACACACACACCACCGCCGCTCTCCAGGCTCGCGTGGCCGCACTTCGGGAGGAGGTAAGTGGGTCCACCAGGCGGCACCTGCTAGAAATCGCGATCTGGCACGGCCGGTGGGAGGCGGGCCGCGCGCGATGGCGTGGACACTGTGGCAGTACAGGGACCCCACTAGACCACCAGGGCAAGGGCACAGGTCAGTTTTACTAAAAACCGTTTGTCTATGGCCCACAGTACCCGGTGGTGATGTCCAGCAAGAGGATAAGGCTCTGACCTGTAGCCCCTCACCCAGACCCAGGGAGCCATTTAGAGTAAATGTTCCCACCCTGGAGCTGCATCTCTCTCTCTCCCTCACTCCCTGTCAGCGTTCGGGCGCCATCTTCACATGCTGAGCTGATCCTGGGGGTGGTCTTCAGTATGCCGGCTGTCGGGATCCCGGCGCACAGTATACCGGCACCGGAATCCCGACAGCCGGCATACCGACACTTATTCTCCCCCCTGCGGGTCCACGACACCCCTGGAGGGGCTCATTTGCACTCGCCACACTGTCGGTAAGCCGGCGGTCAGGCTCCCGGCGCCGGTATGCTGGTCGCCGGGAGCCCGACCGCCGGCCTACCATACTACACCCGATCCTGGGACTGTTTGGGCAAATCCTCCTCTGTAAAGTCGCCTGCATGTCAGCGCTGTGCATTTTACAGGACACTTAAGTATTCTACATGCCTGTTGACAGTGTTAGTTAGGAAACAGTGCATTTATTCAGGGTAATGTAGAACAAGTTCCCTGTGATATACATCCAGTGTTTTGCTGTGCATTGATATATCTATTAATCTGTATAGCTTTACTCAGTATTACTTAGTATTGCTAGTCCAGTGCAGTTTTATTGCATGTCATAATTTCTGCATTGTACATGTGACTGTGTGTGTGTGCATATACAGCTGCTGCGTGACTTCCATTCCGTGTATCTCACTCAAATTGTTATCCCTATATTCTGTACCCTGCAGGGGGCTAAGTGCGTCAGGGGTATTAGTTCATATAGGTCAGAGCTGGCCAAACCAGTTCTCGAGATCTACCAACAGTTCACATTTTCCAGACCACCTAGCTGGTGCACAGGTGTAGTCATTACTAATTAAGATGTGCTGAATTCATTCCTAACTGACAATTCTACAGATCTCCAGGAGGCCTGGAAAACATGAACTGTTGGTAGATCTCGAGGACTGGTTTGGCCAGCCCTGATATAGGTGTTTCGCAGGATATACTTATTGAGTATTTTTCTCTGTGATTTTCAGTCACCATATACCTCTTGAATTTTCTGTTTGTGCTAATACACTGCACAGGGGGTTCTTGTTAAGGTATTAGGCTGCTGATATTGTACTGGGTTGCCCGTGAATTGAGCTTTCAGGTATGTCAGCTACAAGGGGCGACGGAGCTGGAGCTGATTCCTCAATGCGTGGTGGTGACGCTGCAGACACATTAGAGGAAAACATAGCAGCAGAGGGTTCAGGTTCTGGGGGTTCTCTACCCCCCCAGTGGGTCTGTAGCAACGGGGGTTCATAATGACCCGCCTCGGGCTACTTTCTCCAAGTTATTAAGTATGCTGGTAACTAGACTTATGCCCCCTATGGGACCTCACGTGTCGGTACAACCACATATTGTCCCTGTGGTTAATCCACCATGGGCAGATCAACTGTCCACTCAGTTACAGCAATTGAACCACTCATTGACTAAACAGAAATCTAACCCTCGCCGCCTAAGACCAAGGGGTCCTCTAAGCGGGCCATTACTTCCTCACAATCCACCCACGTCCCAGACACCTCGTCTGATGAGGATGGCGTGTATACTGACCCCACAGACACTGATCCAGATACTTCTGATGGGTAATCTGTCTCACAGGTGGATGTTCCTGACTTATTGGAGGCTATCAGACTGATTGTTCAAATTACTGATTACCCAGAGCCTAATGCTACCTCTAAGAAACCGGACAGGTTTAAACGTCAGAAGGTCGTTAAACAAGTTTTACCTCACTCTGACCATTTAGCTGACATACGCCAGGAATCCTGGGAAAATCCAGGAAAAAAATTCACTCCTCACAAGAAGATGCTAGCTCGCTATCCCCTCGCTGCGGAGCTAAGTAAAAATTGGGAAATACCCCCGCCAGTGGATTCGCAAGTGGCGCGGCTGGTGGTATCCACAGCTCTGCCAGTAACTACCGTCACTTCTCTGAAAGAACCGACGGATAAGCGTGTGGAGGATTGCTTAAAGGCGATTTACACCCTCGCAGGAGCTGTGAATCGGCCCACTATTGCAGCGACAGGGGCTGCAGAGGCTACTGAGCGTGGGCTCAGGAGGTGGAAGCAGAGCTGCCTTCCAACTTTTCTGATAATGCTAGACAGTGTCTCTCGTATATTGTCACAGCATCTCATTACATTAAGGAGGCGGCTTCTGATGCTGGTGTTCTGGCGGCTAAGGCTTCTACTACGTCCATTTTGGCTCGCCGGATCCTATGGCTACAGTACTGGTCTGTGGACCCGGACTCTAAGAAAACCCTGGAGGTGCTCCCTTTTAAGGGAGACATTCTTTTTGGAGAGGACCGCAACAAGATAGTGGTTGACTTAGCTTCTGCTAAAACATTGTGTCTACCTAGTACTGCTCCTTCGGTGCTGAAGGTTAAGAGTACTTCCTTTCACTCCTTTCGTCCTTCAGGAAAAGCCAAAGGTCAGGCGCACCCGAAACAGGCTTGCACTTCCAAAACCGCTAAGCCCAAGCCTAAACGTGCCTGGGCTGCCCGTCAGCCTGCTTCCAAAACTGACAAGCCTGCTGCATGACGAGGCGGGCCTCCCTCTGGGGGATCCCAGAGTGGGAGGCTGACTTCTAGGGTTTACCCAGGAATGGTTGAAGACCACTTCCGACGCCTGGGTACAGGAAGTCATCACTCGCAGATACGCCATATCCTTCAAGAATCGTCCCCCTCATCGATTTTGCCTGACAGACGTCTCTTCGGATCAGGTGAAGGCAAAAACTCTTCATTCAGTGGTACAGTCCCTCCCGGACACAGGAGTGGTAGTACAGGTGCCTCTGGCTCAGAGAGGCAAGGGGTACTATTCACCACTGTTCCTAGTCACGAAACCGAATGGGTCCTCTCGGCCCATTCTCAACCTCAAGTCCTTGAACAAATTTGTGAGAGTCTCCAAGTTTCGTATGGAAACTCTTCACTCTGTTGTTCTGGCCTTGGAGTCTGGGGATTATATGGTCTCCCTGGACATACAGGATGCTTAAGTGCATATTCCTATTGCAATGTCGCATCAGCAGTACCTGAGGTTTGCTGTGAGCAACCTCCATTATCAATTTCTGGCTTTACCTTTTGGTTTGACCACGGCCCCGCGTGTCTTCACAAAGGTCATGGCGGTCATGGCGGTAATGACGGCTGTACTTCGCCGTAAAGGGGTCAGGATCCTCCCGTATCTGGACGACTTGTTGATCCTGGCAAATTCCCCATAAATTCTCCTACGTCATCTGGATCTGACACTCCAGTTTCTGCAAGCCCATGGGTGGCTCATCAACTGGAAGAAGTCTTCCCTGGTCCCTGCTCAGAGCATGGTGCACCTAGGGGCATTGTTGGAAACTCACAACCAGAGGTTTGTTCTTGTCTCAGGAGAAGGTCCTGAAACTTCAGGATAGGACTTGATGCTTCTTATCTTGTCCACAAGTGTCGCTACACTCGGCGATGCAAGTGCTAGGTCTCATGGTGTCAGCTTTTGACATGGTGGAGTACGCTCAATTCCATTCCCGCCCTCTACAGAAACTGATTCTAGCCAAGTGGGATGGCCTGCCTCACCGGATCAGGTCTCATATGATCTCCTTGTCTCCGGAGGTCCATCTGTCACTGAGCTGTTGGCTGCAGGACCATCGATTGAGCAGGGGTTGTCCCTTCTGGATCTCCAGCTGGCTCCTCCTGACGACGGATGCCAGTCTGAGAGGTTGGAGCCACACTCCCTTCAGGGTCGGTGGACCAAGGAGGAGTCTCTCCTCCCGATAAACATTCTGGAACTGCGGGCGGTGTTCAATGCTCTGAACCTGGCCCAGCATTTAATACAGGACAGGCCTGTTCAGGTTCAGTCAGACAACGCCACCACGGTGGCGTACATAAATCATCAAAGCGGCACTCGAAGCCGCATGGCAATGAGGGAAGTATCAAGGATTCTTCAGTGGGCGGAACGCCATCTGCCAGCCATATCGGCAGTGTTCATTCCGGGGGTTCTAAACTGGGAAGTGGACTTCCTCAGTAGTCAGGACGTACACGCCAGACAGTGGAGCCTCCATCCAGAAGTATTTCAACTCCTAGTGGACAAGTGGGGTCTCCCAGATGTAGACCTGATGGCGTCTCGACACAATCACAAGGTTCCGGTCTTCGGAGCAAGGACAAGGGATCCTCAAGCAGCGTTCGTTGATGCACTGGCAATTCCATGGAACTTTCGGCTGCCATACGTGTTCCCTCCGGTGTCACTTCTGCCCAAGGTAATAAGGAAGTTCAAGCAAGAAGGAGGACTCCTGCTTCTGATTGCCGCAGCGTGGCCCAGACAGCATTGGTTCTCAGACCTTCAGGGTCTATCAATAGAGCGTCCCCTTCTACTTCCACAGCGCCCAGACCTCCTCGTTCAGGGCCCTTGTGTATATCAGGATTTGGCCCGATTGGCTTTGACGGCGTGGCTCTTGAAGCTTCAGTTCTAAGGGCCAAAGGATTTTCTGAGGCGGCCATTCAAGCCATGTTGAAGGCCCGGAAACCAGCTTCGGCTCGGATTTACCATAGGGTCTTGAATTCCTACTTTGCTTGGTGCGCGGATAACAATCATGACGCTTACAAGTTTAGGGGGTCATTCCGAGTTGGTTGCTAGCTGAATTTGTTTGCAGTGCAGCGATCAGGCAAAAACTCAGCAGTTCTGCGCATGCGTTGCAATGCGCACGCGCGACGTATGGGCACAACGAACAATATCGTTTTGCACAGGGTCTAGCGATGCATTTCAGTCGCACTGCTTGCCGCAGAGTGATTGACATGAAGTGGGCGTTTCTGGGTGGCAACTGTTTTCAGGTAGTGTGCAAAAAAAACACAGGCGTGGCTGGGCGAATGCTGGGCGGGTTTGTGACGTCAAATCTGGAACTGAATAGTCTGAAGTGATCGCAAGTGCTGAGTAGGTTTTGAGCTACTCTGATACTACACAAAAAAATTTTGCAGGCACTCTGCAATACAACTGTTCGCACTTCTGCTAAGTGGGCGGCAGCGTAGCGTTTGCACGGCTGCTAAAACTAGCTAGCGAGCAATCAACTCGAAAAGACCCCCTTAGTACGGCCAAACTTTTGGCCTTTCTACAACAGGGCCTGAACTTGGGCCTTCGTCTGGCCTCCCTCAAGGTTCATATTTCTGCCTTGTAGGTTTGGTTTCAGAGAAAAATTGCGACTCTGCCTGATGTTCATACATTCACTCAGGGTGTGTCACGAATTCAACCTCCTTACGTTCCGCCTGTTGCTCCTTGGGATTTGTCGGTGGTTCTGGAGGCATTGCAGGAGTCTCCATTTCAGCCTCTTGAATCTGCAGACCTTAAGTGGCTTTCTCTTAAGGTATTGTTTCTGCTGGCTATTGCCTCTGCTAGACGGGTGTTGGATTTGGGTGCCTTGACGTGTAGGTCTCCCTTTCTGATTTTTCACCATGACCGGGCGGTTCTTAGAACACGTCCCGGGTATCTACCTAAGGTGGTGTCTTCTTTCCACCTTAATCAGGAGATTGTGGTTCCGGCCTTTGTCTCTCCTGAATCGTCTTCCAAATAGCGGTCTTTGGATGTGGTACGGGCTCTCTGTATCTATGTAAAGAGGACAGCTTCTGTTACAAAGTCTCTCTTTGTACTGTTTGGTTTGAGATGTGCGGCGGGCACTTTTCGTGTTTTGTGTTTTGGTTCTAATTCCATTTTCGTGTTTTGGTTTTGGCTTGGTTTTGCCAAAACCACCCTTTCGTGTTTTGGTTTTGGATCTGGATGATTTTTTAAAAAAACCATAAAAACAGCTAAAATCACAGAATTTGGGGGTAATTTTGCTCCTACTGTATTATTAACCTCAATAACATTCATTTCCACTCACTTCGTCTATTCTGAACACCTCACACCTCACAATATTGTTTTTAGGCCTAAAAGTTGCACCGAGGTGGCTGTATGACTAAGCTAAGCGACACAAGTGTGCGGCACAAACACCTGGCCCATCTAGTAGGAGTGGCACTGTAGTTGCAGACAAGATGGCACTATTCAAAAACTAGTTGCAAAACAGCACATGATGCAAAGAAGAAAAAGAGGTGCAATTAGGTAGCTGGATGGCCAAGCTAAGCGACACAAGTGTGCGGTACAAACACCTGGCCCATCTAGGAGTGGCACTGGAGTGGCAGACAGGATGGCAGATTTAAAAAATAGGCCCCAAACAGCATATGATGCAAAGAAGAAAAAGGGGTGCAATGAGGTAACTGGATGGCCAAGCTAAGTGACACAAGTGTGCGGCACAAACACCTGGCCCATCTAGGAGTGGCACTGCAGTTACAGACAGGATGGCACTTAAAAAAACTAGTCCTCAAACAGCACATGATGCAAAGAAGAAAAAGAGGTGCAAGATGGAATTGTCCTTGGGCCCTCCCACCCACCCTTATGTTGTATAAACAGGACATGCACACTTTAACAAACCAATCATTTCAGCGACAGGGTCTGCCACACGACTGTGGCTGAAATGACTGCTTTGTTTGGGCCCCCACCAAAAAAGAAACAATCAATCTCTCCTTGCACAAACTGGCTCTACAGAGGCAAGATGTCCACCTCATCATCATCCTCCGATTCCTAACCCCTTTCACCGTGTACATCCTCCTCACTGAGTATTAATTTGTCCCCACTGGAATCCACCATCACAGGTCCCTGTGTACTTTCTGGAGGCAATTGCTGGTAAAGGTCTTCCCGGAAGACTTTATAATTCATTTTGATGAACATCATCTTCTCCACATTTTGTGGAAGTAACCTCCTACGCCGATCGCTGACAAGGTTACCGGCTGCACTAAACACTCTTTCGGAGTACACACTAGAGGGGGGGAGGGCAACTTAGGTAAAATAAAGCCAGGTTGTACAAGGGCCTCCAAATTGCCTCTTATTCCTGCCAGTGGGGGTCATTCTGACCCGATCGCTCGCTGCAGTTTGTCGCAGCGTAGCGATCGGGTCGGAACTGCGCATGCGCTGGTGCCGCAGTGCGCCGGCGCATGGCAGTCGTCGGTGCCCAGCAATCGCCTCTGAGATAGAGGCGGTCGCTGGGCGGGAAGAGGCTGAACGGCGGCGTGGTAGGCGCGGTCCGGCCAGCGCAGGCGTGGCCAGACCGTTGGGGGGGCATGGCGCAGCGGCTGCGTGACATCTCACGCAGCCGCTGCGGCCAGCGGCAGCGACACACAACTCCCGGCCAGCTGCAGGAGCTGCGCTGGCCGGGAGTTACTCCACAGATACAAAGGCATCACCTCTGTGCGATGCTTTTGTATTTGTGTGGAGGGGCCGGCACTGACATGCGGGGAGGACTAGCCCTGTGCTGGGCGTCCCCCCGCATGTCTGGAAACATGATCGTGGCTGTGCTACATTTAGCACAGCTACGATCAACTCGGAATGAACCCCAATATACGTACGGACTGTCTGACATGCCTACTTGGATGCTGTCACTCATATAATCCTCCACCATTCTTTCAATGGTGACAGAATCATATGCAATGACAGTAGACATGTCAGTAATCGTTGGCAGGTCCTTCAGTCCGGACCAGATGTCAGCTTTCGCTCCTGACTGCCCTGCATCACCACCAGCGGGTGGGCTAGGAAATCTTATCCTTTTCCATGCAGCCCCAGTGGCGGGAGAAATTGAAGGAGGAGCTGTTGACAGGTCACGTTCCGCTTGAGTTGACAATTTACTAACCAGCAGGTCTTTGCACCTCTGCACACTTGTGTCTGCTGGAAAGAGAGATACAACGTAGGCTTTAAACCTAGGATCGAGCACGGTGGCCAAAATGTAGTGCTCTGATTTCAACAGATTGACCACCCTTGAATCCTGGCAAAGCGAATGAAGGGCACCATCCACAAGTCCCACATACTTTGTGGAATCGCTCGATCTTAGCTCCTCCTTCAATTTATCCAGCTGCTTCTGCAAAAGCCTGATGAGGGGAATGACCTGACTCAAGCTGGCAGTGTCTGTACTGACTTCACGTGTGGCAAGTTCGAAGGGTTGGAGAACCTTGCACAAGACAAAAATCATTCTCCACTGCGCTTGAGTCAGGTGCATTACCCCTCCTTTGCCTATATTGTAGGTGGATGTATAGGCTTGAATGGCCTTTTGCTGCTCCTCCATCCTCTGAAGCATATAGAGTGTTGAATTCCACCTCGTTACCACCTCTTGCTTCAGTTGATGGCGGGGCAGGTTTAGGAGTGTTTGCTGGTGCTCAGGGCCGTCTTTTCGTATGGGCTCAATGGGCTCTTGCCCAAGGGCCCCAGGAGTATAAGGGCCCTAGGCTGATAGCTGAGGGTCCCCTCTTTCCAGGGGTACCAGATTTTTGAAAATCGGCCCTGGGGAACCAGAGATATCCGACTTGAAAGCAGTGGTCCCCATCCTAGCCTGTTAATTGCTCTTCCCAACCAGATATCTCGGGTTTTGTTTGACTTAGAGTTTTTCTGATGGTATACTCCAAAAGCTGGGACTCTCCACTTGTGGTGGACACTAGTAGCTTGTCTCTACTATGCCCAGAGCCAGAGATATCAGCCTTCCAGCAGCTGGTCCCTGCTCCAGCTCCAAACGGCTGGTATGCAGTTTTATATTTTCGTTGGTGAATTGCTCTGGCTCCTGAACTCTGATCCCCAAGTCCCTAGCACCTCCTGAAAGGTGGGACTCTCTAGTTTTGTATCCCATTCAAAGCTAAGAAATATATTTTCAGGAACTTGAGATATCTGCAGTCAAGTAAGCTGACCACCCCCCCACCGGAAAATGATGAATATTAAGCCCACTCCATTATCCTCCCCTCCCCTACGTATTAAACACCCCCTACCACCCTGGAAGTCATGTACCAGGGCTTCTTCATTCAACCCAATGCCCCTTCTACAGTTTAGCCCCATCTGTGCAGTAAAGGAGTAATTAGCAGAAATTACTGCTCCAGGTCCTACAAGCTGAGCGGAAAATAGAACACCCACTACCGCTCGCAGGACATCAAAGCTGCCGCTGATAGCACCCCCCACCCCTACCGCTGGAGGATGGGTAGGGGGCCCACTGCATTGCTGTGCCCAGGGGCCTACACTGCTGTTAAGACGGGCCTGCTGGTGCTCCAGTTTTTGGCACGCAGAGGCAGAATGCCGAATGTGTCCCAAAATTTTTCAGGCCACCGACAGCATCTCCTGCACACCCCTCTCATTTTTTTAAAATTCTGCACTACCAAATTAATTGTATGTGCAAAACATGGGACATGCTGGAATTTGCCCAGATGTAATGCACGCACAATATTGGTGGCGTTATCCAATATCACAAATCCCCAGGAGAGTCCAATTAGGGTAAGCCATTCTGCGATGATGTTCCTCAGTTTCTGTAAGAGGTTGTCAGCTGTGTGCCTCTTATGGAAAGCGGTGATACATAGCGTAGCCTGCCTAGGAATGAGTTGGCGTTTGCAAGATGCTGCTATTGGTGCCGCTGTGGGAGGCCATACATCTACCCAGTGGGCTGTTACAGTCATATAGTCCTTGGTCTGCCCTGTTCCACTGGTCCACATGTCCGTGGTTAAGTGGACACTGGATACAACCACATTTTTTAGGACACTGGTGACTCTTTTTCTGACGTCTGTGTACATTCTCGGTATCGCCTGCCTAGAGAAGTGGAATCTAGATGGGATTTGATACTGGGGACACACTATCTCCATCAAATCTTTAAGTGACTCTGAACTAATGGTGGATACCGGACGCACCTCTAACACCAACATAGCTGTCAAAGCCTCAGTTATCTGCTTTACAGAAGGATGACTGCTGTCATATTTCATCTTCCGCACAAAGGACTGTTGGACGGTCAATTGCTTACTGGAAGTAGTACAAGTGTTCTCCCGACTTCCCCTCTGGGATGACGATCGACTCCCAGCAGCAACAACAGCAGCGGCAGCAACAGCAGGCGTACCACTCAAGGATCCTACGGAGGAATCCCGGTTAGGAGAGGACTCCTCAGTCTCGACAGAGACATGGCCTGCAGGACTACGGACGTTCCTGACTGAGGAGGAAGTTGACCTTGAGCGAGTTGGTGGTGTGGCTTGCAGGTGCTTCGGTACAGGAGGAAGAAGGGATTACGCTGTCAGTGGACTGCTTACGCTCTTACCCAAAGATTCTGAACTTGACGGTGACTTCTGATGAATGCGCAGCAGGTGACGTATAAGGGAGGATGTTCCTAGGTGGTTAACATCCTTACCCCTACTTATTACAGATTGACAGAGGCAACAGATGGCTTGACACCTGTTGTCTGGATTTGAGGAGAAATAATGCCACACCGAAGAGGTGGCTTTTTTGGTAGTTTGCCCAGGCATCACAATGGGCTTCTTCGTCCCAAGGACAACAGGTGTCTCCCCCGGTGCCTGACTTAAACAAACCACATCACCATCAGAATCCTCATAGTCAACTTCCTCCTCAGCGCCAGCAACACCCATACCCTCATCCTGGTGTACTTCAACAGTGACATCTTCAATTTGAATATCAGGAACTGGACTGTGGGTGCTCCTTCCAGCACTTGCAGGGGGGGTGCAAATGGTGGAAGGAGCCACCTCATCCCGTCCAGTGTTGGGAAGGTCAGTCATCGCAACCGCCGACACACTTCGACTGTCCTTGGGGATTTGTGATACCATCTCAGTGCGCACAGTTCTTTTCTGTGCTCTTTCCAGCTTAACTCTTTTAATTTTTCTAGCGGGAGGATGAGGGCTTCCATCGTCATGTGAAGCTGAACCACTAGCCATGAACATAGGCCAGGGCCTCAGCCGTTCCTTGCTACGCCGTGTCGTAAATGGCATATTGGCAAGTTCACGTTTCTCCTCAGCTGATTTAAATTTCTTTTTTTGCGTCTCTTTACTGAACTTTGGCTTTTTGTATTTTACACGCCCTCTGCTATCACATTGGGCATCGGCCTTGGCAGATGACGTTGATGGCATTTCATCGTCTATGTCATAGCTAGTGGTAGCAGCTTCAGCACTAGGAGGAAGTGGTTCTTCTTGATCTTTCCCTATTTTCTCCTCAAAATTTTTGTTCTCCATTATTTTTGGGGAGTTATATGAAACAATGGCCTTCATTCCGAGTTGTTCGCTCGGTAATTTCCTTCGCATCGCAGCGATTTTCTGCTAATTGCGCATGCGCAATGTTCGCACTGCGACTGCGCCAAGTAAATTTGCTAAGAAGTTTGGTATTTTACTCACAGCATTATGAGGTTTTTTCTTCGTTCTGGTGATCGTAATGTGATTGACAGGAAGTGGGTGTTTCTGGGCGGAAACTGGCCGTTTTATGGGAGTGTGTGAAAAAACGCTGCCGTTTCTGGGAAAAACGCGGGAGTGGCTGGAGAAACGGGGGAGTACTGGGCGAACGCTGGGTGTGTTTGTGACGTCAAACCAGGAACGAAACTGACTGAACTGATCACAGTGGCAGAGTAAGTATCGAGCTACTCAGAAACTGCTAAGAATTTTCTATTCGCAATTTTGAGAATCTTTCGTTCGCAATTTTGCTAAGCTAAGATTCACTCCCAGTAGGCGGCGGCTTAGCGTGTGCAAAGCTGCTAAAAGCAGCTTGCGAGCGAACAACTCGGAATGACCACCAATATGCGGCACAGGAATGACTGGAATTACTGATGACACAGGACACTACCACTGGTCTGATGCAGCCCAACAGGTTGTTATAATTGTTATACTGCAGCAGTGGATATATAGCAGCAGCGTATATCGTCACTGGAATTACTGATGACACAGGACACTACCACTGGTCTGATGCAGCCCAACTGGTTGTTATAATTGTTATACTGCAGCAGTGGATATATATAGCAGTAGCGTATATCGTCACTGGAATTACTGATGACACAGGACACTACCACTGGTCTGATGAAGCCCAACTGGTTGTTATAATTGTTATACTGCAGCAGTGGATATATATAGCAGCAGCGTATATCGTCACTGGAATTACTGATGACACAGGACACTACCACTGGTCTGATGCAGCCCAACAGGTTGTTATAATTGTTATACTGCAGCAGTGGATATATATAGCAGCAGCGTATATCGTCACTGGAATTACTGATGACACAGGACACTACCACTGGTCTGATGCAGCCCAACAGGTTGTTATAATTGTTATACTGCAGCAGTGGATATATATAGCAGCAGTATATATTGTCACTGGAATTACTGATGACACAGGACACTACCACTGGTCTGATGCAGCCCAACAGGTTATAATTGTTATACTGTAGCAGTGGATATATATAGCAGCAGCATATATCGTCACTGGAATTACTGATGACACAGGACACTACCACTGGTCTGATGCAGCCCAACAGGTTGTTATAATTGTTATACTGCAGCAGTGGATATATATAGCAGCAGCGTATATCGTCACAGGAATTACTGATGACACAGCACACTACCACTGGTCTGATGCAGCCCAACTGGTTGTTATAATTGTTATACTGCAGCAGTGGATATATATATAGCAGCAGCGCATATCGTCACAGGAATTACTGATGACACAGGACACTACCACTGGTCTGATGCAGCCCAACAGGTTATAATTGTTATACTGTAGCAGTGGATATATATAGCAGCAGCATATATCGTCACTAGAATTACTGATGACACAGGACACTACCACTGGTCTGATGCAGCCCAACAGGTTATAATTGTTATACTGTAGCAGTGGATATATATAGCAGCAGCATATATCGTCACTGGAATTACTGATGACACAGGACACTACCACTGGTCTGATGCAGCCCAACAGGTTGTTATAATTGTTATACTGCAGCAGTGGATATATATAGCAGCAGCGTATATCGCACTAGAATTACTGATGACACAGGACACTACCACTGGTCTGATGCAGCCCAGCAGGTTGTTATAATTGCTATACTGCAGCAGTGGATATATATATAGCAGCAGCGTATATCGTCACTTGAATTACTGATGACACAGGACACTACCACTGGTCTGCACAACACAGCACCACTTTATACAGCTACACTGGATATATGGCAGCAGAGAACACCAAAACTGTGAATGGCTGGACTGAAACAGCACAATACACTGACTACACTGGACTGGTCTGCACAACACAGCACTACTTTACAGCTACACCGGATATATCTGCCTGGACTGATACAGCACAATACACTGACTACACTGGACTGGTCTGCACAACACAGCACCACTTTACAGCTACACTGGATATATGGACTGGACTGAGCAGCACAACACTTGCCACCCCACTTTCCTGCCCCAATACACAGACACTGAGCACACTGAAGACACGTCCTCTCACTCTCCGAGACTGGAGTGAAAATGGTCGCGACGCGCGGCTCCTTATATGGAATCCAAATCCCGCGAGAATCCGACAGCGGGATGATGACGTTTTGCCGTGTTCGGGTTTCCGAGCCAGGAGGGAAAATCCGAGCCGGACTCGGATCCCGGCTCGGAAGGCAAAGTTCGGTAGGGTGCGGTTCTCTGAGAACTGAACCCGCTCATCTCTAGTTTTCACAAATGTGGCTGGCCTGCTCACAACCAGACCCTGGCCAGATGGATTATAATGGTGATTGCACATGCTTATGTACAGGCTGGTCGTCCAGCTCCTGCTACTATCAAGGCCCATTCTGCTCGGTCAGTTGGACCTTCTTGGGCGGCCCGCCGTGGTGCGACCCTTGAACAATTGTGCAAAGCAGCGACGTGGTCCTCAGTGAACACGTTCATAAGGTTCTATGCCTTCAACACTTCCGCCTCCCAGGATGCTTCCTTTGGATGCCGGGTTCTTGTGCCGCTACAGTGCGTCCCCTCCCATGAGGAACTGCTTTAGGACATCCCCGATGTTATTCCCTATGGAACCCCAGTGTACCCCACAGCAGAAAAGGAGATTCATGGTAAGAACTTACCTTTGTTAAATCTCTTTACACTGGGTTCCACAGGGCGCACGCCCTGACGCACTTAGCTTATTTGGGTTTGTATTGCATTAGCCGCTGATACCTTCTCCTTTCGTGAGAATGTGGTGAACGTGGCTACTAACTGTTGTCGTCTCTTTTACCTGCTACTGCATTGGACTGGTTAACAAAACTGAGCTCCTGTGCACGGAGGCGGGGTTATAGAGGAGGCGGAGCTATGCATTCTGGGAACAGTCAAAGCTTTTAGCCTGTTGGTGCCTCGGATCAAGATCCTACTCTACACCTCCAATGTTATTCCCTGTGGAACCCAGTGTACCTTGCAGAAAGAGATTTAACAAAGGTAAGTTCTTACCATAAATCTCCTTTTATCATGTATCCTGGCGGTACTTCTACTGCTGCAATACTTGTTCTATTATCATCATCTTAGTATAATAAAAATAAAGTAATAGTTAAAATATTTTAAGATGTCAAATAAATTATATTTGTTTTAATTTATTTATTTATTCACTTATTTATTACATAGTGGAACTGAAAGCACAAAACTGAGCTTTCACGATCATTGGCCCTCATTATGAGTTGATCGCTCGCTAGCTACTTTTAGCAGCCGTGCAAACGCATTGTCACCGCCCACAGGGGAGTGTATTTTCGCTTTGCAAGAGTGGGAACGCCTGTGCAGCCGAGCGGTACAAAAACATTTTGTGCAAAACAAGACCAGCCCTATTGTTACTTATTCTGTGCGATGATTGCTGCGACAAAGGTCCTGGAATTGACGTCAGATACCCGCCCTGCAAACGCCTGGACACGCCTGTGTTTTTCCAAACACTCCCAGAAAACGGTCAGTTGACACCCATAAACGCCCTCTTCCTGTCAATCTCTATGCAATCGGCTGTGCGAATGGATTCTTCGCTAGAACCATTGCATAGCAACGATGCTCTTTGTACCCTTACGATGCGTGTGTGCATTGCGGCGCATACGCATGCGCAGTTTTGCCATTTTTTACCTGATCGCTGCACTGCAAAAATCGGCAGTGAGCGATCAACCCGGAATGGCCCTCATTGTGCAGGAACAGTCTGGCTCACGCAAGTGTAAATGTGGCCTGGTGAATCAGCAGTAAAAAAAAAACATTGGGGGTCATTCCGAGTTGTTCGCTCTGTAAAAATCTTCGCATCGCAGCGATTTTCCGCTTAATGCGCATGCGCAATGTCCGCACTGCGACTGCGCCAAATAAATTTGCTATGCACTTAGGAATTTTACTCACGGCATTTTCATCGTTCTGGCGATCGTAATGTGATTGACTGGAAATGGGTGTTACTGGGCGGAAACAGGCCGTTTTATGGGCGTGTGGGAAAAAACGCTACCGTTTCCGGAAAAAACGCAGGAGTGGCCGGAGAAACGGGGGAGTGTCTGGGCGAACGCTGGGTGTGTTTGTGACGTCAAACCAGGAACGACAAGCAGTGAAATGATCGCAGATGCCGAGTAAGTCTGAAGCAACTCAGAAACTGCTACGAGGTGTGTAATCGCAATATTGCGAATACATCGTTCGCAATTTTAAGATGCTAAGATTCACTCCCAGTAGGCGGCGGCTTAGCATGAGCAAATCTGCTAAAATTCACTTGCGAGCGAACAACTCGGAATGACCCCCATTGTTACAGTATCTCTGCATTGGGACTCAACAATTAGGCGCCACAGTGATTCTAATTTGGGAAGCCTTGAAATGATGGCTCCACATCAATAATTCCATTATGTCATGTCAAACATCTATGGGGGTCATTCCGACTTGATCGCTCGCTAGCAACTTTTTGCAGCGCTGTGATCAGGTTAATTCTCGGCAAAACTGCGTATGCGTATGCACCGCAATACGCAGGCGCGTCGTATGGGTACAAAGAGGATCGATGCTGGGCGATGGATTTAACGAAGAATCCATTCGCACAGCCGATTGCAAGGTGATTTACAGAAAGAAGGCGTTTGTGGGTGTCAACTGACCGTTTTCTAGGAGTGTTTGCAAAAACTCAGGCGTGTCCAAGCGTTTGCAGGGCGGGTGTCTGACTTCAATTCCGGGACCAAAAAGACTGAAGTGCTACTCAGAAACTGCAAAAAACTTTTTTGTGCCGTCGGCTGCAAAAGCATTCACACATTTGCAAAGCTAAAATACACTCCCCCATAGGCGGCGACTATCTGATCGCAGCGCTGCAAAAAGTTGCTAGCGAGCAATCAACTCAGAATGACCCCCTATGTTGTCAAGATCAGGGGTTTCAGGCATTGTGAACAAAGGTCTAGCCCGCTGGAGTCCCCCTTCTCGCCTAGCTTATCTATTATTATGTGTAACTGTTTGCTGTGATGTTTATATCTGTATGTCTTGCAAACTGTATACCTAATGTATTCTTACAAGTTGCCAAGCGTGGTTACCCACAATATTATGAACATTTCATTGTTCTGTAGGAGAAGCTGCGATTTGTTTTGATGGGTTGCACCCGGTCTGAACAGACTTGCTAGAACCAGGTGGTCTGTATCACCCACAACAAAATAAAGGCTTGGGGTAGATCCTGGTGAGAGCCAAGGTGAACTGAGTCATCAGAAGAGATCATTAGGTTTTAAAAGATGCAATCGAAGCACATAGGCCCTCATTCCGAGTTGTTCGCTCTGTAATTTTCTTCGCATCGCAGCGATTTTCCGCTAATTGCGCATGCGCAATGTTCGCACTGTGACTGCGCCAAGTAAATTTGCTAAGAAGTTTGGTATTTTACTCACGGCATTACGAGGTTTTTTCTTCGTTCTGGTGATCGGAGTGTGATTGACAGGAAGTGGGTGTTTCTGGGCGGAAACTGGCCGTTTTATGGGAGTGTGTGAAAAAACGCTGCCGTTTCTGGGAAAAACGCGGGAGTGGCTGAAGAAACGGGGGGTGTCTGGGCGAACGCTGGGTGTGTTTGTGACGTCAAACCAGGAACGACAAGCACTGAACTGATCGCACTGGAAGAGTAAGTCTCGAGCTACTCAGAAACTGCACAGAAAAATCTTTTCGCAATATTGCGAATACTTCGTTCGCAATTCTGCTAAGCTAAGATACACTCCCAGAGGGCGGCAGCTTAGCGTGTGTACTGCTGCGAAAAGCGGCTAGCGAGCGAACAACTCGGAATGAGGGCCATAATCGGGTTTTCATTGTCAGTGGACAGGATGTAATGCGGTGAACTTTGGCCACATATTCATCGATTTTTCACTGACTGTGGAATGTAATGCATTTGTGAGCTTGTGCCTAATTACTTATATTTTACATTACTTAAGCTTAAAATAAAGTATACATGTATACAAGTAATACATGTATACATTTTTTAAATAAATAAATTTTTGTTTTTAAAACCACCATACTCACTACCATAGTGTATTGTGTGCAATACTCACAACCATTTTTTTTGTGTCAACAAACTCACTACCATGGTTTCTTGTGTCACCATATTCATAAATTATACTGTAGTTTCTTGTGTCTGTCACCGTACTCACTACTATTGTTTCTTGTGTCACCATACTCACTACCATAGTTTCTTGTGTCACTATTCTCACTACCATTGTCTTGTGTCACCATTTTCACTACTACAGATGTGTGTGTCAGTCATCATATTCACTACCATAGTTTCTTGTGTCAGTCACCATGTCACTTACATAGTTTCATGTGTCAGTCGCCATGCTCACAACCATAGTTTCTTGCATCACTATACTCACTATCTCAGTTTCTTGCATCACTCTGTTTACTATGATAGTTCCTTGTGCCCCCATACTCCCTACCAAAGTTTCTTGTGTCAACATACTCACTACCATAGTTTCTTGGGTCACCAGACTCACTATCAGAGTTTCTTGTGTCACCATACTACCATATTTTCTTGTGTCACCATACTCACTACTATAGTTTCATGTGTCACCATTCTAACATAGTTTACTGTGTCACTATACTTACTACCATAGTTACTTGTGTCGCCATAGTCACTACCATAGTTTCTTGTGTCACTACTGTCATAGTTTATTGTGTCAGTCACCACCCTCACTACCCTAGTTTCTTGTATCAGTCACCACCCTCACTACTATAGTTTCTTGTGTCTGTCACCATACTTACTGCTATTGTTTCTTGTGTAACCATACTCACAACCATAGTTTCTTATGTCCGTATTCTCACTACCATAGTTTCTTGTGTCACCTTATTCACTACCTACAGTTTTGTGTCAGTCGCCATGCTCATTACCATAGTTTCTTGTGTCAGTCACCATGCTCAGTACCATAGTTTCTTGCATCACTATACTCACTATCATAGTTTCTTGTGTCACCATACTCGCTACCATAGTTTCTTATGGTATTTCACCATTCTACCATAATTTCTTGTGTCACCATACTCACTACCATAGTTTCATGTGTAACCATACTATCATAGTTTATTGTGTCACCATACTTACTACCATAGTTTCATGTGTCACCATACTATCATAGTTTATTGTGTCAATATACTTACTACCATAGTTTCTTGTGTCATCATACTATCATAGTTTCTTGTGTCACCATACTCACTATCATAGTTTCTTGTGTCACCATTCTCACTACCATTGTCGTGTGTCAACTTGCTCCCTATCATAGTTACTTGTGTAACCATAGTCACTACCATAGCTTCTTGTGTCACTATTGTATACTCACTACTACCATAGTTACTTGTGTCAGTCACCACCCTCACTACCATAGTTTCTTGTGTCAGTCACCATACTCACTACCTTATAAGACCCTTTTATACTGGTGATATTGTTATCCCTTAATATATTAGTTTAATAAAAAAAAAATAAAGCTTTGTGAGCCTCCCACTGGGCTCCCCTCCCCTCATACCCCGCCCAAATGCTTAAGAACTTCAGTTTAGTTAACAAGCCCAAAGCAGGAGCTAGAGAGAGGAGAGAAGGAAGAATGGTACACACAAAAAAACCCACACTCTCATAGAGGAGAGAAGGGAACTGGTGACCGTAAAGGCAACCCATTGAAGCATGGTGCGTCAGAGTGGGCGCCCTGTGGATTCCATGGATTCTTTTGGGTCCATGGTCTCCACAGGGTTAACTTTGGGATGTCCCAAAACAGTTGTAATAGGGATGGAACGCTCCTAAGCTGAAAGGAGGACTTGGTGGCCAAAGGTTGCATCCTGAGAAGCAATCGTATCAAAGGCATAGAACATAAGAAACATGTGGGCAGAAGACCACGTAAAAGTCTTGCACAATTGTTCAGCAGATGCTCCACGACGTGCTGCCAACGAAGGACCCACAGAGTGAGTAGAGTGAGCAGAGACTGTATTTGGAACAGGAAGATCAGCCTGCATGCAAGCCTATGAGATGGTCATGCAAAGCCAACGTGCCAATGTTAGTTTATTGGCAGGCCAGCCATGTTTGTGGAATCCTAGAGGATGAATAAGGTATCTGTTTTTCTAACGGAACTAGTATGGTCCATGTAGATCCTGAGAGCACGGACCACATCCAATGAAGCTTCCTCTAGAGAAAGACCAGGTTCGTGGTTGGCCGGTACTATAATTGGTTCATTGATATGAAATGGAGACACTACCTTAGGTAGGTACCCATGTCTAGTCTGAAGGACCGCCTGGTCCTGGTGAAGTATCAGAAAGGTGGAGAGAGAGCTCCCAAGTCAGAGACTCTATGGGCTGAAGCAATAGCTAGCAGAAAAAGAGTCTTAGCGGTGAGCCAATTGAGGTCTATCATTTCCAATGGTTCAAAAGGACTCCATTGTAAGGCCCAAAGAACGGATGATAGGTCACAAGGAGTGACCAGAGGAACGACTGGGGACTGTATTCGGAGTACCCCCTGGAGGAAGGTATACACATCTGGCAAAGGAGTCAGTCTCTTCTGCAATCAGACAGACAAAGCTGAGACTTGGTCCTTCAGAGAAGCCAGGTGAAGACCCTTGGCGAGGCCTGCCTGTAAAAAGGCTAACAGCTGCAGCATTTGGAGAACTTTAGGGTCGTAGTGACGATGAGTACACACTGAAAATAGGAGTGCCAAATCCAGAGATATATGCGAGCCGAGGCTGGTTTCCTAGCCCGAAGCATAGTTTGAACTATTGCATCAGAGAAGCCTTTCTCCCTTAGGAGGAATGTCTCAAGAGCCATGCAGTCAAAGACAGCCGAGGTAAGTCCTGATGAAGACAGAGTCCTAGGGAGAGCAGGTCTGGATGATGAGGCAGAGGGAAGGGCTCGTCTATGGAGAGATCTAGTAGATCCATGAACCAATGGCATCTGGGCCATGCTGGAGCTACCGGTATGATCGTGCTGCCATCCTCTTTGAACTTCCACAGTACCCTGGGAAGGAGAAACACTGGAGAAAAGACATAGGCCAGATGGAAGACCCAGGGGACTGTGAGTGCATCCATGCAGCTCGCTCCTGGATCTCGTGCCCAGGCCTCGTACACTGGAACCTTATGGTTGTGTCTGGAGGCCATGAGACCGACCTCTGGAAGGCCCCATTCTGCACCAGAATCTGAAAGACCTCTGGGTGTAGAGATCATTCCCCAATGTGAATATCCTGTTGACTGTGAAAGTCCACTTTCCAGTTGAGTATTCCAGGAATAAATATTGCAGAGGCAAGAATCCGCGTTACCTCCTGCATCGCTGCCAAACTGCGAGTGCCACCCCGTTAATTTATATAGGCCACTGTCGTGGCGTTGTCTGACCGTATTTGGGCTGGAGAACCCTGCAGAAAGGCCTGAGCCAGCTGAAGGGCCTGGTAAACAGCTCAAAGTTCCAGGATGTTGATTGGGAGATCCTTTTCCGTCAGAGATCAGCGGCCCTGAAAGGAGTGACTGCCCGTGGCAGCTATCAACCCTGGAGACTGGCATCTGTGGTGAGTAGTGTCCAGTGTGGGATCCAGAACAGCCGGTCCTTGTCCAGATTGACCGTGTGTAGCCACCATGAAAGAGACGCCCAAAGAGACCGGGGCAAAAGCATGGTCTGGGATTTGATCTGTGTTGGTAACCCCCTTTAATTTGGTGAGTATCAGGTGCTGAAGAGGCCTGGAGTGAAATTGGGTGTATTCTACCATGTGGAAAACTGAGACCATGGAGCCCAGGGTCTGCATTGCTGAATGAACTGAGACCCATGAACCGCGCACTTGGTTGCAGATGCGCAACTGCAATGTTGCAATCTTGTCCTGAAGGAGTCCAGCAGTGCTCCTACATGCAGCAGCCTCTAAGATGGGATGAGTGAGGACTTGGCCCAGTTAATTAGCCATCCATGGTTCTGAAGGAAGGACATAGTCAGCTGTAGGTGACATTCCAGCACCGTTGGACAATGGGATAGTAGAACAAAGTTGTCTAAGTAAAGCAGTATATGAATTCCCTGTTTCCAGAGATGGGCCGCCATCACCGCCATGAGCTTGGTGAACACCCTGGGGGCTGTAGACAGTCTGAAGGGGAGGGCCTGGAATTGGAAATGCTGTTACAGGACACAAAGCGAAGATATAATTGATGACAGGGTGCTATAGGTACATGGAGGTACGCATCCTGAATATCCAGGGAGACCATATAGTCTCCAGGGCGCATAGTATTAATCACCAAAAAAGAAAAGAGAATTGCGCTCATAGGCTCGTGGTGAGTCTCTAACAAAATAGTAATATAATAGAATTAGATCAGAGCCGGTAAATAAATTAAAATAATTTAATCAGTAATCTACTAAAAATAACATCAGTATATAATAGCCATTGGATACTTAATACATCATGTATAAACAAACTGAGAGGTTACTTGCTAGCCAGCAGTGTTTAATAGCAATTAGATCGTGAATAAAAACCCGTGGACAGACAATCATACCCGAGGACGCTCGGAACTGGGGGTAGGACCACACCGCTGTCTCTTAACAGGAGGTAAATGGACACTTGTAACGAGTATCCAAAGTCGTTACATCTCCACTTCAGTGCGCTACAGTTTTTTACTGACTGATAATTAGTTGCTATATGCTGTTTGAACACGGCACAATTTATCCAGTGCACTGACTGCTCAGTAGAGAAAGTTTTTATTCACGATCTAATTGCTATTAAACACTGCTGGCCAGCAAGTAACCTCTCAGTTTGTTTATACAGGATGTATTAAGTATCCAATGGCTATTATATACTGATGTTATTTTTAGTAGATTACTTAATTTATTTACTGGCTCTGATCTTATTATATTATATTACTATTTTGTTAGAGACTCACCATGAGCCTATGAGCGCAATTCTCTTTTCTATTTTGGTGATTAATATTGTTCTAAACTCAGGGGTGTATACAGCCCCTGGAGAGAAGCAAACGTGGGCTCAGGTGTGTTTTTTTTATAGAGAAAGTAAGAACTCTCTTACACAGTTTTATTCATATATTTTCATTTTTTTATTAGTGATTTACTATAAACGGACACAGGCGCTTCATTTGTTTGTTGCTTGGTCCAGGGCGCATAGCCAAGACAATGGAACATAGTGTCTCCATACAGAACTTGAGGACCTTGAGGTACTTGTTCAGCAGTTTCATATTTAGAATGGGACGATATGACCATTTGGTTTCTGAACCAAAAAGAGCATAGAATAAAACCCCTGACCCTGTTGAAGCCATGGGACAAGGATAATGACCCCGGACTATAGTAAGAAGTGTATGATTCCCTTCAGTGCCTGCGCTTTGCCGGGGTCTGGTGACGGAGTAGTAGGGAAGTAGTGTCTGGGAGGACGCTGTAGGAAGGAAAGAGCATATCCGTGAGAGATCACTTCTAGGACCCAGGTTGTAAGGGACACCCAATTTTATATCGGAATGGGCATGATTAAAATTTGTATTATTCACATTACCTGATGTATCGATGTATCAATACAAGTTAAATGTCTTTGCATGACAAATGATTGGAAATTAATGGCCTTGCTGGTATTTCTTTATAGCCACAGAACTTCAGAGAGAAGCTGTTAATAGCCCTAGGATCCTGTATGGGATAGTAATTAGAGATTGAAGTTTGTACATAACACTGCAGGGGTCAAACCAACAAACCCCGAGAAGAGTTCGACTTGTTCCTTCCTGGCCTATTGTAAAAGAGTCCAGTTTGTGTACACAATTCTAGTTCAGCCAGCTTCAAACAAGCTAGAATGGCTGAGAAACCACCAAAGTGTAAACTGAGACTCACTCCACTCTGGTTTTGGGAAGGTTAAATGAATCCCAAATTGGTGGTGGGTAGCTGCATCATGGAGTAGCTTAAAATATAGGAACTGACTCTGAAAATTGTTCATTATCTTTGAGGAGGCATCCAAGAGACTGGAGCCTATAAACTTTGCTCCACAGCATTCTATTTTATTTCTTGAAATTGTAATTTTTTTGGCGACTATTTACTCTATTATATTCTAGTAAACTTTCTTTTTCTTTAAAAATAAGCTTTAACGTTTTGACTTGGATTAAAAATTCTAATCTTAGTTCTGGATTCTGTGTTTTCACACCCAAACCCCAAGAGGCTCATGTCACCTAATTTTTTACGTATTAATAATTGTGTGTGCGGGTGGGAGCAGAAGTTTACCCTGGGCGTGGTCCCTCAAAGTCACTTGGCCTGACTGGTGCAGTGACTGGTACTTCTGCTGGTTGCAGTTACTGCATTGATTTACCGCACACGCTGAGGTAATCAGTAAGGTGTCACGGGCAGCGCTCTCATATCTGGAGAATCGCTGCGCCTGGAATCATGGCACAGGTGACTTGACACCATGTGTGGGCAAACTTAAGAAGTCGGCCTCCTACCCTGGAGTACCCGTCAGGCTGAGGGTTTGTCCTCCGGCTTGGTAGTTGGATGTCTGACAGCCCAAACCTGTTTGGTTTTGGGTTCAGAGGTCTTGACAGTGTGATACACTTAGTAACATAACATAGTAACTAAGGTTGAAAAAAGACAATTGTCCATCGAGTTCAACCTATTTGTGGTCTCCTATGCAGTCTTATTATAGGACTAGTTATTTTTATGTTAGGACAAATTATATTACCTATAATGCGTGCGTACGCACCATAACCCTGAATATCTTTATCCAATAGGAATTTATCTAACCCATTCTTAAAGGTGTTGACTGAGTCCACCATTACTCTCTCAGGCAGGGAATTCCAAACATGTATTGTCCTTACTGTGAAAAAACCTTTCCGCCTCAATGGGGGTAATTCTGAGTTGATCGCAGCAGGAACTTTGTTAGCAGTTGGGCAAAACCATGTGCACTGCAGGGGAGGAAGATATAACATGTGCAGAGAGAGTTAGATTTGGGTGTGGTGTGTTCAATCTGCAATCTAAATTGCAGTGTAAAAATAAAGCAGCTAGTATTTACCCTGCACAGAAACAAAATAACCCACCCAAATCTAACTCTCTCTGCACATGTTATATCTGCCTCCCCTGCAGTGCACATGGTTTTGCCCAACTGCTAACAAAGTTCCTGCTGCGATCAACTCAGAGTTACCCCCTATGTGCGGAAACTCCTCTCCTCTAACCTAAACGAGTGACCACGTGTCCTCTGTGCTGATCTTATAGAAAACAGGTCCTTCCCAAGCTCGGTGTATTGACCCCTTATATATTTGTAGATGTTGATCATGTCCCCTCTTAGTCTCCTCTTTTCCAATGTAAACATGCCTAGCCTTGCAATCCTTTCCTCATATTCCAGCATCCCCATGCCCTTTATTAGTTTGGTCGCCCTCCTCTGAACCTTTTCTAGCTCCAGGATATCCTTTTTGTAATATGGTGCCCAAAATTGCACACAGTTTTCAAGATGTGGCCTCACTAGTGATTTATATAATGGGAGTATAATACTTTCATCCCTTGCATCAATTCCCCATTTTATGCATGCTAATAGCTTATTAGCCTTCTTTGCTGCACTCCTACTTTGGGTACTGCTGCTTAATTTGTTATCTATGTGAATACCTAAGTCTTTTTCCAGTACAGAATCCCCTAATATTACCCCATTTAGTATGTAGGTGTTATTTTTGGTCTTGCCCCACAGTGCATTACCTTACACTTGCCTGTGTTGAATCTCATTCTCCATTTTGCTGCTCACGCTTCCAGTTTAGTTAAGTCGTTCTGAAGAGACTCAGCATCCCCCTCCGTATTTATAACCTTACACAATTTGGTATCGTCTTGCGAAAATTGACACCATGCTCTCTAGACCTACTGTTAGGTCGTTGATGAAAATGTTGAACAAAAGTGGTCCAAGTACAGACCCTTGTGGCACACCACTTAGTACTTTAGTCCAATTTGAAAATGATCCATTGACCACAACGCGCTGCTCCCTATTATCTAACCAATTACTGACCCAAGTGCATATTGCGCTCACTAGCCCTATTTCTTGTAGCTTATAGATAAGACGCATGTGTGGTACAGTGTTGAAAGCTTTGGCAAAGTCTAAAAAGATTACATCCACCTTCTTACCCTGATCCAGGTTCGCACTTACTGTTTCATAAAAGCCAAGTAAGTTGGTCTGACATGATCTGTCCTTCACAAATCCATGTTGGTTCCTTTTAATGACCTTATTTGCTTCAAGGAACTTTTGAATACTGTCCCTTAGAATACCTTCCAATACTTTCCTCACTATAGATGTAAGACTAACTGGTCTATAATTACCTGGTTCAGCTTTGCTCCCATTTTTTAATATCGGCACTACCTCCGCTATACGCCAGTCTTTGGGAACCATACCCGATTTAACCAAATCCATGAAGATCAAAAATAAAGGTCTTGCTAGTTCAGCGTGCAGCTCCATAAGAACCCTCGGGTGAATTCCATCGGGACCAGGTGACTTATTAATCTTTAACTTATTTATTCAGTCACAGACTACCTACTCATGTAAATAAGCATTTAGCAGTGGGACACTATCTTTGTTGAGATTTTGTGTTAGACCCATCATTTGGTCCTCTCTGGTAAATACAGTTGAAAAAAACTTGTTTAGTTTGTTTGCTATGTCATTATCATTTTTGATTAAGACTCCCATCTTGTCCTTTAAAGGGCCTATACTCTCCTTCTTTAGTCTCTTGCTGTTGACGTACTTAAAAAAGAATTTGGGATTCGCTTTGCTTTCCTTTGCTACTAGTTTTTCAGTTTCTACTTTAGCCGCTCATTCCTTTTTTGCATATTTTATTACAGTCCTTATAGTGCTGAAATGACTCCACATCCCCTCAGATTTGTATTTTTTAAATGCTCGTCTTTTGTTGTCCATTAATTCCTTTATATTTTTGTTAAACCACATTGGTTTTGGATTTTTATTCCTTTTTTTGCTGCTGGTGGGAATAAATTTACGAATATTATTAATTAGCAGTGATTTTAATACATCCCATTTCTCTGTAGTATTTTTTCCTTGAAAAATAATTTCCCATTCAATGTCCCTTAACGCTTCCTTCATCATGTCAAAGTTGGCTTTGCTAAAGTTTAGAGTCCTAGTTGAGCCAGTATAGGACTGCTTATGAAAACTGATATTGGATGTGACCATATTGTGGTCGCTGTTACCTATGGGCTCTCCTGCTTCAATATTTGATACCAATTCCCCATTGTTAGTTAATTCCAGGTCTTAGATTGCATTGTACCTAGTTGGTTCCTCAATTAATTGAACTAATTATCATTTAGCGTGTTTAAAAACATATTGCCCCTAGCAGTATCACATGAATTGATTTTCCAGTTTATCTCAGGATAGTTAAAGTCTCCCATCACTACTATGTCTCCTACTCCTGCTGCTCTTTCAATTTGATTCAGTAACAATTTCTCGTCAGACACATTAATACCAGGCGGCCTGTAGCATAACCCCAATAATAACTTCTTTATTCCTTTACCCCCACATGCAATTTCTACCCATAACGTCTCAATAGTATTTACAGTCCCTTCTTGAATATCTTTCCATTTAACAGGTTTTAGAAATGGCTTTACGTAAAGACATACCCCACCACCCCGTTTATTTAGTCTGTCTCTCCTGTACAGCATGTAACCCTCTAGATTGACTGTCCAATCGTGAGATTCGTCCCACCACGTTTCAGTGATGCTTATAATATCATATTCCTTGCTTGCTGCAAGGATTTCTAGTTCCCCCTTTTTACCTGTAAGGCTTCTAGCATTTACATACATACAATTGAGATATGTTTTTCCCCTTATGGTAGGGACATCATAATTCTTATGCAGCAAAGATGACCCATAATCGTCATTAGTTACTGTTATTCTCAAACCCTTTTAAGTTCCCATGTTACTACCCTTGCCGTCTGATCTATTCCTCCCCCCTACTCCTCCCCCGTTTTGTTCACTAACGCCACCCCTGCTATTTTTACTGAATGACCCATAGTTTCTTGCTAAACCCTCCCCCAGGCACCTAGTTTAAAATCTCCTCCAACCTTCTAACCATCCTTCCCCCCAGCACTGCTGCCCCCTCCTCATTCAGGTGCAATCTATCACAACAAAAAAGATGACGCGTGACTGAGAAGTCCGCCCAGTGTTCTAGGAACACAAACCCTTCTTTCCTGCACCAATCCCTAAGCCACACATTTACCTCTCTAATCTCCCTCTGTCTCCCTGGGCTAGCGCGTGGCACGGGTAATAATTTGGAGAATATTACCTTAGATGTCCTTGCCTTAAGTTTCTTGCCTAATTCCCTATAGTCTTTTTTAAGGACATCCCACCTTCCACTAACTTTGTCGTTGGTGCCAATGTGCACCAAGACCGCTGGATCATTCCCAGCCCCTCCTAACAATCTATCTATCCGGTCCGCGATGTGCCGCACCCAAGCACCCGGGAGACAACAGACTGTACGGCGATCACGGTCCCGGTAGCAGATTGCCCTATCTGTCTAACTAATAATGGAATCCCCTACCACCACAATCTGTCTAGGTACCTTACTAACTTTTATCCCAACTGCGCCAGAGGGGCAGCTCCTCTGGTTGCTAGATGGAACAGTCTCCTCCGGCACCGTCATTTCCTCACTATCATCCTCCAATTCCTCGTCCAGTCATGCAAATAGAATTCGGGTTTGATAGTTCAGAGATGTCGAACCTCCCCCTCTTTTTCTTCCTTCTAACTGTGACCCATGTCAAAGTCGGAAAAATATCATGCTACACGTTGCCATATATCCACCCCATGCGCGTGCCTGCTGCACGTGCACATTCTCTCCCGTGCGTGCGGATACTCGCAGCCGCGTGATGGCGCCTCGGCCATGCGCTCGAGCGCGTGGTATGTGCATTTACGGTAGAGTTTGTGTGCGTCTAGCGGGCGACTCAATCGTTAAATAATAAAACCAAATAGTATGTTTTATAGATAATGTTCCCCTTAATAATGACTGTAAGTTTGTTTAATGTAAATGGTCGCTGGACAGAGGAATTCCTCTTTGTATGGTACGAAGGGTCAGACAGGGTTTGAGCAGCTGTGTCTGGTACCTAACTAAAGAACATTTTATTAGAAACAATCCGGTGCTGGTTAGGTAAAGATTAATCGCTCCTGCGTATAGTTATGGCCATTAGTATTTTCTGGACATTTACTATATTTGCGATTCATTACCCATGCGGCGGGAATCTTCAGATTCCCTCCCACCTGAGCAGTTTGATATAGTCGCAGCCCACCTGTTCAAACTAACCTATGGCCTTTTGTTATGATGCGAGGAGACATTCCTGTGTCCAATGAACAATGAGATTATAGGTCCCTTTGTAGTGTACTGTACTCAGTGTATATAAGATCAGCCAGCCTGGGCAGCTCTCTCACTCTCCACAAACGGTTTTCATCTTGACTAACTTGGAGCTGGTACCAGAAGCTGCGCAGCGATCGTTCCCAGTGTGTGTAAGTAATTCTCTGTAAACCAACTTGTTCTCTGTTTGTATTGGCCATTCTCTCTCTCTCTGTTATAGTATAAGTTTGTGACGCTATTGTATATTTCTGTCTAGATATTCTGTTAGAATGAGATGTTAGCTTGTAGTGTATGACTTGTAAACTGTTTCCCCTTTTCAATATAACTAAAAGCTTGTTAGTAAAGGTGTTGGAACCTTAGCAAGGTATCGTGTGTTTACTATAATTGCAGAAGGTAATAGGAGTGTCTCAAACGCTCAAGCAGCTTTAGCATTAACAAGGTTAAGCAGCGTTACATCGCTACAGTATTTCAGTACAAGGTTTACAGTATAAGAGTATCCTTTCTGTGTGTTACATTCAAGGTTTACTGATTGTCATCCCGTGAGCATCTGCGCCGCTCGTGTTCTCCTCGTGGACTCGAGCGTCCGCTACGCTGGTAGCGTAGCATTACGGTAGTCGGCCGCCTATAGTGTGCTCGACACCACGCATTAAGCTATGAGCGAGCGTGTCGCATGTGCGTCTCGATCACGGCCGAGCGTATGCTACGCTAAGTGCGTACCCTTACTGTACCCCATACGCCAATTGCGTACTGAGTCTCTTACCTATTTATTGTGATTGTTATAAGATAAATAGATAGCCTTATCAATTGGCGGCTCGTCCGTCCTCCACATATCCGCACTAGCGAACACAGACTTTATCTGTCAGCAAGGGCGGGAAGGCAGTATCCCTTCGTATCGGGACACAGTAGTGCTGGCTAGATAAGCGTCTGTTTCGCTACGTTGAAGGAGTGCTGGTGGAATCCGGAACCGGAGGTAAGAACAATACGCTATTGTTTTTTTTTTTTTAAACTGTTTATTTCTGTTTTGCGTACACATGCACACACCTCTATTTCTTTTCATTTGTGTATTTTCACATATCACTTTCCTGTTTGCCATTTCACAATTGATAACGTGCTGAGAAAGATGTGTTGCTATTGGTAGTTAAGAGTAATATTAATACGTTAAGGAGTAATTTGTAATACACGCGCACGGCTTGCCTAAGATACAAGGAAGTTTGGTGTGGTGTTCGGTAGATGATTACAGTTAAAGATCATCTACATTGATATAAACGTGTTAATTGTATTTCTGTGGATATACCTGGCTGGCGTACACGTGTCTATAACAAAGGGCGGGACTAGCGTACGCGACGAAAGGGCCGACGCACGGAGCATATATTACGCAACGGAGCGTCTGGGTACGCCCACATAATACAAATCACACGATAGTATTGTTTTAGTTAGGCGATAAGGAGGCAACGCGATAATAGCGCAAAGCGATCTCAGTGTCCAAAATTTTAAGCTAATAGATCCTTCTCTAGTTGCAACTCCTCGGGATTAGCCTGCGATACTGAATGAAAGGGATTTCTGCGCAGAAACGAAAGTAAAGAGTATATGAGGTGAAAGAGTGTGTATACATATATATAAGTTTCTAATTTTTGAGGTTGAACCACAGGAAATCATCGAGTTCTCGTGAGGTACATACGTGTAAGTGACTGCACGGTGGCTTGGGAGGCATCCCTTGTTAAACATTAAAAAAAGAGCATTAGAGTATAGCAGACCAGGAGGTCTACTGTAGCACAGACCAGGAGGTCCAGACAGACCAGGAGGTCCAGGTACAGCAGACTAAGAAGTCCGCTATAGATAAAGAGTAAAAGAGCACAACACCAGAAAGGGTTGGTATAGGCCATTAAGCTCAGGCTGAAGGAATTCGCAGCCACAATTTTCGATTCCACTGGTCGCTCCGCACATAAGATTAGTTGCTTATGTGCAGAACGATTGTACCGCACGTAATTGTGTGCATTAGTTAGTAACTTGACCCAGTACCATTTGCGTACGCTAGAGGGGTCATAAACGCTATTTGTACATTCTAACGTGATTTGTGTAATTTTTTTTATTTTAAGGGAAGTTCGCTGGTCACTTGGGAACTATCCAAAAACCAATAGTTACTGGAAAGGGTTAAGTGCTCTGCGGATCACACCCACATGTTCCAGTAAATAGAGGTTCAGGTCGCAGGGGCCCTAGGTCGAGTACGCCAGCGCTAAGGCAGTGTGTGGGCGTATTGGTCGACGTGGGCGAGTGAGTGGAGTACTCGGTAAACTTCCGCCGCCGGCCTACCCCGGACATCTTGGTTTTTGTAAGGGTTCGCTGAAGACCCTGATTTGAAGGTCAGAGGTAGTGAAAGCAACACCTGCAAAGATGGGGGCCAGTTGTTCAGGTAGGGGGCGATCAACCTCGGTTCGGGTTGACTTAGTAAACCGACCAATCGGGTCGGCAAGGTATGTAATGTGTGAGAAATACGGTTCACACACAGAAGTTTTGTGCGATGAATGGGAAAGAATGACTGTGCACGATGGGGAAAAGTTCCCACGGGTAGGCAGTTTTAGTCCCGAGGTGTTACAGAATCTAAGGAGAAGGATATGTCTCATTAAATCTGCAAAGAGACGGATCAAACATTATGATTATTTACAGTTATGGCAACAGGAAGGTGAAATACAAAGAGGATTGGCTCAAGCGGGTGGATCTAACCCTATCAGAAAACTGATAGCCACCGCGCCACCACCACCATACATAACGGGAGAGAAGGTGGTTGCAGAGAATGGCACACTGGTGAATGATAAACATGCACTTAGTAACTGTATAAATGTTAAGACTAATGTAACCAAGATTGTTGATGCTAATATTAACCCGTGCAAGCTGTACCCTGTTTTAAACTTTCCCCAGGATTGTGACCAAGAGGATGAGCCAACAACAATATCGGCACTCTCTCTAGCAGCCACCATAGCAGAAACAACAGTGGGCACGTCCCAACCAGTAAGAGCAGTATCAAAGGCCCCTAGTGGAGGGACAGGTGAGGTCGTATCAACTGGTAAGTACGGCACCATACAATATGCTGAAACCATTTCACCACATGCTGTAGAATCTACTCAGAAGTCAGAATGATGTTATTGAACTTAATCCCGTTAGGGTAATTGCAGTGCCAAATGGGAAAACTGACACTTCAGGAGTCACTCCTCTCAGACACATCGCCATGCACTGCCCCTTTTCCCGAATGGAATTAAGATCAATGGTGTCTGAATTCCCTGATCCTAGGAAAGATCTAGTTGCAAGCCAGGAATACATTAAAGAGTTAGGAAATACTGTGGAGCCCAATAACAAAGACTGGCAGATATTGCTGAGGGCATGTTTACCCTCCAATATCGACTCAGCGAGATTTTTAGCTGACTGTAAATTAAATGAAGATGTACCCCTTACGGATGTGTACAACCAAGATAATGTAAAGAGAATAAATTTACAGTTAAAAGAGTATTTTCCAGCTGTTGTCAAATGGAACAAAATTTTCTCCATCAAACAGAAAGAGGGAGAAACAGCTACTGATTATTTTCATCGGGCACTACAGGAAATGGCTAAGTATACTGGCATAGAAGACATTAAGACAAATGTGAATCATAGAGAAGTAGCAGTATCTGTGTTAATGGATGGTTTAAAGGAAGTATTGAGGACGAGGGTACAGACCACCCAACCATGTTGGCGAGGTCTGTCGGTGGCTACTTTGAGAGAGGCCGCTATTGATCATGATCGGAATATCACCAGACACAGGGAGTCACAAAGTGATAAGTTAATGGCCGTAAGTATACAGGCCCTGACCACAAGGCCACCTCTGTATAAATCTCCGACCCCTGTGGGTAAGTCAAATGTGGTAACTTGTTATTGCTGTCATAAAGAGGGACATTTTGCACGAGACTGTAGATCAAAGAATGCACAAAAATAATATCAACCCCCTAGACAACGACATGACACACAAAATTGGGATCGAGGACCGCAGAGACGGAGTTATGAGCCACACGCAGGGGAAACAAAAAGGTATTCCCCAAAAAGAGACTGGCAAGTCACTGATAGATCCCATTTACCCCCTTCACAGGTAATAGCTGCCAGCGCAATGCAGGGAGGCCACCACGCACCATAGGGGCGAGGCCACACCTGTAATCTGCAGCCAGTGAAATTAATTGCGAGCCTTGGAAGTGAACCCGAGGTCACAATTGATGTAGCTGGTAAATCTCTAAATTTCCTTGTAGATACGGGGGCGGCCAAGTCAGTGATAAATTCGACCGTGGGCATGAGAACCACTGGTAAAACAATTCCAGCCATGGGAGTAACAGGAGTAGTACAGCACTACCCTTTAAGCAAACCTGCAGAGATTACGATAGGGCCTTTGCATACCAAGCATTCTTTTCTGCTGGCTGCATCGGCTCCGACTAATCTCCTAGGGAGAGATTTACTGTGCAAAATGGGATGCGTCATATACTGTACTCCTGAAGGTGTGTTCTTGGACATACCCGAAAACCACGCTCAGGAAGCGCAGGATATGCTAGACTCCCCAACAAGATTAATGTTACACACTGTTGTTGTAAATAGGTGTCCGTCCAAGGTAGAGGAAATGATTTCCCAGATACCAGAATCACTTTCGACCAAGGATGGACAAGACACTGGATTGATGGCAAACGTAGCCCCAGTAGTTGTGCAAGTAAAAGATGGTAGGATAGCTCCAAAAATCCCACAATATCCTCTGAAGCCAGAGGTGGAGTTAGGAGTTTTCCCTGTAATAGAGCGCTTGCTACAACAGGGCATTCTGGTAAGAACGTCCAGCACTGCCAACAGTCCCATCTTCCCTGTTAAAAAGAGTGGGGGGAGGGGTTACAGATTAGTGCAGGATCTAAGAGGGATCAACAAAATACTTGAGAGTCAAATCCCCGTAGTGCCAAATCCAGCTGTCATCCTTATGCAAATCCCTCCCACTGCCAAATTTTTCACTGTGATTGACCTCTGCTCCGCCTTCTTCTCGGTACCTCTGCACCCTGACAGTCAATACTTATTCGCATTCACATACAGAGGAGTTCAGTACACTTGGACTCGATTACCACAAGGTTTCATAGACAGTCCAAGTATTTTCTCACAGGCTCTGCATGATTGTTTACAGTCTTTCCAACCAGAGAGTGGATCAATATTGATACATTATGTGGATGATTTACTGCTGTGTTCAGATTCACTGGAAGCGTCCCTGAGAGATACGAAACAACTCCTGTTTCATCTTTCAGACACAGGACACAAGGTTTCCAAGGACAAGTTACAATTATGCCAGACCCGTGTGAAGTATTTGGGACACTGTCTAACACAAGGACTGAGACACCTTACCGCTGATAGAATTCAAGCAATTCGTGACATGACCCTGCCACAAACCCAGCACCAGATTAGAAAGTTTTTAGGAATGTGTGGGTATTGCCGTAACTGGATCCCAGGTTTTTCCATACTAGCCCTACCTTTGCAGGAGATGGTCTCCTCAAACAAACCTGATCGGATTTCGCACACAGACGAATCTGAGATGGCATTTGAGAGACTTAAACAGTGCCTAACGCAGGCACCAGCATTAGGTATGCCTGACTATGGGAAACCCTTTGAGCTGTACGGAACAGAGAGTGCTGGGTGCGCAGCAGGTGTCTTAACCAGGAAGCATGGTGATGCCAGCAGGCCGGTAGCCTACTATAGCGCTCAGCTAGATACGGTAGCGCGATCCCTCCCCACATGCTTGCGAAGTGTTGCAGCAATAGCATTGCTAGTCACAAAAAGCAAAGATGTAGTGCTAGGACACAACCTCACAATTCATACACCACATGCAGTGTCAGCCTTACTGAATTCTGCCCAAACCAGACACGTCTCATCAGCGCGGTTTACAAGATGGGAATTGGCATTGATGGCCCCCGTAAACATCACCATAAGGAGATGCAGCGCATTAAATCCTGCAACGTATCTCCCAGGTGTGCCTGGACAGGCACAAAGGGTGGAGGATGAGAGTGATGGTGAAGGAGGATTTAATACAGGGGATGACACGCATGATTGTATGGAATATTTTACCCAAAATTTCACGGCAAGGCCTGACATCAGTGACAACCCACTGGAAGATGTAGATTTTACCTTCTACACTGACGGTAGTTGTCACAGACAGACGGACTCGGGAGACTTGTGTACTGGATACGCAGTCGTAGATGACCAAGGTACCATAGAAGCAGAACCGCTAGGCCCACCACACTCAGCACAAGTTGCTGAACTGGTTGCCCTAACCAGAGCATGTGAATTGGCTAAGGGCAATTCAGCCAACATTTACACAGATTCTAGGTACGCCTTCGGAGTAGTCCATGATTTCGGGGCCCTATGGCGCCTCAGAAATTTCATGACGGCAGCTGGCACACCCGTAGCGCATGCAGCCCACATCAAAAGACTTCTGACAGCGATACAGGAACCCGACAGAGTGGCTGTTATCAAGTGTAAAGCTCACACATATAGCCAAGACCCGGTATCACTTGGTAACAGCCGAGCAGACGAAGCTGCTAAATCAGCAGCCGGAAACCCCATACAAACAGATAGTACACGACTGATGGTATTTAATACTGTAAACACACAGAAATTGTGTGAAATGCAACATTTGTGTTCCCCACAGGAAAAGGCAGTCTGGAGGTCAAAAGGATATGGCCAGGAGTCCTCAGGACTCTGGACAGATGGACATGGTAAGCCAGTGGCACCCAGAGCATACCTTCCAAGTCTAGCGGAAGCAGCACACGGGCTGACTCATCTAGGCAAAGAAGGAATGTGTAAGCTAGTAAGAGCTTATTGGTGCGCCCCAGGATTTTCCTCCCATGCGGGTAAAAGAGCAATGACATGTCTCACCTGCTTGAGGAAGAATATCGGAAAGGCAATACCAACAGAGCCATCCCATATCCCTCCGACAGATGGCCCTTTCCAGGTAATACAGATTGATTTCATACAATTACCACCTTGTAGAAATTTAAAGTATGTTTAGGTCTGTATTGATGTATTCTCAAATTGGGTTGAAGCATTTCCCGCGGCCACAAATACCACTGTGTTTACTGCAAAGAAAATTGTGCAGGAATTTGTGTGTAGGTATGGTATCCCTAGAATACTTGAAAGTGATAGGGGTACCCATTTCACAGGTGAAGTCTTTCAAACAATGTGTAAGTTGATGGGAATTAATAGTAAGCTGCACACTCCGTATCGCCCCCAGGCGAGTGCGAAGGTGGAAAGAGTTAACAGCACTATTAAAAATAAATTGAGCAAGGTAATGACTGAAACAGGACTGTTATGGCCTGAAGCTTTGCCAATCGTATTATACAGCATCAGAACCACCCCCAGGTCCCCTCTTAATCTGTCTCCTTTTGAAATTCTGTTTGGTCGACAACCCCATGTTATGATTAACCCCCAGGATGATTTGAAATGTAACAATGAAGTAACTGTAAAGTACTTGGTTAAGATGAGTAAGCAATTGAGGAATTAGAATGATAATCTAAAGTTGGTGATTCCTGATTTGCCAGACAGTAATTGTCATGACATTGAACCTGGGGATTATGTAATGATACGGAATTTTCTACGCTCAGGTTGCCTTATTGACAGATGGGAAGGACCATATCAAGTCTTATTGACCAGCACAACTGCTTTGAAGGTTGCCGAGAGAGAGACTTGGGTCCATTCGTCTCATTGTAAAAAGGTCACTGACCCAGAGAGGTCCCGTGATAAAGAACAGACGGTAGAGGTTGTATCACTAGAGTGTCTGTTCAGGGAGGATTGAGACGACACCTGAGTGCTGAGAATAATAAGACCGGAAGCTTGTCGAGCTAGATTTCTTTTTCCCATTTGTTATTTTCTCCAGTTCCCACCTCCCTCCTATTTCCTTTCCCCCTTCTTATTTTTCTCCTTTTACTCCTCTAAGATGGACTTGCCCTAAGAGACTGTGATCCGGATTTTCCTGTTGACCATGATGTTGACCAGAGCAGTCTGTTTCGGTGAGAGTACCATGGAGGTCGAGAAAGGATCGGGAATGGGTTCTGATGACCAGGATGCAGGCGTAGATTTCCAAGAACAACATAATCACCGAGTAAAGGCGAGTATCAGAAAACGATCTGGTAGCATTGACAATAGAAGGAATTGTGAAGGATTGTTAGCTGAAGAGAACTGCATCTGTAGGCATTGTCACAATATAGTTGAGGATGGGTGCATAAAGAAATGTCAGTCCAGTTTTAATGTCCACATGGACCGGCATCCATTGAGTGACTATCACTCCTTAGTGGGTAAAGTGTTAAATCAGACAGACTGTTGGGTATGCTCTCAAGTACCGCAAGGCCATAGCAAATCAGGACTAGTACCATTCCCTTTAACTGTAGGAGAGGTACTTGAGCTAAGTGGTGGGAGGCCGGTGGACAAGAGGTTTAATATCTCTAGTCCTCCTAGTTTGAAGCTCCACCAATATCAAGTGGATAGGTCCTTAGTATGCTTTAACATTTCCAATCCCCGAAAGCCGGGAAATTGGGAAGTGTCATGGAGTAATCAAACCATGACCTTTTCATACAGACCCGACAGAATGCCCATAGACACAGAACTTATACGCCAGATAGCCGACCATAGGAAATTTTTCCGGTATAGGTACACCTTAGGAAGTAGGACCATGCGAGTTGGAGAGGTATCACCAGGATACTGTGCACAGATCGTACAAACTGATACGTGTACTAAACAGATGGGAGAATTAGGGTTAGGAGATTTCACATGGAAAATTTGTAACATGATCATGTCATACTCCGTCCCATATGTTCTCCCCGATGATGCATATTTCATATGCGGGAGGAAGGCGTATAAGTGGCTTGCCCCAAACTCAGAGGGATTGTGCTATATTGGAAAAGTACTGCCTGAAGTAATGACTGTAACCCATAACAAAATGAAAGATATTCACCGCAGTGCCCAAGCTCCTTATACTCACACTCATTACGAGCACGTCGTTAAACGGCACCTGATAGAGAGAACAGAGCATTCAGCCTCTGATCTGATCCATGAATCCACCGCGATTCAATTCCTACTCGCGTTAGATATCACTCGTACCGCCAGAGGAGCGATAAATTACAAATATATATCTGCGCTTGCAAATTTATTAGACAATATCACCGAAATGTATGACGACACATTCAGGTACACTGGGAAAGAGTTACAAGCCTACAAAACAGAACTGGTTCAGCATAGGATGATTCTCAATTACCTCACAGCTGTGACAGGCGGGTATTGTGTTACCCTGGCAACTCAATATGGAATAAAGTGCTGCACGTACATTACAAACAGCACGGAGGACCCAGCCGAGGTCATAGACCAAAAGATGGATGACATTTTACAATTAAAGTGGGAGTTTCGACGGAAACACAATCTCACACTCGCTGCTGTGGGTAATGAGCTGACCAGTTGGGTGTCATGGTTGAACCCACGAAATTGGTTCTCGGGCTTAGGAGAATGGGCCCAAGGTATTATTATGGATGTAGGGAAATTTCTTTTGTGTATTCTGGGAGTCGTCATATTGGTTGGCCTGATATTTAGATGCATTCGGGTTTTGACGAGGTGTAAAAGTAATACCAGGGTGATGAGTCTAAGGAGCGAAGACACTGTACTAACAACAACTAATTTGATGTATGACCCAACGATAGAGACAATGTTGTGATGAAAATGTGATTCCACGGTCCGTTTCTTTCACCCGTTTCTCCTTTGTTTTCCTCCAAGGTACAAAGACATCCGCTTGGAAGAAGAATTTGACAACCTCTTTTATACAGACCATTGATGAACTATGCTACAAGCCCCATTTTCCCTAGTGACTTTAAATTTTACGATAGCCCAAATATTTTAGTGACTAACTTTCTGGACAATGGAAAAACTTTTGCCGTCATTTATAGCAAAAGCATCAGGAGACTACAGTCAACATGTACATCGAGACAAGACACAAGACAAGACCTCAATCGGCAAATGTATATTAAACTCACATAGTTTATGACTGCATTTACCATAATTGCTTCTTATCTTCATTTCTACAACCTTCAGGTAATGACACACATAGTCAATAGGGAATATAGGCACAGATATCAGCACTCACATATCCCCCCCACTCATGTATCATCAACTAAAATGTGCTCCCCCATTTTCTTACAACCAAAAGCCGAAAAGAGCTCGGTAAAGTTTGACAGCCCATCCACAGACCCTTGATACGGGATAAGAAGGAATTCAAATGTATACTTCGCAATACCTCGAAGCTTGATTTAAAACACGTACGGCATGATGATACATGACCCCTTAAACATGGATTCATACACACATGCTTCTACTATCTCACTAGGTCATACCTTTTTCCCACCTTCCTCTCTTCTCCTTTACCCAATCATAAAATGGTATTTACATTATGACATATATTTTTCTTTTTTGAACTGTTTTAGGAAGTGGCAGTTATTGATGACTGCCAAAGGGTGGACTGTCAAAGTCGGAAAAATATCATGCTACACGTTGCCATATATCCACCCCATGCGCGTGCCTGCTGCACGTGCACATTCTCTCCCGTGCGTGCGGATACTCGCAGCCGCGTGATGGCGCCTCGGCCATGCGCTCGAGCGCGTGGTATGTGCATTTACGGTAGAGTTTGTGTGCGTCTAGCGGGCGACTCAATCGTTAAATAATAAAACCAAATAGTATGTTTTATAGATAATGTTCCCCTTAATAATGAATGTAAGTTTGTTTAATGTAAATGGTCGCTGGACAGAGGAATTCCTCTTTGTATGGTACGAAGGGTCAGACAGGGTTTGAGCAGCTGTGTCTGGTACCTAACTAAAGAACATTTTATTAGAAACAATCCGGTGCTGGTTAGGTAAAGATTAATCGCTCCTGCGTATAGTTATGGCCATTAGTATTTTCTGGACATTTACTATATTTGCGATTCATTACCCATGCGGCGGGAATCTTCAGATTCCCTCCCACCTGAGCAGTTTGATATAGTCGCAGCCCACCTGTTCAAACTAACCTATGACCTTTTGTTATGATGCGAGGAGACATTCCTGTGTCCAATGAACAATGAGATTATAGGTCCCTTTGTAGTGTACTGTACTCAGTGTATATAAGATCAGCCAGCCTGGGCAGCTCTCTCACTCTCCACAAACGGTTTTCATCTTGACTAACTTGGAGCTGGTACCAGAAGCTGCGCAGCGATCGTTCCCAGTGTGTGTAAGTAATTCTCTGTAAACCAACTTGTTCTCTGTTTGTATTGGCCATTCTCTCTCTCTCTGTTATAGTATAAGTTTGTGACGCTATTGTATATTTCTGTCTAGATATTCTGTTAGAATGAGATGTTAGCTTGTAGTGTATGACTTGTAAACTGTTTCCCCTTTTCAATATAACTAAAAGCTTGTTAGTAAAGGTGTTGGAACCTTAGCAAGGTATCGTGTGTTTACTATAATTGCAGAAGGTAATAGGAGCGTCTCAAACGCTCAAGCAGCTTTAGCATTAACAAGGTTAAGCAGCGTTACATCGCTACAGTATTTCAGTACAAGGTTTACAGTATAAGAGTATCCTTTCTGTGTGTTACATTCAAGGTTTACTGATTGTCATCCCGTGAGCGTCTGCGCCGCTCGTGTTCTCCTCGTGGACTCGAGCGTCCACTACGCTGGTAGCGTAGCATTACGGTAGTCGGCCGCCTATAGCGTGCTCGATACCACACATTAAACTGTGAGCGAGCGTGTCGCATGTGCGTCTCGATCACGGCCGAGCGTATGCTACGCTAAGTGTGTACCCTTACGGTACCCCATACGCCAATTGCGTACTGAGTCTCTTACCTATTTATTGTGAATGTTATAAGATAAATAGATAGCCTTATCACCCAGCTAACTGCCTGATCATCCTCATCTACCAGTGACCTGTCCCTCAACTCCTCCATCTAAAATTCGCTCGAGATTGTGAATCTCCCTCAGTCGCATAACGGTTTGCTCTAGATCAGTTACCTGGGTTTCCAGGGCAACCGTTCGCACACACCTCATGCAGATGTACTCACACTGGGACGGTTGCTCCAGGTGCGCCTACAAATTACACGACATGCACTGAGTGAAATCCCCAATCCCAGCCCCACCCATATTTTTGTAAGGTCTAACTCCCTGTTACCCAAGAAGATATACAGAAGCAAAACAATCAAGGCAAAACACTCACTATACAATAATGAAGTTGGGCTTATACTTATCTATTGTTATGCACACCAGTGCCTGCAGGAATGTACTGGTGTCTGAACGGAGAGGGATGCAAAACAAATGAACTCACAGACAGACTGGGGAATATAACATTACGTACACAGAAGGTGATAGGGTAACAAAATCAACACAAAGTGAACAGAGAAGCCCAGAGGCTAAGAAACTGGGTGTCTCCCTAGTATTAGGAATGCTCAGATGGAAAGAAGCGAGATGTTGTGTTTTAATACGTAGAGAACCCGAAATGCCGTTGCTAAGGGCAACAGCAAAACCCTAAAGGGTTACCAACGGGTGTGGCAGTAAACTCCTTGGTCAGAGATGGAATAATAGACACAAGGAGAGTCTCCACAATCCTAGTCCTCACTTGCAGTGCACTGGTTCAGTTTACTGCCACTAAACTGACACCTGAACACCTTGCACAGTGAGAAAGGATTTTGGCAGGCAAGTCTGAGAATACAGCCGCAAACTTGCTAAGTTCACAGAGTAGCAAAAGAACCCCAGCAAGTTAAACCACTGACTCCAGTCTTACTGCTAGGTCTGGATTGGCAGAGTGTAGTACCAAATCCCAAGGCCTATTTGCAGTAAGCAACAAACAAATACAAAGCTACACAGTACTGGCTAACTTTCAGGAACTGACTAACCAACAAAGATTCAGCAGCATCTGCTTAACCTGAGAAGATTTATATAGCAGGTGCTGTCCACGCCCCACTCAGACCTCACAGACTGTGAGCACAAAAACCAGCACCGGATCCCCTGCCGTGCACAAAGCCTGTAACCACTGCACAGCAAAAGACCCGAACCGGAGTATCAGCTGCGCTCAGGTTACTCCGCTAGCACTTGTCTCCCGGTTGCCATGACGACGTGGCAGCACAGGGCAGGGGACCATAACAGTACCCCCCCTCTGACGAGGGGTCACAGAACCCCTACCACCGGGTTTATCGGGGAACTGCGAGAAGAAAGAGCGTATCAGTCTGGGGGCATGAAGATCACAACTGCGCACCCACGACCGCTCCTCCGGGCCATACCCCTTCCAGTGCACCAAAAATGACAGCCGACCCCGAACCATCTTGGAGTCAAGAATCCTTTCAACAACAAACTCCCTCTGGCCACGTATCAGAAGAGGAGAAGGTCTTCCACTGGAAGAAGGATTACTAATCGCCCGTTTTAAAAGGGAACAATGAAATGTTTTATTGATACCCAAAGAACGGGGCAGATCTAACTAAAATGCCACCGGATTGATAACCCTTGTGATCTTATAAGGGCCGATGAACCGGGGGCCTAACTTATGAGATGGCTGTCTCAACTTCAAATTCTTGGTAGACAACCAGACGAAGTCTCCTAATTTGAAGCTGCAGGGTATTTTCCGCTTATCAAAAACCCTTTTGGTCACTAATGACACAGACACAAGGGCTTTCTTCACTTTCCTCCAAATACCCCTAAGGACCGAAACCACAGAGGAACCACCAGGCGTGGATTCCAGGGGGTCAAAAGAATTGGCCTTAGGATGATGCCCATACACACAAAGGAAGGGAGAGATCCCTGTAGCAGAGTGAGCCGCGTTGTTATAGGCAAACTCCGCCATGGACAGATGAGCAACCCAGTCAGTCTGACACTTGGAGACATAACACCTGAGGAACTGCTCCAAGGACTGGTTCACCCTTTCAGTCTGCCCATTAGACTGCGGATGGTAGCCTGACGACAAGCTGACAGAAATCTGGAGATCGGAACAAAATGCCCTCCAGAATTTGGCCACAAACTGGGATCCGCGGTCAGAGACCACATCAAGTGGCAACCCGTGGAGGCGCACAACATGCAGCATAAATAATTCAGACAGGCGTCTGGCCGATGGCAGCCCAACCAGTGGAACGAAGTGCGCCATCTTCGAAAACCTGTCAACGACAACCCAGATGGCTGTCATCCCCGAGGATTTGGGCAAGTCCACCACAAAATCCATTGAAATGTGGGTCCATGGCTTAGATGGAATAGAGAGTGGATGTAATGGGCCAACAGGAACCCCTCTAGGAGTCTTATTTCGGGCACAGATGTCACATGCCCGAACCCACTGATCCACATCCTTAGCCACCAAGGGCCACCACACCGCCCTAGATAGCAACTCCCGAGTTCTGGCAATACCCGGGTGACCTGCCGACTTCTTGGCATGGAATTCCAGGAACACTCGCTGTCTTAACCAAGGAGGCACAAACAAAAGACCTACCGGAAGGTCTGGAGGAGCCTGCTCCTGTGCTCTAAGGACTAATGACAAGAGGTCCTGGGTAATGCCCACTTTAATACATGATGGGGACACAATGGGCAATGGCTCCTCGGTGGTCTCCTGGATTGGAGCAAAACTCCGCGAGAGCGCATCAGCCTTGATGTTTTTTGACCCAGGGCGATATGTTATCAAAAAATTAAAGCGAGCAAAAAACAAAGCCCATCGTGCCTGCTTGGCATTGAGACGCTTCGCTGACTCTAAATATGCCAAATTCTTATGGTCGGTGAGAATTGAGACCACAAACTTAGCCCCCTCAAGCCAGTGTCTCCATTCCTCGAGTGCATCCTTAATAGCCAACAATTCCCGGTTACCCACGTCATAATTCATCTCGGCAGGCGAAAATTTACGGGAAAAGTAAGCACAGGGATGAAGGCGATTATCAGACACTCCCATCTGAGAGAGCACTGCCCCAATACCCATCTCAGAGGCATCCACCTCCACCACAAAAGGACGCTCTGGATCTGGGTGTCGCAGCACCTTGGCCGAGACAAATGCCCTTTTGAGACGGGCAAAAGCCGCTTTGGCCTTACAAGACCATTGAGCAACATCCGCCCCTTTCTTAGTGAGTGCCACCAAGGGCGCCACTATAGACGAAAATCCAGCGATAAATCGTCTATAAAAATTCGCAAAGCCCAGGAAACGCTGAAGCGCCTTCAAACTAGTGGGCTGCACCCAATCCAGGACTGCCTGTACCTTGGAACCCTCCATTTGGAAACCTTCTGGGGAGATAATATATCCTAGAAATGCGATTTGCTGAACTTCAAATTCGCACTTCTCCAGCTTCGCCCCAAGCCGGTGGTCTCTGAGTTTCTGGAGGACTAAGCGTACATGCTTCCGATGTTCCTCCAGGGAATGGGAGAAGATTAGGATGTCATCTAAGTATACAACTAAGAATCTATCCAAATATTCCCTGAGCACATCGTTCATGAAATCCTGGAAGACTGCCGGGGCATTACAGAGCCCAAAAGGCATCACCAAATATTCATAATGCCCTGAGTGGGTATTAAAGGCAGTCTTCCATTCATCCCCCTCTCTTATTCGGATTAGATTGTACGCACCGCGTAGGTCAATCTTAGAAAAAATGGTGGCAGTACGAAGCTGGTCAAACAAGACCGAAATGAGAGGCAGTGGGTATGAGTTTTTAAACGTGATACGGTTCAATTCCCTGAAGTCGATGCAGGGTCGCAACGAACCGTCCTTTTTACCCACGAAGAAGAAACCCGACCCAACTGGAGACTGTGAAGGTCTGATAAATCCCTTAGCCAAGTTCTCCTGAATGTACTCTGCCATAGCCTGAGTCTCAGGACGTGACAGGGAGTACAACCTGCTCTTGGGAAGCTTAGCATTCGGCAACAAATCAATGGCACAGTCATAGGGGCGATGGGGAGGTAGTACCTCTGCAACTTTTTTGGAGAACACGTCCGCATAATCTGCATAACATCCTGGCAATCCTGGCAAACTTAGCTGCGAAAGCCTGACTGGAAGGCTCAAGCAACTCCTGAAACAATCAGTACCCCAACTAAGAATCTCCCCAGAGACCCAGTCAAATTGAGGATTGTTGGCCCTTAACCAGGGTAACCCCAACACCAATGGGGCAAAAGTACAGACAGTCACATAAAAGGACAATTTTTCAGAGTGTATGGCTCCAATAAACAAAGAAATCTGGCTAGTGCAAGAGGTAATTTTACCCTGGGATAATGGTTCCCCGTTTAACCCACAGATCTCAATTTCCGATGCCAAGGGTACTAAGGGAACAGAGTGTTTCAGGGCGAATTGGCGGTCCATAAAAACCCCGTCGGCCCCACTGTCCACAAAGGCCTCAGTCTTGACAGTTTGACCGAGGATCTTCAAGGTCACCGGAATGATAAAAGTCTTCTTGGGAAATTCTGACTTCTGGCCTGACAGGATATTTCCCATCACCCTCAGGCCCTGAAGTTTTCCGGCTTTTCTGGGCATGATACTACCACATGACCTTTATTCCCACAGTACAAACACAACCCCTGCTGTCTCCTCCGCATCTTCTCACGCGAGGAGAGGCGGGTAGCCCCAATCTGCATAGGCTCCTCGGAAAATTCCTCAGAGTCCGAGGTTCCCTTGGGAAAGAAGGAAACCTCGGTCTCCCTTTCAAGCCTACGCTCTCTCAGCCGTCTATCCACCCGGATGGATAACTGCATGAGCTGATCCAAGCTATCAGGCAAGGGATATTGTACCAGTTGGTCTTTTATCTGGTTAGAAAGACCTCTTCGGTACTGGTGTCTCAGGGCTGGGTCATTCCACTGGGTATCATGGGCCAACCTCCGAAACTCCATACAGTAAACCTCAACTGGCCTTCGCCCTTGCTTAAGGATCGAAATCTGAGCCTCGGCTGAGGCCGTCTTGTCAGGGTCATCATACAACATGCCCAGTGCCGTAAAAAAAGCATTAACACTTTTAAGCGACGGACAGTCAGGCTGCAACCCATATGCCCAGACCTGTGGGTCTCCTTGTAGCAAGGAAATCACTATGCCCACCCGCTGAATCTCCGACCCAGAAGACTGAGGCCTAAGCTGGAAATATAGCTTGCAGCTCTCCTTGAAACAAAAGAACTGCGAGCGATCTCCAGAAAAACGATCCGGGAGATTTACTTTTGGCTCCTTAACCCCTGAAGGTGCTGCTGCTGCGGGAGCTCCACCAGCGGCCTGGGAGGTGTGCATTTTAATGGACAAATCATTAAATTGTCGAGTCAAGACCTGCACCAGATCGACCACCTGTTGCAAAGTATTTTGAGGGGTATGCTCCATATTCCCACAAAATTTCAACAGGAGTATTGGGCTGCTGAATATGTTATGCACACCAGTGCCTGCAGGAATGTACTGGTGTCTGAACGGAGAGGGATGCAAAACAAATGAACTCACAGACAGACTGGGGAATATGACATTACGTACACAGAAGGTGATAGGGTAACAAAATCAACACAAAGTGAACAGAGAAGCCCAGAGGCTAAGAAACTGGGTGTCTCCCTAGTATTAGGAATGCTCAGATGGAAAGAAGCGAGATGTTGTGTTTTAATACGTAGAGAACCCGAAATGCCGTTGCTAAGGGCAACAGCAAAACCCTAAAGGGTTACCAACGGGTGTGGCAGTAAACTCCTTGGTCAGAGATGGAATAATAGACACAAGGAGAGTCTCCACAATCCTAGTCCTCACTTGCAGTGCACTGGTTCAGTTTACTGCCACTAAACTGACACCTGAACACCTTGCACAGTGAGAAAGGATTTTGGCAGGCAAGTCTGAGAATACAGCCGCAAACTTGCTAAGTTCACAGAGTAGCAAAAGAACCCCAGCAAGTTAAACCACTGACTCCAGTCTTACTGCTAGGTCTGGATTGGCAGAGTGTAGTACCAAATCCCAAGGCCTATTTGCAGTAAGCAACAAACAAATACAAAGCTACACAGTACTGGCTAACTTTCAGGAACTGACTAACCAACAAAGATTCAGCAGCATCTGCTTAACCTGAGAAGAGGGTTTATATAGCAGGTGCTGTCCACGCCCCACTCAGACCTCACAGACTGTGAGCACAAAAACCAGCACCGGATCCCCTGCCGTGCACAAAGCCTGTAACCACTGCACAGCAAAAGACCCGAACCGGAGTATCAGCTGCGCTCAGGTTACTCCGCTAGCACTTGTCTCCCGGTTGCCATGACGACGTGGCAGCACAGGGCAGGAAACCCTAACATCTATCCTTTGCGTCCCATAATCCTTCGCTTTTATGCAGTAGTAGTCACCGGTTCCTTCGCTTTTATTCAGCAGTCTCCGCAGCTCAGCAGTGGATTCAGACCCCGCAGGCCGATTGTGGGTCCCTGGTATTACCTGCTGGCAGCAGCAGTAGGCTCTTTCCCCACCGGCAGTGTCCCTGGGCAGTACCTAGTATGCTCACACACAAAATAGAACAAAAATAAAGACAGAAACAAAGGCAGCCCTATACCCTCAAAATATCTGCCCCTCACACACACACACACACACACACACACAAAATCTCAGCCCCTCACACATGCAACAATCACAACCCCTCTGCTACTCCAAGTTAGAGACCCTCTCACTCGCTCACAAGGTCAGCCCCTTGCAGCCTCACCAGAGACTTAATGGTATTGCAAGTGTTTGTGTTCCTGATTGCGTATTATAAAACTCACCTTTTTCTGTATTCTAACTCACCTGCTGCTGTTTCAAACTCACGATTCACTTAAAAAGCCAAGCTATCACTTTAGAATGCAAGCTTTCCCAATGTATGAAGGTCTGACCTTTGGCCTTGCCCTGCTGATGAAAGGACCGAAAGGGCGAAGTCCGCGGCCGCACTGAGGATGCTGAAGGCAGGCAAGCTGTCTTAGAGGTTGCCAGTTTCTCTACAATCTTGTCCAGAGCTCTCCTGTGTATGGTAAGACTTTCAGGGTCTTCTTTGCATCTGAATCCGCTTTCCAAGAGGCAAGAGCGGAACCACACAATGCGGCGAGCTGCAATGGAAACAGCTGGAGCTTTAGAGGATAACAGAACTGTGGGGGTCATTCCGAGTTGATCGTAGCTGTGCAAAATTTTGCACAGCTACTATCAACTTTCCTGACACGTGGGGGGATGCCCAGCACAGGCCTAGCCCACCCCGCATGTCAGTCTGGCCCCCCCTCGCAGAAGTGCAAAGGCATCGCACAGTGGCGATGCCTTTGCACTTCAGGAGTAACTCCCGGCCAGCGCAGCTTTAGCATGCTGGCCGGGAGCTACTCCTCACTCCCTGGCCCACAGCGGCTGCGTATGACGTCATGCAGCCGCTGCGGCCCTCCCCTGTTCGGTCCGGCCACGCCTGCGTTGGCCGGACCGCACCTACGAAATGGCGGCCAAATGGCGCCGTTTCGCCCCCTCCCGCCCATCGATCGCCTCTGCCTGTCAATCAGGCAGAGGCGATCGCTGTCTTGCTACGGCCGTCGGCCGTCCCGCATGCGCAGGCGCACTATGGTGCCTGTGCATGCGCAGCAGGAACCCGTTCACTCTGCTGCATGAAAACGCAGCGAGTGAATGGGTCGGAATGACCCCCTGTGTCTAAAGCTGCCTCACCAATGTAATAGGCCGCATCTCTGATATTAGCGAGTAGAGACAACTGGTCCTTGGTGGGATCATATGTGAAACTATATTCAAGGTTATCGGCCCAAGTCTTGATGTAGCCGTAGCTGGTATGGCCATTGCTCCTGTAAGGGAGTACAGAGATTTGAGACACATGTCCAGTTGTCTATCCGGCAGTTCGAGGATTCAGTTTGGATAGGGAGTATGGAACTGTTTATTAAATGTGTCACATGAGCATCCACTGTGGGTGGATTCTCCCACTTCATACAATCTGCTGTGGGCAACAGGGAAAAGGACCTCAGCTTTTTAGGAACTGTACATTTCTTAGTGGGAGTTTTCCATCCCTCATTCATAGCTTCCGAGAAGTGGTCCGAGTGTGGACACTCAGCTAAAACTACCTTCTGCCATTTGCGCAGAGAATCTTTAGTAGCCGGGGCTGGTTTATTATCTTCCAGCTGAAGTGAGAATTTGACCGCCCTAATTAATGCAGCCTCATGAAATTTAGGTGAGGCCTCCTCATCCCCTTTTCAGCATCTGAAACCTCAGCATGATCAGCAGTTCATGCTGACGATTCGTCTGAATCAGAGAGTGGAGTAGACTGTGAGGAAGGCACAGTATGCCTAGATGTAGAGGTTGTAGGCAATATGCCCTGACCCTGCACCAGAGGTGTAGCTAGGTGCCATGGTGCCTAGAGCAAGGGTATGTTTTGGTACCCCATCTCCAGAACTGAATTAGGTGCATGTTACATTTGAAAAGAAAAAAATATTTTTAAAAATCCTAAATTGGTGACAGGGCCGGTTCTAGACCTTATGGATCTCAGGGCAAAAGTTTAATTTGGGTGCCCCTATGTTCAAAATAGGGACAGTGTGCACCAAAGGCGCACAACCAAAATATAGGGACATGGCTTCATGGGGAAGGGGTGTGGCCACAGAATAGTACCAATTCAGATTACACCACACAGTATTGTCCGTTATTCATATTACACCACAGTAGTGTCCGTTATTCACTTTACACCACACAGTAGAGCCCCTTATACATTTTACGCCACACAGTAGAGACCCTTATACACGTTCTGCCACACAGTAGAGCCCTTTATACACGTTATACAACACAGTAGAGCCGCTTCTACTTTATGCCACAGTAGAGACACTTATACATTCTACACCACAGTAGAGCTGCTTATAATAAGATTTTGAACCTACCGGTAAATCTTTTTCTCCTAGTCCATAGAGGATGCTGGGGACTCCGTAAGGACCATGGGGTATAGACGGGCTCCGCAGGAGACATGGGCACTATAAAGAACTTTAGAATGGGTGTGCACTGGCTCCTCCCTCTATGCCCCTCCTCCAGACCTCAGTTAGAGAAACTGTGCCCAGAGGAGATGGACAATACGAGGAAAGGATTTTGTTAATCTAAGGGCAAGATTCATACCAGCCCACACCATCCACACCGTATAACCTGGAATATACACAACCAGTTAACAGTATGAACAAAACAGTATCAGCTAAAGACTGATCTCAACTGTAACATAACCTTTATGTAAGCAACAACTATATACAAGCCTTGCAGAATTTGTCCGCACTGGGACGGGCGCCCAGCGTCCTCTACGGACTAGGAGAAAAAGATTTACCGGTAGGTTTAAAATCTTATTTTCTCTTACGTCCTAGAGGATGCTGGGAACTCCGTAAGGACCATGGGGATTATACCAAAGCTCCAAAACGGGCGGGAGAGTGCGGATGACTCTGCAGCACTGATTGAGCAAACATGAGGTCCTCATCAGCCAGGGTATCAAACTTGTAGAATTTTGCAAAGGTGTTTGAACCCGACCAAGTTGCCGCTCGGCAAAGCTGTAATGCCGAGACGCCTCAGGCAGCCGTCCAAGAAGAGCCCACCTTCCTAGTGGAATGGGCCTTTACCGAATTTGGTAACGGCAATCCAGCCGTAGAATTAGCCTGCTGAATCGTGTTACAGATCCAGCGAGCAATAGTCTGCTTAGAAGCAGGAGCGCCAACCTTGTTGGCTGCATACAGGACAAACAGTGCCTCTGTTTTCCTAACCCGAGCCGTTCTGGCTACATACATTTTCAATGCCCTGACCACATCAAGGGACTCGAAATCCTCCAAGTCCCGCGTAGCGACAGGCACCACAATAGGTTGGTTCATATGAAAAGAGGAAACCACCTTAGGCAAAAATTGAGGACGAGTCCGCAACTCAGCTCTATCCACATGGAAAATCAAATAGGGGCTTTTATGAGACAAAGCCGCCAACTCAGACACTCGCCTTGCCGATGCCAAGGCCAACAACATGACCACCTTCCAAGTGAGATACTTTAATTCCACGGATTGAAGAGGCTCAAACCAGGGAGACTTAAGGAATCGTAACACCACGTTAAGGTCCCATGGTGCCACTGGAGGCACAAAAGGAGGCTGGATATGCAGCACTCCCTTCAAAAAAGTCTGGACTTCTGGGAGAGAAGCCAATTCCTTCTGAAAGAAAATGGATAGGGCCGAAATCTGAACCTTAATGGAGCCTAATTTTAGGCCCATATTCACCCCAGTCTGTAGGAAGTGGAGAAAACGGCCCAGATGGGAATCTTCCGGAGGAGCATTCTTGGTTTCACACCAAGAGACATACTTCCTCCAGATACGGTGATAATGTTTCGCTGTCACCTCCTTCCTAGCCTTTATCAGAGAAGGGATGACCTCGTCCGGAATGCCCTTCCCTGCTAGGATCTGGCGTTGAACCGCCATGCCTTCAAAAGCAGCCGCAGTAAGTCTTGGAACAGACAGGGCCCCTGTTGCAACAGGTCCTCTCTGAGAGGAAGCGGCCACGGATCTTCTGTGAGCATTTCCTGCAGGGATTATTATTGGGGGCAGTGAGTGGAATTACTGGGGGGACAGTGTGTGGTAGAATCACTGGGGGAATAGTGTGTGGCATTATTAAGGAATAGATATGTTTTACTGACAAACGGGATGTTGGCTGTCAGTATACCGACAGCGGCATCCCGTCTGTTTAATTAATGTGGGGGCCAATGTGTTTTTTTTCCTGTGGCGCACTGATGGTGTGCCTTGGCAATTTAAAAATCTTATGAGTGTGCCGCGAGTTGAAAAAGGTTGAAAATCACTGCTTTAGAAGGTGAGTACTCTGCAGCCACCACAAGAGAGATACCCTGGCCCTGGGGGACAGGCTGATCTTCTGATGAATATGTAGATGGGACCCGGACCACTTGTCCAGAAGGTCCCACTGAAAAGTCCTCACATGGAACCTGCCGAAGGGAATGGCCTCGTAAGGCGCCACCATCTTTCCCAGAACTCGAGTGCATTGATGGACCGACACCCTTTTCGGCTTCAACAGGTCCCTGACCAAGCTCTGGAGTTCCTGGGCCTTTTCCATCAGGAGAAAAACCCTTTTTTGTTCCGTGTCCAGAATCATGCCTAAGAAAGGCAATCGGGTCGTTGGAACCAACTGTGACTTTGGTAGATTGAGAATCCAGCCGTGCTGCTGCAACACCATCATGGAGAGTGACACGTTGTTCAGCAACTGTTCTCTCGATCTCGCTTTTATCAGGAGATCGTCCAAGTACGGGATAATTGTGACTCCCTGCTTGCGCAAGAGCACCATCGTTTCCGCCATTACTTTGGTGAAAATCCTCGGGGCCGTGGAAAGTCCAAACGGCAATGTCTGGAATTGGTACTGACAATCCTGTACAGCAAACCTCAGGAATGCCTGATGAGGAGGATATATGGGGACATGAAGGTATGCATCCTTTATGTCCAGAGACACCATATAATCCCCCCCTTCCAGGCTGGCGATGACCGCTCTGAGCGATTCCATCTTGAATTTGAACCTGTTCAAGTATAGGTTTACGGATTTAAAATTCAGAATGGGTCTGACCAAACCGTCCGGTTTCGGGACCACAAACAGGGTTGAGTAGTACCCCATCCTTTGTTGAAGCAGGGGAACTTTGACCACCACTTGTTGAAGACACAGTTTTTGAATTGCACTTAAAACTACCTCCCTCTCTGGGGAAGAAGCTGGTAGGGCCGATTTGAAAAACCGGCGAGGAGGCACATCTTCGAATTCCAGCTTGTAACCCTGGGAAACAATTTCTATTGCCCAGGGATCCCCCTGTGATTGAACCCAGACGTGGCTGAAAAGTCGAAGACGTGCCCCCACTGGAGAGGACTCCCTCAGCGGGGCTCCAGCGTCATGCGGTGGATTTAGTAGAAGCCGGGGAGGACTTCTGCTCCTGGGAACTAGCTGTAGCTGGCAGCTTTTCCCCTCTGCCCTTACCTCTGGCGAGAAAGGAAGATCCCCGTCCTCTTTTGGATTTATGCGACCGAAAGGACTGCATCTGATAATGTGGCGTTTTCTTTGGCTGTGAGGAAACATAAGGTAAAAAAGCGGATTTACCTGCGGTAGCTGTGGAAACCAGGTCCGTGAGACCTTCCCCAAATAAGTCCTCACCCTTGTAAGGCAAAACCTCCATATGCCTCTTTGAGTCGGCATCACCTGTCCATTGGCGGGTCCACAGGGCTCGCCTAGCAGAAATCGCCATGGCGTTGGCTCTGGAACCCAGTAGGCCAACGTCTCTCTGAGCATCTCTCATATATAGGACAGCATCCTTTATATGACCCAAGGTCAGTAAAATGGTATCTTTATCCAGGGTATCAATGTCAGCAGACAAGGTATCTGTCCACGCTGCTACAGTGCTACAAACCCAAGCCGACGCTATCGCCGGTCTGAGCAAGGTACCAGTATGTGTATAAATTGACTTCAAGGTAGTCTCCTGCCTGCGATCAGCAGGATCCTTGAGGGCTGCGGTATCTTGCGACGGCAGCGCCACCTTTTTGGATAAGCGCTCTTAACGCCTTGTCCACCCTGGGTGAGGATTCCCACCGTATCCTGTCCTTAGCCGGGAAAGGATACGCCATAAGAATCCTTTTGGGAATCTGCAGTTTCTTGTCTGGAGTTTTCCAAGCCCTTTCAAACAACTCAGTTAACTCATGGGAAGGGGGGAAAGTAACCTCCGGTTTCTTTTCTTTAAACATGTGGACCCTCGTGTCAGGTACAGAGGGGTCATCCGTGATATGCAACACATCTTTTATTGCAATAATCATATAATGAATACTTTTTGCCAACTTTGGCTGCAACCTTGCATCATCGTAGTCGACACTGGAGTCAGAGTCCGTGTCGGTATCAGTGTCTGCTATTTGGGATAGTGGGCGTTTCTGAGACCCAGAAGGGCCCTGTGACATAGTAAAAGGCAACCTTTTATGTAATAAATTCACATTTGCATTTAAAACATTCCACATATCCAACCAATCAGGTGTCGGCGTTGCGACGGAGACATCACACTCATTTGCTCCACCTCCTCCCTAGAAGAGCCTTCCGCTTCAGACATGCCGACACACGCGTACCGACACCCCCACACACTCAGGGAAATATCCAATCTGGAGACAGTCCCCCAATAAGGCCCTTTGGAGAGACAGAGAGAGAGTATGCCAGCACACACCCAGCGCCAATGACCCTGGAAAACAATTTCCCAGACACACAGCGCTTTAATATTATTCAATATACCTTCAATGCCAAATTAAGTGCCCCCCCTCTTTTTAAGCCCTCTGTCACTGTGTTCAGCAGGGGAGAGTCCGAGGAGCCAGCTTCTCTGCAGTGTGCTGTGGAGAAAATGGCGCTGGTCAGTGCTGTGGAATCAAGCTCTGCCCCCTCAGCGGCGGGGTTCAGTCCCGCTCAAAAATACAATACTGGCGGGGGATTTGTATATATATTGCCTCCGCAGCCCATATATACTAAAATGCCAGCCTAGAGGTTTTATATTGATGCCCAGGGCGCCCCCCCCCCCCTGCGCCCTGCACCCATCCGTGCCTCAGCGTGTGTTGTGTGTGGGAACAAGGGCGCACAGCGTTACCGCTGCGCGTTACCTCAGTGAAGATCAGAAGTTTTCCCACCCGGCTTCTATCTTCCGGCTCTGCAAGGAGGACGGCGGCACGGCTCTGGGACGAACGGCGAGGGTGAGACCTGCGTTCCGATCTCTCTGGAGCTAATGGTGTCTGTTTTGTTCATAAGTTTGTAAATCCAGTCATCAGGACACAGAGACATGTGAGTTCACTGCTGTGCTGCTTTATTCCCTCACCAACTCCAGACACACTGCACACTGGACCACCCACTTCCCAGCATCCCCCTGGTCCTAGGGACCATCACTGAAGATTCAGGCTTACACAGATTAGTAAGGGAGTGTCTCCAAATATTAAGCATTCTAATACACTAACATCACATCCTCTTTTCTTTAAAGATAAGCCCTGTACGCTTCAATGCAACAATTAACAACATCATATTAAGAACATCATCTAACACGTTTCAATGAGTCTCTCAGGTCTGCGTATTTCCCTTTTGGGTCTTTCATACACAGTCTGTGTTTCATATACCATGTTGGACCTTTCTAGAATCTTGGTTTGTTCACCATTATGAGGATCATCATACATGTCAGATGAATAGTATTCTTCAGTCATGTTGTCTTCATTATGGTTAGGTTGAGATATTAAATCCACCCGATTTCATCTTACTTCCGTTCCAAGATCTTGGTGCTACTTGTGCTTGCACAATACCTTTCTGCACCCAAATACCTTTCTCGTGATCTCTGAGACGGACTTGGTCACCTGATTTTAGATCAGATAAGCTTTTTGCTCGCCTGTCATGGAACAGTTTCTGTTTCGCCTGTTGACGTTCCTTACTCAGTCTGACCAACGCTGAGTTATGTGTATTAAGCAGTTCATCATGTATCGGGAGATTTGATCTAATCCTCCTTCCCATCAGCATTTGTGCAGGAGAAAGTCCATTCTGTAAAGGTGTACTGCGGTAGATTAAAAGACTTTTGTAGAAATCTTCTTTACCTTCTTGAGCTTTTTTCATGAGACTCTTTACAGTTTTTACTGAACTTTCCACCAACCCATTTGAGCATGGATAGTGGGGACTTGACGTAGTATGGACAAATTCCCACTCATCAGCAAATTGTCTAAATTCAGCACTGGAAAACTGAGGACCATTGGCAGTGAACACTTCCATAGGAACACCATGGCTTGCAAAGATTGACTTCATGCAATTGATTACGGCTTTACTAGTAGTTGTATGTAGTGTCTTCACCTCAGGGTAGTTAGAGTAATGATCAGTCACGACAATGTACATTTTCCCATTACAATCAAACAAATGTGCGCCAACTTTCTGGTACGGTCTCTCTGGCACTGTGTGAGGACTCAGTGGCTCGACTTGTTGTTTCGGTCTATACGTAAGACATAATTCACATGTAGCTGTAGTCTGTGCTATGTCTTGGTTCATTCTTGGCCAATACATAACTTCACGCGCTCTCTGCTTACATTTTTCTTCCCCTAAGTGGCCTTCATGTATCTTGCACAGCATAGTTTTTCTTAGTCGTGCAGGTATGACAAACCTATTGCCTTTGTAAATAATACCATCGACAACTGTAAGGTCACTGCGGTACAACCAATAATAATGGATAGACGGCGGGCACGCATGTTTTTCTGCTGGCCAACCTTTCAGAATGATATCTTTTAACACTTTCATTGTGTCATCTGTCTCAGTTTCTTTCCTAATCTGTTCTTGTCTTGCAAGAGACACTGGTAGAGAAGCTACGATCAAATTAACATAGGCTTCTATCTCTTAATCCATCAGACTTTTGGAACCTTCACTTTTGTCCACAGCACGAGAAAGTATATCAGCAATGTACATGTATTTGCCGGGACAGTACAGCAAGTGTACATCATATTTCTGTAGTCTGATAAGCATTCGTTGAATTCTCATGGGACAGTCATGTAATGATTTAGTCATGATACCTATCAATGGCTTGTGGTCAGTTTCCACTGTAAATGTTTGACCATACACAAACTGATGAAATCGCTCACATGCATATGTGATCGCTAGAAGTTCTTTTTCTATCTGAGCATACCTTGTTTCAGCACTTGTCAGTGCTCTTGATGCATAGATTGCCATGTATCCTCATGTTCTTGTAACAGCACTGAGCCTAGGCCAAATTGCGAAGCATCTGCTGAAATTCTTATTCTTTTCGCAGGATCAAATAATTTTAGCACTGGTTGCTCTGTAATGATCTGTTTCAAGTTTTGCCAACTTTCTTCTTGTTCATGTGACCACATCCACTCGTTATCTTTGTCCAACAACCATCTAAGAGAGGCTGTTGTTCAGAGAGTTGAGAAATAAACTTTCCTAAGTAAGTAATCATTCCTAGGAATCTTCTGACGTCGTCTTTGTTGTTAGGACGTTCCATGTTCACTATGGCTGATATTTTCCTTGGGTCTGGTTGTAGACCTTGATCCGAGACCACGTCGCCCATAAAGGTAAGTGTATTCACGCCAAATTCACATTTGTCCTTGTTAAGCTTTAGATTCACTTTCTTGACAAGTTCCATTACTTGTCTCAATCTAGAATCATGTTCTTCCTTTGTAGATCCCCAGACAATAATGTCATCCATCATTGTTTCAACACCTGGAATATGTTCAAAAATCATGTGTATCTTTTTGTGATATACTTCTGGAGCAGACAATGGCCCTCATTCCGAGTTGTTCGCTCTGTATTTTTCATCGCATCGCAATGAAAATCCGCTTAGTACGCATGCGCAATGTTCGCACTGCGACTGCGCCAAGTAACTTTGCTATGTAGAAAGTAATTTTACTCACGGCTTTTTCATCGCTCCGGCGATCGTAATGTGATTGACAGGAAATGGGTGTTACTGGGCGGAAACACGGCGTTTCAGGGGCGTGTGGCTGAAAACGCTACCGTTTCCGGAAAAAACGCAGGAGTGGCCGGAGAAACGGTGGGAGTGCCTGGGCGAACGCTGGGTGTGTTTGTGACGTCAAACAGGAACGACAAGCACTGAACTGATCGCACAGGCAGAGTAAGTCTGAAGCTACTCTGAAACTGCTAAGTAGTTAGTAATCGCAATATTGCGAATACATCGGTCGCAATTTTAAGAAGCTAAGATTCACTCCCAGTAGGCGGCGGCTTAGCGTGTGTAACTCTGCTAAATTCGCCTTGCGACCGATCAACTCGGAATGAGGGCCAATATTCCATATGGTAGTCGAAGAAATCTGTATCGACCTTCTGGTGTATTAAATGTACAAAGCTTTGAGCTGGCCTTATCTAGCTTAATTTGCCAGAATCCTGAAGATGCGTCTAATTTACTGAACCATTTTGCTCGCACAAATTGCGACATGATTTCATCTCTGGTTGGTAGTTTGAAATGTTCTCATTTAATAGCTTTGTTTAAATCTCTGGGGTCTAGACATATTCGGAGTTGTCCATTTTTCTTTTCAACAATTACTAAGGAGCTTACCCATTCAGTAGGCTCATCAACTTTCTGTGTCACACCCAAGGCTTCCATGCAATTTAACTCTTGTTTCAGTTTTTCTCTCAGTGCAAATGGCACTTTTCTACAGGGGTGTATCACTGAAGAAACTTGCGTGTCTATATTTATTTTATGCTCTCCAGGCAAACAACCTAGACCTTCAAACAAGTCTCTGTATTCTGTAAACATCGATTTGCAGTCAACTTCTACTTGTGATGTCACCATAAAAACTTTCTTTAGCAAGCTTAGTTTCTCACAGGAACTTAATCCAAGAATCGGTTGCACATTTTTATCCACAATCAGTAGAGATGTTTTAAACTGTTGTCCCTTATATTTCAGTGTCACTAAGCATGTACCTTTTACAGGAATTTCCTCCCCAGTGTACCCTGTAACTTTCACTTTGGCTGGGTGAATTTTAGGTTTTACTCTAAAAGTCTTATAGTCTTGAAATTATATTAAATTCACCTGCGCACCAGCATCAAGCTTAAAGGGAATGACAATCTCGTTCACAGTTAAAGGGACAATCCATTCTTTCTTATCTGCACTGCAAAGTTCAATGCAATCCACAAAGAATTCATCTGTTTGTTTAACAGCATGCACTTTGGTTGTTTTACTTTTCATTTTACAGCATTTGGCAAAGTGATTAAGTCTACCACATTTCATGCAGGTTTTACCATAAGCAGGGCACATTTTAGGATTGTGAGCATTTCCACATCTACTACACATTTCCTTATTAGACTGTGGCTTAGACTGCTTCATTCTTGAGAATGGAGGTTTGCATGGCTCTGTTTTCTGCACTACATGCACATCAGCTTCCTTGTGTAACTTTTTGGCTTGAAATCTAGTTATTTCTGCAGATCTACACATAGTCACTGGCCTTTTCTAGTGTTAGGTCTTGCTCTCTCAGCAATCTCTCTCTGAGTCCATTATCAGGTATTCCACAGACAATACGATCTCTAATCAGTGAATCCTTTAAATCACCAAACTCACAGGTTTTACTGAGTGATTGCAGCTCTGTAACATACTGATCAAATCCATCTACAGATTTCTGATCACATGTGAAAAACTTATATCTTTCATATGTCACATTTTTCCTTGGCACAAAGTAATCTTCAAACTTTTGCATTATAGAAGATAGCACCATATTCTGCCCCTCAGCAAACTGAAAACTATTATAAATGTCCAGCACATCCTCTCCTATCACATGGAGGAAAATGGATGCCTTCGTTTTGTCAGCCTCTTAATCAGCTCCACATGCAGTAAGATATATATTAAATCTTTGCTTAAATCTTTTCCAGTTTTCAGACAAGTTACTAGACATTAGCATGCCGGTTGGAGGAGCTAGTTTATCCATAGTTACTCACTGTTTGAAGATAGGAGCACACGGCAGGTTTTGCAGACACAGAGTATCACAGCCACAGACTGCTGCAGGATTCTTTCACACTCTGAGAGCACTAGCAGTCCAAGATAAACTTCTTCTGACACCATGTTTTGTTCATAAGTTTATGTAAATCCAGTCATCAGGACACAGAGACATGTGAGTTCACTGCTGTGCTGCTTTATTCCCTCACCAACTCCAGGCACACTGCACACTAGACCACCCACTTCCCAGCATCCCCCTGGTCGCAGGGACCATCACTGAAGATTCAGGCTTACACAGCTTAGTAAGGGAGTGTCTCCAAATATTAAGCATTCTAATACACTAACATCACAGTGTCCAGTAGCCTAAGAAGCAGAGCCTATCACTTAAGAAGGTCTGCTTCTCTCTCCTCAGTCCCACGATGCAGGGAGACTGTTGCCAGCAGGACTCCCTGAAAATAAAAAACCTAACAAAATAATTTTAATCAGAGAAACTCAGGAGAGCTCCCCTGTAGTGCACCCAGTCTCCTCTGGGCACAGGATCTAACTGAGGTCTGGAGGAGGGGCATAGAGGGAGGAGCCAGTGCACACCCATTCTAAAGTTCTTTATAGTGCCCATGTCTCCTGCGGAGCCTGTCTATACCCCATGGTCCTTACGGAGTCCCCAGCATCCTCTAGGACGTAAGAGAAATACATTATACCACAGTACAGCCGCGTATACATGTTAAGCTGGGCATACACTATACAGTTATCTGGCAGATCATCTGCCAGACCTGGCTGTTTGGAATGAAAATCTGGTAATAATAAGAATTTACTTACCGATAATTCTATTTCTCATAGTCCGTAGTGGATGCTGGGGACTCCGAAAGGACCATGGGGAATAGCGGCTCCGCAGGAGACTGGGCACAAAGTAAAAGCTTTAGGACTAGCTGGTGTGCACTGGCTCCTCCCCCTATGACCCCCCTCCAAGCCTCAGTTAGGATACTGTGCCCGGACGAGCGTACACAATAAGGAAGGATTTTGAATCCCGGGTAAGACTCATACCAGCCACACCAATCACACCGTACAACTTGTGATCTGAACCCAGTTAACAGCATGATAACAGAAGGAGCCTCTGAAAAGATGGCTCACAACAACAATAACCCGATTTTTGTAACAATAACTATGTACAAGTAATGCAGACAATCCGCACTTGGGATGGGCGCCCAGCATCCACTACGGACTATGAGAAATAGAATTATCGGTAAGTAAATTCTTATTTTCTCTAACGTCCTAGTGGATGCTGGGGACTCCGAAAGGACCATGGGGATTATACCAAAGCTCCCAAACGGGCGGGAGAGTGCGGATGACTCTGCAGCACCGAATGAGAGAACTCCAGGTCCTCCTCAGCCAGGGTATCAAATTTGTAGAATTTAGCAAACGTGTTTGCCCCTGACCAAGTAGCTGCTCGGCAAAGTTGTAAAGCCGAGACCCCTCGGGCAGCCGCCCAAGATGAGCCCACTTTCCGTGTGGAATGGGCTTTTACAGATTTTGGCTGTGGCAGGCCTGCCACAGAATGTGCAAGCTGAATTGTACTACAAATCCAACGAGCAATCGTCTGCTTAGAAGCAGGAGCACCCAGCTTGCTGGGTGCATACAGGATAAACAGCGAATCAGATTTTCTGACTCCAGGCGTCCTGGAAACATATATTTTCAGGGCCCTGACTACGTCCAGCAACTTGGAATCCTCCAAGTCCCTAGTAGCCGCAGGCACCACATATGAAAAATTAGGTAAGGGCTTTTATAGGATAAAGCCGCCAATTCTGAGACACGCCTGGCTGAAGCCAGGGCTAACAGCATTACCACTTTCCATGTGAGATATTTTAAGTCCACAGTGGTGAGTGGTTCAAACCAATGTGATTTTAGGAATCCCAAAACTACATTGAGATCCCAAGGTGCCACTGGAGGCACAAAAGGAGGCTGTATATGCAGTACTCCCTTGACAAACGTCTGAACTTCAGGAACAGAAGCCAGTTCTTTTTGGAAGAATATTGACAGGGCCGAAATTTGAACCTTAATGGACCCTAATTTGAGGCCCATAGACAGTCCTGTTTGCAGGAAATGCAGGAAACGACCCAGTTGAAATTCCTCTGTAGGGGCCTTCCTGGCCTCGCACCACGCAACATATTTACGCCAAATACGGTGATAATGTTGTATGGTTACATCCTTCCTGGCTTTGATCAGGGTAGGGATGACTTCATCCGGAATGCCTTTTTCCTTCAGGATCCGGCGTTCAACCGCCATGCCGTCAAACGCAGCCGCGGTAAGTCTTGGAACAGACATGGTCCCTGCTGGAGCAGGTCCTTTCTTAGAGGTAGAGGCCACGGGTCTTCCGTGAGCATCTCTTGAATTTCCGGGTACCAAGTCCTTCTTGGCCAATCCGGAGCCACGAGTATAGTCTTTACTCCTCTCCTTCTTATGATTCTCAGTACTTTTGGTATGAGAGGAAGAGGAGGGAACACATACACTGACTGGTACACCCACGGTGTTACCAGAGCGTCCACAGCTATTGCCTGAGGATCCCTTGACCTGGCGCAATATCTGTCCAGTTTTTTGTTGAGGCGGGACGCCATCATGTCCACCTTTGGTTTTTCCCAACGGTTCACAATCATGTGGAAGACTTCTGGGTGAAGTCCCCACTCCCCCGGGTGAAGATCGTGTCTGCTGAGGAAGTCTGCTTCCCAGTTGTCCACTCCCGGAATGAACACTGCTGACAGTGCTATCACATGATTCTCCGCCCAGCGAAGAATCCTTGCCACTTCCATCATTGCCCTCCTGCTTCTTGTGCCGCCCTGTCTGTTTACGTGGGCGACTGCCGTGATGTTGTCCGACTGGATCAACACCGGCTGACCCTGAAGCAGAGGTCTTGCCTGACTTAGGGCATTGTAAATGGCCCTTAGTTCCAGGATATTTATGTGAAGTGACGTTTCCATGCTTGACCACAAGCCCTGGAAATTTCTTCCCTGTGTGACTGCTCCCCAGCCTCTCAGGCTGGCATCCGTGGTCACCAGGACCCAATCCTGAATGCCGAATCTGCGGCCCTCTAGGAGATGAGCACTCTGTAACCACCACAGGAGAGACACCCTTGTCCTTGGAGACAGGGTTATCCGCTGATGCATTTGAAGATGCGATCCGGACCATTTGTCCAGCAGATCCCACTGAAAAGTTCTTGCGTGGAATCTGCCAAATGGAATCGCTTCGTAAGAAGCCACCATCTTTCCCAGGACCCTTGTGCATTGATGTACTGACACTTGGCCTGGTCTTAGGAGGTTCCTGACTAGGTCGGATAACTCCTTGGCTTTCTCCTCCGGGAGAAACACCTTTTTCTGTACTGTGTCCAGAATCATCCCTAGGAACAGCAGACGTGTCGTCGGAATCAGCTGCGATTTTGGAATATTTAGAATCCATCCGTGCTGTCGTAGTACTACTTGAGATAGTGCTACTCCGACCTCTAACTGTTCTCTGGACCTTGCCCTTATCAGGAGATCGTCCAAGTAAGGGATAATTAAGACGCCTTTTCTTCGAAGAAGAATCATCATTTCGGCCATTACCTTGGTAAAGACCCGGGGTGCCGTGGACAATCCAAACGGCAGCGTCTGAAACTGATAGTGACAGTTCTGTACCACAAACCTGAGGTACCCTTGGTGAGAAGGGCAAATTGGGACATGGAGGTAAGCATCCTTGATGTCCAGAGACACCATATAGTCCCCTTCTTCCAGATTCGCTATCACTGCTCTGAGTGACTCCATCTTGAACTTGAACCTTTTTATGTAAGTGTTCAAGGATTTCAGATTTAAAATGGGTCTCACCGAGCCGTCCGGCTTCGGTACCACAAACAGCGTGGAATAATACCCCTTTCCCTGTTGTAGGGGGGTACCTTGATTATCACCTGCTGGGAATACAGCTTGTGAATGGCTTCCAATACCACCTCCCTGTCGGGGGGAGACGTTGGTAAAGCAGACTTCAGGAACCGACGAGGGGGAGACGTCTCGAATTCCAATTTGTACCCCTGAGATACTACCTGCAGGATCCAGGGGTCCACTTGCGAGTGTGCCCACTGCGCGCTGAAATTCTTGAGACGGGCCCCCACCGTGCCTGAGTCCGCTTGTAAGGCCCCAGCGTCATGCTGAGGACTTGGCAGAAGCGGGGGAGGGCTTCTGTTCGTGGGAAGAGGCTGTTTGCTGCAGTCTTTTTCCCCTTCCTCTGCCCCGGGGCAGATATGAGTGGCCTTTTGCCCGCTTGCCCTTATGGGGACGAAAGGACTGAGCCTGAAAAGACGGTATCTTTTTCTGCTGCGAGGTGACTTGGGGTAAAAAGGTGGATTTTCCAGCCGTTGCCGTGGCCACCAGGTCCGATAGACCGACCCCAAATAACTCCTCCCCTTTATACGGCAATACTTCCATATGCCGTTTGGAATCCGCATCCCCTGACCACTGTCGCGTCCATAATCCTCTTCTGGCAGAAATGGACATCGCACTTACTCTTGATGCCAGAGTGCAAATATCCCTCTGTGCATCTCGCATATATAGAAATGCATCCTTTAAATGCTCTATAGTCAATAATATATTGTCCCTGTCCAGGGTATCAATATTTTCAGTCAGGGAATCCGACCAAGCCACCCCAGCACTGCACATCCAGGCTGAGGCGATTGCTGGTCGCAGTATAATACCAGTATGTGTGTATATACTTTTAAGGATATTTTCCAGCTTCCTATCAGCTGGTTCCTTGAGGGCGGCCGTATCAGGGGACGGTAACGCCACTTGTTTTGATAAGCATGTGAGCGCCTTATCTACGCTAGGGGGTGTTTCCCAACGCGCCCTAACCTCTGGCGGGAAAGGGTATAATGCCAATAATTTTTTAGAAATTAGCAGTTTTTTATCGGGGGAAACCCACGCTTCATCACACACCTCATTTAATTCATCTGATTCAGGAAAAACTACGGGTAGTTTTTTCACACCCCACATAATACCCTTTTTTGTGGTACTTGTAGTATCAGAAATGTTCAAAACCTCCTTCATTGCCGTGATCATGTAACGTGTGGCCCTACTGGAAAATACGTTTGTTTCCTCACCGTCGACACTGGAGTCAGTGTCCGTGTCAGTGTCTGTATCGACCTGAGGTAACAGGCGTTTTATAGCCCCTGACGGTGTTTGAGACGCCTGTACAGGTATTAACTGATTTGCCGGCTGTCTCATGTTGTCAACAGTCTTTTGTAAAGTGCCGACACTATCACGTAATTCTTTCCATAAGACCATCCAGTCAGGTGTCGACTCCCTAGGGGGTGACATCACTAACACAGGCAATTGCTCCGCCTCCACACCATTTTCCTCCTCATACATGTCGACACAGCGTACCGACACACAGCACACACACAGGGAATGCTCTGATAGAGGACAGGACCCCACTAGCCCTTTGGGGAGACAGAGGGAGAGTTTGCCAGCACACACCAGAGCGCTATATATATACAGGGATAACCTTATATAAGTGTTTTTCCCTAATATAGCTGCTGTATATATTAATATGCCAATTTAGTGCCCCCCCTCTCTTGTTTTACCCTGTTTCTGTTGTGCAGGACTGCAGGGGAGAGTCAGGGAGCCTTCCTCCAACGGAGCTGTGAGGAAAAAATGGCGCTTGTGTGCTGAGAAGATAGGCTCCGCCCCTTTTTCGGCGGCCTTTCTCCCGCTTTTTTGTGGAAAACTGGCAGGGGTTAAATACATCCATATAGCCCAGGAGCTATATGTGATGTATTTTTAGCCATTTAAGGTATTTTCATTGCGTCCCAGGGCGCCCCCCCCCAGCGCCCTGCACCCTCAGTGACCGGAGTGTGAAGTGTGCTGAGAGCAATGGCGCACAGCTGCGGTGCTGTGCGCTACCTTATTGAAGACAGGACGTCTTCTGCCGCCGATTTTCCGGACCTCTTCACTCTTCTGGCTCTGTAAGGGGGCCGGCGGCGCGGCTCCGGGACCCATCCATGGCTGGGCCTGTGATCGTCCCTCTGGAGCTAATGTCCAGTAGCCTAAGAAGCCCAATCCACTCTGCACGCAGGTGAGTTCGCTTTTTCTCCCCTTAGTCCCTCGATGCAGTGAGCCTGTTGCCAGCAGGTCTCACTGAAAATAAAAAAAACTATTTAAACTTTTACTCTAAACAGCTCAGGAGAGCCACCTAGATTGCACCCTTCTCGTTCGGGCACAAAATCTTAACTGAGGCTTGGAGGAGGGTCATAGGGGGAGGAGCCAGTGCACACCAGCTAGTCCTAAAGCTTTTACTTTGTGCCCAGTCTCCTGCGGAGCCGCTATTCCCCATGGTCCTTTCGGAGTCCCCAGCATCCACTAGGACGTTAGAGAAATATGAGAACAAATGACAACCATTTGCTCCCACTGGAAAATGGCCAGAAACTGTTGTTCATAGTGTAAGCCCAGCTTCTAATACAGAGAGTGGTGCTGCAGGAGCAGCTGGGATAGAGAGAGGTGCTGCAGCATCAATGTAGAGAGAGGTGCTGTAGCAGCTGGGGTAGGGAAAGGTACTGCAGAAGCTGGGGCAGAAAGAAGTGCTTCAGCAGCTGGGGCAGAAATAGGTACTGCAGCAGCTGGAACAGAGAGAGGTGCTGCAGCAGCCGGAGCAGAAAGATGTGCTGCATCAACGGGGGCAGAAAGAGGTGTAGCAGGACAGAAGTAACCCTGCTGCACAGCTACATGAAGACAGTGAGACATATAAAGAGGGTGGCAGAGCTCCAGCGTGTGCTGGCTGTCAGTGTCTCCTGCTGGTGTCGTCTCTGGCCTGCCCTGTTCCCTACCTAGTATCCGAGTCCAAGTCAGTTTGCACCCCTCTGCTTCTCCTCCTCCTGCTCTGAGGCTGCCTGTACATTGGACTATAATATGGCGAAGGGAGGGGGGGGGGGCAGGCAGCAGCGACCCTCTAACTTTAACGGTGTGCCCGGAGCTTGCGCTTCACCGGAGCCGCCCTTGCTACACCCCTGCCCAATGCTCTGAAATGCAGAAGAGGAAGCAGCTAAGCTTTGTATAGAGGTAGAGAATGAGTCCAACCATGTAGGAGGGATGGGTGTGGCTGCAATTGCCTGATAAACAGGCTGTAATGACTGCTGGAATCCCATAGGAGGAACCATTCAGGGCTGCAGTGGTTGCGTTATACCCATAAGGGGAGCCACGGGTGGGGTAGCAATGTAATCAGTAAATTTTGTCAGCAGTGTAGTGAAAGATGCCCATGGGGGGCTGAGGTGCTGAGAGGCACCAGACAGGCTGTGCACAGACCATCCTGTGACAATTCCTGAGGTAAAACCTCCATGTTACAGGTTTTACATAGAAGGGAAAGCAATAACACAGACAGTGAAGAGACATGAAAACATGCAGCAGCACTAGCATAAGTCGCATACAATGCAGAGTAAACAATTTAACTGCATTGGGCATTGATATCATCTACCCTGCTCTGTGGAAGAGACTGGTAGGATGAAGGGCTTTGTATAACCTGCTATATGGTTGAGTCAGCCCACCGCTCCTGCAACGAGTCAGCCCACCGCTCCTGCAAAGAGCAAAGCTCAGATAATGGCTGTCCAGAATCTCTCCGTGGAGAAGGATGAGGGAGGAGCAGCCCAGACCATAGCCAGATTAAGGGGGGATGCAGGGCATACTGTACCCCGAGCCCCCCTTTGTCAGGTGCGCACTGGCCAGAACACACTGATATCACTAGCTTTACCTCCTAATGTGAGAGCCAGAATGCGAGCAGGACAGTAGGCAGTGCAGGCAGAGACACAGGAATATCATGTTTCTTGAGCTACAGATGGAGCTTTCTGACCAGAGGAGAGATAGGAAGGTGGAGAGAGCTGTAGGTGACCCAGTGATCCCAGCTTCTCCTCCTCCCTGCCTGGGTGTCTGAGTCTTGTGTAAACTGTTATGCATCTAAACCATTTGGGTCTAGAGATAGAGACACACACACAGAGAGTCCTCCTGAGTCCTGTCCCAGTATGTAAGTAGTACAGAGGCTGCTGCTATTCGTGCATGTGACAAGATAAATTATTTTATTTTTTTATGTGTATTTTAAGGTTGTTTAAGTTGTCTTTGTTCCACTACAATACATTTTTATAAAATAGTTATCTTTCAATTAGGTGGAGCTATAAGCAGTATTCAGATATTATTAGTCTAATAGTTTAAGACTAATATACACCATTGGTTTAAATTTAATATACACAATCTATATCTCCCACCATGACCCATTCCAGGAGGGACACAATGCTCTCTGCCTGGACTTCCTTCTTAATTTATGATTGCAATCACCTGTGTTGAAGTACTTTTCTTATCAATTAAATATTTCAACAATCATATATTAAGTGGGAAGTCCAGGTTGAGAGCATTTGTCCCTCCTGAAATGGGACATGTTAGAAGGTATGTGCAATCTAATATACATCCTCCACCTTCCACTGGGGCCCCCCTGTTTTTTTTTTTTTTAAATTGAGTAATTTTTATTTTCTTTTCTTTTTTTGCAAGGGAAACAATAAGAACATCGAAACAAAAGGGAAGAAAAAAAAACAAAAAAAAAACACAACAACAAAAAAAAAAAACCATACAAACATAAAGAACATACAAAGAATAAACAGATACAATCCGTGTCACAATGTAGTAAACATATCAATAAAAAATTTCGTGTTTATATCAATACATAAGGGTTTTGTGATCATTAATCTCTCATATAGTATTAACAGTCAGAGAGTTGAGCTGGAGCCGTCACAGCCGTAGCTAGACGGGAGGCGTTCCACCTGTTCCACTTATTGAGATAATGTGGCAGGGTCCCTCTAGACCTATGTGTAAACCTTTCGTGTCCAGACACCTTGTTTACCAGAGCCCGCCAGTTGTATAGGCTAGGAGGGGAGACAGCAAACCAGTTACGCGCTATAATCACCTTCGCTAAGGTAGTCAAGCAAAGAACATATTTATAAAGTATCGGACAATAGGTTTCCTCTAAATCTAAGGCAAACATACACAATGTAGGAGAGAAAGGGGGTAACGTCGGTTCTGTAATTAATATGTCTGACCAAATTGCTTCCCAGAAAGCATACACAGTTGGGCATAACCATAATAAGTGCCAGAAATTAGCTCCAGAGGCACCACACCTCGGACATGCATCATTAGGCCGCAGCCCCGCTTTAAAAAGAGAAACTGGAGTTCTATACGACCTATGGAGAATAAAGAAGAAGACTTGTTGATATCTGATACATGGAGTAGTATACTTAAGAGAGCACAACACCTGGAGCCACTGGTCATCTTCAAGTGGACCTATGTCCTGCTCCCATTTAAGTTTAAGCGGGTCAAAGACATTGGGGCAAATGTGATCATTAAGGCTAGCATATAAAGTGGAAACCTGATGTCTCGTTCCCAGGTTCGCAACCAATTCTTTAATTGGCGAATTAGAAATGGTCGGAGACGAAACCCCAAATTGTGCCTGCACTGCATGACGGAGCTGTAGGTAACGATAAAAGGATTTATTGGATATACCAAGCTCCTCTTGCAGTTGCGCAAAAGATTTGAAAACACCAGTATCATATAGCTGTGAAATTGTTATAAGGCCCGCGCCAATCCATATATTATCTTGTGTGAGATGCAATAGCTCCCTATATGTTGTGTTAAACCAAAGGGGTGTATCGGGATCTGTATCGCTCCAGTCATAAAAAGAGTGAGCCAGTCGCCACACAAGTAGCGACTGACGGAGTAGAGGGGGAAGACCAGCAGTAGAAGAGGCTGAAAGAAGGAACTGAACAGGGGAGAAGTGAGACCCCACACACTCGGCAAAGAATCTCATAAACGTGGGACTATCCCTATTTAGAATCCAATTCGATAAATGTACAAGTTGGGCAGCCAGATAATAAGCTCGCAGATTAGGAAAACCCAATCCTCCAGCAGATTTAGCCTTAACTAGAGCTCTCAGGGCAACCCTAGGCGTCTTGTTACCCCAAACAAATGAAGAGAGTAAACTATCAATGCCAGAGAATACCTTCTTAGGAATATAAACAGGGGAATGTTGTAATAGGTAAAGAAATTTTGGTTGGATCACCATTTTAATTAAGTTAATGCGACCCGTAACAGTAAGGGGAAGCTTCTTCCATATATGGACCCGACGCTTCAAATCCTCCATGACCTGGTCTATGTTATGATGTACAAAAGTTGTGACATCAGGAGTGATCCAGACACCAAGATACTGAAAGCGGAGGGTCCACTGTAGTGAGCAAACAATAGGTAACGGGTCAGGGATAATACCAGATAAGGGGAGGACATGAGATTTATTCCAATTGATAGACAAGCCAGAATAGAAGCCAAATGTGTCAACAATATTCAGCAGGGAGGTCAGGGAAGCATCGGCATCATTGAGAAACAGGAGCATATCATCAGCGTACAATGCGATAACATCCTCATGTCCATCAATAGTAATGCCCCTAACAGCAGGGGTCAATCTGACAAAGCTCGCCAGTGGTTCTATAGCTAGGGCAAAGAGGGCAGGGGACAACGGGCAGCCCTGTCTAGTTCCACGATATAAAGCGAAGGGGGACGTAACAAAACCATTGACAGATAGGAGAGGAGTAGAGCAACTGCAACCATCGTATAAATTTGGGGCCAAAAGCAAATTTTCTAAGGACCTCCCACAGGTAATCCCATTCCACGGAGTCGAATGCCTTAGCGGCGTCCAAGGAAATCACCACGGCATCCGATCCCGATTGATCCCCCCTCTGCAGATGACAAAACAGCCGCCTCAAGTTTTGTAGGGTAGACTTGCCTGGCATAAACCCTGTCTGGTTATCATGAATAATCGATGCTATAACAGTATTAAGTCGAATCGCCAAAATCTTGGCCAAAATTTTTACATCAGTGGATAGCAATGATATTGGGCGGTAGGAGTCTGGGACCGTAGGGTCTTTACCCGGCTTAAGGATCACTACAATAAGAGCTTCCGACATAGAAGGAGGCAAGCAGCCACCCTCCAGGAGAGCGTTAAAAAGATTTAGAAGGTAAGGGCCAAAATATTCACTATACTGTTTATAGACCTCAACAGGTATGCCATCACTACCCGGGGCTTTCTTATTGGGGAAGGAGGCAATAGCCGCCTCAACCTCCTCAACAGAGATACCACTATCGAGAAATTCAATAGCTTGTTGTGATAATTGGGGCAAATCAACACCAAAGAGGTACTGTTGTAATTGACCTGAGGTATAAGTGCTTCTAGAAGTGTATAACGAGGAGTAAAAGGACTGGAAAACTTGGGCTATCTCAGGGGTAGTATAGACTATTGCTCCCTGGGGGTCACAAATCTTTTGAATGGATCCTCCAGCTCTCTCCTCCCGTGCCAGAAAAGCTAAATAACTACCACCTGTGTCCGACTGTGAATAGAGGGCATGCTACGAGAAAAGCAATTTACGTTTGGATTTATCCAATAAGTGGTCAGACCAGGCCTTCCTCGCCATATCACACCTGCAACGGTCACTAAGGGTTTTGGTACGAAGATAATCAGATTCACTTTGGGAACAGGCAAGCTCCAGGCGTGATTCCTCTTCTCTACCAGATTTCTTAACAGAAGCAATGCGCTGTATAAAGGAGCCCCTCATTGAAGCCTTAAATGCATCGTGCTTAATAAGTGGGTCTAAACAAGTCATATTATGTGTTTCGAAGTCCCTCCACTCATGAACCAGGGCGTCATGATCAGTCAGCAAGGTCAACCAAAAGGGGTTTAGCTTCCACACTTTGGCTCCACAGGCAGGTATCGTATCTAGGACCACCAGCAAGGGCGAGTGGTCCGAGATCCCTCTCTGTAAATATCCGACATCGACTATTCTAGGGGTGAGATCAGGGGAAACCAAGGCCAAATCTATCCTTGAAAAGGTATGGAAACTGGCTGAGTGGCAAGAGTATTGCAACTGCTGAGGGTGTCTTAGCCTCCAAACATCAACAAGCTCAAGTTCAGCAACCAGCCGTGCAAAAGGCGTAGGGGAAGGGGAAATAGAGGGTAAAGAAGGTGGACGCTCAGACCACCTATCCAAACCTCCATCCAAAACATTATTAAAGTCGCCTATGCAGAGGATCGGCGCTGAGGGAGAGGAAGCAATAAATGCCATAGCATGACGAAGTACCTCATTACTGTAAGGGGGGGGGACATAGACAGCAAGTATATGAAGAAGTGTGCGGTTAACATAAGCCCTGAGGAAGACATATCTACCATATTGGTCAATTTGACTATGGACCAAGTGACAGCTGACCGATTTCCTTATCAAAACCGAAACCCCTCGAGAATTCGTGGAAAAGGTAGAATGATATGACAGACCAACCCAAGGCCTCCTGAGAGCTAAGGTCCTAGTACCAGACAAATGGGTTTCAGAAAGACATATAATATCTGCTCTATACTTCTGTAGTTGAGACAAAACGAGAGCACGCTTAATGCGGTCATTCAGGCCCCTCACATTCCAGCCGAGTATGCGGAGCCCATCAATCCCTGTAGCCATGAAGAGAAGAAAGAAGGGACTGAAGGAGATTAAAATCAAGGTGAGAATACAGAGGAACAGAGGAGACGAAGCATCGAAGAGAATAGAGGCACACAGTAAAGAGGAACCTGCATTGGAGAAAAGGAAAAATCAAAAGGGCCTTGACGGCACCCCTCCAGCAAACAAATATGACATAGAGAAACCACAGAATATACACAGTGGAATACGGAATCACATGGCAGTTCAAGAAAAAAAACAAAAAATGACACAGTGACACAGGCATTAATATACTAACAAGAACAAAAACAGACACAAAACAGCCCAACCATCCCCCACCCTGTATATCCATTAGAACCTAGATACACTTGGATCCCCAAAACAATCCTAACTAAAGCTAATAAAAAAACCTAAAACAGCCCTGGGGTATAGAGACAAACTATACCTCTATAAAAAGCTATATCCTAGCATTCAGCTCCAAAAACTAAAAGAGCATCCCCGCTGCATAGACAATGAAAAAAGGTACATTGCTGTGAGAAGGAACCCAGCATATATTGTAACGCCTAAAAAAAAAATAGCAAGAAAAAACTCTGAGGTATCAGAACACAATGGATAAACGACTAAGCAAACAATTGTCCTCAAGGAGGGGCATGAGGTATACGGTCCAGCCAGGCCTCCACTTCCTGAGGGGTGTTAAAGAAGTGTGTAGAGCCATCATGCACAACCCGTAAGCGCGCCGGAAACAACATGGAGTACTGCAGCCGTCGGTCACGAAGCCTCCTCTTCACATGAAGAAACTGTGCACGGGTCTTTTGGACATCCACAGCGAAATCCGGATAAACGGATATAGTTTGGCTGTCAAATTTTAAAGGCCCCTGAGTGCGGGCCAGCCGGAGGACCGCATCCCGGTCTTTGTAGTGTAGAAAGCGGGCTATGAAAGTACGTGGAGGTGCACCCGGGGGAGGAGCCCTTGCGGGCAGACGATGTGCCCTTTCAACGGAGAACTGAGGACTAAAGTCAGCACGGTTAAACAATTGAAGGAGCCATTTCTCAAGGAATGATTCCGGAGAAGAGCCTTCCGCCCTCTCCGGGAGGCCAACAAAACGCACATTATTACGACGAAGCCTTCCTTCAATGTCAGACAGTTTCGCTTTTACTGCCGACATCTGGGTGGTGAGACTGGAAACCGTATCTTTAAGAGTGTTGGTGAGGTCTTCCAAATCAGAGATACGGTGCTCGGCTTCTCCCACCCTTTCACGTATTTTTTGCATATCATGCCTGATCAGGGTAATATCCACCTGCACCTGGCCGATTTTATCCATAACTCGCTGTTCAGACGTAGATATGGCCAGAAGAATCTGTTGCGTTGACTGGGACGTGTCGTCAGGCTGAGGAGGGTTCCTGGAAGGTGAAGGAGGGGATGGGGGAGCAGCACCTCGGGAGGGTTGAGAGGAGGATGGAGAATCCCTCGCAAGTCTTTCAAGCTTGGAAGCCGCAGCGGTATTGCCCCCACGAACCATAATGCAGACCAAGAGGAGTACAGTGGGCAGGTAAAAGCAGTATTAAAAAAATTATATATATATATTTTTTTTATTTTTTTATTTTATTTGCTTAGAGGTCAGGTGATGGAACACCCTCCACTATACTTTGGAGGTGTTTTAAATCAGGGATACAGTAAAGGAGAGTATACGGTAGCACAGTCCCCAAAGTAGGAAGTCACCAAATGGAAGACAGAGAATGTGCCTTCACCAGATTCTGCAAGGATCTTAAGTTTCCCCTGACAGGACAGTGCAGGGAGTGCAGAGTCAGTACAGGCAGGCAGAGACTTCCAGCAGGCTCAGCTAATGGATTGCAGAGCCCCTCCAGAAAGTATGCAGCAGGTCTCCGAATACAGCGGTCTGCGGCCCGCCGAACACAGTGTGCAGGAGTACAGGGCAGTGGAGAGCAGGCGGGAGCAGAGGCAGCGGGTATCGCGCTGGAGAGGAGCTCCGGAGTAGCGCGCTGTCAGCCTCCGTTCACAAGCCCCAAGATGGCGCCGCACTTCCGGTCAGACGGAGCCAGGGAGACCGAGCGGCGCAGACCTCAATGAGTCCAGCGGCAGCACCAGGCAAGGTAACCCGCCGGGAGACCACTCAAAACGGGCAGGAGAGGATGTCAGGCAGGGTGAGCAGGGTCAGGGACTTTCAGCAGCGGGGAAGCCAGGATAAACGGAGGATGTTAGACGGAGCTCTCTCACCTAGCTCCTTACAGCATGCTCGGCCAAGCCACGCCCCCGGGCCCACCTGTTTTAAATGCCCCGGGCACCCCCAAGGCTTAATCCGGCCCTGGCCCAGACTGATGTGGAATGGCACTCTTGGCTAAGGGAGGGGCTGCTGGGGAAGCGCTGACCTCACCTATGCTGAATGTCACCACCGGTTCTCCTGGCCTGCATGTGTCCCCAGCGCCAGCATACATTAAAGCCCTGGTGGCCGCTTGAACACTTAATGGTCCGGAAGCACCTCAGCGCCGCTGGTCCTCTCCCCAGACCAGCAGTAAATGGACTGCACTATATGCCGGTCCCGCAAGCGGGAATCCGCCTTACCTATTCCTCAGTGTGATCCAGTTGCAGTCCATGGGTGCCTCTGCTAGTAGAAGGTGTCGTCAGGGGTCCCGTTGAAATCACCGACCCAGTGGGGGTGTTGGAGCATCATCGCTGGCTTTCTCTGGACTGCAGGATGCTGATTGCTCAAAAGATAAAAGTAAAAAGATTGGGCTGTAGTGTGCAGCCCTTGTTCAGTGTGACCAACTCCTTGCTGGCACCCAAAAAAACTGAAGTGCTTGAGCATGGGGGTGGGGTATGAATGGAGAGGAGCCCAGTGCATCCTGAGAGGCTCACAAAGCTTTATTGTTCGGTGCCAGTCCTAGTCTCCACCAGATCATACCCAAGGTTTACCCTGTGGAGAACATGGACCCCGAAGAAGATATTGTATTTTCTAAAAAAATCAAAGTCTCTAGCCATACTTGTCTACTCTGCTGAATGTCCGGGAGACTCTTCCATTTTGTGGAGCTCCCCTGGGCTTCCTAGAGAGTAGACCAACCTCCTGAAACCAGCCACATTCCTAGAAAAGAGGGCAGTTTAGGGGCTTGATAACAGCATTTGCAGTGAATAGTGCCCTCGCCACCAACTGCACAATGACACATACAATGAGGGAGGAGCTTTAATGATGCAATTAACTAAGTAACCGCGCTAAACTAACATCCACATAAAAAAATACAGATTAGCAGAACCTTAAAACATGAAATGAGTTAAAAGCTAACAGTAATCTAAAAATATAAACAACATATTATTATTTGACTTCAATACAGAATCAACTCCTACTCCTACTACAAATGTTAATCTTCTGGAACTAATAGTCCAATAAAAATCTGAAAGAGACAGCTACAAAAGGGTTTGAAAAATGCTTAAACAAAAATAAACTAAATAAATAAAGCAAGTAAGGAACGCCAAATCCCAGAATAATTTATATTGAAAATGTAATTTTGGCATTTTCGTGTTTGAATGTACTTATTTTTATATTATTCTGGGAACTGATGTTCCTTAATGTTTATAACGTTTTCACAAACCTCTTTGTAGCTAGCTCTGTTTCTTAGATGGCTATGTATGAAGCCCAAATAGCAGGAGATAGGGTTTTTTTCTTTTCATACTTGCCAACTTCAGCAAGATCCTTTCTGGAAGTTCCTGGAGAGGAGACACAGAAAAGAAGAAATAACAGCGCTTACATTGATAATTAGTATAAACGATGCTGTATCAAGGTGATCTAAAAACTGCTATTTATTGAGATCAATAATTAAAGAATAAAAGAATGTAGCTGACTTTCAAACTTTTACCATATACCACCTGTTAAAAACATTGTTATTTATACAACCAGCAACATACTCCGTTATTAACGTGCAACTTTGTAATAACGTCCTCCTTTTTGGATCATATATCAGGGACTTTTTATACAGTTCTGTGGATCATAGTCCAATATTAAGCGTTTTTGTGGTCATAAACCAGTGACAAGAATCCCAAACTATTGTGATATTTACCGGTCCTAAGGTAATTGTGAAGGGAAGAGTCCTATTAGCGGAGATCCTTTTCATCCGATGTTACACCGGAGTGGCACAGGATTGCAACGCATTTGCTGGAGTCCCTTTAACCTCTATTTCTTGGACCAGATTTATCCAGGTTCGTCCAGTGGGTAGCCAGTATAAGAATCCACAGTCCCTTAGATCAAGGAGGAGCAGTCTGACGCGTTTCGCTGTCTGGGGACAGCTTTTTCAAAGGTGACACAATGTTGCACATGACCTCTTTATATAGGGTTAGTAATTAGATTACCACAAACACCTGATTGCATATTAACTATAAATCTTCATATTTACCAAATAATACATGAACATTATAATGGTTATTTAGAGGAGGCAAACCTATATTGATTATATATATTAATTTATTAAAACGAGTTTTCAAATCAATAAAAAACTATGTTGTACATTTTATTATTATGAATCATGTGACACACACTAATTATAACCCTCCATCTAAATGGTTGGATCTAATCAAGGCTGGAATTGGTCTGCTCCAATCACATGTAGTAATTCACAATCCCGCATTGGCTAAACCTTAAGGCTGGAGAGATACTACTATTCCCAAACCAATCGGAGGGAACCTGGGTCCGGTCATGTGACCGGACTAGTCATGTCCCATGACCCGGATCAACCTATTGTATGGGAGTCCCTTTGTAAACAGGTCTCTGTGCTTAGTCGTCGCTAAGCAACCAGGGCCTTGACGTGGACGTCTCTCCCTTTCTGATGACGTCATATATAGATGGAGCCACGTGATTTGCGTCGTAACCAGGCAACCATAAACCCGGACATAGGACGCCTGGTCCTCTCCCCAGACCAGCCCCGTGTCCCTTCATTGAGGTCACACGTCCGAGACACCACTCACTTCCTAAAATTGATTGAGGGTGTGGAGTGGCGTCCGAATTATGCATTTCTAACATTAGATGTACAAAGTCTATATAGCAACATCCCCCATGAATTGGGACTGAAAGCGATTAAAGAGCAATTATTATGTGACGGTGACCTCTTGGAGGGTCACAGGGACTTTATTCTCAATTCTATTCTTTTCATTCTGAAGCACAACTATTTTATTTTTTCAGACACTTTTTATCTTCAAATCATGGGGACCAGATTTGCGCCCAGCTATGCCAATTTGTACATGGGTCAAGTATAAAAACAACTGGTATGGGGTAATGACCTAGCGGCGCATCTGGTCCTCTATGGCCGTTACATTGATGATTTATTTATTATTTGGGATGGGGATCTTGATTCAGCACAACGTTTTGTTTCTTCTCTCAACACCAACACTTTTAATTTACAGTTCACTTATACCTTTGATAGACACAAAATTATTTGGATCTGACCCTCGAAGCAAGGGATAATATCATATTCACGTCCAACCATGTCAAGGAGGTAGGTAGTAATTCCTACTTACATTTCAGGAGTGCACACTATGGCCCCTGGAAAAAGAACATCCCCAAAGGGCAACTGCTCAGATTAAAGAGGAATTGCTCAGAAAAAAAGCACTTTTATAGAACAAGCAGGGGCCATGATTGATTCTTTCAAAACCCGTGGGTATCCGGAACATCTTCTGGAGCAGGCTTACCAGGAAGTTTTAGCAAAAGATAGAACACTCCTATTCAACAAAAAGGTGAGCCTTGAGTCAAATTTTGATTCAGGGGACATCTCCTTTATCTCCAAGTACAACAGCCATTCGGGAGAGGTGAGAAAGATCATTAAACAAAATTATAATATCCTTCTATGTGATCCCATTCTGAGAAATGTTTTACCCACCACACCACGTGTGATCTTTAAAAAGAACAGATCATTAAAGACCATTTTGGCACCAAGTGCATTGAGAACAGAAAAAACAACTTTAGATACGATCTCCACCAATACCTATATGGTTAAAGATTCTTGGTTACCCCCACTTCCGAATGTTTTTTTCAGATGTGGGAAGGTGAGATGCACTACGTGCACACGTTGTAAATAGAATACAGAATATTAATATAACAACAGATGGGTCAATTTATTCTTTAAAAAGCTTCATGAACTGTGACTCCAAATGGGTTATATACTTACTGGAGTGTGGTTGTAATACAAAATATAAAGAACCACACAAAATTTGAAGGTTAGACTTATGGAACATAGAAGAAATATAGTGAATAAGGTCCAAAATCAGAGTGTCTCCAGACACTTTTATGACATGCATGGAAGTAATCCAAGATCCCTTAAATTAACAGCACTAGAGCATATTCCAGTTACAACACGGGGGGGGGGGGGGTCATTATAACAAATTATGCAAAACAAGAAATTTATTGGATATTTAAGTTGAACACACTGCATCCTCATGGATTAAATGAATCAATAAAAATCCACTCATTCTTTTCCCCCACCCCCCTTTCTGTCATTTTCCCTTGTTAAGATATACACCCCTTATAAATATTGAAGGGTTTGAATAATATGATTGGTTAGTACAATTAAAAATAAGGATGATTTATATATCTTTGTAAAATCCAAATATATATATAATGGGAGAAATGTGATTTAAAGATGCTTCAGCCGTAGTTTTCAGATTTCACAATATTTTAAACATATTCTCTCAATTCCTAATACAAGGTTGGATGACAAAAAATTGACATAAAGACAGCTATATATGTTTAAGAGATGTACCTTCTTATTAATTATTTATTTATTTTAATTGACAACCAGGATGTCTGTGAGGGATGCGTTCATGTTTATTCATGTATATTGCCATGCCAACATGGGTTTACGGAAGTGTCTAGTTCCCCTTCCGTAAATGTTAGCCGGTGACATCACAGGCCATGTGACCAGACCATGTGACGGTCCGTTTTTCAACAGGGTAGAATCTAGTTTCCCTTCGTGGAGAGGACCTTTCCCATAAGACATGTCACAAACTATTTGGAATAGTAACCTGTGGCGAGCGAAGCGAGACACCGAGCCCGAAGCGTGGCGAGCGTAGCGAGCCCGCGAGGGTCCATTGGTGCATAGACAAAAACAAATAACCTATCTGAACAGCGGGGAACAAAAATTTACATAAACAGAAGGGGAAATAGAGGGTTTATAATAAATAGTCTAGTTCCTCTTCAGTTACTGAAACAGAGGGGGATCTAGTCTCCACTTTGATAGTGTCTAGTTCCCCTTCCGTAAAAACGTACATAAACAGAAGAGGAAATAGAAGGCTCATACTAAATAGTCTAGTTCCTCTTCAGTTACTGAAACAGAGGGGGATCTAGTCTCTACCAATGAGAATTACTTCCGGGATTCGCTAGTAGAGACAAGGCGTCCTATGTCCGGGTTTATGGTTGCCTGGTTACGACGCAAATCACGCGGCTCCGTCAATATATGACGCCACCAGAAAGGGAGAGACGTCCACGTCAAGGCCCTGGTTGCTTAGCGACGACTAAGCACAGACACCTGTTTACAAAGGGACTCCCATACGATTGGTTGGTCCGGGTCATGGGACATGACTAGTCCGGTCACATGACCGGACCAGGTTCCCTCCGATTGGTTTGGGAATAGTAGTATCTCTCCAGCCTTAAGGTTTAGCCAATGCAAGATTGTGAATTACTACATGTGATTGGAACAGACCAATTCCAGCCTTGATTAGATCCAACCATTTAGATGGAGGGTTATAATTAGTGTGTGTCACATGATTCATAATAATAAAATGTACAACATAGTTTTTTATTGATTTGAAAACTCGTTTTAATAAATTAATATATATAATCAATATAGGTTTGCCTCCTCTATATAACCATTATAATGTTCATGTATTATTTGGTAAATATGAAGATTTATAGTTAATATGCAATCAGGTGTTTGTGGTAATCTAATTACTAATTACTGCCTCACAGCACTGAGGTCATGGGTTCGATTCCCACCATGGCCCTAACTGTGTGGAGTTTGTATATTCTCCCCGTACTTGCGTGGGTTTCCTCCGGGTACTCCGGTTTCCTCCCACAATCCAAAAATATACTGGTAGGTTAATTGGCTTCCAACAAAAATGAACCCTAGCGTGAATGTGTCTGTGTGTACATGTGATAGGGAATATAGATTGTAAGCTCCACTGGGGCAGGGACTGATGTGAATGGGCAATTATTCTCTGTACAGTGCTGCGGAATATGTGTGCGCTATATAAATAACTGGTAATAAATAAATAAATAAAATAATAAATACTAACCCTATATAAAGAGGTCATGTGCAACATTGTGTCACCTTTGAAAAAGCTGTCCCCAGACAGCGAAACGCGTTAGCTGCTCCTCCTTGATCTAAGGGACTCTGTGCATACCCTCCAACATTTTACACTGAAAAATCGGTACAAATCCGAAAAAGGGGCGTGGCCGCGGGGTAAAGGGGCGTGGCTACGCCCATTTTCCTATGGTTGGTTCTATATCGGAGGGGCTGAAGGGACCTTGTGATGTATTGAGGGGAGGAGCTACGTCACCAGGGGGAGGAGCTACGGGCAAACAGGGTACCCAAAAAGTACCCTCGCGGGCTTGCCACGCTTCGGGCACGGTGGCTCGCTCCGCTCCGCTTCGCTCACCACCTAATTACTAAAGGTAATAGTTGGTGGCGTGGATAGTAGAGGAACTATCCCGCTGGCCTAGCTCCTCCCCCTTGCGTCGTAACTCCTCCCCCTTACGGAAAAGGTCCCTTAGCCCACTTGATTCTAGCATCTACCATTTTCCTATACTTTCAATGGAAGTTTGGAGAGCCAAAAATCGGTACAGACCATGAAAAAAAGGTACTGTACCTATTAAAAAGGTACAGTTGGAGGGTATGTCTGTGGATTCTTATACTGGCTACCCACTGGACGAACCTGGATAAATCCATACTTGTCTACCTGACCCTCTCCATGAGGGAGAAAATGCTCTGTTCCTGGACTTTCCTGGTAATGTATCATTGCCATCACCTGTGGTGAGCTAGTTAATTGATAAGAAAGGTGTTTCACCACAGGTGATGGCAATGATACATTACCAGGAAAGTCCAGGAACAGAGCATTTTCTCCCTCATGGAGAGAGGGTCAGGCAGTGCCGTTTCTAGCGGCGGGCGAGCCGTGCAACCGCACGGGGCGCCCGCCGCGGCACTTTGTTACTCCTTATCTCCTCTGCCCGAGCGCTCCTGCTCGGGGGGCGGAGTTTCGCGGAATGACGTGTTTGCGTCGTGACGTCACGACGCAAACGCGTCATTCCGCGAAACTCCGCCCCCCGAGCAGGAGCGCTCGGGCAGAGGCGATAAGGAGATAAGCATGGAAGGAGGAGGCGGCCGGCGCGAGGGACGTGAGTCGGCGGGACCGAAGAGCGGGAAGACGTAAGTATTCTCTCTCTCTCTCCCCCACCCCACTTGAAACCTGCCTGCCGCTGCCGCACTGTGTAAAATGGGGACACCTGCCTATGGGGATACCTGTCTGCCGCACTGTGTAAAATGGGGACACCTGCCTATGGGGATACCTGCCTGCCGCACTGTGTAAAATGGGGACACCTGCCTATGGGGATACCTGCCTGCCGCACTGTGTAAAATGGGGACACCTGCCTATGGGGATACCTGCCTGCCGCACTGTGTAAAATGGGGGCACCTGCCTGCGTACTGTGTAAAATGGGGATATCTGCCTGCCGCACTGTGTAAAATGGGGACACCTGCCTGCGTACTGTGTAAAATGGGAAATTATGCCTGCCGTGCTGTGTAAAATGGGGACACCTGCCTGCCGCGCTGTGTAATATGGGGACACTTGCCTGCTGTAATGTGTAAAAAGGGGACTTTTTTATTTTTATTTTTTTTCCCCTGTGGTGGGTGTGATGATATCAGACGAGGCCATGCCCACGTTAATGAGACCACGCCCATTTTAATCAGGCCACACACCCTTGTCGGGAGCGCGCATGCTTTTTCTTTTTATGGCTATATGGGGGGGGGGGGGGGCACGCATTTTTTTTTTTAGAGCAATTGGGGGGGGGAGGGGGGCGCATTTTGAAATCTCGCACTGGGAGCCAAATTGTCTAGAAACGGCCTTGGGGTCAGGTAGGCAAAGGGACTCCAGCAAATGCGTTGCAATCCTGTGCCACTCCGGTGTAACATCGGATGAAAAGGATCTCCGCTAATAGGACTCTTCCCTTCACAATTACCTTAGGACCGGTAAATATCACAATCGTTTGGGATTCTTGCTACTGGTTTATGACCACAAAAATGCTTAATATTGGACTATGATCCACAGAACTGTATAAAAAGTCCCTGATATATGATCCAAAAAGGAGGACGTTATTACAAAGTTGCACGTTAATAACGGAGTATGTTGCTGGTTGTATAAATAATAGAGATGTGCACTTGAAATTTTTCGGGTTTTGTGTTTTGGTTTTGGGTTCGGTTCCGCGGCCGTGTTTTGGGTTCGACCGCGTTTTGGCAAAACCTCACCGATTTTTTTTGTCGGATTCGGGTGTGTTTTGGATTCGGGTGTTTTTTTCAAAAAACACTAAAAAACAGCTTAAATCATAGAATTTGGGGGTCATTTTGATCCCAAAGTATTATTAACCTCAAAAACCATAATTTACACTCATTTTCAGTCTATTCTGAATACCTCACACCTCACAATATTATTTTTAGTCCTAAAATTTGCACCGAGGTCGCTGGATGACTAAGCTAAGCGACCCTAGTGGCCGACACAAACACCTGGCCCATCTAGGAGTGGCACTGCAGTGTCACGCAGGATGTCCCTTCCAAAAACCCCTCCCCAAACAGCACATGACGCAAAGAAAAAAAGAGGCGCAATGAGGTAGCTGTGTGAGTAAGCTAAGCGACCCTAGTGGCCGACACAAACACCTGGCCCATCTAGGAGTGGCACTGCAGTGTCACGCAGGATGTCCCTTCCAAAAAACCCTCCCCAAACAGCACATGACGCAAAGAAAAAAAGAGGCGCAATGAGGTAGCTGTGTGAGTAAGATAAGCGACCCTAGTGGCCGACACAAACACCGGGCCCATCTAGGAGTGGCACTGCAGTGGCACGCAGGATGGCCCTTCCAAAAAACCCTCCCCAAACAGCACATGACGCAAAGAAAAAAAGAGGCGCAATGAGGTAGCTGTGTGAGTAAGATAAGCGACCCTAGTGGCCGACACAAACACCGGGCCCATCTAGGAGTGGCACTGCAGTGTCACGCAGGATGTCCCTTCCAAAAAACCCTCCCCAAACAGCACATGACGCAAAGAAAAAAAGAGGCGCAATGAGGTAGCTGTGTGAGTAAGCTAAGCGACCCTAGTGGCCGACACAAACACCGGGCCCATCTAGGAGTGGCACTGCAGTGTCACGCAGGATGTCCCTTCCAAAAAACCCTCCCCAAACAGCACATGACGCAAAGAAAAAAAGAGGCGCAATGAGGTAGCTGTGTGAGTAAGCTAAGCGACCCTAGTGGCCGACACAAACACCGGGCCCATCTAGGAGTGGCACTGCAGTGTCACGCAGGATGTCCCTTCCAAAAAACCCTCCCCAAACAGCACATGACGCAAAGAAAAAAAGAGGCGCAATGAGGTAGCTGTGTGAGTAAGCTAAGCGACCCTAGTGGCCGACACAAACACCGGGCCCATCTAGGAGTGGCACTGCAGTGTCACGCAGGATGTCCCTTCCAAAAAACCCTCCCCAAACAGCACATGACGCAAAGAAAAAAAGAGGCGCAATGAGGTAGCTGTGTGAGTAAGATAAGCGACCCTAGTGGCCGACACAAACACCGGGCCCATCTAGGAGTGGCACTGCAGTGTCACGCAGGATGTCCCTTCCAAAAAACCCTCCCCAAACAGCACATGACGCAAAGAAAAAAAGAGGCGCAATGAGGTAGCTGTGTGAGTAAGCTAAGCGACCCTAGTGGCCGACACAAACACCGGGCCCATCTAGGAGTGGCACTGCAGTGTCACGCAGCATGTCCCTTCCAAAAAACCCTCCCCAAACAGCACATGACGCAAAGAAAAAAAGCTGCGCAATGAGGTAGCTGTGTGAGTAAGCTAAGCGACCCTAGTGGCCGACACAAACACCGGGCCCATCTAGGAGTGGCACTGCAGGGTCACGCAGGATGTCCCTTCCAAAAAACCCTCCCCAAACAGCACATGACGCAAAGAAAAAAAGAGGCGCAATGAGGTAGCTGTGTGAGTAAGATAAGCGACCCTAGTGGCCGACACAAACACCTGGCCCATCTAGGAGTGGCACTGCAGTGTCACGCAGGATGTCCCTTCCAAAAAACCCTCCCCAAACAGCACATGACGCAAAGAAAAAAAGAGGCGCAATGAGGTAGCTGTGTGAGTAAGATAAGCGACCCTAGTGGCCGACACAAACACCGGGCCCATCTAGGAGTGGCACTGCAGTGGCACGCAGGATGGCCCTTCCAAAAAACCCTCCCCAAACAGCACATGACGCAAAGAAAAAAAGAGGCGCAATGAGGTAGCTGTGTGAGTAAGCTAAGCGACCCTAGTGGCCGACACAAACACCGGGCCCATCTAGGAGTGGCACTGCAGTGTCACGCAGGATGTCCCTTCCAAAAAACCCTCCCCAAACAGCACATGACGCAAAGAAAAAAAGAGGCGCAATGAGGTAGCTGTGTGAGTAAGCTAAGCGACCCTAGTGGCCGACACAAACACCGGGCCCATCTAGGAGTGGCACTGCAGTGTCACGCAGGATGTCTCTTCCAAAAAACCCTCCCCAAACAGCACATGACGCAAAGAAAAAAAGAGGCGCAATGAGGTAGCTGTGTGAGTAAGCTAAGCGACCCTAGTGGCCGACACAAACACCGGGCCCATCTAGGAGTGGCACTGCAGTGTCACGCAGGATGGCCCTTCCAAAAAACACTCCCCAAACAGCACATGACGCAAAGAAAAATGAAAGAAAAAAGAGGTGCAAGATGGAATTGTCCTTGGGCCCTCCCACCCACCCTTATGTTGTATAAACAGGACATGCACACTTTAACCAACCCATCATTTCAGTGACAGGGTCTGCCACACGACTGTGACTGAAATGACGGGTTGGTTTGGACCCCCACCAAAAAAGAAGCAATTAATCGCTCCTTGCACAAACTGGCTCTACAGAGGCACGATCTCCACCTCATCATCATCCTCCGATATATCACCGTGTACATCCCCCTCCTCACAGATTATCAATTCGTCCCCACTGGAATCCACCATCTCAGCTCCCTGTGTACTTTGTGGAGGCAATTGCTGCTGGTGAATGTCTCCACGGAGGAATTGATTATAATTCATTTTAATGAACATCATCTTCTCCACATTTTCTGGATGTAACCTCGTACGCCGATTGCTGACAAGGTGAGCGGCGGCACTAAACACTCTTTCGGAGTACACACTTGTGGGAGGGCAACTTAGGTAGAATAAAGCCAGTTTGTGCAAGGGCCTCCAAATTGCCTCTTTTTCCTGCCAGTATAAGTACGGACTGTGTGACGTGCCTACTTGGATGCGGTCACTCATATAATCCTCCACCATTCTTTCAATGGTGAGAGAATCATATGCAGTGACAGTAGACGACATGTCCGTAATCGTTGTCAGGTCCTTCAGTCCGGACCAGATGTCAGCATCAGCAGTCGCTCCAGACTGCCCTGCATCACCGCCAGCGGGTGGGCTCGGAATTCTGAGCCTTTTCCTCGCACCCCCAGTTGCGGGAGAATGTGAAGGAGGAGATGTTGACAGGTCGCGTTCCGCTTGACTTGACAATTTTGTCACCAGCAGGTCTTTGAACCCCAGCAGACTTGTGTCTGCCGGAAAGAGAGATCCAAGGTAGGCTTTAAATCTAGGATCGAGCACGGTGGCCAAAATGTAGTGCTCTGATTTCAACAGATTGACCACCCGTGAATCCTTGTTAAGCGAATTAAGGGCTCCATCCACAAGTCCCACATACCTAGCGGAATCGCTCCGTGTTAGCTCCTCCTTCAATGTCTCCAGCTTCTTCTGCAAAAGCCTGATAAGGGGAATGACCTGACTCAGGCTGGCAGTGTCTGAACTGACTTCACGTGTGGCAAGTTCAAAGGGCATCAGAACCTTGCACAATGTTGAAATCATTCTCCACTGCGCTTGAGACAGGTGCATTCCACCTCCTATATCGTGGTCAATTGTATAGGCTTGAATGGCCTTTTGCTGCTCCTCCAACCTCTGAAGCATATAGAGGGTTGAATTCCACCTCGTTACCACTTCTTGCTTCAGATGATGGCAGGGCAGGTTCAGTTGTTTTTGGTGGTGCTCCAGTCTTCTGTACGTGGTGCCTGTACGCCGAAAGTGTCCCGCAATTCTTCTGGCCACCGACAGCATCTCTTGCACGCCCCTGTCGTTTTTTTAAAAATTCTGCACCACCAAATTCAAGGTATGTGCAAAACATGGGACGTGCTGGAATTTGCCCATATTTAATGCACACACAATATTGCTGGCGTTGTCCGATGCCACAAATCCACAGGAGAGTCCAATTGGGGTAAGCCATTCCGCGATGATCTTCCCCTGTTGCCGTAAGAGGTTTTCAGCTGTGTGCGTATTCTGGAAAGCGGTGATACAAAGCGTAGCCTGCCTAGGAAAGAGTTGGCGTTTGCGAGATGCTGCTACTGGTGCCGCCGCTGCTGTTCTTGCGGCGGGAGTCCATACATCTACCCAGTGGGCTGTCACAGTCATATAGTCCTGACCCTGCCCTGCTCCACTTGTCCACATGTCCGTGGTTAAGTGGACATTGGGTACAACTGCATTTTTTAGGACACTGGTGAGTCTTTTTCTGACGTCCGTGTACATTATCGGTATCGCCTGCCTAGAGAAGTGGAACCTAGATGGTATTTGGTAACGGGGGCACACTACCTCAAGAAATTGTCTAGTTCCCTGTGAACTAACGGCGGATACCGGACGCACGTCTAACACCAACATAGTTGTCAAGGCCTCAGTTATCCGCTTTGCAGCAGGATGACTGCTGTGATATTTCATCTTCCTCGCAAAGGACTGTTGGACAGTCAATTGCTTACTGGAAGTAGTACAAGTGGGCTTACGACTTCCCCTCTGGGATGACCATCGACTCCCAGCAGCAACAACAGCAGCGCCAGCAGCAGTAGGCGTTACACGCAAGGATGCATCGGAGGAATCCCAGGCAGGAGAGGAATCGTCAGAATTGCCAGTGACATGGCCTGCAGGACTATTGGCATTCCTGGGGAAGGAGGAAATTGACACTGAGGGAGTTGGTGGGGTGGTTTGCGTGAGCTTGGTTACAAGAGGAAGGGATTTACTGGTCAGTGGACTGCTTCCGCTGTCACCCAAAGTTTTTGAACTTGTCACTGACTTTTCTCTGACGTCCTAAGTGGATGCTGGGGACTCCGTCAGGACCATGGGGAATAGCGGCTCCGCAGGAGACAGGGCACAAAAGTAAAAGCTTTAGGATCAGGTGGTGTGCACTGGCTCCTCCCCCTATGACCCTCCTCCAAGCCTCAGTTAGATCTTTGTGCCCGGCCGAGAAGGGTGCAATCTAGGTGGCTCTCCTAAAGAGCTGCTTAGAGTAAAAGTTTTGTTAGGTTTTTTATTTTCAGTGAGTCCTGCTGGCAACAGGCTCACTGCATCGAGGGACTTAGGGGAGAAGGAGTGAACTCACCTGCGTGCAGGATGGATTGGCTTCTTAGGCTACTGGACACTAGCTCCAGAGGGACGATCACAGGTACAGCCTGGATGGGTCACCGGAGCCGCGCCGCCGACCCCCTTGCAGATGCTGAAGAGAGAAGAGGTCCAGAAATCGGCGGCTGAAGACTTCCCAGTCTTCTTAAGGTAGCGCACAGCACTGCAGCTGTGCGCCATTGCTCTCAGCACACTTCACACCAACGGTCACTGAGGGTGCAGGGCGCTTGGGGGGGCGCCCTGGGCAGCAATGAAAATACCTATACTGGCTAAAAATACATCACATATAGCCTCTGGGGCTATATGGATGTATTTAACCCCTGCCAGGTTGTCAGAAAAACGGGAGAAAAAGCCCGCCGAAATGGGGGCGGGGCCTATTCTCCTCAGCACACAGCGCCATTTTCCCTCACAGAACTGCTGGTGGGAAGGCTCCCAGGCTCTCCCGTGCACTGCACTACAGAAACAGGGTTAAAACAGAGAGGGGGGGCACTTATTTGGCGATATGATTATATATTAAGATGCTATAAGGGGAAAACACTTATATAAAGGTTGTCCCTGTATAATTATAGCGTTTTGGTGTGTGCTGGCAAACTCTCCCTCTGTCTCCCCAAAGGGCTAGTGGGGTCCTGTCCTCTATCAGAGCATTCCCTGTGTGTGTGCTGGGTGTCGGTACGTGTGTGTCGACATGTATGAGGACGATGTTGGTGAGGAGGCGGAGCAATTGCCTGTAATGGTGATGTCACTCTCTAGGGAGTCGACACCGGAATGGATGGCGTATTTAGGGAATTACGTGATAATGTCAACACGCTGCAAGGTCGGTTGACGACATGAGACGGCCGGCAAACAAATTAGTACCTGTCCAGGCGTCTCAAACACCGTCAGGGGCTTTAAAACGCCCATTTACCTCAGTCGGTCGACACAGACACAGACAGGGACACTGACTCCAGTGTCGACGGTGAAGAAACAAACGTATTTTCCTTTAGGGCCACACGTTACATGTTAAGGGCAATGAAGGAGGTGTTACATATTTCTGATACTACAAGTACCACAAAAAAGGGTATTATGTGGGGTGTGAAAAAACTACCTGTAGTTTTTCCTGAATCAAATAAATTAAATGAAGTGTGTGATGATGCGTGGGTTTCCCCCGATAGAAAATTATTGGCGGTATACCTTTTCCCGCCAGAAGTTATGGCGCGTTGGGAAACACCCCTTAGGGTGGATAAGGCGCTCACACGCTTATCAAAACAAGTGGCGTTACCGTCTCCAGATACGGCCGCCCTCAAGGAGCCAGCTAATAGGAGGCTGAAAAATATCCTAAAAAGTATATACACACATACTGGTGTTATACTGCGACCAGCGATCACCTCAGCCTGGATGTGCAGCGCTGGGGTGGCTTGGTCGGATTCCCTGACTGAAAATATTGATACCCTTGACAGGGACAGTATTTTATTGACTATAGAGCATTTCTATATATACGAGATGCACAGAGGGATATTTGCACTCTGGCATCATGAGTAAGTGCGATGTCCATGTCTGCCAGAAGATGTTTATGGACACGACAGTGGTCAGGTGATGCACATTCCAAACGGCACATGGAAGTATTGCCGTATAAAGGGGAGGAGTTATTTGGGGTCGGTCCATCGGACCTGGTGGCCACGGCAACAGCTGGAAAATCCACCTTTTTACCCCAAGTCACATCTCAGCAGAAAAAGACACCGTCTTTTCAGCCTCAGTCCTTTCGTCCCCATAAGGGCAAGCGGGCAAAAGGCCAGTCATATCTGCCCAGGGGTAGAGGAACGGAAGAAGACTGCAGCAGGCAGCCCCTTCCCAGGAACAGAAGCCCTCCACCGCTTCTGCCAAGTCCTCAGCATGACGCTGGGGCCGTACAAGCGGACTCGGGTGCGGTGGGGGGGGGGTCGTCTCAAGAGTTTCAGTGCGCAGTGGGCTCACTTGCAAGTGGACCCCTGGATCCTACAAGTAGTATCCCAGGGGTACAGATTGGAAATTCGAGACGTCTCCCCCTCGCAGGTTCCTGAAATCTGCTTTACCAACGTCTCCCTCCGACAGGGAGGCATTATTGGAAACAATTCACAAGCTGTATTCCCAGCAGGTGATAATCAAAGTACCCCTCCTACAACAAGGAAAAGGGTATTATTCCACACTATTTGTGGTACTGAAGCCAGACGGCTCGGTGAGACCTATTCTAAATCTGAAATATTTGAACACTTACATACAAAGGTTCAAATCAAGATGGAGTCACTCAGAGCAGTGATAGCGAACCAGGAAGAAGGGGACTATATGGTGTCCCTGGACATCAAGGATCCTTACCTCCATGTCCCAATTTGCCCTTCTCACCAAGGGTACCTCAGGTTCGTGGTACAAAACTGTCACTATCAGTTTCAGACGCTGCCGTTTGGATTGTCCACGGCACCCCGGGTCTTTACCAAGGTAATGGCCGAAATGATGATTCTTCTTCAAAGAAAAGGCGTCTTAAGTATCCCTTACTTGGACGATCTCCTGATAAGGGCAAGGTCCAGAGAACAGTTGGAGGTCGGAGTAGCACTATCTCAAGTAGTTCTACGACAGCACGGGTGGATTCTAAATATTCCAAAATCGCAGCTGTCTCCGACGACACGTCTGCTGTTCCTAGGGATGATTCTGGACACAGTCCAGAAAAAGGTGTTTCTCCCGGAGGAGAAAGCCAGGGAGTTATCCGAGCTAGTCAGGAACCTCCTAAAACCAGGAAAAGTGTCAGTGCATCATTGCACAAGGGTCCTGGGAAAAATGGTGGCTTCTTACGAAGCGATTCCATTCGGCAGATTTCACGCAAGAATTTTTCAGTGGGATCTGCTGGAAAAATGGTCCGAATCGCATCTTCAGATGCATCAGCGGATAACCCTGTCTCCAAGGACAAGGGTGTCTCTTCTGTGGTGGCTGCAGAGTGCTCATCTACTTAAGGGCCACAGATTCGGCATTCAGGACTGGGTCCTGGTGACCACGGATGCCAGCCTGAAAGGCTGGGGAGCAGTCACACAAGGAAAAAATTTCCAGGGAGTGTGATCAAGTCTGGAGACTTCTCTCCACATAAATGTACTGGAGCTAAGAGCAATTTACAATGCTCTAAGCTTAGCAAGACCTCTGCTTCAAGGTCAGCCGGTATTGATCCAGTGGGACAACATCACGGCAGTCGCCCACGTAAACAGACAGGGCGGCACAAGAAGCAGGAGGGCAATGGCAGAAACTGCAAGGATTCTTCGCTGGGTGGAAAATCATGTGATAACACTGTCAGCAGTGTTCATTCCGGGAGTCGACAACTGGGAAGCAGACTTCCTCAGCACGACCTCCACCCGGGAGAGTGGGGACTTCATCGGGAAGTCTTCCACATGATTGTGAACCGTTGGGAAAGACCAAAGGTGGACATGATGACGTCCCGCCTGAACAAAAAAATTGGACAGGTATTGCGCCAGGTCAAGAGACCCTCAGGCAATAGCTGTGGACGTTCTGGTAACACCGTGGGTGTACCAGTCGGTGTATGTGTTCCCTCCTCTGCTTCTCATACCTAAGGTACTGAGAATTATAAGACGTAGAGGAGTAAGAACTATACTCGTGGCTCCGGATTGGCCAAGAAGGACTTGGTACCCGGAACTTCAAGAGATGCTCACAGAGGACTCATGGCCTCTGCCGCTAAGAAGGGACTTGCTTCAGCAAGTACCATGTCTGTTCCAAGACTTACCGCGGCTGCGTTTGACGGCATGGCGGTTGAACGCCGGATCCTAAGGGAAAAAGGCATTCCGGAAGAGGTCATTCCTACCCTGGTCAAAGCCAGGAAGGAGGTGACCGCACAACATTATCACCACATGTGGCGAAAATATGTTGCGTGGTGTGAGGCCAGGAAGGTCCCACGAAGAAATTTCAACTCGGTCGATTCCTGCATTTCCTGCAAACAGGAGTGTCTATGGGCCTCAAATTGGGGTCCATTAAGGTTCAAATTTCGGCCCTGTCGATTTTCTTCCAGAAAGAATTGGCTTCAGTTCCTGAAGTCCAGAAGTTTGTCAAGGGAGTACTGCATATACAACCCCCTTTTTGTGCCTCCAGTGGCACTGTGGGATCTCAACGTAGTTCTGGGATTCCTCAAATCACATTGGTTTAAACCGCTCAAATCTGTGGATTTGAAATATCTCACATGGAAAGTGACCATGATGTTGGCCCTGGCCTCGGCCAGGCGAGTGTCAGAATTGGCGGCTTTGTCTCACAAAAGCCCATATCTGATTGTCCATTCGGACAGGGCAGAGCTGCGGACTCGTCCCCAGTTTCTCCCTAAGGTGGTGTCAGCGTTTCACCTGAACCAGCTTATTGTGGTACCTGCGGCTACTAGGGACTTGGAGGACTCCAAGTTGCTGGATGTTGTCAGGGCCCTGAAAATATAGGTTTCCAGTACGGCTGGAGTCAGGAAAACTGACTTGCTGTTATCCTGTATGCACCCAACAAACTGGGTGCTCTTGCTTCTAAGCAGACGATTGCTAGTTGGATGTGTAGTACAATTCAGCTTGCACATTCTGTGGCAGGCCTGCCACAGCCAAAATATGTAAATGCCCATTCCACAAGGAAGGTGGGCTCATCTTGGGCGGCTGCCCGAGGGGTCTCGGCTTTACAACTTTGCCGAGCTGCTACTTGGTCAGGGGCACACCCTGGCTGAGGAGGACCTGGAGTTCTCTCACTCGGTGCTGCAGAGTCATCCGCACTCTCCCGCCCGTTTGGGAGCTTTGGTATAATCCCCATGGTCCTGACGGAGTCCCCAGCATCCACTTAGGACGTCAGAGAAAATAAGAATTTACTTACCGATAATTCTATTTCTCGTAGTCCGTAGTGGATGCTGGGCGCCCATCCCAAGTGCGGATTGTCTGCAATACTTGTACATAGTTATTGTTACAAAAATCGGGTTATTATTGTTGTGAGCCATCTTTTCAGAGGCTCCGCTGTTATCATGCTGTTAACTGGGTTCAGATCACAGGTTGTACAGTGTGATTGGTGTGGCTGGTATGAGTCTTACCCGGGATTCAAAATCCTTCCTTATTGTGTACGCTCGTCCGGGCACAGTATCCTAACTGAGGCTTGGAGGAGGGTCATAGGGGGAGGAGCCAGTGCACACCACCTGATCCTAAAGCTTTTACTTTTGTGCCCTGTCTCCTGCGGAGCCGCTATTCCCCATGGTCCTGACGGAGTCCCCAGCATCCACTACGGACTACGAGAAATAGAATTATCGGTAAGTAAATTCTTATTATTATGAATGCGCTGCAGGTGACGTATAAGGGAGGATGTTCCGAGGTGGTTAACGTCCTTACCCCTACTTATTACAGCTTGACAAAGGCAACACATGGCTTGACAAATGTTGTCCGCATTTCTGGTGAAATACTTCCACACCGAAGAGCTGATTTTTTTGGTATTTTGACCAGGCATGTCAATGGCCCTATTCCTCCCACGGACAACAGGTGTCTCCCCGGGTGCCTGACTTAAACAAACCACCTCACCATCAGAATCCTCCTGATCAATTTCCTCCCCAGCGCCAGCAACACCCATATCCTCCTCATCCTGGTGTACTTCAACACTGACATCTTCAATCTGACTATCAGGAACTGGACTGCGGGTGCTCCTTCCAGCACTTGCAGGGGGCGTGCAAATGGTGGAAGGCGCATGCTCTTCACGTCCAGTGTTGGGAAGGTCAGGCATCGCAACCGACACAATTGGAGTCGGACTCTCCTTGTGGATTTGGGATTTCGAAGAACGCACAGTTCTTTGCGGTGCTTTTGCCAGCTTGAGTCTTTTCATTTTTCTAGCGAGAGGCTGAGTGCTTCCATCCTCATGTGAAGCTGAACCACTAGCCATGATCATAGGCCAGGGCCTCAGCCGTTCCTTGCCACTCCGTGTGGTAAATGGCATATTGGCAAGTTTACGCTTCTCCTCCGACAATTTTATTTTAGATTTTGGAGTCCTTTTTTTACTGATATTTGGTGTTTTGGATTTTACATGCTCTGTACTATGACATTGGGCATTGGCCTTGGCAGACGACATTGCTGGCATTTCATCGTCTCGGCCATGACTAGTGGCAGCAGCTTCAGCATGAGGTGGAAGTGGATCTTGATCTTTCCCTAATTTTGGAACCTCAACATTTTTGTTCTCCATATTTTAATAGGCACAACTAAAAGGCACCTCAGGTAAACAATGGAGATGGATGGATACTAGTATACTTATGGATGGACTGCCGAGTGCCGACACAGAGGTAGCTACAGCCGTGGACTACCGTACTGTGTCTGCTGCTAATATAGACTGGATGATAATGAGATGAAATCAATATAATATCACTAGTACTGCAGCCGGACAGGTATATATATTTATTATGTAATGACTGATGACGGACCTGCTGGACACTGTCAGCTCAGCAGCACCGCAGACTGCTACAGTAAGCTACTATACTATAGTAGTATGTACAAAGAAGAAAGAAAAAAAAAAAACCACGGGGAGGTGGTATACAATTATGGATGGACTGCCGAGTGCCGACACAGAGGTAGCTACAGCCGTGGACTAACGTACTGTGTCTGCTGCTAATATAGACTGGATGATAATGAGATGAAATCAATATATATGTATATATAATATCACTAGTACTGCAGCCGGACAGGTATATATATTTATTATGTAATGACTGATGACGGACCTGCTGGACACTGTCAGCTCAGCAGCACCGCAGACTGCTACAGTAAGCTACTATACTATAGTAGTATGTACAAAGAAGAAAAAAAAAAACCACGGGGAGGTGGTATACAATTATGGATGGACTGCCGAGTGCCGACACAGAGGTAGCTACAGCCGTGGACTAACGTACTGTGTCTGCTGCTAATATAGACTGGATGATAATGAGATGAAATCAATATATATGTATATATAATATCACTAGTACTGCAGCCGGACAGGTATATATATTTATTATGTAATGACTGATGACGGACCTGCTGGACACTGTCAGCTCAGCAGCACCGCAGACTGCTACAGTAAGCTACTATACTATAGTAGTATGTACAAAGAAGAAAGCAAAAAAAAAACCACGGGGAGGTGGTATACAATTATGGATGGACTGCCGAGTGCCGACACAGAGGTAGCTACAGCCGTGGACTAACGTACTGTGTCTGCTGCTAATATAGACTGGATGATAATGAGATGAAATCAATATATATGTATATATAATATCACTAGTACTGCAGCCGGACAGGTATATATATTTATTATGTAATGACTGATGACGGACCTGCTGGACACTGTCAGCTCAGCAGCACCGCAGACTGCTACAGTAAGCTACTATACTATAGTAGTATGTACAAAGAAGAAAGAAAAGAAAAAAACCACAGGGAGGTGGTATACAATTATGGATGGACTGCCGAGTGCCGACACAGAGGTAGCTACAGCCGTGGACTAACGTACTGTGTCTGCTGCTAATATAGACTGGATGATAATGAGATGAAATCAATATATATGTATATATAATATCACTAGTACTGCAGCCGGACAGGTATATATATTTATTATGTAATGACTCATGACGGACCTGCTGGACACTGTCAGCTCAGCAGCACCGCAGACTGCTACAGTAAGCTACTATACTATAGTAGTATGTACAAAGAAGAAAGAAAAAAAAAAAACCACGGGGAGGTGGTATACAATTATGGATGGACTGCCGAGTGCCGACACAGAGGTAGCTACAGCCGTGGACTAACGTACTGTGTCTGCTGCTAATATAGACTGGATGATAATGAGATGAAATCAATATATATGTATATATAATATCACTAGTACTGCAGCCGGACAGGTATATATATTTATTATGTAATGACTGATGACGGACCTGCTGGACACTGTCAGCTCAGCAGCACCGCAGACTGCTACAGTAAGCTACTATACTATAGTAGTATGTACAAAGAAGAAAAAAAAAAAAAACCACGGGGAGGTGGTATACAATTATGGATGGACTGCCGAGTGCCGACACAGAGGTAGCTACAGCCGTGGACTAACGTACTGTGTCTGCTGCTAATATAGACTGGATGATAATGAGATGAAATCAATATATATGTATATATAATATCACTAGTACTGCAGCCGGACAGGTATATATATTTATTATGTAATGACTGATGACGGACCTGCTGGACACTGTCAGCTCAGCAGCACCGCAGACTGCTACAGTAAGCTACTATACTATAGTAGTATGTACAAAGAAGAAAGAAAAAAAAAACCACGGGGAGGTGGTATACAATTATGGATGGACTGCCGAGTGCCGACACAGAGGTAGCTACAGCCGTGGACTAACGTACTGTGTCTGCTGCTAATATAGACTGGATGATAATGAGATGAAATCAATATATATGTATATATAATATCACTAGTACTGCAGCCGGACAGGTATATATATTTATTATGTAATGACTGATGACGGACCTGCTGGACACTGTCAGCTCAGCAGCACCGCAGACTGCTACAGTAAGCTACTATACTATAGTAGTATGTACAAAGAAGAAAGAAAAAAAAAAACCACGGGGAGGTGGTATACAATTATGGATGGACTGCCGAGTGCCGACACAGAGGTAGCTACAGCCGTGGACTAACGTACTGTGTCTGCTGCTAATATAGACTGGATGATAATGAGATGAAATCAATATATATGTATATATAATATCACTAGTACTGCAGCCGGACAGGTATATATATTTATTATGTAATGACTGATGACGGACCTGCTGGACACTGTCAGCTCAGCAGCACCGCAGACTGCTACAGTAAGCTACTATACTATAGTAGTATGTACAAAGAAGAAAGAAAAGAAAAAAACCACGGGGAGGTGGTATACAATTATGGATGGACTGCCGAGTGCCGACACAGAGGTAGCTACAGCCGTGGACTAACGTACTGTGTCTGCTGCTAATATAGACTGGATGATAATGAGATGAAATCAATATATATGTATATATAATATCACTAGTACTGCAGCCGGACAGGTATATATATTTATTATGTAATGACTCATGACGGACCTGCTGGACACTGTCAGCTCAGCAGCACCGCAGACTGCTACAGTAAGCTACTATACTATAGTAGTATGTACAAAGAAGAAAGAAAAAAAAAAAACCACGGGGAGGTGGTATACAATTATGGATGGACTGCCGAGTGCCGACACAGAGGTAGCTACAGCCGTGGACTAACGTACTGTGTCTGCTGCTAATATAGACTGGATGATAATGAGATGAAATCAATATATATGTATATATAATATCACTAGTACTGCAGCCGGACAGGTATATATATTTATTATGTAATGACTGATGACGGACCTGCTGGACACTGTCAGCTCAGCAGCACCGCAGACTGCTACAGTAAGCTACTATACTATAGTAGTATGTACAAAGAAGAAAAAAAAAAAAAACCACGGGGAGGTGGTATACAATTATGGATGGACTGCCGAGTGCCGACACAGAGGTAGCTACAGCCGTGGACTAACGTACTGTGTCTGCTGCTAATATAGACTGGATGATAATGAGATGAAATCAATATATATGTATATATAATATCACTAGTACTGCAGCCGGACAGGTATATATATTTATTATGTAATGACTGATGACGGACCTGCTGGACACTGTCAGCTCAGCAGCACCGCAGACTGCTACAGTAAGCTACTATACTATAGTAGTATGTACAAAGAAGAAAGAAAAAAAAAACCACGGGGAGGTGGTATACAATTATGGATGGACTGCCGAGTGCCGACACAGAGGTAGCTACAGCCGTGGACTAACGTACTGTGTCTGCTGCTAATATAGACTGGATGATAATGAGATGAAATCAATATATATGTATATATAATATCACTAGTACTGCAGCCGGACAGGTATATATATTTATTATGTAATGACTGATGACGGACCTGCTGGACACTGTCAGCTCAGCAGCACCGCAGACTGCTACAGTAAGCTACTATACTATAGTAGTATGTACAAAGAAGAAAGAAAAAAAAAAACCACGGGGAGGTGGTATACAATTATGGATGGACTGCCGAGTGCCGACACAGAGGTAGCTACAGCCGTGGACTAACGTACTGTGTCTGCTGCTAATATAGACTGGATGATAATGAGATGAAATCAATATATATGTATATATAATATCACTAGTACTGCAGCCGGACAGGTATATATATTTATTATGTAATGACTGATGACGGACCTGCTGGACACTGTCAGCTCAGCAGCACCGCAGACTGCTACAGTAAGCTACTATAGTAGTATGTATAAAGAAGAATGAAAAAAAAAAAAAACCACGGGTAGGTGGTATACAATATTATATATATATATATATATATATATATATATATATATTATATACAATTATATATATATATATTAAACTGGTGGTGGTGATTGATTATTAAACTGGTGGTCAGGTCACTGGTCACACTATCAGCAACTTGCAAGTAGTACTCCTAAGCAGACAATCACAAAATATATTATACTGGTCTGGTGGTCAGTGTGGTCACAATGGCAGTGTGGTACTGACTCTGGCAGCAAAAGTGTGCACTGTACGTTATATGTACTCCTGAGTCCTGCTCTCAGACTCTAACTGCTCCCCACTGTCAGTGTCTCCCCCACAAGTCAGATAATTAATACAGTCACACTATCTAATCTATATCACTTCAGCAAGTAGTAGTAGTATAGTAGTACTCCTCCTAATAATGCTCCCCAAAATTACTACTACTGTGTCTCTCTCTACTGTCTCACTCTCTTCTCTAAACAGAGAGGACGCCAGCCACGTCCTCTCCCTATGAATCTCAATGCACGTGTGAAAATGGCGGCGACGCGCGGCTCCTTATATAGAATCCGAGTCTCGCGATAGAATCCGAGCCTCGCGAGAATCCGACAGCGGGATGATGACGTTTGGGCGCGCTCGGGTTAACCGAGCAAGGCGGGAAGATCCGAGTCGCTCGGACCCGTGTAAAAAAACATGAAGTTCGGGCGGGTTCGGTTTCCGAGGAACCGAACCCGCTCATCTCTAATAAATAACAATGTTTTTAACAGGTGGTATATGGTAAAAGTTTGAAAGTCAGCTACATTCTTTTATTCTTTAATTATTGATCTCAATAAATAGCAGTTTTTAGATTACCTTGATACAGCATCGTTTATACTAATTATCAATGTAAGCGCTGTTATTTCTTCTTTTCTGTGTTTATCTAATGTGTGGAGAGTGACTATCTCTATAAAAACAGCTGCTAGGAAAACCAGCTCTGAGTTGCGCCTGTTTGGATATATCTTGGTATATCATATTCTTACAATTCCTGGAGAGGAGGCCCAGGTGGATGGGACAGGGGTGACCACCGTGATTTGTGCCATCGTGTCCCTACCCCCAGAGATATATGGTTCCGGTATGAAAGATAGATAGTGTCTAGTTAGACAGTCAATAGATAGACACCATATGTTAGACAGACATTAGGTCGACAGGGTCAAAAGGTCGACAGGGTCAAACGGTCGACATGGAAAAGGTCGACAGGGTCAAACGGTCGACATGAAAATGGTCGACATGAAAAAGGTAGACACCATGTATTTTGCATTTTTGCGGTTTGTGTGGATAGTTTTGTCATCTGGGACCCCCAATTGTAGAAAGGTATACCCTCACGGGGCTCGCCACGCTTCGGGCACGGTGGCTCGCTGCGCTCGCCACAAGGTTTATAACCAACTCTATGCCGACATGGATAGAGAAAGTATGAAATAATCCAAAAACATGTTAAATTAAAAAAACACATTTGTCTATCTTTTTTATGTCGACCTTGTGACCTGTCAACCCTTTCCATGTCGACCTTTTGACCCTGTCGACCTTTTGACCCTGTCGACCTAATGTCTGTCTAATATATGGTGTCTATCTATTGACTGTCTAACTAGACACTGTCTATCTACTAAACGGATAGGGAGATATATTGCTAGGATTCCTGGCTATGTATCACTGGGTGGTGAGACTGTGATGACGCCATACGTAGTGATTCACCTTATCACTGCCCTTTGTCTCACCCATTTCACTGGTTGACCAGGGGATGAGAGTATAGTGTGGGACAGTGGGCCACTTTTCCAGGAGCCCAAAATCGAAAGCATGTTTTTGTTTTTTTTGTTTTTTTTTTAGAAAAAACCAATATAATAACAATATAAAAGCAGTATAAAAAATATATGTATAAATTTTGTTTACTATATTTTTAAATTTGTGTTAAATGTAGTATTATTGGCCCTCATTCCGAGTTGTTCGCTCGCAAGGCGAATGTAGCAGAGTTACACACGCTAAGCCGCCGCCTACTGGGAGTGAATCTTAGCTTCTTAAAATTGCGACCGACGTACGCGCAATATTGCGATTACAAACGAGTTAGCAGTTTCAGAGTAGCTCCAGACTTACTCTGCCTGTGCGATCATTTCAGTGCTTGTCGTTCCTGGTTGACGTCACAAACACACCCAGCGTTCGCCCAGGCACTCCCACCGTTTCCCCGGCCACTCCTGCGTTTTTTCCGGAAACGGTAGCGTTTTCAGCCACACGCCCCTGAAACGCCGTGTATCCGCCCAGTAACACCCATTTCCTGTCAATCACATTACGATCGCCGGAGCGAAGAAAAAGCCGTGAGTAAAAATACTTTCTACATAGCAAAGTTACTTGGCGCAGTCGCAGTGCGAACATTGCGCATGCGTACTAAGCGGATTTTCATTGCGATGCGATGAAAAATACCGAGCGAACAACTCGGAATGAGGGCCATTATTATTATTGTTACTAGCTGTTCTACCCGTTCTTCGCATGGAAGTTTCTGATTTTCACGGTTGTAAATATAAATGAGTGTTAAAAATTTGATAAATCTAAAGAGATGTCAATTTAAGACGTGTTAATGTAAGTAAATATTAATCCATGGTTCTTGCGTTACCCGAGGAACACCTGTAGTAGATAGATAGATAGATAGATAGATAGATAGATAGATAGATAGATAGATAGATAGATAGATAGATAGATAGATAGATAGATAGATAGTTAGATAGGATTTTAAATACCTACCAGTAAATCCTTTTCTCGTAGTCCATAAGGGATATTGGGGACAGATTAGTACGATGGGTATAGACAGGTCCAAAGGAGCCAGTGCATTTTAAATTTCTTCAACTGGGTGTGCTGGCTCCTCCCCTCTATGCCTCCTCCTACAGGCCACTTATAGTTAAACAGTGCCCAAAGGAGAATGACATACTTGAGAGAAGGAACATAACAACAATAAGTGTGGTGAGATTTACACACCGGCACACCATAACATAACCGGGCCAGCAATAGCAACAGCTGAACAGGTAACACATAACAGATAACCTGCAGAAAGTCACCGCACAGAGGTGGGCGCCCAATATCCCTTATGGACTACGAGAAAAGGATTTACCGGTAGGTATTTAAAATCCTATTTTCTCTAGCATCCATAAGGGATATTGGGGACAGATTAGTAGGCGGGAACATGCGGA